>NC_092462.1:17500-668642 GCF_047495875.1 Pithys albifrons albifrons | reverse complement strand
CCCAGATGTTACAAATCTCCTGAAGCTGAAGTGGATGCTCAAGTTGCATCACAGTGAGAGGGGGAGGAGGAGTTAAAAGCTCAGCAAGTGGAATATTTGTGGATGAATTGACATCTAATACAGTGCCCTGCAGAGGGAGGTGGGGAAGGGGATTTGTGAAGCCACAGGGTTTGGGGGGAGGAGGGGGGAAGGGGGGGGGTTTGGGGGGGAAGGGGGGGGTTTGGGGGGGAGGGGGAGGAAGGGGGGGGGTTGGGGGGGGTAGGGAGGGAGGGGGGGGGGAAGGGGAGGGAGGAGGGGGAAGGGGGGGGAAGGGGGGGGAAAGGGGGGAAAGGGGGGAGGGAAGGGGGGGGGAAGGGGGGGGAGGGGGGGAGGGGGGGAGGGAAGGGGGGGGGAAGGGGGGGGGGGGAGGGGGGAGGGAAGGGGGGGAAGGAAGCGGGGGGGAGGGGGGGAGGGAAGGGGGGGAAAGGGGGGGGTTTGGGGGGGCGAAGGGGGGGGGGGGGAAGGGGGGGGAGGAAGTTCCAAACATTATTATAGGGGGAGGAAAGGGTTAGGGTTAGGGTTAGGATTAGGTCCCCCAAGGGACCCCCTCCTTCCCTCCCTCCCACCCCCCGGGACCCTCCTGCGGGGGGGGAGCCCCCCTCTCCCTCCCACCTCCCCGGGGGGCCCCTCCTTCGCCTCCCTCCCACCCCCCCCGGGCCCCCTCCTCCGGGGGGGACCCCCCTCTCCCTCCCACCCCCCCGGGCCCCTCCTCCGGGGGGGACCTCCCTCTCCCTCCCACCCCCCCCGGGCCCCCTCCTCCGGGGGGGACCCCCCCTCTCCCTCCGACCCCCCCCGGGCCCCTCCTCCGGGGGGGACCCCCCTCCCCCCCTCCTCCCTCGCCGACCTCCCCGGGGCCCCTCCTTCCCTCCCTCCCACCCCTCGGGCCCCTCCTCCGGGGGGAAGCCCCCCTCTCCCTCCCACCCCCCCGGGCCCCTCCTCCGGGGGGAAGCCCCCTCTCCCTCCCATCCCCCCGGGCCCCTCCTCCGGGGGGGAGCCCCCTCTCCCTCCCACCTCCCCGGGCCCCTCCTTCCCTCCCTCCCACCCCTCGGGCCCCCTCCTTCCCTCCCTCCCACCTCCCCGCCGGGCCCCTCCTTCCCTCCCTCCCACCTCCCCGGGGGCCCCTCCTTCCCTCCCTCCCACCCCTCGGGCCCCTCCTCCGGGGGGAAGCCCCCTCTCCCTCCCACCTCCCCGGGCCCCTCCTCCAGAGGGGACCCCCATCCCGGCCCCACCCGCCTCCCCCCCGCCCCGGCCCAAACGGCCCCTGGGTTTGGGTCCCCAGGCAGAGCCAGCAGTTGGGTCTAACCCTTCACCTCAGAGGGGGCAGTTGGGTCAGTGTTGGGAGCTGCGGCAGGATGTGGGTGATGAACGAGGCCGGGTCTGGCTGTTGGGTCGTTGGTCTCGTTCTGGGTTTAGCTGGGGGGTATGTCAGTGGTTTCTCTGTTCTCAGTCTCGTTGGTGGCAGAGCCTTTTCCTGTGGCTGGGGGAGACTGAGGGGTTGGGGGGATGAGTTGGGGGGGCTGGGGTAGTTACTGGGGGTGTTTGTTCATGGATTGCCAGGGCTGGGGAGGGGGAGTGGAGCCTGTGGATAATGGGGGGAATTTTGTGTTCAGTTGGATTCTCAAGGTGTAGCTGGTTTATGTTTGGGGGGTGGGGCAGTTTTTGGTTGGGGGATGAAGTTTGTTGTTAACTCTGTTTGTGGTGTTGGAGTTGGGGCAGTCTAAGTGTGGGAAGAGATCAGAAAATAGTTTAATTGAAAATACCAGCTTGGGGAGTTGGTGATAAAGGTTTGATTCCTTTTTTTCTGAAGGATTAGGAGGATGTGTTTCAGTTGACAGGGGCCTTGGATGGTTTGTGTTGTGTATGAAGAGATGAAAAGTAAAACACAAGGAAAATTAGAGGTGTAAAAGGTAAGAATGAATAGAATGAATCAATGAATATGTGAAAAAAATTTTTTATTGGTTTTTATGGGGAATGGATGTTTGATGAAAAAATTTTTTTAAAATAATAAAAAACAATTCTTTTGAAAAAAACAAATGGTTTTTAATGGAACTCCCCAAGAATAGGGTGAAAATGTGATGAATTTTTTGCAAAATTAGTAAAACTGACAAGGTAAAAATATGTCTACCAAGCATGAAGGATTCTGGCACTGGCCAAGAGACCATGTCCAGATACCAAACCAACAGTCCATGAAAGGGCATCACGGGCTACTTGATGAGACCAAGGAACTCTTGAAACCATTAATTTGTTCCTGAAGGTGACCAAAGTGTAACCCCCACCCCAGGAGGGACGTGTCAACCAGTTATGGGGCACCCCCTGCACTGGGGGGTTACTGAGATCTTTGAGAAAAACCCCAAAAGTGAAGGGGCTGCCCACCCCTCTGGCTGGCCAGCCTGCCCTCTCTGAACTCATCTGCTGCCACCTCTGATGGCCAGTTCTCTCACCACTTGTCCAAGTGAGAACACTGCAGGCAGTCTGAAGGATCCCCAGACCATGCTAGGGCTCTGCCATGTGCAAATCAGCCCTCACTTCCAACACAAGCAGCACCCTCTAACCAGCACTACCTGGAGGCTCCAGAGAGGACACATTAATTACTCCCCTGCCTCATCCTGTGCTCAGCTATGGTATGGCAGCCACGCTACATGCAGAGCTGAAGCAGTGGGGCAATAATTAAATACAGGGCACAACAAAGGGAATATCTCCAAATACACAACAGTCCCCCCAGGACAGGATATTTCTCTGATTAGTTTCTCATCCTCTTCCCTCCACAGAGCTCCCAAGGCACTGCACCTGCAATGCTGGAATGCTGAGGCTCTGGGGCATGGCCTGAGCACAGCATGGCCCTGGACAAGCTTACAGGGTCCTCACACACACCAGGGGGGCTGTAGTCTTGTTCTCTGCCCCATCACACCAAGCTCCTTCCAAAAGATCAGCCTCAGATACTCACACAGTCCCTGAGAGACTTGCTCTGGGGCACAAAAAGGAGTTCCCAAGCATTGCAGTTTCCTGAGGCTTTTGTCAACACCAACGACCCACAGGGCATTTTATCACCTTCTATACACAGGTAATATTTAATGAGTATCAGAGCAGAGGGGAGGGTTAGACACAGCAAACACACACCTGTGCAAAGAAGTCAAGACCTGCCTGCCAAGGTCTTCTGGCAGTGACACAGGCACTGGGTGTCAGGTGAGTTCTGACTCCCACAGCTGATTTCTCACATCACTTCTCTGGAGCAAGTTTTACAGTGGAACTGGTGAAGAAATAGATGCAATGCTTCTGACAGGACAGGCTCACTTGGGAGAATGAACCTCCCAGACCAACCTGACCCACAAGTGGCCTGCAAAGGCAAATAGGAAAAAGGGAGGAAACAGCAACCTCAGCTACTCTTGTTGGGGCTGGGGGTGCACACCCAGAAAAGACACAGGAAATCATCTCCTGGCAGAGGTTGGTTTCTAAGGGTCCAGACATGCCAGCAGAGATGGCACAGACAGCCACAGGGGCCAGCACTGACACTGCTGGTTACATGGAGGTGTTTGGAGATGAGACACTTCAACACTCAGAGCCCCACGAGCCATTTCACCAAAAGGCAGCTGAAGGTCTCAAAAACACACCATGGCAAAGCTCCCCTTGGCACACGTGGCTTCACTGCATGGGGCACTTGCAAACCCTTTTTCCCAAAGGCCCAAAAATGCAGCTCAGTCAGAACCAAACAGTTTTGTGGTGCTAGAAGGAGGCAGAAGCCCCGAGTCACACAGCCAGTCAGGTCATACAGCTCTCCTGGGCTGGAATGGCTCCCAATTCCATCAGTCCCTGTCCCTCAGACATCACTTTGTTCTGTCCTGCACTACAATAACACGGATTTATGTGCTCAAGATCCACCTCTAAGAACTGTCACACCAAGAGCTTTGAATATTCCCACTTCAGAGCCAATATTTTTTAACCTCCTGGATTTCTTTCTGTACCACAATAACAAGACAAATCGTTTACCTGCCCTACAGACTTAAAAAGCAGAGAGCAGGGTTTAAACAGGACCCAGGACTGGAGGTGCCCTGTCTGTCCTAAACCCCTAACTCTGCACTCAGGAATAGGCAACAGGTGGAAGGGCCCTCAGGAAACCCTCTCATAGCCACAGAAACCACACCAGTGACTGAGGCAGCACCAGAGGCACCTGTTCCAGAGGAGCAGGACTGGAAATGGAAGGGACAACAGAAAGCAAAAGCAACCCTGAGTTCCTTTAAATATGGCAAAACCATAATAATAATAAATTATTTCCAATTTTCCTCTCTCAGTGAAAAGCAAACAGAACCCAGGCCTCAAGGCCCTTCCTTTTCTTTTCTGTTACTCCCTTTAAAGACCATACAAGGCAACCACAGCACCCATCACTCACCCTCTTCACAGCAAGAAAATAAACAAGCCAGAAATTAAAGTACTCACAGCCCCAAAAGCAACATCTTCCCTGCCACACTGAGTGCTGACCCACCCTCTTGCTCTGTGCTCCAGCTTGCTGAGTCCACTGGACATCTTGTCCACCTGGCTCTGAGCAAACACAGCATTAATGTGCTCACTCAGATGCTCAGTGACACCTTCACCTTCTCAAGGTTCCCATGTCCCCTCAGGAAATCCAGAGTTCAACTGCAGCCCACATTAGGACACCCCAGAACAACCCCCCAAAGTCAAGGCTCGGCCATGCAGCTCCCACCATCCCCACAAACCCTGCTCTGGGGACTGCACTCACACTGCCCACGGCTGCTCCAAGGGCTCAGCCACCACCGTAACCACCCGAGGGTACCAAACTTGTGTTAATGGGAGACTCCTCTGGCTACTCCACCTGCTCCCCCAGCCTGCACAGCAGGGCAGAACAGCTCCGGGCCAAACACACCCACACCAGAGACATTACACTACAAACAGGCAGAGTGATGGTGAGAGAAAGCTCTCAGGGAGAAGAACAACTCCAGGAATCAAGACTCTGCTGAGCAGCGAGCCCTACGTGTCAGTGAGCTGAGAATGCTCTGAGGAAGCCTCTCAACAGGCTCAAAGAAAAGGGCCTTCAACAAGAGCCCATCAAAGCCACTGGAGCAGTTCATTTTAGACACGTCCAGAATAAAGAGAAGCACAGTCATAAAATGCCACAAACAGCATTGACTGCAATACCAACCAGCAAAAGAGAATAAAGAGGATAAAACACCTAACACATAATATAAAGCAGAATAAAAAGAATTAAATACTTAATGAAAGAAAACATAAGGACACAAAACAGTTGATGTTTCAGCACTTACTCCCTGTCCCTGACGCCCCCTGGAGCAGACGGGCCGGCACTCCCAGGATGCAGCAGCTGCACGGCCCCCATGCTGAGCGGGCGTCCCGCGGAGCCAACACGGGCTCGGGGGCAGGATGGGGGTGGCTCAGCTGCCCCACTCCTGGGTCCCCACTGATCAGCCATCCATTATACTACGTGGGGCCAGGACGCAGCACAAGGGCATGCCCGGGGGGCAGCCAAACACCGCCTGTTAATTACATGAGTGGCAACTGTCTGCACATGTCACCTGTCGGGCAGTGGTCCTACAACCCCTGCCCACATTATCTTCCTCCCATCATTAGCAGTCTGACCCTCCTGTACAACCCTAACCAACCTGTTTCCAGGGTATTTGTATCTACCTTGAGGCCTGCAGCCAACTCAGAGAGGAACACAGCCTTGATAATACAGAACATCTTGTGCTATATAGTCACTTTGTACAATGCTCTACCTGGTTTCTCAGCATGTTGTAACTACTTTCTCACCCTTCTATACTCTACTGATCATCTAAATTAAAAGTACTTCCTTTATATTCATGTTTTTCTATAACTCAGCAGGCAGCAAGGCCAGACACCCACAAAATAATAATATTTTACTACACTCTGATACAACCACAAAAGCGGATGCACAAGAATGCTACATTTGGGATGCAGGAGGAGAAGGGTGCAAAGAACAAGTCCTCCTCCTTTCAGACACATGGCACAAGTGCACAGCTGATCACACAGACTGAAATGAGGCTGTCAAAGACACCTGACTGCAAAATTCCAAGATGGAATTCTGATACACGTGCAAGCTTGCAAGGCAAGGAAAGGACAACATCAGCAACTGTGCCGAGGAGACCTCCGAGATGCCAGGGAGGACAGGTGAGCACTTCCTATAAGCCCCTCCAGGGCAGAACACAAAGGCTTCTGATCCCAGAGACTCACAAGACACAGAAAACAGACTAAACAAACTATACAACACAGACTGGAACTGCTCTGCCCTGCACAGCCCCCTACTGTTGTGGTCAAAAGTGAGTCACTCCCTTTACATGCAATAAGTGAGCAGTATCAGACATCCCTTTCCCCTGCACTAATTTCCAGATCCATCCCAGATTCCACTCCCACCCCAGTGTCCTGCTCTAATCCCCTCTCCAGGTCACAGCCCTCGACTTATCTTTCACAGAGTTGGCAATGCCAATCCTCCTCCAACAGAAAGGAAGGTTGCCCTGGATCCCTCAGAGGTTCCTGCAGTCACCAGCTTATTCTCTTAGCTACAAGAAAGAAAACCACAATCTATGCCTGAGTTCAGCAGCACCTCACCCAAAGCCCAACAATTCCACTACTCACCATCCCCTAAGTGCACCGAGGTCCTTGGCTCAGCGGCTCCAGGGGGCAGCTGTCATCAAACTGGATACCTGGCTGAGTGACAGCCAAAGTTGCTCCAACCTCAGTGCACCCCTGGTCCTCCTGTGTCCTCCCTCAAGCACCTGGAATGCTCCTCCCGTGTCCTCCCTGACTCACCTGGAATGCTCCTCCCTTTCCACAGCCTTCCCGCATGGCACCTGCAAATAGAAAAGGCAAATACTTAAATCTCTGAGCCCTGGGAGACTTTGGGATTGCTGAAGAGGGTGGCTGAAGACTGTCCAGCCTCCCCCAAAGCAGAGGCTTCCCCCGGCTCGGCGAGACGCTCTCACCGTCACTGCTTGAGAGGCCCCTCGGGATCAACGGCTTCCTGTAGGAGCTCCCTCCAAACGGTGCCCTCGGGGAACCACCCAAAGTGGCCCCCCCTTGTTCTCCTCACTGCCCACACCTGGGGCTGCCCGGATGGAGGGGAAGGCAGGGGCAAGAACTGCCTGGCAAAGTTGCAAGGATGGATGTGAAAGGACACTATGTTCAGGATCTTCTTAGATTCCAAGGAGTCCTGGTCCCTTACAAGGGATGCCTGGACAACATGGCTGCCCACATGGCCCAGAATGAGACTAAGAGACATCTGACTCGCCGCCTCTGAGATGTGACTGTGATGCACACCTGAAAGTGCAGAAAACCTTTGGAAGAACTGCTCTAGAAGGGAAAGGAATAATGTTTGTGCAAGGAAACTCAGCTGCCCCAGAGAAGACTTCTTCCCATGAAGAGTTTCCCTCTGTTTCTCTCCCTGCCTGCCAGGGAGATTGTCTGCCTGTTCCAAGAAAAGATAAAGTTCTCACAGCAATGCTGGAGGCTCCTGCAGGGGGGCCAGGTATGCTCTAAAAGGTACTGAGAGAACAGGTACACTGTATATTGTCTGCCTGGTGTAAACAAGCTATTTCTTTAGTTATTATTTATTTATAATTATTTATTATTTTAACATTTCCCAGTGTTTTCACTTTGTGGCAATAAACCTATTCCAAGGATCTTCACTGCAGCTTGGTGTCTGGGGTACCTGCCTGCGTTTTCCCTCTCAACATCCCAGCTTGGGACTGGAGGAACAGATGGCATTGGCACGGGGCTGAGGGGCACAGCAGCCCCCAGGGCTGATGCCTGATGCTGTCCATAAGCCCTTTGGGGCTGGAGCACAAAGCCATGGGATTGTGAACTGGAGGATGTGCAGCACAGCCCCCCGACCCCGGCCCGGGGGCGGCACACACAAAGGTTTCTTGTCCCACCACTATTAACACACAATTTTTAACTGTAAATATCCCCAGAATATCAATGCCTTATAAAGCCCAAATCATTCTTTGTCTCACTTAAAGAGACATTGCTGGACAGATTCACAGTTTGGAAGGACCTTTGATACTCTGATACAAGACCCCACTTAAGAGCAAGAGAGAACCTTCTCTGTAAAGTTTCCTTACAGGTTATATTGCTGACAACTCCACAAACAAACTGGACCAGCTCTAACAGCTCCTGCAATAACTTGTTAATACAAGTATAGGACAATTATTATGTGGGTCACATTGTCAGTGATGACATTTAATCTGCATGGTTGCTCTTAACCAATAACAAAAATCCAAACCCAGAAACACACTCCACAAACAGAACAGCAACCTGAGCCTCAGTGCACAACTCAAACAGCCTCCTCCACAGAACAGTTCTCCAAGACTAGAAAAAAATCTAAACACAGCAGTCAACACAAAGCAAAAAGCTCAAAGAAAGAAGACAGTCTCTTCCCACTAGCACATGTTTTAACTCACCAAGATAAGGGGCTGCACACCTTAAAGCAAACCACTAACATCACTGAAGGAGATGGGAGGAGATAGGGCAGCTCACTGGCTACCCCCACAGATGAATGGCATTTCTCCCCAATTTTTGCTCACGTCCAAGCTCTTTTTATACTCTTTTTTCTAAAGCAATTTGAGTGGCTATAGTCAATAATATTTTCTAGGGTGATAGACAGGTGACACAGGCCTAAGAGTTGGATCCCCTTGTCTCCATGAACATGGCAAAGAAAGGCCGTGCTGTCTCCATAACACTCCACTCTCCATTAATCCCATCATTTCAAAAGCACTCCCAACAAATCACAAACTTGATCCCCTCTCTCATCCCTTATCCCAGTCATAGCCCTTGACTTACTTTCAGAGAGCTGGGGATGTGAATCTCTTTCTGACTTGAAGGAAGGCTGGCTCAGCTGGCTCAGATGTTCCTGGGGTTGCTGGGTTGTTTTCAGACAACATATGAGAAAGAACTCCAAAAGTGATGCAGGTGTTTAGCAGCCCATCAGGCAAACCCAACTGTTCTGCTACTCACAGTTTCTCTAGTGCTGTAAGGTGCTCAGGTCCCAAGCTACAGCAGGAGTCAGAAGCTGTGACTGTCATCTCAGAGAATATCTGGGTGAGAGACAAATTTAAATGGCACATCTAAAAAGCCAGGGGACACCTGCCAGGGCACATACAGGACTATTCCTGGACACTGCTTTCCATGCTGGTTATTCCAAACCTCAGACCCGAGCCCTCCCTCCCTTCCTCCATCCCTCTCTGGGTTACAGCCCCCAACTAACTGCTTGGAAACCTGGGTGTAAGAAGCCACCTTCAACATGCACTAACTTCAGCTCAAGATTTCAGAAAACTGATGAAAAAAGACAAAATTGCAGTAGAGATGATCTGCAAATGCAGAAACATGCACTGCTCCTAAGGAAAAAAAAATTACAAGAGTGTCTTACCATCTCTGAACATGGAGCACAAGATTATTACTTTAAAAAATAATTAACAAACTAACTTACAACTGAAAACCCCCCAAATTCAAGGGTATCCTCTTCACTGCCAAATACGAGGCTGCTCCTCAGAGACCAGACAGCTTATTTAAAACAGCTGAAGGAACCCCTGAAATCCCAATTGAAAAAAGAAAGGGAGAGCTCTGAACTCACTGAAGCCCAGCCGGTGAATGAGCCCCCTGAGCAAGGCTGAGGTTTATAAACTCCTGGCCACAGCCACTCCCCTTTCCACCATGCACTGGGGCAAGGGAGCAGCCAAATCCAGCAGGTCTACAGGCTCAGGAATGAGCCACACCAGCCTTGTTCCTCTGGCTTGAACTGGGGATGGGTAAAAGGCCTGGTCCTTACTGAGGGTGCTGATGCTTTTTTTACTCCAGCTGCTGTGTCCACCAAAATGGAGCACTCCAGGGAAGAAGTTAAACTCTTTGTCTGGGGGTAGAGGCAGAATAAGCTCAACAATCTCCAAAGCTATATAGAAAAGGAATTAATGGAAGAAAGTGAGGGGAACTGGGAAAGGTGAATAAGGGTGAGTTTCATCTCTGTGGCTTTGAAGGTGATACCTGAGGATTTTCATGTGCATTGTGCAGATCTGTTTATTGAGTTATGTAAGTTCAATAGGTTTTCCTGAGTGTCTCACAGTTTTGGTGTTGTTCAGAAGTTGCTAAGCCCTTTCTCACACATTCCTGGACTTTATTGTCACATGGCCAAGAACACACTGTGTTGAGGAACACCTGCAAGAACTCCAACTGAGACAATAAGGTAGTTTGAAGACAAAACAGAAGATTAAGTTCAGAGCCCTGGGAGGGGCTCCAAGGGGCAGTTCTGAGAGGTTCTGAGGCTGGGTAGCAGGGGAAGATGGTACCACGGGGTGGCTGTGGATAGTGCATATGTCAGTTATTTCAAGCTTTGGAAACTGTAACAATGAACTGCTGCACAGGTTCATACTTTTGGTATGCACCTGGAAGCTTCTAGTAAAAGGGCTACTTTATCTGTTTATCTCCACTAGTATTATTTGGGGAGTCTTCTGCAGGAATTTAGGCATCAGGAGGTTTTGGGGGCTCTTTGGTTTTTCTTCTGAGCATCATTTTACTGAAGGGCTGAATACCTGCTGGGACTCCATAAGAAGTTCCCTTTATTTAAGAACAAAGACAGTCTGGTTTTTGTTCTGTGCCCACCCAGAACCTCTGCATCTCTCAGAGCATCTGTCATGCCACTGCTTGGGAAATGCTTCTCCTTGGGAGTGCAGCACTGGGAAGCAGGAAAAGGGACAGTGCTATGTACTGTGCCTTCCCCACCCTGACTGCCAGTGCTTATTCTGTCCTGACCCAGGCCTGGGCAGTGCAGCAGAGCAGGGACAGGAGAGGAGGAATTTCTTCCTCTCTTTTAAAGCAGAACTGAGCATGTGTGCCTGTGGGAATTACCAAATGCTCACAGGGCCTGTCTGTAGCCCCAGAAACAGTTAATTAAGATAACAAGGAAAGAGTCCCAGATGATAATAAAGCCTTTAAGGGACTTTGAGCTTTGAATTCAATGGTTCTGGTTAAGTCTCTATGATCTTGGAGGCACTGGCTGTCATTTACAGACTTGAAGTTCTGGTTTTGTCTCTATGGTCTGCAAAGCTTCACCTCTAATTTCTGGGTTGGGACTCTGTGGTTCCCATTATCTGTACTGTCTTGGATGTATTGGCTCTCAGCAGGGGGTTCAGATGTTCTGGTTCTGATTTAGTCTCTGTGTGGTGAGAAATATTGGCTGCCCCTTCTGGGCTGGGCCATTAACACCTCCACATTAGTCTCTCTAGTCTTGGAAGTGCAGACTGTCAGTTCTGGGCTCAGTCTCTACAGCTCCACTTTAGCCTGTGTGGTCTTGCATGGATCAGCTCACAGTTCCAGAATGGGACTCTGCTGTTTACAGTATTGTCTCTTTGGTCCTGAAGTTCTTATCTCTCACTGCTGTCTTAGGAGTCTTGGAATCTGGTTTAGTCTCTGTTTTTGAAGGTCACCTTTGTCACCCTCCCTACCTACACGTGGGGCTGCTCCAACCCCTCGTTACCCTCACTGCTCACCCCAGAACTGCTCTGCCCTGCACACCCTGCCACACTCATGAAAAGTGTCTGTGTTTTCTTTGCAGTGACAGGCTGTCCACTGGGAGGGGCACAGCCACACATCAGTGAGTGCTCCAATGGGGTTTGGTGGTCTTTGGCTCGCCCAGTGAGGAATCCCTAAGTATTAGAGAGCTCAGTGGCATCTGGAACAAGAGGAGCCTTTCAGGTGAGTTGGGAGGCAGTGAGGAGGAGCTGGGATATGAATGCTCAGAAGTGTCATCTGACTTTGTCTCTCGCTGGCTAAGGTATCCCCCGAGGTGACAGCTGCAGCCTCCAACTCCAGCCAGAGCCAGTGACCTAAGGACCTGTGCTGAGCCTGAACAGGGTGCTCCTTCCAGAGCTGCTGCTTCCTTTGGACTCCCTTCCTCTCATTTCCCCCTGCCTCCTCTGCCTGTAGTCCCTCCTGCCTTCATCACTCCTCCCTGCCCCTGGGTTTGGGCTGTCTCAAGATCCAGGTCACAGGGAGACTTTCTTTAAAGCACTGGAGCAGGTGAAAGGGACTCAGATTGTTTTGAAATGTGGGATTTATGCATGAAAGTATTGCAATTCCACAGCCAACAGTCCATGGAGACCAAGAAAAGCCAAAGCCCATTAACATGCCAACAGTCCAACTTAGCATTTACCAGAGTGTGACCTGAACTCTCTCACTGCTCCCTTTTGCACACTAAATATTCCTGTGTTTTGCAGAGTTTCAAAGGACCATTCTTCTCTCTCAAGCTGCTCATGAGCTGATAGACACCAGCACTGCCATCTTACCTTACCTTAGCCTGGGTTGTTTCTGAACCAGCCGTGCATCCCACGCTCAGGGCAGTCCGACTTCCCAGCCTGGATCCTGTTCCAGCTCAGTCAGAGCAGCCCCGGAGCTCCTCCTGGTCCCACCAGACAGACACAATCCTGGCTCCAGTGCTGTTCTGGCAACAGTCCTAGAAAGCAAGAAAGCATTGTCAAAAAAAGCCTTTCCACTTGAAGTTTTACTATTAAACTGTGAGTTCTCTGCCAAATGCTCTTCCCTGCAAGGCTATTTGCATTTTTCTGCTAAATGTTGCCTCAAACAACATGTTCTAAGAAGGCTTCAGGCACAGGAATGGCAGGAAGGCAGTGAATACTCTCAAAACTCCTCAGGATTAATATAAACATAAAGAAGAAACAACAAAATGCTCCTTGTAAAGTTCTGACCAAGAACTGCACCAACCACATGGTGGATTTGTGGGCACTGGACAGCAAAGGACACTGAAAGCATTTCAGCTCTGAGACTGTTAGTAAACTTCTGTTAAATAATTTTTTATGAAAAACAGAATCTGACATTAAACATTGAAAAGTTTTGTAAATAATCTAAGGATTCTGACTGACACAATTGTTAACACTGCCCCTAAGATTAGTATCAATATTAATGACATAACTTGGGTAAGGGAAGTCCTGAGTTATTCTGAAATGAGCAAACAGAAGCACCTTTACAAATATGTAACATGGTAAATCATAATCCATTATTCAGTTAGCGAGGTGAGGCTGCTTTACTTTCACTACCCACTAAATAAGTTTTAGTTCAGTGCTTACCACTTTTACTGTTGTGAAAAGAAAGAAAACATAAATACACCCTTTGTTTCAAACTGATGCCATTTAAGCATAGGAAACACTCAATTATTTAATAAGTTTTATCATCCTGCTCCTGTGCCTTTGTAAGGAGCAACTGAATTTAAAGATAGTGACAAAGCAAGTTCACAACTAAGAACTCAGGAAAGTGCCATTAGGCATTTGAATATAGAATTGCCCCGAAGTTCTGATGTTGCTGCTGTTGCTGTATTGTCAGACAGACAATCGTTCTCCTACAGAACTCTGAGATCTGCACTCAGAGCGAGGGGAGGGACATTCTGAGCAGCAGCAGGAGCTGCACTGGCTGCACTGGGCTGGACTGGGCTCTCTGGGGAGCTGCACTGGGCTGGACTGGGCTCTCTGGGGGGCTGCACTGGGCTGGACTGGGCTCTCTCGGGGGCTGCACTGGCTGCACTGGGCTCTCTGGGCTCTCTGGGGAGCTGCACTGGGCTCTCTGGGGAGCTGCACTGGCTGGACTGGGCTGGACTGGGCTGGACTGGGCTCTCTGGGGAGCTGCACTGGCTGGACTGGGCTCTCTGGGGGGCTGCACTGGCTGGACTGGGCTCTCTGGGGGGCTGCACTGGCTGCACTGGACTGGACTGGGCTCTCTGGGGAGCTGCACTGGCTGCACTGGACTGGACTGGGTTCTCTGGGGAGCTGCACTGGCTGGACTGGGCTGGACTGGGCTCTCTGGGGGGCTGGACTGGGCTCTCTGGGGAGCTGCACTGGCTGGACTGGGCTCTCTGGGGGGCTGCACTGGACTGGACTGGGCTCTCTGGGGGGCTGCACTGGACTGGACTGGGCTCTCTGGGGGGCTGCACTGGGCTGGACTGGGCTCTCTGGGGGGCTGCACTGGGCCCCTCCGGGGAGCTGCACAGCCAGACCAAGCCCTGGGGACCAGAACAAGCCCCTCCCTAAAGGAGCCTGCACAGGGGTCACTGGGATCACTGGGGTCTGTGAGCTGGCACAGCAGGCACTGGGATCACTGGGATCACTGGGATCTGTGAGCTGGCATAGCAGGCACTGGGATCACTGGGATCTGTGAGCTGGCACAGTGGGCACTGGGATCACTGGGATCACTGGGATCTGTGAGCTGGCACAGCGGTCACTGGGATCACTGGGATCACTGGGATCTGTGAGCTGGCACAGCGGGCACTGGGATCACTGGGATCTGTGAGCTGGCACAGCGGTCACTGGGATCACTGGGATCTGTGAGCTGGCATAGCAGGCACTGGGATCACTGGGATCTGTGAGCTGGCACAGCAGGCACTGGGATCACTGGGATCACTGGGATCTGTGAGCTGGCATAGCAGGCACTGGGATCACTGGGATCTGTGAGCTGGCACAGCAGGCACTGGGATCACTGGGATCACTGGGATCTGTGAGCTGGCACAGCAGGCACTGGGATCACTGGGATCTGTGAGCTGGCACAGCAGGCACTGGGATCACTGGGATCACTGGGATCTGTGAGCTGGCACAGCAGGCACTGGGATCACTGGGATCACTGGGATCTGTGAGCTGGCACAGCGGGCACTGGGATCACTGGGATCACTGGGATCTGTGAGCTGGCACAGCGGGCACTGGGATCACTGGGATCTGTGAGCCGGCATAGCAGGCACTGGGATCACTGGGATCTGTGAGCTGGCACAGCGGGCACTGGGATCACTGGGATCTGTGAGCTGGCACAGTGGGCACTGGGATCACTGGGATCTGTGAGCTGGCACAGCGGGGACTGGGATCGCTGGGATCTGTGAGCTGGCACAGCGGGGACTGGGATCGCTGGGATCTGTGAGCTGGCACAGCGGGGACTGGGATCGCTGGGATCTGTGAGCTGGCACAGCGGGCACTGGGATCACTGGGATCTGTGAGCTGGCACAGCGGGGACTGGGATCGCTGGGATCTGTGAGCTGGCACAGCGGGGACTGGGATCGCTGGGATCTGTGAGCTGGCACAGCGGGGACTGGGATCGCTGGGATCTGTGAGCTGGCACAGCGGGCACTGGGATCACTGGGATCTGTGAGCTGGCACAGCGGGGACTGGGATCGCTGGGATCTGTGAGCTGGCACAGCGGGGACTGGGATCGCTGGGATCTGTGAGCTGGCACAGCGGGGACTGGGATCGCTGGGATCACTGGGGTCTGTGAGCTGGCACAGCAGGCACTGGGATCACTGGGATCACTGGGATCTGTGAGCTGGCACAGCGGGCACTGGGATCACTGGGATCACTGAGATCTGTGAGCTGGCACAGCGGGCACTGGGATCACTGGGATCACTGGGATCTGTGAACCAGGCCACATTTGGGTTACATATTTTGGGCAGTTTGGGTGCCTTTAGCTCAAGGAAATGCTTTGGTTTAAATTATGTGACATCTCTCAGTATTCCACATTGAATGCCATACCCCAGTTTGGCTACAAATTGTCACCAAAGTGAATGGACAGAAAGAAGAACAAGAATTCTGATGTTCTGAGCAAAATTAATACTCTGTGTGATACCAGTTTTAATCATCTGCACCCAGTGGAATATGGAACAGCTGAGCAAACCCAAGATCTCTGTACCCAAAGGGACAGAGCAGAGGCTGAGCCAGGGGAAAGGCTCACAATTTAAATGTGAAATCATACCTGTGCTGGGAGTGTCAGGAGCCTCCAGATTTCCTCTTTTTGCTGGACTGTAGAAGAAAAAAGAGCTTCCCTGAGAAGTGTCAGCTCCCCCAGCAGGGACTCAGCATAAGCAGGTCATGGCCTGCAGCTGGTGGGGCCACACAGGTGGCACAGCACAGGGAGCAGGGCCCTGGGGCACAGACATCAGGGGCCAAAAAGGAATATTTTATGAGCAGGCCCCCAGAGGGCAATGCTGGCAGCACAGACTTGGCTTTGAACCCAGTCTCTTTCTCAGCTCCTCCTTTGACATGTAAACTGAAATGAATTCTTGCTGCAAAAAAACACATTCCCCACTTTTTGTCTTTACAGACTTGCTACAAACAATACAAATGTGGGAATAGGTCAAAATAAGGCTCCCTGTATTCCTCCAAACTGACTGGAAAAAGTAACAAGAATTGGACACAGTCTGACCAAAATTCAGGAATGACAAAGGAATGATAGAGCTGTTGGCTGTGTTGTTAATACTAAAATATGACTGTCACTGCTCAGTGACAATATAAGACTGGAAGGACCAGAGCAGAGCAAGGGCAGCAGAGCCTGCAAATGCAGAGTGATGCTCAGCAGAATCACACCCTGCAATGAAATGAAGCTGCTCAGGGAGGCACCTCTTGCCCCTTGGGGATCCTTTGGGCACGAGCCAGGCTGTGGTTCCACTTTCCATTCAGAAACACTGAATGAACCACTGACCAAGGGAGTGCCAGCAGCCACAGCGTTCCCTGCCTGGGGCTCCAGCCCTGCCTGGGCTTTGCTGCCAACCTGTGTGCCAGGCACAGACACTGAGGCACTGGGCTGGCACTGAACCATCATCTGGGCATCGCTTGTTCCTCCTGGCACTCACACCTCACCCACACATCTGGAGGATTAAGTCTGATCTATAGCCCCTCTCAGTTGTCCCAGCTGCTCTGAAATCAGTGGATGTTCTGGCAATTGCCACCTCTCAGGCCCTGCCCTGTGTGTTTAATAAAAGCCACTGCTGTTTGGTTACAGGCAAGCTCAGCAGAGGCTGCTCCTTTCAGCAAGTCATTTTTTGCTCTTTCAAACTCTTTGTGAAGTTCAGTGGCAAAAGCCATTTTTCTTGCAATAAAGATCAAAAATGTGTCTTTAGCAGAAAGAGACAGTTCTGTGGATTGCAGTGAATTGAATTTTGAAGTGCTTTGAGGGGGGTTTGAAGAGGACAAGTAGGGAGGTCCCTGTTCCAGTGTCATCAGAAGGCTGGAATTACAGGGGAGAGACCTGGGGACAGTCAGAGATCACTAAAGCTCCACCTAAAACCAACAGAACATCAATCCAAACACTCCAAACATTTCAGACAGTCTACAAGTGTGACCCAAGGAGATACCAGTATTACATGTGCCCATTTCTGAGAGGACTTGCTGCTATTTATCATATTTAGGACAAGGTTTGGTGGTGGCCTTGGCAGTGCTGGGTTAATAGTTGCACTTTATAACCTTAAAGGTCTTTTCTAACCTAAGTGTTTCTATGATTCCATGTTTCTAAGCACAGAACTGCAGGAATTGTGGTTTTCCACTTCCCACTGTGCTGTGAAGATGAATCCATTAGAAATACAAGTGCAGACACTGCAGTGATAGATGTGGGAGCTCCAAGAAAATCTGGACAACACAGAAACACTCAGTTCCCCCACCCAAAGCAAGCAACAAAAGCAAGAAGGAAAACCACCCAAAACTCTACAAAACCTGACAAACAACCCCCCCCAAAGCCATGGTTATAAAACCAAAATGTCACTTTCCAGACATGGGGGTTCAGCACCTGCTCAGCCACCTGGCAAACCCCTGCCCCACCTTCAGTGTTCCTTAGGGCTCTGAAGGACCCATCACTCCAAGTACAGAATGGACACTGGACAGAAAAGTCCTACAAGTCTTCCCCCAAAGTCCTCTCCTGTCTCTCCCCTTGGTCACATTAGTTTCCCAGTCCAACAGAGAATTTATCACCCCTTCAAAACACTTGTGCAGTTTGACATGGAACACGGCCCTGTGTGTAACACCATTTACATTTTCATAATTTTTTCCTACACTCTTCAGTCATTCCCACTTGACAGATACACATCCTCAAAAAGTTGTGTTTAGACTTCATTTTTATCCCCTAAGAACACAGGAGAGCTGGTGGATGCAGCTTATCCTAATGCAGCAAGAAAGAAGAGACTGAGTTTTATACCCTGCCCACATTTATCCAGCTGGAAACCCACCAGTCCACATTGCTGGACATCCAGACAGCAACAAGAAAAAGCATTTGCTGGGAGTCAGAGTTTTTGCAAGGAATGTGTGGTGAGCCCACTCAAAGGACACGACTACAAATGAGGCATCTGGTAACAATGTCAGTGTGTAACAACGAGACAAGTCAGCCTGTTCCTGGGCCATTACTTCCTGCAACTCCAATGGCTTTATTCCCTCACAAAGCCCTTTCTTCATTAGGTGCTTCAGAAACAATACATAGTTCTATAAAGGGTGGCATCAGAGGAGCAGAGATCAGAAAACAGGGTTATTATGGGCTGTGTTTCCCACAGAGGATCTCCCAGTCCCTTGTGTTGCACAAGCTGTGCAAGGCCATGTCTGGCTGAGGAATTAAACAGGAACTCAGCAGAGCCACAGAAAACTTTCCCCAGCTTTGCAGAGATCTATCTCGAGCCTAGCAAGCCTCTGCAATGAGTTTCCTCCTTTCCTGCCTGCCAATACATTGCTCAGGGCTTGACTTTAGAAGGCCAAAGAAATCCTCAGCTCATTGCAGAGTTCCTGGATGTGAGGCCTTGCAAATGGTGCTGGTTCCCAACCACACAGTGGTGCTGGCACCACTGGCATCAGTGACTTGGCAAAAAACTCCCAGAAACATCTGGTCCTGCTGGGTCTGGAAGTGCCACACAGAAAACATACAGAACTTTCACCTTTAAAGTCTCCTTTTCACTGAGCACAAACAACTCTGCATTAGCCAGAAAGGGAGTAAGAACTTGCTCAAGTCTGTCTATGTTTGCTGTTGCTGTAGTATGAGATAGGACAATGTTTACTCACCAGGAGGAGCTCAGGGCACTGACCAGGGCTTTCCCAACTCCCTTCTCCAGAACACCTGCTACTCTTCACTCAAACCCCTGCAGGAGCACAATGCAAGCTGAGGCACTTACTCCTTAGGAAATAAAACAAGTAAAACTCAAAGAAAAGAAAATCCAAACAAGCTAAAAAGCATTAGTCTCTCACTTTCCACCCTCCTCTTAGCTCAAAGATTTTACCCTGCCCCACAACTTCCCTTCTCTAGCCTTCTTCCAGGTGGATTTTCTCAGGCATCACTTGCTTCTCTCCCTCCCAGCTGGAGCTGATAGATGATCAAAAAGAAGCTGCTGATCCCAGCACCACCATATCACACAGCCCCTTTCCCTAAAAGCCATGGCTCCCTCTTCTGTATTCCCTGTAATTGCTGCCAGAAGGGCAGGGGCATCCTTGGGCTTTCTGAGACACCCTCAAATGATGGAGAGGTGCTTGGCAGTGGCACTTTGTTCCTGCTGGCTGTGGTGCTTCCTTCTCCCTGCAGCCCACCCTGTGTTCTCCCCCTCCTTCCAGCCTGGGCTCCTCTTCCTTCAGTGGGAATGGCACTGGTCTCTGTCACCTGCTCACTGCCACAGGCTGCACTTTGACCTCCACCAGCAATGAAGTGCCTTGAAACTCCCCAAGAGAAAAGGAAACATTTGAAACTTAAATTATTTTGCAATCATTAACTGGGCATTCTCTGCCCATGTCTTTGTCATAATGCAGTATGAAAACAAATATTTTACTTTGTCTGGCTTCAAATCCTGAGACATATCTGTCTATCCCTCCCTCCCTCCCTCCCTCCATCCATCCATCCATCCATCCATCCATCCATCCATCCATCCATCCATCCATATCTCCCTCCATCCATCCATCCATCCATCCATCCATCCCTCCCTCCACCCACCCATCCCTTTGTACATATACACTCACACAAATCTCAGGATCTTTGTCTTTTCTATGAATATGGCCAGAGATCCCTTCAATTACTGCTTTTACTTCTAATGTTTTCCATCCCCACCTGCCTCCTTTCCACACAGGCAGAATAATTTAAGGGCTTTTAGGGCCAAGTGACCAAATTGCAGCTTACACAGAGGGCAGAGTCCAGCAGGACCTGCTCCTCAAACACTGGGCTCAGTGTCCCTCCAAACTGCAAAATTCCCCTCTAGCACATGGACACTCTCTGCCCATTGTCCCTCCTGAAGGGAACTACCAGTGCCAGCATGTGGCACTCCAGCCCTGCCAACCCCTCAGCAGGGCCCAGGGCAGCTGACAGGACAACCTTCCCCCAGAGCTGTGCTCTGCCCAAACTGCCCTGGGGTGTGCCCGTGGCTGCCAGGGAGCTGGGCCTCCATCTGCAGGGACACTCAGCCTTGCCCAGGGGGCTGCACAACCTTCAGCAGTGTCTCCTTCTCCTCTGGACATCTCTGGTTACAGACACAGCAACCCGTGACCCTCTGCCCGCATTGATTCATCTGCAGCTGGGAGGGTTTGAGACAGTCATTCCAACAATGCCAGTTCCCCACCCTCTTCCCCCAGCTCCTTATGCTGGTGTGACCCCACCTGGCCTGGCACGTCCCTTGGGGTGTCCCAGCTGTGTCCCCTCCCAGCTCCCTGTGCACCCTCGCTGGGGGTGAGAGCCCAGAGCACCCAGGGCACTGTTTGGGAGACTCACCCTCACAGCACCTCGGGGGAAAAGTGGGTTTTGTTCATTAAAATCATGTATTTTTCACATTCTTGCTTTACTATTGAATAGAACATCATAAAAACACTCTCTAGTCCTACACCACTTAGGTCAAAAGGATTTTTGATTGTTATTAATTAGTTTCTCAACAAACAAGTATAAAAGAAGTTTCTTGGTCTCATGAGCAATTATATGAGACTATTCACTAATTTGAATCTGTAGGCAAAAATTCTAAATCTGTAATGGAAATGGTAGGACCATAATTTACAATTGCAGTAATTCCACTATTTTATAGATAATACTTATAATAGTCAGGAATTTCTCTCCAGAAATGTCAGGATGAGAACAAACCTTCTTTTATTTAGTTCCAATAAGAACTTCATTTTCAAAATTTACAAGAAAACTAAAGGCCAAGCTGTAATGTCCTGCAGACCAGTGTGCCATTGAGACCCTGTGGAGCTTTCTGAGTGGAGTCTCTGGCTCAGTGGGGTGTGATTTCTGCCCCACGCTGGAGGAACTGGAGTGTCCTGGCTGCAGACTCCACATGGAAAAGCTCCTGGATCTCCAGGGAAGGCTGGCACAGGGTTCCCAAGGCAGCATCATGTCCTTCCACCGAGAGATTCCCCAGGAGCACCTCCCCCTGCTGAGAGCCCAGAGTTTGCCTCTTCAGGGAATAAACCCAAAATAATCATTTTTTTAAATTATAAGCATCCTTTACCAAGCCATGACAGTTTCTGTAAGTATTTGTGACCCTTACTCTGTGGTTTTGTTCCAATTCCCACACTCCTGAGTTTGCTGCTCGTGTCTCCAAGCAGACAGAGGAGGGGGATCTGTGGAGTGACACACACTGAGCTGCTCCAGCAGTGACATCTCTGATATTTTGGATGCCCCAGACTGGAAAAGGCTGAATCTGTTACCTCAGAGATTAATTGTTTTAATTGATGTATGCACTTTATTGGCATTTTTACATTTATTTTATTTAAATCACAAATTAAATATAATAACACTCATATTGCCTTCCAAATACTCTCTGGCCAAGGTATGGAAAAATTCAGAGAGTTGGAGGTCAGGGTTTTAGTTCTCCTTCCTTCCAGCTTGTGTAGCTGTTTATCCTTGGACTCCACGGGTGGAAAATCCTTCCACAATGGCAAAGTGGCAATGCAGAGCAAAAGGAGGTTTATATTCCTGCTGCTCCATCCCCTTGGACTGCTCCAGGGAAACAGTTTCTTGTGGCAAAATGTGGATTTATTAAATGCAGAATGTTTCACCAGAATATGATTCAAACCAAACTATGTTCTGTCAGCTCATCTGCCCTGGCAGACTAAAGGAAAAGTGGGCAGTTTGCAGAATATTAAAAAAATATTCCAAAGATCATAATTAAATGTAGGTTTGGAATTGCTGATCCTCCAGAAATTAAAAACTGCAAATAATTCACACCCTACTGAGACTTCTTTAATATGAGAATATCCCAGGAAATGATATTTCAGGTTTTTACTGCCTTTTCATTTCATGTAAAAGCCAGAATTATTAATGCAGCTTTTACATTACATATTAAATCCCAAACACAAACACTGAGGTGATGTCTAAGAATTGTCTTAATATTCTATCTGAATTTAATTCAGAATGAATTAAAGCCACAGGCTTCAAGGACCTGGATGTTTTCAGCCCAGAAGATCAGCCCCTCAAGTACAGGCAGGATAAAGGGTGTTGGACTCCACAGTTCCAGCATCCTCCCTCCTCTAACATTAACCCAAAGGCACCTTCTGAGCTCTCAGGGGTTCATTAACCAGCCAGTCAGGAGCAGGCAGGACATTTGGAACAAGCTGAACCCTTCCTGGGCCAGCTGCACCCTCTGTGCTGCACTGACTGCAGGGACACTCCTTACACTTTCCTGCTTTAGGACAGAGTGACAAAACAGCAGCAGAAGTAGATCTGATAAACTGGGTATTCCCCTCAGAAAGGAAAAATAGATTTCTCTGTTTGCAATAAACATACTCCACACTAGTGCAAATCATCATCACCTTTTTCTTGCTTCCAATAGCTCCACAGATGCCCTCAGACCTCACACAAAGGCAGCCAGCTCGGGGGAAATGCTGAACAGACCCCATTAACAACTCTGTAATGACAAATACACCTGCAGACGGAGCTGGCAGAGTGCAGCCCCATCCCAGAGCTGCCTTAGGGGTTTCTGTGGCACTGCAGCTGAGCAGAGCACTGCACAGAACGAACACACAGGCAAGAGCAGCCCCATCCCAGAGCTGCCTTAGGGGTTTCTGTGGCACTGCAGCTGAGCAGAGCACTGCACAGAACGAACACACAGGCAAGAGCAGCCCCATCCCAGAGCTGCCTTAGGGGTTTCTGTGGCACTGCAGCTGAGCAGAGCACTGCACAGACACGAACACACAGGCAAGAGCAGCCCCATCCCAGAGCTGCCTTAGGGGTTTCTGTGGCACTGCAGCTGAGCAGAGCACTGCACAGACACGAACACACAGGCAAGAGCAGCCCCATCCCAGAGCTGCCTTAGGGGTTTCTGTGGCACTGCAGCTGAGCAGAGCACTGCACAGACACGAACACACAGGCAAGAGCAGCCCCACCTCTCAGGAGGGCAGCGCAAGGGCCAGGCCTGCTGTGCCCAGTGCCCTGCACAGCACTGGCAGTGCCACCGTCTGTGAGCCCGCAGTGCCGCTCCGTGCCCAGCAGGAGGTGCTGCCGCTCCGTGTATGTGCCCGCAATCCCTGTTGGCGTTCCCAGAGCTGATCCCGCAGAGCCGCTCCCTCCCCACCAGGTGGTGCTGCCGCCCCACTGGCGCTCCATCCTGCGCACGCGCAGTGGGTGACCGCTTCCCAGAACCTCAGCACACACCAGTGTCCCCAGCACACACCAGTGCCCCCAGCACACACCAGTGTCCCCAGGCTGTACCAGTGTCCCCAGGCTGTACCAGTGTCCCCAGCACACACCAGTGTCCCCAGGCTATACCAGTGTCCCCAGGCTGTACCAGTGTCCCCAGGCTGTACCAGTGTCCCCCAGCACAGACAGGTGCCCCCAGCACAGACCGGTGCCCCCAGGCCATACCACTGCCCCCAACACACACCAGTGCCCCCAGGCTGTACCAGTGCCCCCAGCACACACCATTGCCCCCAACACACACCAGTGTCCCCAGGCTGTACCAGGGTCCCCAGGCTGTACCAGTGCCCCCAGCACACACCAGTGTCCCCCAGCACACACCAGTGTACCCAGCACACACCAGTGGCCCCAGGCCGTACCAGTGTCCCCAGCACACACCAGGGTCTCCAGGCTATACCAGTGCCCCCCAGCACACACCAGTGCCCCCAGCACACACCAGTGCCCCCCAGCACACACCAGTGCCCCCAGCACACACCAGTGCCCCCCAGCCCACACCAGTGCCCCCAGCACACACCAGTGTCCCCAGCACACACCAGTGTCCCCAGGCCATACCAGTGCCCCCAGCACACACCAGTGTCCCCCAGCACACACCAGTGTCCACAGGCCTTACCAGTGTCCCCAGCACACACCAGGGTCTCCAGGCTATACCAGTGCCCCCAGCACACACCAGTGTCCCCAGACTGTACCAGTGCTCCCAGCCCACACCAGTGTCCCCAGCCCACACCAGTGCTCCCAGCCTCAGAGAGAGGGCTGTCCCTGTATCAGGGGCAGGGCTGCAGTGGGCACCAGGACAGAGGGGAAGGCAGGACCCCCCCGGCACCGAGGAGACGTGGGAAGCGAGGCCCTGGCAGGCAACAGTTCTGAGCTGGGCACCCCCTTCCTCCTAGAGCATCCACGTGTCTCTGGGAAAAAGCCCAAGCAGAACTACTGGAAGCAACGTGTTCCTCCAGCAGACAAGGAGGGGTGGCACCCACCCCTAAATGGGGAGCAGCTGGGAAGTCTGGCTGTGTGGGCTGTAACTCCTGGGTCCCGGGAAGGGGCTGGGTGCGTCCCGGGAAGGGGCTGGGTGCACCCCGGGAAGGGGCTGGGTGCATCCCGGGAAGGAGCTGGGCGCATCCCGGCAGTGCTGCTGTCACCAGGCTGGGTGCACCCCGGGAAGGGGCTGGGTGCACCCCGGGAAGGGGCTGGGTGCACCCCGGGAAGGGGCTGGGTGCATCCCGGCAGTGCTGCTGTCACCAGGCTGGGGGTCCCAGCGTGGCTGGGCTGGGACACAGCCCCGGGCTGTGCACACCACGAGTGCCCCTTCAGCCCACACAGCTGCCCTCGGGGCACTGCAGCAGCGGGCATGGGGACCTCAGAGCCACAGGGAAAAGGTGTCTCCTTTACCTCTGGGAATGACTGTCCCTCTGCCCTGTGCAGCTCCAGGAAGGTCCCCAGCCACTCGCCAGCTGCCCCAGCACCAGGGGGTCTGATGGGCACAGCTTCCCAGCCAGCACAGCAGAAATGGACCCAGCGTGGCCTGTGCCGAGGGCACCTCCAGAGCCTGGAGAGCAAGAAGGAACAGGAGAGACCCCATCAAAATTCTGGCCCTTCACAAGGAGAGGAAACAGCCCTGCAATTGAGGGGCAGCCCGTTAGCCCTGGTGAGTGCACCCGCTTTCATTCCAGCTGTGCACAGAGGCCTCCAGCTATTCCCTGGAGCTGAGACCCTGGATGTCTCACCCTGGCTCAGCCCCAGCTCCCAGCTGGAAGCAGGGCCCATGTCAGGGAGGACCTGCCCTTCCCTGCCACGGGCCCAGTGAGGGTCACGAGGGCTGTGCCAGGGCTGACACAGCAGCCTCCCCACTGCGCGCCACTGGGCACCACGAGGCTGAAACACACCCTTGGGGCTTAGGGTGCTTAGGGATATTCTGAACTGGCTGACAAGAAGCTGCTGTTGATGTGAAAACACTTGACTGTGAGACTGGGCAGAGTGACCTGAACCCAGGGTGCGTTTATTGCCTTGCCAAGGGGTGGCTGCACCCAGTCACAGGAAATCTCTGTTTCTCTGCCCGTCCTCGGAGACAGGTGGCCCATAAAATCTCTGTCAGCCAGAAAGCACAGGCTGGAGGGGGCTGGCAGGGCCCTGTGGCCGTGTGTGGGGCCTGACACCCACATCCCACAGCCCTGCACAGCAGTGTTTCAGTGCCAAGGCAAAAGCTGGGGATCAGGGACAGCTGGAGCACATGGCAGCTTTGGGGATCTCTGACATGGATCTCTGGGCACTCAGGGACTGCCTGCTGGGCAAAGGAGCTTCTCTGCAGACCATGTAACCAACAGGTCTCAGGTAAGAAGCCAGAACTGCCGCAGGATTGTAGGAGAATTTGGGTCTCTAGTCCCACTCCCTACTCAGGCCATGGTCACCCATGGGATCAGACTGGGCTGCTTAGGGATGTATCCAGTCAGATTTTGAAAATTCCCTAGGCCAGGGATACCACAGGCTCCCCAAGCAACCATTGCAGCGACTGGCTGTCCTCTCCTATGCAGTTGGAGGCAGCAGCTTGGCTGGCAGGAGCAGACAGTCCCTGCTGTGCAATTCCCAGCAGCCCAGACACCCTCCAGCAGGGCTGCTACAGGTACCTGGGCAGCTCATTTATCCAGCTGGGGGGGTTCAGGAGCTGCCCTTTCCCTGTCACTGCCAAGTCCTTCTGTAAATGGTGCAGGTGAGGAGCCAGGAGTGCCCCTGAGGTACCCCCAGCCACGTTTCTGAGCAGCTGAAGAAGGGGGGGGTCAAACACACCAAGCTGTGCTGCCTTTCTCTCACTGCCTTTTCCCCAACTTCACATTGCAGAGAGAAGAACTGCACCTTCCCAGGGAGTGGGGCAATGAGGGGTGAGAGAGGGAGAAAGGAAACCCCTCGTGTCTGCAGGCCTGTGACTAATTGTGTGGGGATGGAAGGTAACTCTGGTACCAACTCCACCTCCTAGTTCTTGCCACAGATGGATCTAAGGCACTTGTCAGGTAAATATCTGCTCTTTTCATGAGCATCAGAATTGTGTTCAGTGTCCTCATTCTAGCCCATTAATCCCTGTATGTGTTAAGTCAGCCTACTTGTCATGTTTCTTCTAATGAGGAATTAGCATTAGTGTCAAAACTTGTTAATGCAATACAGAAATTATCCTGGGAATCTCCCTGTTCCAAGCTCAGTCTGGGTGTGTCGCTACCCTGAAACACGTGGGAGGGAACAGTGAGTGTCAGCTCTGCTCATGCTGCTCCCAAACCCAACCCTGCAGTGCCTGGGCTGGCCCACAGTCCCAGGACAGCTCTGGGGGGACAGACAGAATGTTTAGAACAATGAAACATTGGCACAGCAATCGTTATTTCTAAGTCTGTGTTTCTCTCTGATCCCTTTGTTGGGGTAACTGCTCTGGAGAGTGTTTGTCACCTCGGGCAGTAAGTGAGGTGTGTCAGCTCCCCCAGGGGCAGGATCAGCACATTCCCGGAAGGAATATTACCCTGGACTCTGTCAAACACAGCAGGGAGGAAAGGAGTGAGCCTCATACACAACTGAAATGAGGCACACTGGGATTCAGGCTGCTTTGGGAGATCTGAGTTGAGATGGGTATTTTTGCACAGCTTCTTGTGACACTGAATTTAGTGATGAGCTGATGAAGGCAGTAACGCTCTTCTGCCACCACTGAGCTTCTAAAGATTTCCAAACCTTTAGTATTATGTCCTAAAATCTCTATCACTCCTTATGGAAAGGAGAATACCACATGGATTTCCCTAAGGGAGCCTTGAGCCAGAGTGCTCACCAAACTAATTGCTCAGAGCAGTTTCCCTCACTGAGAGCTCCTGAATGCAGCACTGATACACCCCTCAGAATGGAGGCAGCCTCCTCTCCACCTCTGCTGAGAAAAGACAGCACACCTGGGCTTAGACCCTGCAGCCTAGGTTGTTTTCCTCACTGTGCCAAAGCCAGCCTGGAGCGTGGCACAGTTCCATCACTGCAGTGCCAACACAGAGCATCAGACACCAGACACGGGCCCAGCCTCTGCCGGTGCCACTGGGCTGGTGCTGGGCACTGCCACGGCTCGGGAACGGACTGCTCTGCACACACTGCCTGCCCCTCAGTGCCTGTGCTTACAGAACTCTCTCTGGGTAAAGCCCTGCCCTTCACAAGGCCCCCGGTGCTATTGCTGCCACGGGCACTGCCCACTCACTGCCCGGGCTCCCTCACGTGCTGCTACCCTGGAACATCAAGGCACGACCAGGGAACTCTCACAGGCTCCAAACAGTGACAGGAATTCTTTGCTGTCTCCTACACCTTATTCCTTTTGGTGTTCACATGAATGTTAACTGTTCAGGGTGGTGCTGGTGCCCAGTCGTGGCTCACTGACTGGTGTGATCAGAGGCAGCAACACTCAGTCCTCAGGCACATCAAGGATGCACAGGTGCTGCAGACCCACCTCAGACACTGATGAAGTATCCCTTGGGACCTTCTGAGTCTCCTTCCCTCTGCAAGGGTTTGGCATCGCTACACTGAACACAAGTGGACTTCCATGGAAATTGTGCAAGACCCTGTACATGCACTCAGCTTTCATGTCAGCTGCACACATTCCCCAACGAAGCTCTCCAGTATAAATCAGACTTTCCCAAGGAAGGTGTCTCTGTAAGATAATGGAGTTAAACTCAGGGGACCCAGGGCAAACCCTTGTTTTCATTTCTGTAGTCTAAATGAGAAGCTTTCCAGGATAATCTAAAATATCCCTGCACATGACTTCCATAGAAAATAAATTGCAGTTGGTATCTTAATGAACTTAGGAAACAAAGCTTCATTAAAACTTAAAAGCATCAGCTATAATTAAAGCACTGCTTAGTTTTGATAGGATCTGTTTAAACCACTGCCAGTCAAATCATAACGGGGCCACCAACCTCACCCTTCTAACAGGCAATTAACTCTAGAAAGCTTCCTAAAAATCTAGTCCTTTAGTAAATTAGGGGAAAAGAACCCAAAATCCTGCAATAGGTGAGTCTGAGCAGGCTCACGCTTTAGAGCACCACGTTCCATTGTTGTGAATTCCACTGAAATCTTTGCAATCACCTTCTACCCAACCCTCACCCCCAAACCCAAGCCCTGAGCAGTTCTGTTTTCAAAGCAAATATCTACACCTCCACACATCGGGTCCAAAACCCAACAAGTGCAGGATCACGGGCTAAGAACAGCAGAGACTGATGTTCAGGACAGCAGCTGCTGTCCAGGGGCAGCCAGAAATGCCCCACGAGCATCACTGTGCTGTGGTTCTCCTTGGTTTCCTCTGGGGCAGTCTCACCGCGGAGCTCCCCTGGCCCCAGCGCTGACAGGCCGTGAGGAGGCACCTCCAGGAAGGCTCTAAAGGAGCACAAGACTGTTAGATTTCTCCTGGTTACTGTCCTTTACCTCACCAAGCTCTCACAGGCTCAAGTAACTGTAAAATTGCAACACTCTAACTGTTGTCTCCTTAAGCATCAGAATAAACAGACGCTTATTTTAACGGGTTTTGTCAGGCAGTTGCTGAGTTAATTTGCCACATGCTGTGGCCTGGCTAAACTGTGCTTAAAAGTTACCAGAGGCTGGTTCTGCCAAACACACATGTATTGTCAGAGCAGAAGGAGATGCCAGGCCTTACAAAGAGATTGTGAAAGTGCAGGTAGAAGTCCCAACAAAGAGGCAAACCCGTGGCAGTGCGTGACTGCGGGCAGCATAAATCAAAGCCTGTGGAGATGAACTAACACAGCCCCCAGTCCTGCTCCTGCCTCCCAGATGGTGAAGTGGTGGGTTGTTGCTTCTCAACATGGGCCAAGCCTGCAAGACCAGTCTTCTTGCACTCCAGCTTGGGTGTTCATGCTCACAGAAACTCTCAAGAAACAATAATAATTTCTCGGAGCTTCTTTGTTGCCTGTTTTTACAGCATGCCCGAGAGTCTGTTTCTGGTTTCATGCCTCTCTGTTATTTCAGCTGCTGCTCCTCTGATCATTATCTCTGGCAGCTAAGGATGTAGGCTCTAAAGCAGCCCTTCCCAATCATTTGTTCCAGAAATCCCCTAAATTTACCAGGCTATCACAGACGGGAAATACCTATTACTGTGGTGGAGAAGTCATGCGAGTATTGGTTTGGTTGTTGTGTTTATCTGATCTGTCAGAGCCGCAACAAAAAGTCATGAAGTCCTCACACTTTCTCCCTCAGCTGGCATTATTTTGTATCTCTGGGTTTTGGAGACAGAGTCATCTGCTATTTGCTGGTGATCTTACAACCTTCTACAAGATGCCAGGCTAAATCCACCAGGATTTCATGAGGGCACTCAGCACACCCCTGTAAACCCATACCCCGGGTGCAGCCTCTCCACCCAGCTGTGGGGACACCTCTGTGCCCAAACTGAGCCCACGGCGCCGTGCCTGCATCTCCCTGCCCGAGCCTTGGCACGCCACGGGCTCCTGGAGAGACAGAACTCCGCAGGCTGCCCCAGGGGGTGCCACCTCCCCAGCAAACACGCGCTGGGGTGGCACACGAGGCACTGCAGCACACCGGGAGAGCAGCCGTGTGCCAAGCTCCGCAGCACTGCCAGCCCCAGGCTCCAGCTTCCCTCCCGACAGAGCGGCTCCCGCCAACCTGTGCCCACCCCGGGTGGCAGCAAGCCGGTCACAGAGCTGTGCCTGTCACACCAGAGAGGGAGAGGGCCCAGCGCTGCTGTGGCTGCTGAACTGACAGCAAATCAGAGCGCTCACTGGGAACGAGGGCGGGAGAAGCTTATCCAGCCATTATCGCGATGAGGGACTGCTTAGGGAGCTCCTGCCACCTTCCCAGTCCCACCCAGGCAGGAGTTTTTCCCGGTTCCGGTGGTTTTCCAGCAGAGCCGGGTTGCTCCGCCCTGCACACAGCCCGGCAGCTCCCACAGGCACCGCTGGAACTTAAGGAACAGCAAGGCACTGCCAGCCGTGCCTCGGGCCTTGCCTCGGACACGTGGAAGAACCAGGAGTGCTTCCAAGGGCAGGGAAGCCCCTCACAGCATTCCAGAAAGGATTCCCAGCACAGCCTGGCCAGACCTGCTGGGGCAGGTACCTGTTATGCCATGCTTCAGTGCCCTGGTGGCAGAGAATTGCTGCCATGGGATGACACGGTCACAGCCACACTTGAGGGTGCAAGGTGTAATCCACACACTCCTCTCTTAGCATGTGCCTTGCTCAGTGGGGTGGCCTTGGAATTAGGGCATGGAATCATTTTTATTAAAAGCCATCTCCACGAAGTTCCCCACAGACCAGCTTTGTAAAGCAATTACCTCCCCTTGTACCAAGGGCTGCTGTATTTAATTCAGCACAAGATTTAATAAAACAAAATAAGCCACTTGAAAAATCAGTGGCAGGTTTCTCTTCATGGGTCTGGCTTCCACCTTGACAAAACCCTTTCTGTACAGGGAATAGATCAAAAGAAACAACTGGCTAGGAATTGGCTGGAATCCCTATACAGCTGGGGGGGAAGGTGGATTAACACTCTGCCTGCATTTTCCTGCTGGTTGTACTAACAGAGATATCCTCCCCATGCCTCCAGAGAGACCTGGATTTGTCCCTGTACACACTCCCTGTTGGGGCAATAGCTCAGTATTGTCAATGAACTTCAATGTACCGAGCCCAGCACAAGCCAACTGTGCTCACAGAAGAGCCAGAACAGGAGCTTTGCACTGAGCTGCACAAACAAGGAGAGGTCACTTTCAAAAGACTCTACAGCAAGACTCAGACTACTTAAAAAACCTTCCACTCCTGCTGCTTTATCAGCCACCCCCCTAAATATTTGTAAACAGCTTTAGCAGCGTTTTCTCCAGCAACACAGGTCTATATACTTTCAGTTTCTATAGCAAAGTCCACTTTAAACCAGCACACAAAGCACTGCCAGGGAAGCAGGTACCTGAATTATCGGGGCACCAGGACACAGCTCCCACTTTCATTCCTGAATGCACTTAGTGCTAAAGCGTTTGACAACTGTGTACACACCACCAGAGTGCTCTGAGGGAACCATCTGGAGCAGAAGGCAGTTTCTGTAGGAAGCAGACAGGTGCAGAACCATGCTAGCCAACCAGCTTCTGGAAAAAGGAGTTTTCCTTAACACTCGGGTATGATACTGGCCCAGCAAATAAACCCCAAAGCCTCCCCCTCCCTTAAGCACTTGACTGCTGCCAGACTGCACAGCCTGTCAGAGCAAATCTCCCAGTCCTGGCTGGTTCAAACCTGTCCAAACAGGTCCAAACCAGTCCAAACCAGTTCAAACCGGCCCAAACCGCTCCAAACCAGTCCCAACCGGTCCAGACTGGTTCCAATCAGTCCAAACTGGACCAAACCAGTCTGGACCAGTCCAAACCAGTCTAAACCGGTCCAGACCAGTTTAAACCAGTCCAAACCAGTCCAGACCAATTCAGACCAATTCAGACCAGACCAAACCGGTCCAGACCAGTTCAAACCGGTCCAGACCAGTTCAAACTGGTCCAGACCAGTCCAAACCAGTCCAAACCAGTTCAGACCATTCCAGACCAGTTCAAAGCAGTCCAGACCAGTTCAAACCAGCCCAGACCCTCTAACACGCCATGACCTCAAAGCTTCTCCCACTCTGCCTCTCAAGCCCAAGCTGGGCAGGCTCAGGCTGTTCTGCTCCTTGGTGAAAACCAGTGCTTGGTGAAACGAGACTTCCTCCAGGCCTTGTTGGCACCCAGGCCCCGGGCAGAAGACAGAGCCATCCAAAGGTGAAGTGCCCAGTGCTGGAGCCCATGAACAGACCAACGTGCCAGTGCTGTGCTCTCCAAAATGCACTTTCAAATCTGTTTTTACATGGGGGGAGTTGCCTGTGACTCACATGATGTTCTTCCATTTCCTTCTCTTAGAAGGAAAACTCTGACTGTCAGTATTCCAGCAGTTCAGACCGTGCCCTGTTTCGCTCAGGAGGGCTGACACCTTCACCACAAAGCATTCATTAACTGGAAAACACAGCCAAAGGGAAGGAAAACTTTCTACAGGAGCGTTTCTGCAACAAGAGAAGGATTTGTCCATCACTGAAAGAAAATGTTTCAACCTTGTATTTTGGAACGTGCACGTCCTTTCTTCTCAAATGAGAGAGCACGAACAAAGCCGAACATGGACAGGATATTTTAGTGCTGGCAAAACAGGGTGTTTTAGTGGTCCCCAAAGTGCTTTTTACCCCCTGCACTAAGCCCACTGGGCACTGCAGGGTCTGCTCCCTGCGTGCCTCCCCTTGCCCATTGTGAGTGCCCTTTCCTCCCTGCCCCCAGGCTGCTCCCCGTGCCTGGCACCCGGGGGTGCACTGAGTGCTGTCCTGCAGCTCCCTGGGTGTCCTTCCCGACCCCAACCCCTGCCCCGAGGCTGTCCAAGCGCGGCTCTCAGGGAGGGGGTGCCCAGAGCTGGCAGACACTTCAGCCCTCTGAAAGGCCCAGGAGGCTCAGGCATTGTAGCACATGGGAGGAACTCTGGGGCAGCGGGTCCCGCTCTGCCGGTGCAGAGCCACTTGTCAAGGACAGTGGCTGTTGGCAGAGCAGTAACGTGACAGTCGGGCCTGCTGCCAAGGCAAACACTCCTTTGTGGTTTAGGCAAAGTTTCACTGGGCTGGCACTCTGAGATGGCCATTGATGGGCACTGACAACTGCCTTTCACCATTGGCAGAAAGAAAAAAGAGACTACTCAGCCAAGTGGGCAATGGGCTTTGCTGAAGCCCCACAGCAACAAAGGCAGGCTGGGCAGATCATGCATGTGTGTGTCTGGGTTGGTGGGAGCCCTACAGCTGGAGGAGCCCTGCACAGGAGCCAGAAAGGGTTTGCCCTCTACAGAGGGAGGCTGGAGGGAGGCCCTCTTTGCAGAGGGAGATGGGAAAACTCGAGACGATGCCAGTCCCATGAGACAAAGAGTCTTTCAGCTTCAAAGCTGTTGACTACAGGGCCATCTTTGTACTTGGAAATTCTGCCTCATTGTTGTCCCAGGGATCATGGGATTATCTAAATTGGCTTTAAGAAGCTGATTGGCTTTTGCACAAGAGGTCTCCTGGCATTTAACAAACTAAAAGGGCAGTTACAGGGGAGGACCATGAGGTTTCAATTATTTCTGGAGATGTCTGAATTAGGAAGAACAGTGCTTATTGATTCTCATCCTGTCATTCATCCATGGGAAGTACCCTTGAATGCCTGGAGAAAGGCTGGATCTGAAAGGCTAAAGCCCTGTAATGGTTTTAACTCACAGAAGGAAGGAGCTGTGTGGCTGTGACCATGGCAAGGCTTTAGTGATATCTGTGACTTATCTGACATCACAACCTGATACACAGGGCTTGCTCTTGTCTCTAGACACTTGCCACTACTAACCTGTCCTTAGTGCTCATACTTTAGCTCTCCCAACCCTTAAAAAGGAGCCTGCTTCCACTCTGCCAACACAGGCACTAAGATAAGGTAACACAGATGAACGGGGCTTTAATGCTAAATGGGAATGTTCAGACAGATTCGTTGTGATCCAATTAATCCATTTCATCTCAGAGCCTGTATGTCAGAAGACTCTTCCTGAGAGTTCTGGGGAACCCAATCTGCTGATGAAGCAAAGTGTGATCCGAGGCTTTTGAAGCTGCTGCTGTACTGCATTCCCCTGAGTAGGATCCTGACCAGAGAGTGGGAACGATGCTGAGTGATGCCCCTGATCAGATCACTGCACAAACTGCTCCCAAATAAGTGGAAGGACATATGCCCCTGAGGGATTATGATCCTGCCTCACCTCCTCTGAGAAACCCCTGCCATGAGCCGTGCAGCCTGTGCCTGTGACAGGACGTGTCTGTGCCCAGGCTTTGTAGGGAGGCTGGTTCCTGTCCCCAGCTGCTCCCACAGCAGCAGCACAAGCTCCTCAGGGAAAGGACAGCAGCCTGTGCAGCAGGACCCGAGCTCTGGGTGCTGCAGCAGCACAAAGCTGCTGTTCTCTCACCTCTCCACAGCCACCCAGAGTTCCACAGCAAAATGTTTTCAAACAGCGCTGGAGCATTTCCTCTTCAGCCAGAGCTTCCTCTTTTGCCTACATGGTCCATGTCCATGCCTCACCCTTCCCTTCCCTTCCCTTGCTTTTTGCACCTCTGGTGTCCATGTGCTCAGTGCATGAGGAGAACTGCAACTCCCTGTCACCTAAAAAACAGCCCTCTCAAACACTGAACCGTCTGCACAGCTGAATATCAGGGTGGTTTCAAAGAATGAAAATAACAACTTTCTGTGGCTTCCAGCAGATTTTAAGATTTCCCTGCTAAGCCATTTTCCCAGATATTTGATTCGATACAGGAAGTGTATCATGAAGAGAACTCTCTGGGATGAGCAGGTGTTTGTGTCCCTCGGGTGCAGGTGTGCAGACACTCTGAGTCCAACCGTACCTAACTGGGTGATTTGGCTGTCAGCATAACAGAATTTACACAGCACTGGGTGGCACATAAGGTGGTAACCTGTGGGACCAGGAGACTGCCACTGAGGTTGTGCAGGTCACCTCAGTTAGCCGAGCCCGGGCCACAAAGCACATCAGGACCTTAGAAGGGAAGGCCGTGCTACAGTTACAAAGGAGCTCTGCTGCTCTGACTGACTCTATGGCTTAAGAGCAGTGGCTGCCTATGGGATGGTGCCCCAGTTCTGGGAAGGAATTGCTTCATTTTGGCTACAGCTGCCTGTTCCTCAGCCCAGGCATCCTGCACCCTGCACCAGATAGCACGTGGGACATCCAACAAGCTGCTATGAAGGGATGAAAGATAAGATTTTGTGCTGAGAGCCAAGAGCTCCAGGAATGAGAGAACCTGGGACTACCAGTTACACTGGTGTGCTGCACCAGTGGGGCTCAGCGAGGTGATTAAGTTCAGATCTGCTCTCCATTATTAAAAAGATGCTGCTCTTCAGAGCTGGAACTCTGACGGGGCGAGCACTGCACCAAGAGGCTGGTGAGGCAACACCCAAACCACGGGTGATTGTGCCTCAGAGCAGCGTGGCTGTGCACGCTGGTGAGGGATCATGGCAGGCTGTCCCCTCCAGGCTGCAGGAAAGGCTGTGCTGTAACTCTCCTCTGGCAGAGGGACAGCTCAGCTAGACTGCACTTAGCACAGGGCAGATTTCCCTGAAGGACTTGTGTAATTGGGGAGCAAATGGCTTGTACTTCAAAGCAACACTGCTTCAGGGACAAAGGCAAAGGAGCTCAGAGAGGCAATCAGGGAGTTAATCATGCCTTTGATGTATCCTTATCTTACCAGGATATGCAGATATAAAGCCTCTGAGAGGCTGGCCAAGTGCTTCATTGTTGGTTGTGTAAAGACTGCATAGACGGGCCTTGGTTCCTTAAGGTGAGCAAGTCCTGGAGGACTTTAATCCTAGAGCATTACGAAAATAAAATGACGTTGCAAACTAAGAACTGTGGCTCCCCTCCATAAAGCAGCAGAGGCCAGTAGATGGGACAAAGGCCTGGCACACATGGCAGGTGGCACCCCTGGGGGATTTCAAGCCTTCCCACCTTCTGAGGTTCAAGGTCACCACCTCTGAACTCAAGTGGCTTCTCTTTGTAAACCAGGTCCTGATCCACTTGCTTCAGTTCCTACAGAAGAGCCTGCTCTGGGGCTGCCTGCCCTCCGAGAGCCTGCACTGTATTATGCTGGATTACAGAAAACACCCTCTCTAGTTTTCAGCACAGAGGGGCCCAGCTTTGGGCTTTGGGAGGCTCCTGCACTTGCAGCTGTTTGTTTGTTCCAGCCCTTCCCAGGAGAAGTGGTTAAGGAGGGGGAAAGCACTGCAAGGCTTGAAGGCTGTACTCTTTTTTTTCTTTGCCTATGTTATCCACTTAGCAGCTGGACCAAGGAAGTTGCGACCACCTTTGTGGCTTTGAGATGTTTCCCCTTCAGTCTGAGCCTAGGGATGGGCACTGTGAGCTTGACTGCCACAGGAGGAGAGCCATCTGTCAGAACTGTAATTTTGTCAAATATTGTGGGCTTGGCAACCTGACAGGGGAAGTGCTATCCCCTGTCCTCAGACCTCCTGCTCCAGCAAAGAAAGGGTGACTTAGCTGCACACTTCTGAAAAGAGAACTCCTGGTTACCTACGTGCTTTCAGATCAGCTTCATCTTCCAAGTGCCCTCCAAAGACAGCTCAAGTGACTCTTGTGTGCTGGAGTCCTGAGCACACAGTGCTTTCTGCAGCTGTCTTGACCTTTGACAGCTGAACTGCCCGGGCAGCTATGGGTTCTCCTGGGCATTGTGCTCGTGGCTAATCACTAACCACTTAAGGTTACGTGGGGAGCAGAGGGACAGGCTCAATTGCTGCTGCAGTGCAAGGTACAGAATGCCTGCCTCAGAGCCTCTGATTCTGAGGCTTCTATTTCTGTCAGCTCAGGCTCAGACAGCTCCAGCAGGTCACTTTTCTCCCTTTCAGTTGTAAGGGAAAAGCCTTTCCTTCCAGTCTGGTGGAGCAGTGTGCCCAGCACAGGCTGAAGGGGTGGCATGGCCCGTGGGTGGTTAACAGGCTTGTTTCCCCACCTCCATGGGGGGACAGGAGTGTTCCTCTGCTGCACTGCTCTGTGCAACAGCTGCCGTCCTTCCTGGCCCTGCATCCGGCAGCAACTTCCTCCCCGCAGATAAAGTGAACTTTATCTACAGAACCCTCAGCAACTGGAGGAACCAGCGAGAGGGGCAAGCAGGAGATCTGCTGGTATGAGCTGGGCTCTCTGCCCCGAGGCTGAGCACCCCTCCCTCCCAGTGCCCACAGGAACAACCTCCCCTTCCACACAGGAACCCCCTGTCGGGTCCTGCAGCCCTGAGTCCTCGCACACAAGGTTGTCATGGCTGCACCTTAAATGCAATGCAGCACAAGTGCTAACACCAGGCTCTCAGCTTGGTTTGGGTATTGATGGTGGCATTGATAGATAAAGAATCCTGGGGCTCATGTTCTGCTTGTTGAACTTGGATTTTGTGACATGTTTTACAGTCCTTAAAGTGCCCTGCCTTAACCACATGTATAGCACAAATTATATATGTATGAACTGTGCACTCGGTTTCTAGTCCTCCTGTTTGGTCATGAATCAAAGGGCAGAGTTATGGATGATGGGACAAGTTCAGCTCTAAATTATTCTCTGAAAGACTTCCCTGTGTGTGTCTATTTGGAGGAATTCTGGCAAAGAACACTGACTTTTAATTACAGAAGGAAAAAAACAGAAAACAGCTTTGAAATGCTATATAACATATGTAGGATCATTTTGAAACTGGATTTTAGAGTTTCTGAAACCTCATGCTGACAACACTGAAGCTAGCAATTACCTGTTCCTATGGAGTTGATATGATACTGCTGTCTTTAGGGACAAGAGTTTAGGGCTCCCTGAGCCAGGAATTCTGGTTGGGTTCTGTATTTCTAGGACCACTGGGTTCTCTCTGCAGATCTGTAACAGATCTTACATCACTTAGCACCAATCTGATTCTGACACCTCTTCTCCGTGCAGACTTGAGACTGACACTCCTTGAGACGTGTTTTTTCTGCTGTGCTGGAGCCTCAATGTCCTTCTAAAATAGCAAGTTGTCTCAAAAAGGGTACTGGAATTTACTTGATGGAAAAAGGATGCAAATCAAACACACCCTGACATTCTGGCATTACTTTTCTCTGTCTAACAGCAAATGAGTGGCTTTTTTCTGACAATACAGCACTCTGGTACTCGTTTTCTGAGTCTGGGATTGAGAGTCGTGGTATTTGGTGCTGCACAGTGGATGGTCAGACCCTGCTGCAGGGACTATTCAAGGCAAAGAAGTGATTAGGTAGTAAATAGCTCTGCGGTTCCTGTGGCTGTGCTCCAACACTATCCAATGTCCATTGTTCTCCAGCGTCTGACAAGCTGAGAGCACTTAGTGGGGACTGTGAAAGGGACTCTCTCTTCACTGCTCCTACTAGAAACACAAGTGTGGGACCCTAATGTCTTTGAGACACCTGTCAAGTGTGAGTTCACCTTTCAAGCCATGCTGCGTGGGGATCTTCCTGTGCAGGCAGTCGAGGTAGGGACTTTGGCCAGGCCAGTGTCAAGTCAAAGTGGGAAGGAATCCAGCAAGCAGCTTGTACTTGTTCTTTCTGTCCCTGGGTAAGCTGGATTCGTAAGTTACTGGAAAGGGAGGGGGAGGAGGTAAGAAATGCAAACAGCTCTAACCAGCTGGAACTAGATCTCTGCTAGCTGGACAGTTACAATTTGTCAAAGAGAAACAATGCCCAACTGTTCGCCTTGCGAGTAAACATGATGGGAACAAAGCCTCAGCTGTGTGAGTGTGTGCTGGTGAGCCTCCTTGCACTCACTGGGCTGGCTGTCCACGTGCTGGTCAGTGTGTGGCTTGGATCTTCAATCAAAGACAAAAGGAGAGGCATGGGCAGGCACTGACAGGCAAACACAGCCCTGCAGTTTGGCTGTGCTGGGCCCGTGGGCTGTCTCTGAAAGGGTCCCACACGTAGTTCCACATTCATCAGAGCAGAGCTGGCAAGGAAGATGGCAGGAATTAGGACATGCTACAACCACCTCATGGAGCTCTACAAACAAAACTGCTATCCTGAGGGAGGCCTGTGAGCACAGCTGATTTGGTTACTAACATGGTCATTAGGGCTGCAAGCAGAGAGGGTGCAGTGAGCAGCTTTGTCAGCTTTGTCAGCTTTTCTGCACTGGATCCCCTGGCATGATGGGGCAGCACTTTGCTGCCTCAGTAGCCTGAAATTCCCCTTCCATTTTGTGCAAGGGAACCTCTCAACCATTTATCTTCAGCTAGTAAGGCAGAGCTGGGACAGCTGCTAGAAATCCTCTCCTGTGTCTTCACTCACAACACAGCTACTCCCTTCTGACTGTGAAAAATGGAAAGTGAGGTTGGTGCTTTCTTTTCCAATGTCCTTTTTAACTGTGGAGTCTCAAAACAGTAACAAGATGTAACTCGTGTGTCACTGCTCCAAGTGATGGGAGGGAAGAATGAGGGGAATGTGTCCCATGGTGCCTGAGTGAACTGGAAAGAGAACAGCGAAGTTCTGGTGAAAAAAATAAATTAGTCTAATTAGCCTGTCCACTTAATTAAAAATATTTTCTTTGTGTCAGTTTGTCCATGTTAAATGCCACAAGGGGGAAGAGCTGATGTGTTCTAAATGACGTGAGGGGGAAGAACTGATGTGTGTCTGTCTAGGAGTGTCCTGAAAATTCTGTCACTGGGGAGGGAGAAGAGGTGGGTGGTGAAGTGTAGGACAGAGAACAGGAATGATGGAATCAGAAAAAGAAGCACTGGGGTGATGCTGATTTACTTTCAGACAGTGAAGGATTTCGTATCCAGGTAAAGATGACTCGATGCTTCAGTCTGGATATGGCAGTAACAGGTAGAGGAACTGCCCTCCCCACAGGCACAGGGAAAGGATCTGTCATTAAGTCCCTGCAAAGAGCATTAAAATCTCCATTCATTTTCCATCTGCCTTCCAAGATCCATGAGGAAGCTGGAGCACTGTGTTCTTCAGTTATGCCCTGGCCACACTGTTCTCTCAGAGCCTTTCAGTGCTGAGGTCTCTGCCACAACAGTCTCCTCCTTGGCTGCCACCCTTCAGTTCGTGCTGACCGTGGAAGACAATGCCAAAAGGCAGCATGAACTGATCCCTGGCTCACAGCGCTTGGCAAACCAACCCTGGACTGATTAGCCTTTAACTTCACTTATCTGCTTAACAGTCCAGCCCTCTGAAGTCAGAGATTGGCACTGGCGCCAGCAGACTCGGGATGGTGATGCTGTATTGGCTCACACAGAGTCCATATCCAAAAGGTTTCCTTAGGGGTGTAAGGAAAGTGCCTCAGGAAGCCTGAAGAATTAATGGCTTATTTTCTGATGTGCAGGGGACTAAGCTTGCCAATATCCAGAGGCCAGAGAGGTTTCTGAAGTCCTGTGTGACTAAACAAAAGCCTGGGAACATTTAAATAGCCAAGGCTATGTTGTAATGGCCTATAAAAAGTTCCTAGTTAAAAATTAAACATATCCTGTGCTCCTTAACTTAGTATCTTGGACTTCAGGAGACAGTGCTCATGCAGAATGGGTGGTATTCACAGTGTACCTCACTAAAGCCCTTAGGTCAGCCCTTCCCTTTAAGGCACTTGCATCTCTTTTCCAGCCTGTGGGTTGGAAGACTGGAGTTGTTCAGGGTTGGGGATTTTGCTCAGTTGATCACTGTAGAAAAAGCAAAAAGCTTTTGAAAACTTCCAGATTAAAAGAGGTAATTGTGTCAGAACTGAGAAACAGGGCATTGCCAGGCTCCTGTCACTGAGGGGAGCAAGAGCAGGACAGGGGAGGAGGGAACATGGAGACAGAGCACAATGGCAGTCAGTGGCGAGTCCTCGTGTGGAGCAAGGCAGTCTCCTGGCAACCCGTGGCACTGAGTGGATGGAGCAAAAGGAGCCTGAATGAGGCACCAGGGTCCATTTCCAGTGTTTTGGAGAAATGTGCTATTCACTTGTTGCAGTGCTGCCTGGTCTATTGGTGACGTTTCCCTCTGCTGTCACTCTGGCTGCTGCAGAAGCCAAGCCTATGTAGGGCACGGCTCTGCCTGGAAGGCTGGGCAGCGCTTTTGCTTGGCCCTCCTCTGGACCCGCTCCTTGGCCGTGGCATTTGGTTGCCAAGCATTTGGTTGCCATGCCAGCTTTTCAGCATTAAATCATAATCTAAGCACAGCTGGAGACCAAAAGCCTTCTTAGGTCTAGTTGTTTCAGTAGGATTGGCTGGACATGTCTTGTCAGCAACAGCCCAGGTGAAAACTCACCAACGGGGACATGAGAGTTCCCCTTGGAAACGGGTACAGAGGTTAATGGGAGTTACGGCTGGAAGATCTCTGCCTTCCCAGCTCTGCCCCCGTGTGAACCCAGCCCGCTGTGCCACTGACTCTGGCACGAGGTGCTGTGGGGTGCCAGAGGTGTGCTGGCACTCAGGGGCCATGCAGGTGCTGCTGAGACAGGAGAGGAATCCACGTTTCAGGCTCTCAGCTGTGCACCGTCCCCCTCACACGGGGACTGCTCCTGGGCTGTTACAGGCACACTTCGGACTGTCAGGGTCCAGCTATCAGAACAAGAAATACATTGTTGATAACAATGTGTATTAGCTTGTTAAAATGTTGACTTATGTTGAGTGCACAGTTCATGTGTATTTTCCTCTCACAGTGGGACAACAAAGAGGCACACAGTAATTGCTGAAATGGCTCAAAATGAAGAACATTAAAAGTAAGGCTGTGTTTTGCAGAGAAGAGACAGAGACTCAGTTCCCCCTCCCAACCTTCCACTACACCTTCTGCTGTCACTTAACCAGCTGAAAGAGGGGGCACAAAGCCCTTGGACTATTCTGTGCTCCTGTGCTGCAGTAAAGCCAAATGAGTTTCCCTGGCATGATCTGGCACAGTGGACAGCACTGGAGAATCTGGCCCTTGTGCTGCAGAGAATAATGAACTTTTCTTTTGCTCTCTTGTCTGAAATGTCATCTTAGATGTAAACAGAGAACGGGAGAAGGAAGAGGACTGATGACTGTGTAGGACAGAAGGGTTAAGTGAGTGCACGTCAGTTGCTACCACTGATCCAGATCAGTGTTTGTGTCTTTGTGCTGGTATAAATGACTAAACAAACAAGATCCATGAGTCAGGGACACACCTGTTAAATACAGCTACTCGTGGAGGCCCAATATTTAAGGTCAGATGCAAACTGATAACTTCTGTGCCTGGCCCACTGCCTCGGGTCAGAGAATTCACACCACAGGGACAGTGGACACTGCACGTGCTCTCACCTTCCAGCTCTGCTCCAGAATATTCCAGCAACTGCTGCGTAGGAACATGAGCTGTGGGGGATGCTCCAGGGACAGGGAGCCTCACTCTGTCTTTTCTTAATGGCACCTTCATTCAAAGTACTGCTCAATGACAGGGTTCAGTTTGCTCCTAACAGGCCATAATCCAGAGCTGTGCAAAATGCAAGATCCTCTGAAGGACATAATTCCCACACTAGTAGATGACACTGGGGGGTGAGTTGTTTGGTTTTTTGAAAAGACAAACACTGTGTCAGTTTACAGGAGCTCTGTTGAACCAAGACCTGCTGTACTGGCTGCTATACCAACACAGAATACAGAGAGTGTTTTGAGTGTCCAAATGCTGTTTGGGTTTGATGCTAAAAATACCTACTCAAAGGTTTCAAAGATGCTCCCACTTAAAAACATAAGTTCTCAAAGAAAGTGGTAATTATGTGGTGGCAGTTAACTGTAAAGGCACATGTCGGGAAGCTCTGATTTCATGCTCTCTAGGTAAGTATAGTTCAGTAGTCTGGATGTGGTTTGTTCCTTTCAAAAACAGAAACAGTCTAGTGAAGCATAAGTAGTAAAAGGATGTGGTAGTTTGATCATAATTGGAAGGGAAAGCTCACATATTAGTTGTACATATATTTCTATCTCCCTCAGCTTTCATCTGTGATGTACAAAGAGCCTAAAGTAAAACAGCCATTTCTGTTTGACTCCATATTCCCCTTGTACTTTTATATTGTTAATCTTGACATATTTCAACAAATATTGAATAATTAACGTATTGGGTGTACTTTAATGAGGTACATAGAGCTTTTTATTCTATGAATAAAAGGGAACTTTTGATTTCAAATGCTTTAAACCTCCAGTGCTTGTTTCTTTCCTCAAGACTAACTTTCTGTGTTAATACACCAATAGGAAAATCATAGTTACTGTGTTAAAAAGAACATGGCAAAAGGTTCAGAAATGTGGCTGATGCTTACCTGCAGGGCTCAGGAATCAGAAGGGTACCAGAGGGAGAAAAGAGCTGAATTTTTATTAATGTTCTCTGACCAGTGTGTTCAATAACTGCACTCTGATACATCACATGAATGCCAGCCCCTGGAAGACAGTGCTTGGCATAATGCCACAGCCTCTGGCATAGCCAACTCAGAGCTTGGCACTGGGTGACTTTTCAGCACAAGGTTTCCTACTTGACTTCTTTAATTACTTTTCAGTTGTTGTGCAGTGTAATACAGACTGAAAATAGAGCAGGAAATCAAGGCAATACCTGTACCACGTCGTGGAGCAGCCGCTGCCTGGGCTGTGTGTGCACCTGGGAGATCACACCTCACACTCCCTGCACTCCCCTGCATGTTCTGGGCTGTGTGTGCACCTGGGAGATCACACCTCACACTCCCTGCACTCCCCTGCATGTTCTGGGCTGTGTGTGCACCTGGGGGATCACACCTCACACTCCCTGCACTGCTCTGCATGTTCTGGGCTGTGTGTGCACCTGGGGGATCACACCTCACACTCCCTGCACTGCTCTGCATGTTCTGGGCTGTGTGTGCACCTGGGGGATCACACCTCACACTCCCTGCACTCCCCTGCATGTTCTGGGCTGTGTGTGCACCTGGGGGATCACACCTCACACTCCCTGCACTGCTCTGCATGTTCTGGGCTGTGTGTGCACCTGGGGGATCACACCTCACACTCCCTGCACTCCCCTGCATGTTCTGGGCTGTGTGTGCACCTGGGGGATCACACCTCACACTCCCTGCACTCCCCTGCATGTTCTGGGCTGTGTGTGCACCTGGGGGATCACACCTCACACTCCCTGCACTGCTCTGCATGTTCTGGGCTGTGTGTGCACCTGGGGGATCACACCTCACACTCCCTGCACTCCCCTGCATGTTCTGGGCTGTGTGTGCACCTGGGGGATCACACCTCACACTCCCTGCACTCCCCTGCATGTTCTGGGCTGTGTGTGCACCTGGGGGATCACACCTCACACTCCCTGCACTGCTCTGCATGTTCTGGGCTGTGTGTGCACCTGGGGGATCACACCTCACACTCCCTGCACTCCCCTGCATGTTCTGGGCTGTGTGTGCACCTGGGGGATCACACCTCACACTCCCTGCACTCCCCTGCATGTTCTGGGCTGTGTGTGCACCTGGGGGATCACACCTCACACTCCCTGCACTCCCCTGCATGTTCTGGGCTGTGTGTGCACCTGGGGGATCACACCTCACACTCCCTGCACTCCCCTGCATGTTCTGGCAGCCAGGACACGGCAGGGGCAGCCCCCAAGGGCAGAGAGCAGCTGGGTTACTCACCCTGCTCTGCTGCAGGGAGCATTGGCAGGCACTGTCCTGGGCACACAGTGAGCTGAGCCAGTGCAGAGCTCCCTAGCTAAAGCAGCACATGGGTAGTGCTCAGGTCTCTGGACTCCTGGCTGCTCAGGGGCTCCTCTCCTGCCTGCCCAGCCAGCACTGCTCCCTGGAGTCAGGGGCCCATGAACCTCAGCAGAATTGCTGCAGGACAGAGGGAGAGACTGTGGAGAGGGAGCCGGGGGGTTCTGACTGCAGAAAAGTACAAGCCACCAAGCAAAAATTCCACCAGTTAAAAAGGAAGTGAGAGGGAGATCTCCTTTTTGCAGCAGCTCTGTTGTGCTGTTCTGCAGAGATGCTGGCATGATTACACAAGTGCAAGGAGGATCAAAGAGGCAGTCTTGCAGATGACAGCAGCTCTTGCCAAATCCTACTTCTTTATAGCCTCTGCTTCAGGGAATTCTGACAGCCATGCTAAAGCTCTCTACTTATCAGGTGGTAGGTTAAAGGAAAACTTGTCTTGCAGGCTTCACATTGTAAATGCAAGTGCTTTCTTTGCATGTGGAGCGTGGTGTCTGCCTTAAAGATTATACACTATTATACACCTGATTACAGGGACACTTTAAACAGATATTCCTGGAGGATTAGTGCTCCTGGACATGGGACCTTCAGAAGAAACAACACGACAAGTGAGAGGCTACAGGAAGCAGAACTACCCTGTGGGACTGGGCGATCTGAATGGTTGGTCACTGATAGTCCATCACCAAAACTACCTTCAAGACAAACTCCCCAATTTTGTGGGGGCAGAGCCAGGCAGAACTGGCATGAGCTTTATCTATGAGTTACCATAATCCTCACCCTGTGAATCGAGGCATGAACAGAAATGCCATGTCAGTAAGGAGTCATGGCTAACCTGGATACTGGTGTCTGGGTGAGCAGAGCAGACGCTGCAACTGGTGAGCTTCCCACCACAAACTGGGTGGGGAGGCGTCGGTCAGAGGCCCGGGAGCTGAGCAGCAGTGCCCTTGTGTCACTGACAGGGGGCCTGTTCCCAGTCGGAGGGAGGGGCGTTTGCTCCAGCATCAGCTGTTGTGGAACAGCTGGGCTACGTGGAGATGGGATGATTTTTGTTTTGTCAGGCACCCCGGCTGAAGGAGGACTGTGTCTAGCTGAGCACAAAGTTCTCACTGTACAGAGAGCTCCAGAGGGCTGCTTGGAAAGCAGCTGTTGGAACGTGCACCATTTGTTCTGTGTGCTCCCCCTGTGCTGGCCACAGCTGTCCCTGAGGCTGCCACAGGCACTGGGCACAGCCGGACCACAGAATGGTGAGCTGGGGCAACCTCCAGGGCAGGAACAGAAACACTGGAAACCACCAATGGATTCTCAGTGACACTGCCTCAGCAGAGAGGAAGCTGTCCTTGGGCAAGGCTCTGCCAGCTGAACCAGCAGCCAAGGCTGGTTTGCCACTCCTGCAGAGTGCTGTGTGCCCCGGACCTGGCTGAGCCAGGTGGGAGTGGGAGGACACAGACCAGGCCTGGTAGAGCTCTGGTCTGGGCTCTGGCTGAGCCACACGTGGAGCAGGCTGCACCTTTCTTATGGGAACTAGAATCAGTGGACAGGGAATATTTCAAAGGTAAGCACACAAGGCTTCATTCCAGTCTGGCACAGAAGCAGTAAACTGCAAACCCAAGCAAGGTGCCCACGACTGCTCGGGACAGGCAACCTGCCAGGCCCTCCAACAGCAGCTGCTGCTTGCAGGATAGGTGGGGTGGTGACCAAGTAATCCAACCCACAGGGAAGGAGCAGGACAGCACTAGGGAAAGGGACTGCCTGGACAATGCAGAAGAACCTAAAACTAATATGCTTGCTCTTGAGCTAAGGGAAAGGAGGAGGGAAAGATCAGACTGGCCAGATAAAGGGCAAATATGGGGCTGGCTAAGCACTGTTTTCTAAAAGCAGACTTGTACCCTTGTTTTCCCTTGTAGAAGAAAGGAAGAATTGAAGCTTCTCACCATTTCAGTGTTTCCCCTAGACTACAAGGTAAGTCCCAAGGGAACCTCAGAATCTCATCCTGTGTCTTCTCCTACCCAGAGCAGGATTAACTACACCTGTTTGTCCAGTCTGTTCTGCAAACCTCACTGTGCTGGAACCATCACCATCTCCCCAGGCCACTCATTCAGTGCTTAATTATCCTTGCAGCTACAAAATTTGCTGATGACATTTAACCTAAATTTCATTTGGTATAATTCAGATACCCCTTTATCTGCCCTGATTAAAGGGAACATGGCTGCACAGACTGTCCCCTTCTCATTTGCTATTTTTACCAAGAACAGGCTACCCACTGACTCTCTCTTCTCATTCCTGGGCTAAACCACTCCTTCCACTTAATATTTACTCACGAGCCATGTGTTTCCAGACATCTGATGGTTCTCAGACATCCTCTTTGTCCACACCTGAACCGTTCTGAAGTGCAGCAAGCGACTCAGACATCCACTCCTGCGGATATGGAATGCAAAGGAAGGGTTACTTCACACCTCTTGGAGCCTCTGTTTGTGTTTGCAAGTCACACTTAGATCCAGCTCTGCTCTTCTGGAGCACCAGCAGGTCTGCTGGCCAGTGCCAGGTGTTAGAGCCATGGCATCTATCAGGTTTTACAGGAACAATCTCTAATCCTCTTTGCCCCCATTAAAAGTATCACCAGATTTCTGTGGAAATTTTTGACAGAACTGAGGTAGGAAAATACCCCTCTGGAAACTTGCAAAGTACATTTTTCCATCTGGACAGTGCATTATAATAACTAGAGTTTTCTAGCAGTTTTTGCACAACCTTTAAAATATCTTCCCAGATGCCATGTCTTTTTCTTGTTCAGAAAGTGAGACAGCCAAGCCTGGGCTGGAAAGGGAATGGTGCCCTGTCCTCACTTCTCTGTGCCCTCTCTGTGGAGTTCCCAGGATATGATTCACTGCAGCTGCTGCTTTCCAGGCAGTGCTGTGCTGACTGACCGTCACGTGCCTGCAGACTCTGCCCTGGCAGGATTGTCCTGAGGTGCAGCAGCAAAACAGTTGTTTGGGGAATTGCAGCTTTCTTAGCCACCCATATCCCAGCCAAACCTTAGGGCAGTATTTTGGGGGTAGGGAAAGGCACTAGCTGGCCATGCTGTTGTGCAGTGGAGGTTTGAGCTCCTTGCAAGGTGGGTTGTTACACTGCAGTGCAGCAGACCAGCCCACTCCCCCTTCTCTGGGGATGCACCTTAGTGCAGATGTTGTAGCACTCCCTACTGACTGTAATACCAGTACCACTATTTCTCCTAAACTTAAACCAAAACCTCTGTGTGACTGCCCAAACTAAATGAGAAGTTGTCACTCAGCAGCATGGTTGTGTCCTTCCATGGTTGCTGAGTAATGGGCTCTGCACCTCACAGAATCCTCCGAGTTTTTCTCAGCCAGTGTCTCAGGCTTCTCTCAAAACGAGTCTCTCTCTCCCAGCAGGCAGTCCATGAAGAGAAGACCTTCTGTGACTGGTGAGGTAGAGCCCCGTGCCCTCAGCTCACAGTGAAAGGAGGTCACTCCTGAAGTACTTACATAACACTTGCTAAAGAAGGCACCAGAGTATGGCAAATTTCACCCTCTGTGGGCTGTAACCTTTCTGCTCTGCCACAGCCCTGAATGCAGAAAATGCTGTGCATCCCTTGGGAGCACAGGAGCATCAATGACTTGGCTGGGCCGGGCTCAGATCTGAGTTATGGCTCTGTGACATTGCTCCTCACTGTCCCACAGCTGCTTCCACATGGCCCTTGAAGAGAAGGATTTTGCTGCCACTTCCATGCTGACGGGCAGCTGGGGTGGTCACGACGAGCCTAAGACCCATCATGTTCATTAGCCACAGAGGGAGTTTCACACTGTGCTTCACTGAATAGTTTCTCAAAAAGCCTATTTCAGTCAGGCACTTCTGTTTACAAGATTTGCAATGCAGTCCTAGTCCTAGAAGAGCCTGTTTTTTAAACAAGGCAGGGACACACACCCCGTGAGTAATCAGCGTTGAGCAGCTCCCAGTGTGTCTCCCTCCAGCAAACCCCAGCTGCTGACAAACAGAAAGTTTCTTCTGGTTCCTTAACTGTCAGGATGGCAATGTGGAAGGTGACATTTCAGCTAGGTTTGCTCACACACACCCTGGATAGAGAAAAAATCTTTCTGAATTGACTAGCATCTCTCACAGGTGAGATGACAGTGGAATTATACTCTGCATGCTGTGAGGACCAGCACTGCAAGCCATTCCCAGACAAAGGGAGATGAAAAAAGTCTCACTCTTGTTACTGTGTTTGACTCCAAGAGCAGTAGGGAAGCAGGAGACTCTCCTCTTTATTATTCAGGAGATCAGAACACCCACAGCAAACAAACAGAAATAAACATAACTTCATATATGGACTCCCTCTGCAGGTGAAGCTTCCACTCAAAGCTGCAGAGAGAACTCAGGAAATGATCCTGTTTGGAAATAGTGTTAGACTGAAGCTAAAGTCTGTGGCCTAAGCAGTTTTTTAATGAGTTGTGCACATTACTACCTGCCATGAACAGCTCGTGTGTTCCTGACTAGCACTGAACTCTTTTACCTCCCACATGCTGTAGTTCTGGAGTTGTTTCTGATAAAGTAGTTGCTCTAGCCTAAAACTTGTTTCCAAAACAGTGTACCATGTGCAAACTGCTTTAAGATGTGAATCTGATTGCTCACTCTGGACCTGATGTAAAACAACATTTCCCCATGGAAATGGTGTTGGCTTCATTTTAAGGCTTTTATTTTCACCAGTGTGGACCTGATTACTGATGAAGGCGAAACGTATTAAGTTTTTTTATGGAGATGTTTCTTTCTGACAGATCTCTAGAAAAGCCTCAAAGGAAATTAATCTGGCCCTATTTCTTGCAGTGTCTTTAAGCTAAGGCAGGAAGTAAATGTTTTTCTTCTTGTGAAAAGTTACAATTGTGAATCCTTGCAGGGGATCAAACTCTGCAACACGCCCATTCTTCACAAAAGAGCCTTTAATTGCATGTCACCAGTTTGTCTTTGCTGACCTTCAGTTTATCTTCTGCCCAAACCTTACACATGGATGTGTCCTGCTTGGCCCCACATCTACATTTGCATGTGTTCTGTGGGAACGAGCTGTTCCCTTCTCCCTCTGCCTTCTTTCACTGCTGAAGCTTCTCGAGGCATCTGCTTCCTGTCCAAAACTCACGGAGCAAACTCTTGCCCAGCACTCTCACACAAACAGGTATCTAAAAGTGCTGTGGCTCTGCTGCCTTCCCAAGCGTTACAGCTCCGAGTGCACAGAACTCCCAAATTAGCTGATCAGAGGCAGCGTTGCTATTTTTCAACTGGTTTTGCTGTGTGTCAAGTCTTGACACTGAGCCAGTCTGAATTGGCAGCAGAACTCTGGAATAAGCCACGGGGACTGTGCAAAACACAGTCATTTATCTTTGGAACAAAAGCCCTGAAGATGGAATGTCTGATTCTCTGCTCGTTTGGACTGGTGCAAAGCAGGCACAGCTCCTCTGAAACAGCAGAACTGCAGGAGGAAACAACAGCTCGTGCACTGTGTGCTCCAGCAGAAGTGAACCAGCAGCTTTCTCTCAGAGAAACACCTACTGCTGCACTGGGTGGGTGAGAGGGGGCACAGGAAAAACAAAAATGTAGCATCCCTTGGAAAGCATTTCTGGATTGGGCTGGATTTTTAAGGTGTGTGCTCCCTACACTGCTGGTGGAGCTCCCTGGTCACTGAGAGCCTCCCTACGTTTCCAGTGGGGACACTGACAGTTTGGGTAATGCAACCCCATTCCCTTGACAGCAGGATTTGTCCTAAGAAGCAACAGAATTCAGCAATTTGCAGAACGTTGTTCTGCACTTTCTGTGAATGAGTTTGGATCAGCTTTCCCCCCTTCTCCCTCAGCAGCAACCCAGAGCAACTCCTGAGTTAGTGATGCTTTGCTGGTTCGCTGCTGGCGTGAGACCAGCCCGGGTGCCAAAAACTGCCCGTGTTCAGAAGGGCTACTTTGAAACAATCTGATCATGGCTGCCAGGACGGCCAGAGCGGAAGTGAGAAAATGCTGAGGAAGTAAAACGAGCTGCTGAATGACACAGACCTCACCAGATCTTAAAGGGAAACTCCAAGGTTTCAAAAGAGCTGTTTGGAGCAGCTGATGACTCAGAATAACACCTGTGGAACACAAGTCATGTAATGCAGGCTGGCGGGGATGGAACCTGTGCTTACTCCACGTGTTGTCAAGCACAGCTCGCACTGCAGGCAGCGAGTGGGGCTCCAGAGACACGTCTGGCTTTCCCTTACACAGAGGCAGCCAGCCAGGGATGGTGCCCAGTGCCCCCAGGGAAGGAGCAGCAGGGCAGGCAGGGCTGGGTGTCAGTCTCAGCCTCAGTGAGGGCAGTGCAGCCCACGCTGCTGGCACGTGGTGCTGCCTGCGCTGCAGGACGGGTCAGTGTCAGCTTCGGGGGTCACCTCCTGATGGAAGACATGTAACTTTTCCCTGTGTGTTCATACACACGGGTGTGTTTACATACACACACCAATAAAGAGTACCAGAGGAAAGGAAAAACCCCAAAGGCCATTCAGGACAAATTAACACGTAACCAAATTTTTAGTTCAGATATGTCATGTATGTTGCATTAAATATATCAAACAATAATGAACAGTCTTAAAGCAACTCTTGACTTTTTGGGGCTTTATGTCATTTTTCTGGCCAGAGCAAAGCAATACGGGTGAACTGTGGTGAGAATGCTGTGTGACACACAAACAGAGAAGCACACAAAAATCTTCCTGCTTTGTGTGCCTTGCAGGGACCTGGGCCACGTTTATAGGTTGTTCTGGGGTGCTGTGGCCCGTGCCAGAGCCTGGGCTGTGTGGCCACAGCACCATTCAGCACGGTGGCTTTGTGAGCAGATGGGACCTGGTGTGACACAGAGCCCCTCAGGAGCAGGCCAGCTGTGCTTTCCAGGGGTGACTGTCTGCTCATCTCCAGCATGAAGAAACTCGGGAGTTTTTGCCAGTCCTGAACAAATTTCTTATTTGCAGTATGAACATAATAACTTAGCTCCACATTTTTCATTTTGACATGGGAAGGCAAAAATAACTCTGCTTTCTATCAGCAGGCTAGGTAATGTGCTTCTATTGTCTGGGCTGATTTTTGAGTTCAGGTTAAAGAAATTCCTTTGCCCTTTATTGAGTGGGTTGGAAAACTGTATTACAGACTTATCTGTGCCTCCCTAACAGTGTCAATGTAGGCTGAGAGTAATTTTGGCCTTGTCTAGACAGTGGTGTAAGACATAACGCTGGCATGTGCCACAACAACCTTCCATCTGAACACAAGGTCAGTGGGTGCTGCTGGCATTGCCACATGTAATTATTATCTGGAAGCTGACAGCAATATCAGCAGACAAAAAATTTTACATAAAGTGTGTTCAGTATGAGGATATAATTTAAGCAGCTGTTTATTTGTTTCACTTGGTGCCCCTTCCAGGGAAAAAAGCAAGAGCTGTTTTCTCTTACTCTGCAGTGTGACTGGAACATCACTTCTGTGCCAGAGCAGCCAGTGAGTGGCATCTCAGACAAGAGAAAAGAGAGTATGTTTTCTTTAAGAAAAATTTGGCATGCTGAACAGCAAACCCTCTGTCTGAAAATCTGGCAGCTCACCTTAAGGCATCTTAAACCATGCAGTGAGCACATGAGCAGCTTCCTGCTGCTGGCAGTGCTGTGTCAGTGTCCCCCAGCAGTATGGAGAGATGATGCACAGCCCATCTGGACAGCAGGCAGCAGCCTCTTCAGAAAACACTCTGCCTGGGAACAAATCACATCCTACTGCCCTCACAGAGCAGAGGACGATGAGACCAAACTGCCTGCAGAGATCCTGTGCCCGTGGCAAGAGATGGGAGATCATTTGCTCCTACTAAAACCACACAGCCCTCTCTATACTTGCAGATCTCACTGTGGTGAAGTGCATTGATTGATAAAATGTTTTTTTCAGCACAGGCAGCCGATCACTGACCTGTCAGTCTCCAGCCACTGCAGAAGCAGGAGGAGCACCTTACCTGCACCTCCTCACTGTGAGTCCCACGCACAGCTCACTGCACTCTGCACTTCTCTGCCTTGAATTTCCTGTGTAGAAGGTGGAGAATAAGTAAGTCTCACCTCTGCAGCCAGTGTTTTCCACAGAATAGAAGCCTAGTGCTTGTGAGCATGAAAACAGCATGGCCTGAAAAGAGCTGGCAAAGAACAATTTTTTTCCCAATGCAGTCCTGTCAGAGAACGAGTGATCAAGGGAGGAACTGAAAGCACTCCCTGAAAGAACAGAAATGCTGTGACATATGAAAGATCCTTTCAGGAACAGTTACTGCACTGTAGAGTGCAGGGCAGCAATTCCCTACATGCCACAGCTACTCTGCATTTATAACCCTACCAAAAGATGCACTTTTTGGGCAATTTCATTACCAGAATAAAAAGTTTGTTTTAGTCATGACTGCTGCTTCTTTGGGCCTTGACAAGACCAAATTCCGAGCTACTTGCAGGGAAGCAGAAGTGAATGTGCTGAAGTGCTGAGGCTCAGCCCAGCTCCCTTTGTGATGTCTGCAGTTCTGCTGCAGTTCTGCAACAGGGTTCATGCTGATTTGAACCTTGGGGGACAATGTTAACTGCCCCAGGGAGTTATTAACCAATGGCAAATACAAAAAGGTTACACTGACTCCTCTTACCAGACAAAGCCTTTGTAAAATTCCTCTTGGCTCTGCTGTTGGGTCTGATACTTGGAAAATCATTGTCCACATCCCGAGGCTTTGGCTCCTAAGGTGCACCTCACCTCAGTTTCTTGTGCTGCTGCTATCTGCAAAATTAATCCCTCATGAGAGAGGAGTTACAAGGAGTTAAAGGGAAAGTGCAGATTAAGGCCAGGGAAGCAAAGGGGAGAGTCAAGATAAAGGGGTGAAAGCAGAAGATAAAGTGCAAAACCATGAGAGAGCTGAGAACAGTAACATGTGAACAAGTGAGAGAAGGATGGCCTAGGAAAGGGCTGGATCAAGAGTCACAGCATTCAAGAAGGTATGGCTGAGAAGGAACAACGGAGGAGGAGGTAGTGACAGTTCATGGGGGGGTCTCCTTGGAAGGCTTCTGTGATGAGTTATCCTAAATATTCTCTTAAGGGAGACAGGAAGGGAACAAGAGGAAGTGGTTTCCATAGGGAGATGGGTGGTTCACTTTGTTGTTGCCTTCATGCACTTCTGACCTCCCATCTCTTCCCCACTCCCCATTTAAAGTGTCCTAATTATTACCACACTGCTTGCACCACCATTGAGAGATGTCACCCTCCTCCTCCTCCTCAATGCTACAGGGCCTTTTCCCCTTCTAGGCAAAACCATCCTGTCTGTGCTTGTAATTGTGTTGTTCTGGACAAGGGTCTTTTCATTCCAAGATTCTGTGAGCTATTTTGGCCAAGCACACTGAATGCAGCATTTATTGCTTTCCCTCTAACACAGTTTCCTTTTCCAGGACACTTCCATTTTAAAAAAGCTGAGATTAAATAGCTCAGGAAATGTTGGCCCAAAAGATTACAGATGATCCTGCTTGTCACAGCATATAGAACCTTCCATGATGCCATCTCATATGGGACATGGTACTCTTGCTGGCCCTGAGGTAATGAGGGCCAAGGGACACACACATATTAAAACACACCACTTAAAATAAATCAAATGTGTTTTGATGAAAGGGCAGCACGGAAGGAACCCAGTCCTGGAAAGGACTTTCAAGTGCAGAGAACAGTTTAGTTCATCTCTTTGGGAATGAACAACTTCTGTGTGTGCATTTGTTTCCAGGCCTTTGAAATCTGGTTATTTGGGGAAGTATCTATTTAGAGAGATCTGTGCTGGCTGACTAAACTCACTTCTTCACAATTTCTGGGCTCTTGTGGGGCAGCACACACACCACCTTCCTCATGGCAAGTTTCTAAAGCAGCAGAGGCACCACAACTAGTGAGGCAGCTCAGCTGACTGGGAGTTACAGACCAAACTAGAGAGGTTTGCTCTTCTGTCTCCTCCCAGCCTGCACTGTGTCCAGCTCAGTGCAGGAGTGAGCCAGTCCCTCCCTCTGCCCCTTTTTATGTGCCCTGCTGGATCCTTGCTGCCTCCCAGAGGCACCTGGACCCACGTGCTGTGGCCACAGTGGCTGGACACAGGCTGGAGGGTTGGAGTGAAACCAGCCAGTGCTGCACTGTCAGCTTTAAAACAAACTGTGCTGCGTGACAACCCACAGCCCTGAAGAACTGACTGATCTGGGGCGTGTTTGGCACTGTTGTTGCTGCCTCCCCACCCAGCCTGGGCCAAGGGAACCGTGCTGGGGCCTGCACCAGCAGGCAGAGGCTCACAGGGGCACCCACAGTTCACCCACGAGCCAGGCAGAGAGACGTGCCCCAGGAGTCACAGCTGCAGCAGGATCCCAGGTGAATATCCAGGCTGGAAATACCCAGGGAGATGCACTGCTGGGGCAAACATCCAGAGCTGTATTTACAGCCTCGTGCTGTCTGTGGCATAGTGTGGATTTCATTAACTTCAGCAGAGCTGGGCTGCAAAGGAACTCCTCCTACTTGAATGACTTAGAGCTAATGTAATATTTGTGGAAACTCGAGCATTTTGCACTTCCTACTTTTGGGCAATAACAAGAAAGAGCACCTGATTTTTTCAACCTCAATGTTTATGGATGTCTGGTATTTCCTTTGCCTTTTGCATTGTGGAGAAAAACTCTTTTTTGAAGAGACTAAGACTCCTTCAGACTGCAAACAGTAGAGTCTCCATATATTTAGGGTCTATACAAAACCTGTCTGCAAGTTGAAAGCATTAATTTATATCAATAGAAACCTCACAGTAGCATAAAAGGCAAAAAACTGCTTATAATTTAAATGGGAGACAAATGAGGAATATAAAATATTTTCCAACTTTATCCAGCTCTGCCCAATTGGCAGGCACTAACAAAGGTTGACTTTTCTTTTTGGAAGAGATGCCTGCTGGGAATGAAGAAAACACTGTGTTGTGGGAGGGATAAACCAAGACAGCTGTTTATATTGCTTGCTGTAGTATTAAGCTGTTCTTTGTACTTCTGTTTTATTGTTTGTGCCTTTTTTCTGTCATTGCCTACCATGGGGTGTGAGGATACTAAAACTGGCTGGAATTTTGTTTGTGATCATGGGTTAATTCTCCACTGGAGCAGGCAGGGGAAGAAGAGAAGAAGTTTGAGCTGTGCTGTCTGGTTTAATCAGCATAAGGCTGGCTGGGCAGAGGCAGCTCTGCTCGTTAGCAGCCCAGCAGCTTGGAAACCAAACCAGCCTGTGCGCTGAGGCTGGCGGGGAGACACCAACCTGCTTTGTGCAAAGGGAAAATGGTTCACAGGAGGTCAGGTAGTGATTTCTGCCTTAAAATAATGTTGCACATTTGCCTCCCTTATGCAGACTTGAAACCTTCTTTTAACTTTCTATCAATTAAAAGCAGACACTTAGACAAGCTATTGTTGGGCTGTGACAGAATAAAGGTCACGGAGTTTCAGGGAAGGGATGGCTCAAGTTCAACAACTCTCCAAAAGCCAAAAAGAGAATTGACTCATTAGGGATATTTTCTTGGGAATTACAATAGTCAACAGTGAAATTCCCATGGGTCCCGCAACAATAATTACATATTCCACCTGGAGAGGGAAAGCCTAAGAAATGGTAATGCCAAGTTGAGTCTGCCACCTTAGGCCTGTTCTTTTGTGCTTTAGTGAGGCTTTAATAACGTGACATACTGTTTCTCCTTTAGAACACACTAGGCAATTTATTCCACACTCCTAGACCTGCTGTGTGCTCTGCACCTCAAAGGACATCAGGCAGTGCTTTCTCTACTTCCTCAATGACAGGCATGTGTGTATCCTGCTCCTAATGCTGCAGCACACGCATTTTTCCGGGGAACTGCAGATCCCAGCTGGGCACAGGACTGGTGCTCCCGTCACACCAGGGTATCCTGGTGCCTGTTTATCGCCCTGGTGCTCCCCTCACCCCTGGGGCTCCTCTCACTGGGGAGCAGCCACAGAGCTGCTGCCTCCCCAAACCACATCTGTGCAACTTAACCTGGTTTCAGATGAGCAACGATTCCCTTTGATAACAGTGTAGCTCTGAAGCCCAGACCCAGCTGCAGAGCCAAAGCAAAGCTGTGCTGCAGCGAGCTGCCCTCAGTTCTTTGCTGTCATGCAGGGCTTCAGCGAGTGCTGCCAGTGACTCCTGCCCTAAGCATGCACACGTGTTCCCCTGGCTATGGAAAGACACATGTTCAGGACTTGTTCTCCCCTTTCTCAGAGCTGAGTTGGTATCATGGCACAAATGGCAACTGAGCTCCTCACACCTAAGTTTCCACTGTATCTATCAGAGTTACACAGCTCTAAAAGAAAGAATTTATTTCTTCCGCTCTGCAAAAAGAGGCAACTTGCAGCTCTCTGAATGAATATCTGAAATGTAGGAAACATCCCACTGTGGTCCTTTGTGTTGATAAAGGGGGCCTGCAAGAATACAGGCCTGGATCCCATCTCTGGGCACTGCTCAGGAATCACAGCACGCAGCTGTGCCCGTGGCCACCCCGGTGCCAAAAGCAGTGCCTGATACCGTGGCAGACATTGGCTGGCAGGCACAGGTGCCCTCACAGCCAGCCTGTGCTGAGACCCCGAGGCTCTGCACTCCTCAGGACTTGCAGCATTCCGTGTAAACAAAGCACAGGGTTCGCACATGGAATCAGAACCTTCTCAGAAGCAGCTCAGGCTGGCAGCAGCCCAGCCAGAGATTTGGTACCTTAGCCAAGGAGTGATGTGTTCCACGCTGAATATGCGTTAGAAGAGGATGTATTTAAGTACAGATGTGACTGTCAGTAAGCACTCCTTGGTGACAGAGACGAGCAGGAGGAAATGCAGGAAGGCTCTGCCCTCCTAGCCCACAGCCTATGCTTTTTATTTCCAGGTAACTCCAGAGTTACTGAGTGAAAAGTGCCTGGCTTCATAATGACAGCGGGGCTTGAAAATGCTTCTGGAAATGACACTCACTGAATCAGTGAATTCAAACCAAATGAAGAACAACTGGGACATTTTTTCTCATTTCTCAAACTCTATCCAACATGAGAAAGCTACGAAAACAGTAACACCATTTCCCTTGACAGAAGATAAATCCCCCCAGCAGGTTTTGCTTTTAAATAAATGGACTATTTAAAAATAAAGAATGTTTACATCCTAACACTGCTTAAAAATTCCAGCACACGCAGATGTATGTTCTGCAGACAGATGAGCTGCTTAGGTAAATCAGGATATTTATACTACAATATGAGGATATATTCCTGTGGGAAGTATAATTTGGTAACTGGCCCTGACTCACCCAGACTTTGGATCTGAACCACTCCAGATGCTAAAAAGGAGAAAGTAAACAACAGATACAGAAATGATGGAAACACTTTCTCTATCACCTGGAATGAAGCACTAAAGTTAATAGTGCTCATTAAGGACTGAATAATTAATCAAGCTGCTCAAGATAATTGTGAGTCTTCTTGTTATCAAAATATATGGCTCCTTTGCATGTCCCTGAGCTATTAATCTCCATAACCTTGGTGGCAAAGGGTTCTACAGGTTAGTCCACTACCATACACATACATAATATTGTTTCTATGTATATTGGTGTCTATCTGCTGCTGTGCAGTTAAATCCTTTTCCAGAAGCAGTTTTAACTGCCTGCTTTGGGGTTTAATTAGCTACCTCAGTTTTTGAATACAGAACATACTAAATAATTCTCTCTTATACATTGTTTTCTATACCAATACCAGGGTCATGCCTTACCAACACTGCCCAGTCCAACCTTTCCTGCATTTCCACACCCAGCCTTTTCCTGGGGTATCACAGCAATGCCAACAGACAGCAGCTATGGACAAGGCTGCCCTGGGTTTGGATGTGGCACTTGGACACGTTCTCTAAACATCTGAGTTGGACACAGGGCAGGATAGCAACAAACAAACGTGAGTGCCCTGCCACACTCCACATGCACCCCCAGCTCTGGGGAACAGGGAGGAATGATCTCTTTGATCACAGATGAAGGACTTGAGCAGGAGTGTGAACACAGCCTCTGCCTCGATTGATTTAATTAAATCAGTGCAGAGACTGCCTGAGCAGCCTGCACACCGTGGTGATTTAATTAGGCTCACATGTGACCCGGTCCTGCCAGGCGGCAGTGACCCTGAGCCCCAGAACCCAACGGCTCCAGGCAGTGGGCAGGGGCTGGGGCACCAGTGCCTGTGCCACTGCCACCACTGCCAGCCACGCTGCCACCACTGACAGCCACCAGCGCCACCCCTGCCAGCCACAGCTGCCACCACTGCCAGCCACGCTGCCACCACTGCCAGCCACCGCTGCCACCACTGCCACCACTGCCAGCCACGCTGCCACCACTGCCAGCCACGCTGCCACCAGCGCCAGCCACAGCTGCCACCACTGCCAGCCACTGCTGCCACCACTGCCAGCCACGCTGCCACCACTGCCAGCAACCGCTGCCACCACTGCCAGCCACGCTGCCACCAGCGCCAGCCACAGCTGCCACCACTGCCAGCCAGACTGCCACCACTGCCAGCAACCGCTGCCACCACTGCCAGCCACTGCTGCCACCACTGCCAGCCAGGCTGCCACCACTGCCAGCAACCGCTGCCACCACTGCCAGCCACTGCTGCCACCACTGCCAGCCAGGCTGCCACCACTGCCAGCAACCGCTGCCACCATTGACAGCCAGGCTGCCACCACTGCCAGCCACGCTGCCACCACTGCCAGCCACCGCTGCCACCATTGCCAGCCAGGCTGCCACCACTGCCAGCCACGCTGCCACCACTGCCAGCCACGCTGCCACCAGCGCCAGCCACTGCTGCCACCAGCGCCAGCCACTGCTGCCACCACTGACAGCCAGGCTGCCACCACTGCCAGCCACTGCTGCCACCACTGACAGCCAGGCTGCCACCAGCGCCAGCCACTGCTGCCACCACTGCCAGCCAGTGCTGCCACCACTGACAGCCAGGCTGCCACCACTGCCAGCCACGCTGCCACCAGCGCCAGCCACTGCTGCCACCACTGCCAGCCACGCTGCCACCACTGCCAGCCACGCTGCCACCAGCGCCAGCCACTGCTGCCACCACTGCCAGCCACGCTGCCACCACTGCCACTGGTGCCAGCCAGGCTGCCACCAGCGCCAGCCACTGCTGCCACCACTGCCAGCCACGCTGCCACCAGCGCCAGCCAGTGCTGCCACCACTGCCACCAGTGCCAGCCAGGCTGCCACCACTGCCACTGGTGCCAGCCAGGCTGCCACCACTGACAGCCATCACTGCCACCAGCGCCACCCCTGCCAGCCACTGCTGCCACCACTGCCAGCCATCACTACCACCACTGCCAGCCAGGCTGCCACCACTGCCAGCCACGCTGCCACCAGCGCCAGCCACTGCTGCCACCACTGCCAGCCACGCTGCCACCACTGCCAGCCACTGCTGCCACCACTGACAGCCAGGCTGCCACCAGCGCCAGCCAGTGCTGCCACCACTGCCACCGGTGCCAGCCAGGCTGCCACCACTGCCACTGGTGCCAGCCAGGCTGCCACCACTGACAGCCAGTGCTGCCACCACTGACAGCCATCACTGCCACCAGCGCCACCCCTGCCAGCCACGCTGCCACCAGCGCCAGCCACTGCTGCCACCACTGCCAGCCACGCTGCCACCACTGCCAGCCACACTGCCACCAGCGCCAGCCAGTGCTGCCACCACTGCCAGCCAGTGCTGCCACCATTGCCACCGGTGCCAGCCTTCACTGCCACCACTGCCAGCCAGGCTGCCACCACTGCCAGCCACGCTGCCACCAGCACCAGCCACTGCTGCCACCACTGCCAGCCACCGCTGCCACCACTGCCACCGGTGCCAGCCACGCTGCCACCGCTGCCACCACTGCCACCGGTGCCAGCCTCGCTGCCACCACTGCCAGCCACTGCTGCCACCACTGCCAGCCAGACTGCCACCACTGCCAGCCACTGCTGCCACCACTGCCAGTCACGCTGCCACCACTGCCAGCCACTGCTGCCAGCCATCACTGCCACCACTGCCAGCCACTGCTGCCACCATTGCCAGCCACCACTGCCAGCCATCACTGCCACCACTGCCAGCCACACTGCCACCACTGCCACCACTGCCAGCCACTGCTGCCACCACTGCCAGCCATCACTGCCACCATTGCCAGCCATCACTGCCACCACTGCCAGCCACTGCTGCCACCATTGCCAGCCACCACTGCCAGCCATCACTGCCACCACTGCCAGCCACCACTGCCACCACTGCCAGCCACCACTGCCAGTCACGCTGCCACCACTGCCAGCCATCACTGCCACCACTGCCAGCCACCACTGCCAGCCACGCTGCCACCACTGCCAGCCATCACGGCCACCACTGCCAGCCATCACTGCCACCACTGCCAGCCACCACTGCCAGTCACGCTGCCACCACTGCCAGCCATCACTGCCACCACTGCCAGCCATCACTGCCACCACTGCCAGCCACCACTGCCAGCCATCACTGCCACCACTGCCAGCCATCACTGCCACCACTGCCAGCCACCACTGCCAGAGCTAGGCCGGCACAGAGAACACTGGGCCAGCCCAGCAGCACAGGCAAACAGCAAGCACAAGGCAGGAGCTCCCCTGTGCTCCACAGGATAACCAGCTGTCCCAGGCCCCACCACTGCTCTCCTCCCTGCACTGACCCCGTTTGATGCTGCACTGGTGTGGGGAGGCCCAGAGGGGAGCAGCAATCACTCAGCAAAGACAGATCCCTCCCTGCTGCAGGGCCAGGCTCTGCTGGCTGCAGCCTCAGGTTCTCAAACACTCGGGCCTCTCTGGTTCTTTCTGCTCTTGTCAGAACCGTGTGGACACGGGCAGTGCCCAGGGTTTGTTTGTGGCTCAGTGCATGGCTTTCACTTGTCTGCTCTCAGGGACACTGCACGTCTGAATTCATCACCCTTTGCAGACTAAAAGCATTGCTATTATTTGTGACACTGTTTAAACAGTAATGACTAGGTGTAGGCATTCCCTAGAGACTAATCAAAGGCCAGAAGGAAGTGATGGGCCAGGATCCTGCAGAGAAATTGTTACTGCTATTGTGAACTGAGAAAAAAAAAAACAAGTTAAAAATGCAGAAAGGATTTTTTAAACTGATGACACAATTTTATTGGCATTGGAAAGCCAGTGCACACTCCAAAAAGAATGTACATCTTGAAAACCTGTCAGATAGTTCCAATCATCTTTCAACTTCCTAACCAACATAAAAAGTGAACTTGAAAACCGTTCTACACTTTCCCTGGGTTAGCTCACAGACCCTTCTCCTGAGTGTATCCTGTCACAAATCCTGGCTGATGGGCCTGAGCAGGCCCCTCTGCCACACGAGCAGCTTTTCCTTCTGTCACTGAATCTGTAAGCTAACCTATTGGCTTCATGGACTTGGCAATACAAACTGGAGTGATTCCCTCAGTGCAGTCAGTACCAGAGCAGTCTGAAGGCCCATTGCAACCAAACATGGATGAACACCAGAGTAAATGAGAGCAGCCAGCACACTGTGGGCTGGAGCCACTGAGTCCTAAGTGCTTAACATCTATCACATGCCACATTAGGCTGCACCAAGTGTGTCCTTGTCCTCAATGCAGATGTAGAAACATGAGCTCAGATGAACCTACTCAGTTCCTCTGTGTGTACCTACAATTCAACTTTAATCTTTCCTGAACAGACACTTGTCTCTTTGGCCTTTAAAAAGAATCAAACAAAACACTGAAGTTTAAAGTTTCCACAACTGCCTCGATAGGGGTACTGTGTTTAATGGGGTTTCTTCTATTGACTCCTTACCCTAAATATAGAAAAGGTTTCCCACTCTCTGGCTCTCCTGTAAATAAAGACAAATTATTCTTGTCTTCCTAGCAGTAAACACTGAGAAACAGTGACCAACTTCTCGTACTTAACAGCCTTTACACAGAAGGAAATTACCACAGCTCCAACACAGTTCTTCCCCTAATAATCCCCTCTATTACCCAGGACAGAAAGTTACTCCCACCTCATGCCAGTTCCCCTCTCCTGTTTAACATGCACTTGGGCTGCAGAGCATGAGGCCACAGTTATAAGGACATGCAATAGCTCTGCCTTTGCCTTTCTGCATCATGGAATAATGACAGCCTATTTCAGGAAAGGCTACTGCTAAATCATGAACAATTACTGCCATTTTCCTGTTCCCACTTTGATGTGGCACAAGCTTGGAGCAATTCTCCTTCCTCCATCTTTCTCACTGTTGTACCCTCAGCTGTGCTGGGGGCAGACAAAGCCCTTGCCCTTCCTCAGCCTGGATGCAAATGCCACTGGCTGAACAACAGGCTGAAGTCTCAGTGATTTTGCTCACCAAACCAAACAAAAGCTGGAGTTCACACCTCCACAGTACTGGAAATGTACTCTGAGCTAACAGCTTGTGACAGAAATAACCTGCCTGCAAACCCAAGCAGTCTGCAAGCCCCACATCTGTATCCATAGGTGGGCTTTCAAGGGCAGGGGTGGGCCAGCAATGGCACTGCACTCAGTGCACTTAAACCATTGCAGTGGTTCAATGGGCAGCAGCACAGGGACCGTTCACTTGGGACCCAAAGGACATTCTCTCTTCCCAGGCTCTCAGTTCCAGGGATTTTTTCCCCTTCCTTGAAGCTTGTAAGACTATATAAAGAAGTAAGTATTTTTAGCATAAGCACTAATGACCAGGGATATTTTTGCAGTTTTCTAAGACTGAAAAAATACACAGGGGGAAAAAGGGACATTGCTCATTTTATAGAACATCTCAACAGTAAAACCTATCTCTGTGAATAGGGTAAAAGAAAAAGGGTTGAAATAAAATTATTTCTCAAACTTCAATGGCTGTGGCTTTTCCAAAACTTTTTACTGCTAATTCAAAAGTAATTCTGGGGTGTACCAAAGCCTCTGGGGGTTTGGGGGGATGCTTGGATTATTTTTCACTATAAAGTAATGTATTTACCTCTCAAAGGTACTTAAACAAAGGATGCTACAGTTTAGTTTGTGTGCTGCTGAAATTAAGGTGTCATTCAGGCTGTCCACTTGTGCTGGACCTTCACCTTTTGTCCTTTTCACCTCAGTAGCAGTTGTGGAGGCAGCAGAGCAGCATCAGTGCTGCAATTTGGGTGTTTCAGTGTTCTTGTAACAGCTGAGCTTTCAGGACAGGAAGGCTGTGCCACCAGCCAGACCTCGGGGTACTGTCAGCAGCCCTTTATACACAGCACACCAAGGTTCTTGAAAGAACCACGTGTTTTAGTCACTTGTGCAACTTTTCCAAGGAAGGAGCAAGTCTCTAGGACTTACTCATTAAATAAGGTGGGGTGGTGGCCACCCTTCAAAAGGCTGCACAGAGCACACTTCATTTCTATCAAAGAAACCCCTCAGATATTTTTAGGACCACAAAAGTTACTTGTTAAAGAAAGGGTGAGATCAGGCCTTGTTTCCAAGAGAGAACGACATCAACTGGACTCCTGGTAAGCCTGGAATAACCAGGAGCCTGGACAATGGAAGGCAGGGAAGAGTTCAACTACCAGAGGCCCAGAACAGATCTAAGAATGCTCTTACAAAGTGAGCAGGAACAGTTACCCTGTGAAACAAAGGCAGAGTCCTGGTCATCAGCACAAACACAGGAGACTGTTCTGTTCCAGAAAGGAAACAGATTATTATTAATGTAAAGCAATTTAGCGGGTCAGATGCAAACAATTCTGAGCCTGTTACCACCTCTTTCCTATTCCTTCCTCTCGGATTTCTAGCAAGGGCTCTTACAAACACATCTGCCTTTGTGTTCTCCCCACTTTCCCTCGCTGTTTTGAACCGGCCAAGGGTTGTCACCTCAACAAGGGATGTGTATTTTGTTTGGTCCCCAGGCTGGCTGCGGTACAAGAGACCGATCTCATGTTGCAATAAAAGGCTCTCTCGGCCTCAGTGTCAGTGAGAGCCGCGCGGGGCGTCCCCGAAGCTGATGTCAGCGCTTTGCACCTTGAATATTTTCACCAGCTGGCTCCTGGGTTTGTTTCCATTTAACTTGGGAAATTACCAACTCAGTTGCTTTCCACAGTTCCCTTTGTTTCTTCCCCGATTAGAACGAGCTGATAGGAACTGGAAGGAATGACAATTTGTCTCTGTTCCCAAGGCCAGCAGGCAGCACCCCGCGCTGCCCAGACCTTCCCAGCCGGGGCAGCCTCCAGGGGAAGCACTTGCTTTCTGCCTGGTTTGTGCCATCCCTCTGCTCCAACGGATTCCAGGCGTTTTCCTTGGGTTTTTATATTTTCCATGCCAACATGTTTCACAACATACCGAGCTCTTTCTGCCATTTTGTACATACAATTAAGCACAGCAAAAAAGCCTTTCATTACTACTCCTGCCTCTGCGATGTGGAGCTGGGATATGACTTCATCCCAGAAAAAATGCACAACCAAACCCGAACCAGTTGTCTCCCGGGGTTTGCTCAGCTTTTAGCTCATCATAAACCTTTCGTGTGGTTTCAGTAACCGTGCCTAGAACAGCCTCCATCAAGGTCAGCAGCACAAAACCAGGACACAGTATTTTCTGAGCTAGGAAGACTGTAGAGCTCCTTCAGTGTGTGAAGTGATGTTTCTCACGGCTCCCAGGGGACAAGAACCAAAACAAACAGGCAACAGAAGCGATAAGAGGGGCTCAGTAAAAGAGCTTACTGGGCAAACCCACTCTCTGGCGGTGCTTTGTTCACACTGACTGAATGGTTACAAACTAGAAAATAACCCTCACCTACCCGAATAAGACGAAAAAATTTGACTGCAGTAATTGCTGAACTTGAGAGCCTCTATTACCAATTTCTTTTTAAGTTTTAATACATAAATATTTCCGTAAAAGTGGAATTTTCCCCTTTTGTGTGGGTAATTAGAAGGGAGAGAGTTTATCCAGAAGCAGCAAGAGACATTCCAAAACAACACCCACACAAAGGAAGTTCTCCACTTCTATTTTGCTTTAATAACTACTTTTTGTAAGGGATTTTAAACGTTTTGTGCAGGAAGTTGTTCTATTCTCACGGGATTGATTTAAAACCAATTTATGTATTGTACAGAGCAAGGACTTATGAGTGGGGAGAGATGTAAGGAGAGAAATGCTTGAGTAACAGTAATCAAGGTGCAGGCATTTGAACTATTCAGCGGTTTAAAGAGGATTAAAGCACCACGTTTCCAGCTCCGAGTGCGTGTGAAATTCTGGTGTTTAATCTTTCAAGGAGAGTTCTCAGCTGGAGCTTTGCTCCCTAAATCTCCAGAGTATTTTACACTGGAGCAGCTAATCCTGACATCAGTGTTGTCTGTGGGGAAATGCAGTCCCTGACGCCCCTGTGACACCAGCAGTGGCTCTGGCAGCCTGGACACCGAGGGCACTGAGGGCAGTGGGCACCGGGGGCACTGAGGGCAGTGGGCACTGAGGGCACTGAGGGCAGTGGGCACTGAGGGCAGTGGGCACCGGGGGCACTGAGGGCAGTGGGCACGGAGGGCAGTGGGCACTGAGGGCAGTGGACACCGAGGGCACTGAGGGCAGTGGGCACTGAGGGCAGTGGACACCGAGGGCAGTGGACACCGAGGGCACTGAGAGCAGTGGGCACCAGGGGCACTGAGGGCACTGAGGGCAGTGGGCACTGAGGGCAGTGGGCACTGGGGGCAGTGGACATGGAGGGCAATGGACACTGAGGGCAGTGGACACTGAGGGCAATGGACACTGAGGGCAGTGGACACCGAGGGCACTGAGAGCAGTGGGCACCAGGGGCACTGAGGGCACTGAGGGCAGTGGGCACCAAGGGCAGTGAGGGCAGTGGGCACTGAGGGCACTGAGGGCAGTGGGCACTGGGGGCACTGAGGGCAGTGGGCACTGAGGGCAGTGGGCACGGAGGGCAGTGGGCACTGAGGGCAGTGGGCACTGAGGGCACTGAGGGCAGTGGGCACTGAGGGCAGTGGGCACTGAGGGCACTGAGGGCAGTGGGCACTGAGGGCAGTGGGCACTGGGGACACTGAGGGCAGTGGGCACAGAGGGCAGTGGACACCGAGGGCACTGAGAGCAGTGGGCACCAGGGGCACTGAGGGCACTGAGGGCAGTGGGCACAGAGGGCAGTGGGCACTGGGGGCAGTGGACATGGAGGGCAATGGACACTGAGGGCAGTGGGCACTGAGGGCAATGGACACTGAGGGCAGTGGACACTGAGGGCAGTGGACACTGAGGGCAATGGACACCGAGGGCAGTGGACACCGAGGGCAGTGGACACTGAGGGCAATGGACACTGAGGGCAGTGGACACTGAGGGCAGAGGACACCGAGGGCAATGGACACCGAGGGCAGTGGACACTGAGGGGAATGGACACCGAGGGCAGTGGACACTGAGGGCAGTGGGCACTGAGGGCAATGGACACCGAGGGCAGTGGACACCGAGGGCAGTGGACACCGAGGGCAGTGGACACTGAGGGCAGTGGACACTGAGGGCAATGGACACCGAGGGCAGTGGACACTGAGGGCAGTGGACACCGAGGGCAGTGGACACTGAGGGGAATGGACACTGAGGGCAATGGACACTGAGGGCAGTGGACACTGAGGGCAGTGGACACTGAGGGCAGTGGACACCGAGGGCAATGGACACCGAGGGCAATGGACACCGAGGGCAGTGGACACCGAGAGCAATGGACACTGAGGGCAATGGACACTGAGGGCAATGGACACCGAGAGCAATGGACACGGAGGGCAGTGGACACGGAGGGCAGTGGACATGGAGGGCAGTGGACATGGAGGGCAGTGGACACCGAGGGCAGTGGACACCGAGGGCAGTGGACATGGAGGGCAGTGGACACCGAGGGCAATGGACACCGAGGGCAATGGACACTGAGGGCAATGGACACTGAGGGCAATGGACACTGAGGGCAATGGACACTGAGGGCAGTCACTGCTGTACGGAAACCCCTCCGGACCTGCCTTGTGGCACTGACTGGGACAGGAGCTCCAGGATGGTGGTAAGTGCTGAACAGGGACAGTCAGTGGAATCACTTAGACACCACACAGGTCTGCCATTACACCACTGTAAGGAAATACAGGTCAGTACTTTAGACCTGAGGCAATAAAAGGAAAGAAGAAACCAAATGTTCCAGCACTGGGGTGGAGACACACACAGAGCATAACGGGGACTTTTGTATTGTCTCTCCTGTTTTCATTCTGTGCAAGTCCATTGTTGACTCCACCATCATAAAAAGCAGAAGCTGACCTTACTTGCTTTTGGTTTTTCAGCAGGAAAGCTCAGTATCACCTATGATTTCATGACTCACCAAGTTGAAGGTTTAAGAAAGAAAACATGATATAGGTCATCATCCCTCATTCCCACAAATGGTCACTGGTATCCCAGTTCCAGTGCAGCCTCTGCATTACAGTGCCCCATTTCCTCTGTGTTTGTAGTGATCTCTCCTTACCTGAGGATTCATCTTTCTGATCTGCTTTTCATCACTGGATTCCTCCTCAGATGATCTACTGTTCACATCAACCAGAAACTAACTGTGCTTGTGGGCACCTTCAAGGTATTACAAAATGTTTTCTGTTTGTGTTCAAGTAGTGCAAAGACCTTTCTGATCTTTTACCACACACATTCCTCATGCAGAAGACAGGAGACTGAAGCATCCCTGCTCTGCCTGAACCAAAGGAGAGGTTTCATTGCAAAAAGGGAGAACAAAGTTTACTTTGCCTTTCACACCTGCAGTGACAGAAATCTCACAACTCCTCCTTTCTGGATATTAACTTACCTTCCAGAAATGTCAAAATGTTGCTGTGCTCGGGTGAGGAATTAAATCAAAGTCAGTGGGCCTATTCACACATTCAAAATGATCCCTTGTTACCTGCTTGGAGGGCCAGGCCTGTATTTTTGAAGTGAGCAGTCAGAGCTGTCTCTATTATTGAACTTCCCTGACCTGTACTCAGATAAAAGGGAATCCCCAGCATGAAACCTCCAGTGACAATATAACCTCTTACCTTAAAAAGAATAAAAACACATGGGTGGGATGGTGACCCCAAAGTCAAATAAAAGCTCACCAGGGTAACCCAAAAGCCAGTCCTGCTCTCAGACTTGCAGTGGGTTTTGTGAATACATTATTTTTGCTGAGGATCAGCAAAATTGTACTACTCAGTGGCACTAAATTTACATGTTTTAAATTTAATTTTACATTATTTTACCCTGATGTTTTACAGCCTAGTTGTATTTTTTTCTCAAAGATATCATTAAATATCTAAGGAGCACAGGGATATCTCATTGCAGGAACACTGTCACTAACACAGCACTGCTGCTCATGCCACCCCTCTCAGGCCTCTGCTCCTTTCATCTGCACTCAAAACACCTTTCTCTCCCAGGGAAAACAGTGAATTAATCTCTATATGCTGCAGAAAAATTGATCTGCTGTTACTGAAAGGATGGCAGTGCCTGCAGAAAGGGGACTGCTAATGCACACAGCCTGGCAGTGCTTCTGATGGGGGGCAAGTTGTCACTTCAGTAAATATTGTCATTCTCTTACCCAGAGTGCAGCAATATGAGCCAGTCAAAACTAATTTGGTTACTGGAATGTCTACCCAAAGATTTACACTTTTGAGTTCTCCAGGGCTTTAGTGAAGGGGTGGCTGTAACTGATACCCCTCCAACACCCAGGTGTTCTGTGGGAAAGGCCACGCTCTTACATTCCCACTGTAAATGCCAAAAATGCAGCTCCATTGGTTCATATGGGAGACTGACAGAGTGTCCTGTATCAGTTTTGATTTTACTGTACAGTTGCATTTGTCAGGGAAAAAACCCAACACAGAAGTCCCACAGTTTTATTTGCCCAGGAGGGACTCCCAGGACGACAGGCCTGGAACGAAGTTACCTTTTCAATGACTGCCATCTCTCTGCATTTTTGGATGGTGTTTGGCTTCAGTGGGAATGTGAATTTGAATGAGAAATTTGAGATCAACGATTTGTAAGTGCAGGGTGTTCCTCCAGGGCTGTTTCTAGGGGAGTGTGGCAAGTGTTGCCCTGTGTGACAAGGATGGCCATGGGGCACACGCTGTCAGTACGTACCTCTCCAGCTGGGGCTCCCTGGCTGCTGTGGCTCCAGCCCTTCCAGTCACACCTCTCCGACAAGGGGCACCCTGAGGGGCAGAAATGGGTAAGAACAATGTTTATTTTCTTGAGGATTTCACTGGGGAAACAAGCTTGTGTTTGTAAACTCCCAGCTTTGCTTTGTCAGTGTCAATAGGGAAAGTACATTTCACGGTGGGGAAATGGACATTCCACGTTTCATTGATGGTTTCCTGGGCAGACCCCTGAATTCCCCTTCTCCTGCTTTCCTGGTTGTCTTGGGAACGGATGTCAGTGTTTATCTCCTGGTTAAGAAGGTTCCCTTCACACCTCTGCACAGTGTACATACACATGGAGATGCACCACAGCAATTCATGCCTGTCATCAGCACTTTTCACAGGCATTTCCCAGAATCCCAGGACTCTCAGGGTTGGAAGGGACCTGTGGAGATCACCCAGTCCAACCCCTGTGCCAGGGCAGGATCACCCAGCGTAGGTGGCACATCAGTACAGGTGGGTTTGGAAAGTCTCCAGGGAGGGAGACTCCATGACCTCCTTGGGATTCCCCTTCTGGAGGGATCCCACTGAGCCTGGAGCACACACAGACCCTGGAGCCCCCTCAGAGCCCTCACAGAGCCCCCACAGACTCTGGAGCCCACACAGGGCACTCATAGAGGCCACACAATCCCTGGAGCCCACACAGAGCCCACACAGAGCCCCCACAGACCCTGGAGCCCCCACAGCCATTTCCCCACGGCGATCCTTACCCAGCTGGCTGCACAGGGCATCGCCCCTCACAAACTGCTTCCCGAGGGCACACACCCCTGCGGGCTGGGGCGGTGTGGCACGAGGGGCAGCGGCGGGGTGTCTGTGTATCTGTGTCTGTCTGTCTGTGCGTCTGTGTCCCCGGCGGGTCATGGCCCCCTCAGTGCTGAGAGGACATGGCGGGGCGGCGGGGAGCCGATCTGAGGGCTCTGACTGTGTGTGTGTGTGTGTGTGTGTGTCCAGTGGGGAGGCGAAGGGCTATGTGGAGGGCTGTGTGTCTGTGTATCCATCTGTATGTCTGTCTGTGTGTCTGTGTTGCTGTCTGTCCCCGCCGTGCCGCTTTCCCCTCACCTTTCCCGCCTTTTTCCCCTCACCTTTCCCGCCCTTTTCCCCTCAGCCTTTCCCGCCCTTTTCCCCTCAGCCTTTCCCGCCCTTTCCCCTCAGCCTTTCCCGCCCTTTCCCCTCACCTTTCCCGCCCTTTTCCCCTCAGCCTTTCCCGCCCTTTCCCCTCAGCCTTTCCCGCCCTTTCCCCTCACCTTTCCCGCCCTTTTCCCCTCAGCCTTTCCCGCCATTTCCCCTCACCTTTCCCGCCCTTTTCCCCTCAGCCTTTCCCGCCCTTTTCCCCTCAGCCTTTCCCGCCCTTTCCCCTCAGCCTTTCCCGCCCTTTCCCCTCACCTTTCCCGCCCTTTTCCCCTCAGCCTTTCCCGCCCTTTCCCCTCAGCCTTTCCCGCCCTTTCCCCTCACCTTTCTCGCCCTTTTCCCCTCAGCCTTTCCCGCCCTTTCCCCCTCAGCCTTTCCCGCCCTTTCCCCTCAGCCTTTCCCGCCCTTTCCCCTCAGCCTTTCCCGTCCTTTCCCCTCACCTTTCCCGCCCTTTTCCCCTCAGCCTTTCCCGCCCTTTCCCCTCACCTTTCCCGCCCTTTCCCCTCAGCCTTTCCCGCCCTTTCCCCTCACCTTTCCCGCCCTTTCCCCTCACCTTTCCCGCCCTTTCCCCTCACCTTTCCCGCCCTTTTCCCCTCACCTTTCCCGCCCTTTTCCCCTCACCTTTCCCGTCCTTTTCCCCTCAGCCTTTCCCGCCCTTTCCCCTCAGCCTTTCCCGCCCTTTCCCCTCACCTTTCCCGCCCTTTCCCCTCACCTTTCCCGCCCTTTCCCCTCAGGGCCGCTCTCGCGCCTCGCTCCCGCTCCCGCTCCCGCCGCACGTGCCTGTCCGGCCGCACTTCCGGCCGCGCGGGCGGGCCCTGCCCCGCGCCTGCGCTCTGCGGGCCCCGCCGGCGGGGCGGCCGCTCCCGGCTCAGCGCGGCGTCCCCTCAGCCGTCCCCGCACGGCCCGGCCGCGCTCCGCTCGTCTCTGCTCCTCAGCCCTCCTTCTCCGGCTGCCTCTCCTCCCCCCGGCCTGGCCCCGCCGCTCGGAGCCGGCGGCCGGCATGTGAAGCGGGGCAGCGCCGGGCTCCCCTCAGGCTGTGGGCGGCTGCCGCGGGCCCGCTCGCCATGAAGAAGTTCTCCCGCATGCCCCGGTCCGAGGGCAGCGGCGGCGGCGGCGGCGGGGCGGTGAGCGGCGGCGTGGCCCTGGGCAGGGCGCTGGCCGTGGGGCGCTACCAGGTGACCCCCGAGGAGCCGCTGGCCGAAGGTGAGGCCGGGCCGGGCCGAGGGGCGCTGGGGCTGCGGGAGGGAGCGAGGGAGGCGGCACCGGCGGCTGTGCCAGGCTTTGCCCGGCTAATCCGAGGACAAACCCAACGAGAAGTACAAGGCGTGCCTTGCTGGGCGCGGGGCAGCGGCTGCTGCGGGGCACGCGTGGGGAGCTGAGCGCTGGCAGCGGGTGCTCCCTGAGGGAAACCTGCCCTGCCCTCCGAGCTGTGGGACCCCCGGCGCCCCGGGGAGGGCTGTGTGCCTTCATTGCTCCCAGGGTTGTGTGGGCTCTGCTGACCTCCGGCTTTGCGGGGCGCTGGCTGCTCTGGGGCACCACAGTTTTGCCCTCCGTGTGTGTGGGAAGCGGTGGGGGCTTCACCTCCCGCGGCTGGAACCGGTGTGGTTATAAAGTCTTATAAAGGCACGTCCCAGGTCACTTCCTCGGGGTTGGACCTGCACACTTGGTAGTTACAACACACTGCTTTGGATGTTGTGGGTAAATATAATTCACCTCTGTCACTTTTATGTCGAGCAGTTCATGTGTAAATGTACTCCTACACTTTGGTTACATACGTGCATTTAGTGAAGGTTTTAAGCGGTGGTTTTAACAAGTGCATGCAGGCGATAACACTGTTTAAGATAGACCATGTAGGGAGCACTTGTGCTTTCATTGCTGTCTTGTTGTGGAAGGGCAGATTGGGAGCTCAGCGTTCCGAACGCGGTGTTTGTAACGGGTGGTGCGGGTGCTGCCGGGGCCGGCCGGGTGCACTCCTGGTGCCGAGAGCTCCTTCCAGTCACTGCGGGCTGACACACGGCAGTTTCTCAGCAGGGCCGCAACAGAGACCTTTAAAAGGCTCCCGAACACATTCCGGAGGTAACACAAACCCCATACATGCAGTGCAAAGGAGAGGAATTGCACAGTGCTTGATTCAGTGCAGCATATTATTAAAAAAGTTTTCTCATAATTTGCTGTTTGAAGAGTCACTGTAGATCACTTTTTCTTGCTGTGAGTGGCAGAAACAAATTGATAGTCCTTAAGGGTTTGGTGGTGGAGGGAGTCCAGATTTTAGCATTTGAGCTTTCTGCAATTTATGTTGCTCACTTTTGAACCTGAACTAAAATCTTTGTACAGCCCTTATGTGGTGTCTTGAACATGGATGCCTGGGAGGAGAAGTGACCGGAGCCGGGGCAGTGAGTGCTGCCCCTTGGGGACAGTGCCCAGGGCACCCCAGCAGTGCCCGGCAGGCCTGGAGGAGGGGACAGGGCCCGGGGGTGGCTGCAGGGCTGGGGCACAGGGACGGGCAGGGGCTGGGGCTGTGACAGCCCCCCCGACCCGGAGGGGCAGCTGGGCTGTGGCAGGGCGTGTCCGAGGGCACCCGGGGCTCCCCACCGACCACAACAAGCAGCTCTTGCTCAGGAATTGCTTGCTGACAGTCAATCCCTTGCCTCGGTAACCATGAATAATAAGTAATTGTACGTTACTGCTGTTACATTGTCATGTTGCCGTCTGTAATTAACGCTGAACGCTATAAATGCCCTGCTCAGTGATCCTCCTCTGGGGAGGGCAGAGAGAAACCAACTTGTTTCCCCTATCCTGTTTGCATAAGGCATTTTTTTTCTTTCAGTTTCTGAAAGTCTGTTTAACTGAAGGCCTTACCCTTGTCAGGTAGTTCCTGTTACTCAGTGCTGATGAAATACCATTCAGGAGATTCATATATATCCAAGTTACAGCTCGTGCTGTGCAGTGCTACTGACACATTAAGTTAACGAATCTATTGAACTTAACGGGGCTGTTTCATCAGTGATGTGTGATGCTCTCATGGCAGTGCTGTGGTGCATTGTACCCTTTAGCTCGTGGGGTGAATAGCATGATGTGTCAGTCTGATTTAGCTGTGCATCCCCTGCCCTCCTCCCGGCTTTGCTCTGAGCATTCCTGGGAAGGCGGCCCTGGCTCTGCAGGGGGAGGCTCCCCTGCCTGGAGGGGTGTCAGCAGTGACGCTGCAAGGCTCAGGCTGGGACAGCAGAAGGATTGGAGCATTATACTGCAGCTGTTTTGAATAAATAGGTGTAATGTTACCTGAAGTAGTGGCATCCTTTGGAGTATAGAAGGTGTAAAGTCAAGTGCTGTGTTTGGGAGGCTGTTGGGTGGTTTCTTTTGTCCTAAACACACCTGTTTGTGGTGACCTCTTGGCCTCCATAACCCACTGGCCAGTGTGCTGTTGGATGGAGCTGTTTGTTTTTAAGGCTTATTTCTTAGAGCTGGGGAAAGTTGTTAATTTGGGTTAAGGCTTGAGGTAAAAATGAGTTCTTAACAGTTTTGAGGGAATGGCAGAGCTGTGTGGACTAAATGAGTGATAAAGGGTGAAGGCTTTCTCTGTCTTTTTGTGGAACAAGAGTATCTGCAATGCAGCTGAAGTTTGGAGAACTGAAGTGACAAATACATGAAAGTTACAGGTGGAGCAGGAGGAACTCCAGTACTGGAGAAGTTCAGAAAGTGCAGCAATGGCCAAGTATGGAGGGTGCTTTTCTAGAGGTCTCAGCTGTTAATGCAAAAGAGTTTATGCTGTGAGGAGGGAAAAGGAAAGTGAAAAGTAGCAAGTTCCCAAAACAGTTTTGGCTTAATAAGGAGGAGATACAAAGCTGTGATTCACGTGGGGATACTGCTACTGCTTGTTTGCCTTGATTAGCCTGCAGTAACTCCTTTTTGTTTAAGAACTGCAATAAAACTAATTTTTCTGTATTCTGTAAGGGTAGGCATTAGAAGATGCTAATTTGTCTTATTGTCCTGATAGCCTGGCAGGCTCAAGATGTTTAAACTGAATAACTAAATCCAGACCTTGCCAGGTTTCAAGCTGTCTTTGTACCACAGGCAGACCAGAGAGGTGATGGTAAGTGTTGTAGTTCGGTGTGTGGGTTTGTTTTTGATGAGAGCTGATAGAGCAGAGGCAGTTGCAGGTGTTAAAGAAGAGAGTGCACAGTGCAGGGAGTGCCAGCTGCCCTCCTGAGCCTGCCTGGCTTCCTCTGGGAGCCCCTTTGGGGCAGGCAGGGATGGGCCATTTTGAAATGACCTTGTACCTGGGACTGCAGAGGGGGTGGAAAGCCACTCAAGGGGTGGTTCCTTATAAGTTCATTATTTGATGTGTGTATAAAACAGAATGTCTGCTTCTTGTATTAAATATGATGGGTAAAGCATAGCTTGTGGGAAAAGGGGCCTCTCAATAGGGAGAAAAAGTGAAAAACTTGAATATTCCCTTTATAAGATTGCAAGTGGTATCCTCTTTCTTGTAGAGTTTCTCCTGGTGCACCCCTGAGTAAAGGCCTGCCCTGCTGGGCTGGTTTGGGGGAAGGTGGTTTGATGGACTCTGGGCAGTATGTGAGTAAAACAGCACCATTTTGGGGCAGCCCAGGGGTCAGTGCGGCCATTGTGGGGCAGCCCAGGGTCAGTCCCCATTGTGGGGCAGCCCAGGGGTCAGTGCTGGCCATTTTGGGGCAGCCCAGGGGTCAGTGCTGGCCATTGTGGGGCAGCCCAGGGGTCAGTGCTGGCCATTTGGGACAGCCCAGGGGTCAGTGCTGGCCATTTTGGGGCAGCCCAGGGGTCAGTGCCGGCCATTGTGGGGCAGCCCAGGGGTCAGTGCCGGCCTTTGTGGGGCAGCCCAGGGGTCAGTGCGGCCATTGTGGGGCAGCCCAGGGGTCAGTCCCCATTGTGGGGCAGCCCAGGGTCAGTGCGGCCATTGTGGGGCAGCCCAGGGGTCAGTGCTGGCCATTGTGGGGCAGCCCAGGGGTCAGTGCTGGCCATTTTGGGGCAGTCCAGGGGTCAGTGCTGGCCATTGTGGGGCAGCCCAGGGTCAGTACCCATTGTGGGGCAGCCCAGGGTCAGTCCCCATTGTGGGGCAGCCCAGGGTCAGTCCCCATTGTGGGGCAGCCCAGGGGTCAGTGCTGGCCATTGTGGGGCAGCCCAGGGGTCAGTGCCGGCCATTGTGGGGCAGCCCAGGGGTCAGTGCGGCCATTGTGGGGCAGCCCAGGGGTCAGTGCTGGCCATTTTGGGGCAGTCCAGGGGTCAGTGCTGGCCATTTTGGGGCAGCCCAGGGGTCAGTGCTGGCCATTTTGGGGCAGTCCAGGGGTCAGTGCTGGCCATTTTGGGGCAGTCCAGGGGTCAGTGCTGGCCATTTTGGGGCAGTCCAGGGGTCAGTGCTGGCCATTTTGGGGCAGTCCAGGGGTCAGTGCTGGCCATTTTGGGGCAGCCCAGGGGTCAGTGCTGGCCATTGTGGGGCAGCCCAGGGGTCAGTGCTGGCCATTTTGGGGCAGCCCAGGGGTCAGTGCCGGCCACTGTGGGGCAGCCCAGGGGTCAGTGCCGGCCACTGTGGGGCAGCCCAGGGGTCAGTGCCGGCCACTGTGGGGCAGCCCAGGGGTCAGTGCCGGCCACTGTGGGGCAGCCCAGGGGTCAGTGCCGGCCATTGTGGGGCAGCCCAGGGGTCAGTGCTGGCCATTTGGGGGCAGCCCAGGGGTCAGTCCCCACTGTGGGGCAGCCCAGGGGTCAGTGCTGGCCATTTGGGGGCAGCCCAGGGGTCAGTGCCCACTGTGGGGCAGCCCAGGGGTCAGTGCCGGCCACTGTGGGGCAGCCCAGGGGTCAGTGCCCCCCACTGTGGGCAGGTCCCGCTGTTGGGTGCCCCCATTGCAGACCACTCTAGGGGTCCCCTCAGGCCCCAGGGACAGCCGTGTCTGTCCCCCCTGTGCAGAGCTTGCCCAGCTTCCCACCTGGTTGTTCCCAGGCAGTCACTCATCCCTCCAGTCTCCTGCACAGTGCAGGAATGAGCTGCTGGTGAGCTCTGCTGTCCTACTTACACGGAGTGTGCAGTCTCTGCAAGTACTTGACAACACTGAGGATTTGGTTTGTCTCTTAAATTCACTCAGTTCCAGTCAAAGCCTAAGAAAACTGTCACCTTAACAGAGAGGAATCCAGGTCTTGTTTTGTGAGATGTTGTGCTGTGCGTTTGTAGGGGTTTGTGCTGTTTAATTTTCAGTGCAAGTCTCTTTTCCTGGAGATTTTTCTTCAATTAGTTGTCTGAGGTTGGAAGGGGAGTCATCATCATCACACCTGTGCTGAACATGGAATGGCCTGTTGTTCAGACAGGAGGTACACCAAGATTTCAGAGTCACTCCTGTAATTAAGGGAGTGTTGCTTTGGTACTTCCAAGTGTTTCCATGTGGTGTGGAGCAGATCTTTAACTGCACACTGGGACAGTTTATCTTCCTGGCAGGTGTTACCAATCCCTGTGGTGCAGGGTCCCTTCTGTTGGCACCGTGGCATGGCAGGCTCCTGTGTGGCCGATGTCTTCATTAATTTAGTGGTTATGTCCTTGCTGCTCCTTGCAGGAGCTGCTGTTTTATTTTCAGTTACAATCTAGTTCAGTTGCTCAGGTGGATTATGAGCTGGAAGGCTGTCTGGAAAGATAACTCGTGGAATTTGACTTGGGATTGGTCATGTCAATTTTTTCCGGAGTGTAACATTTCTGCATCTGTTTGCACATGACTGGAAAGGTCAGCCCTGTTGTTCTGTCTCAAACAGTTTGGCTTTGCTAGCACTGGAGTGGAAGGGGTTTGTTCAGGTTGCAGACATAAGGCACAGAAAGCAGTGTCAGTATTAAAACTTTCTGATTTTGATTTTGGCTGAAAGTATAATACACTACACAAGCATCTCCTTATTTTGGTGTGTTTTATTGGTTTAACTGACAGTTGGTTTGGTTTTTATTTTTTTATAATATCTCAGTGTTTTGCATGCCAGCATGGGAAAGAGAATTCGTTAGCTGAAAGAAGTGAAATTCCTTTTCAGACAGGTGTGAACGAGAAACCAGTAAGTGTGGGCAGAGGGCAGGTATTTCTCAGGGCTGTTGTTGGTGTAGTAGCAGAGCTGTCAGTGGTTAACTACGATGTTCCCCACGTGGAAGGGCTCGGGCAGTTGTTCTGTGTGTGGAGAGACAGAGTTCATCCCAGAAGTGGGGCTTGGTCTCCGGGGAGCAGCACAGGTACAGGTCCCCTTCTGCCCCGGTGAGCAGTGAGCAGGTTGTACTGTTTGAGTGTCTGAACTGTGTGAGCCCGGCGGTGTTTGCAGCTGTGGGAGTGTCCTGGCTGTCACTGTGCACACACGTGTGGGTGTGGCTGTCACTGTGCACACACGTGTGGGTGTGGCTGTCACTGTGCACACACGTGTGGGTGTGGCTGTTACTGTGCACACACGTGGTGTGGCTGTCTCTGTGCACACACGTGTGGGTGTGGCTGTTACTGTGCACACACGTGTGGGTGTGGCTGTTACTGTGCACACACGTGGTGTGGCTGTCTCTGTGCACACACGTGTGGGTGTGGCTGTCTCTGTGCACACACGTGGTGTGGCTGTCACTGTGCACACACGTGTGGGTGTGGCTGTCACTGTGCACACACGTGTTGTGGCTGTCACTGTGCACACACGTGTTGTGGCTGTCACTGTGCACACACGTGTGGGTGTGGCTGTCACTGTGCACACACGTGTGGGTGTGGCTGTTACTGTGCACACACGTGGTGTGGCTGTCTCTGTGCACACACGTGTGGGTGTGGCTGTCACTGTGCACACACGTGTTGTGGCTGTCACTGTGCACACACGTGTGGGTGTGGCTGTCACTGTGCACACACGTGTGGGTGTGGCTGTCACTGTGCACACACGTGTGGGTGTGGCTGTCACTGTGCACACACATGGTGTGGCTGTCACTGTGCACACACATGGTGTGGCTGTCACTGTGCACACACGTGTGGGTGTGGCTGTCACTGTGCACACACGTGGTGTGGCTGTCTCTGTGCACACACGTGTGGGTGTGGCTGTCTCTGTGCACACTCGTGTTGTGGCTGTTACTGTGCACACATGTGTCGGTGTGGCTGTCAGTGTGCACACACGTGTTGTTGTTGTGGCTGTTACTGTGCACACATGTGTCGGTGTGGCTGTCAGTGTGCACACACGTGTTGTTGGTGTGGCTGTCAGTGTGCACACACGTGTTGTGGCTGTCAATGTGCACACATGTGTTGTTGGTGTGGCTGTCTCTGTGCTCTGTGCTGGGGGTCAGTTCCTGCTGCACAGGTGTCCCTCAGGGGCAGAGGGTCAGTGCTGCCGTGCTCACTGAGGCTGTGCTGGCTGTCCCTGGCAGTGCTTTGGTTTGCAGTGTTTGTTTCCCTCGATTCTCCCGGTTCCTGAACCTGGTGCTGTGTTTCCCTTGCTGCTGGTGCTGTGTTTGCATCTCTGCGGCTGCAGCTGAGCAGCTGCCCAGTGTGTTGGGTTGTGTTTGTGGGCAGGACTGTGCTGCTGACACTGTGCGTGCTCTGTGCCTGCCAGAGTGGGGCGTGACAGTCAGTGACAGGCTGGCACTGCCCAGAGCACAGGCACGGGCACTCACCTGTTGCATCCTTGGCCTTTTCCCAAGGAAAGATCTGCAGGCATCTCTTTGGGAAGGAAGGGAAAGTTTCCTTCATCTGCCTTCGCAGGTTTTGCTTAAAAGCTGTTGATGTGGTGGCTGAACAGCTGCGTCCTGCAGTGTGGGAATATTTGCGTATTTCTGGTCCCCAGAGCTGGCGGTCTGAGGGCAGTTTGCAGTGCCAGTGGTGCCAAACAGTGGGGCACTGGTGCTGGTCTGCCCTTCTGCTGCGGCGGAGTTGGCTCGTCCTGTGTGTCCCTCCCCAGAGCAGCAATACAGGCAGTGAGCGTGAAACCCCTTTCTGAAAGGAGAGGGGCTGTGTTTCTTTTCATCACTGTCCAGCTGCTGGCAAGAACGGAACATGAATTCCCCTTCTCCTGCTTTCCTGCTTGTCTTGGGAGTGGATTTCAGTCTCTCTGAGTGTTCATCTCCTGGTTAAGAAGGTAGGAACCTTTGCCTTCCTCTCCTGATCCCCATGGTCCTTGCTCACGCCTGTCTGGGTTGGTTCCTTTAACTAGTTGGGGTCGGGTGGCTTGGGTATGAGTGTGGTCAGCTGTGAACGTGGATCTGTGACCAGAGACAGGCTGGGGAAAGCACACAGACGGGGCAGGTTAGCAAATGGAAGTTGATGCTAAGGGTCTGTTCTTAAGTGGGTAGTATTTGTTTTGGTTTAAATATCTTGGTGCTTGAGCAATGGAACCGCGGGTGTTACAGAGCACTGTCTCTGGAAGTGGCAACGGGCAGCACTGAGTGTTCTCCCTGCACGTGTAGGACAGTGTTTGCTCTCCTCGGTTCCCCTGCTGTCTGCCTGGCTCCTGTGGGGACAGCACCGAGGAATTGGTGAGAGAACAGCCCTGAGCCTTCCGTGTCCTGCTCTTCGGGGGTGTCACAGCCGGCACTGCCGGGAAGAACAGCACATCGCCTCGGGGAGGAGAGGCATTATTCCGCTGATGGAGACACAAAGGAGGCCGGAGGGACTGCCTCAGTCATACAAGTCTGTACAAGGCATGCAGAGTCTGGAGCATCCTGCTGCTGAGACGGTTCCTTCCTCAGCGCTTCTGTCACGTGCTGTGCCTTGATTGCCACACTCGACTGTGAAAGGAATCCGGATATTGAGGAGGTTTTATTCAGACTAATGTGTATGGTGGGCCGTCTTCCAAACTTGCACATTATTTTAATGGGTGCATTTGTTCCTGTGGTGCCCAGAAACTAATATGCAACTCTGGGAGTTATGTACCAGTACACAGGAATGGGCCAATTCCTGGCTTATTTTAGATCTGTTGTACTGACTCATTTTCCTTGTCTTTTAAAAATGTGTTGCTTGGACTGTGATTTTTATCTGTGCATCTTTCAGTAGCAGTTCTAGTGAGTAATTGTTGCAGCACTTTGTCTCTTTTCTTATGAAACAAAAAATAGCTTCGGAAGTCAGTGATTAATATGACATTTCGTTATGATCTTTTGCAACTGCTGTAGCTTGAGAAGCTGAATGTGTTTATATTTAGCAAACTTGTTGCTAAACAAGTTTTTTCTTGTTTTGGGTAATTTATTTGTGTGTAACTGTGAAACCAACACGGAGCAAAGAGGTGATTAAAGAATATAAGATACCAAATTACTCTCTGACAGGTGTGTAAGGACCTGGCTGAACACAACACGTGTTCGTGAGGCTAGGACAGGAAGAGTGAATGGAATTGGGGATGTCAGCATTAGGCATGGGGTGAGTTCTGGTTTGTGCTTCATGTGCAGGGAGACCAACTGTTTGGGAGAAAGCAAATGAAATAATTGTGTCCTGCAGAGCCCTGCAATAGCACCCCAGAGAACCTTCCTGTGACATCTGCCTTAAGTTGGAAGTGTTCTGGTGTTAGAACTGCCTGGTTTGTGTCTGTGTGGCCTGGTGGGTCTGTCTCTGTGTTGCAGCCAGAGGTGGCACCTGCCCAGGGTGCTGTGGCCCCAGCCCTGGGCTGAGCTGGGCACTGAGCTGGGCACTGAGCTGTGCCTTGTTGGAGTGTTCATTGGGCCAGGCAGTCCCCTGTGAGCCTGGGGATCCCTCCTCTGGGTTGCTCTGCCTTGGATTCCTGTGCTTCCATATTTACATCACAGGCAAAGTAGGGATTTTAAGGAACGTGGAAAGCAAACTGTAACTGGTTTTGATTTTGACGTTTGTAATTATATTGGAGCCAAAATCATGTTTTAGAGAAAAGTAGCTTAGCAAATGACATTTGAAATCCACCTCTAAAGTGAACAGAATTCCTTCTATTAGCCTCAGTGTTGTAGAATGGGGAACTCCTGATTTCTGCCCAGCCTGCATGCACAGATCATGTGTCGTTGCTGTGTTTTCCCAACTTCCTCTTCTGGGGTCAGAGTAACCTACAGAGGGAGCTGAGTTAGCTGAGAAAAGTCACAAGAGATGGGGGAAAACATGGTCAAGTTGAAACTGCTGTTCAGATGTTTCAGCTTTTTATTCTGGGGTTTTGGGGAGGGTTTTTGTGAACTGTGCTAGTGGATGTTGGTTGTAGGTGTCTTACCAATGCCTTGGCTAAGCTGAAAAGCTTTCTGGAGAAAAGCTGAGCAGGAAGCACATCCTGCCTAAGGCACCACTCTGGTTAATCTGCAGTAACCTGATATGTCCAGTGGGCTGAAGTTTGAGAGGCTGTTTCCTGACACAGGGACATGGAACTGGATTAACTGTTCAGGCGTAGATGGCACACTGTAACCCCTTATGTAGATGTTTAGTCAGCAGGTTTGACCTGGCAAAAATAGGATTCATGTTGGTTGAGGTTCTGGTGCATGTTAGTGTGTGTTCTTGAATCCCAGTGTTAGGAAAAGGAAGCGTTGGTGACCTGAAGCTCTGGCTCTTGGAGAGGTGCCTGGGTTGCTCCTGCAAACAGCTGTTACTCCTGACAAGTGTTCTTGGCTTCAGCAATCTGGATTGTTCTTGAACTTTATTGCAGAACTTGTTTATGCCAGCTGGGGAGATGCTGAAAATGCCAAGTTAGGGATATAATGATGAGGATTGTAATGCAATATGGATCTGAAACTCAACAGAACTTTGTAGGCCCTTTAAAAATACTGATGTGCTCATAAAGGTGAAAGCACATTTGTTTAAATGTACTGGAGTGTGCAAGGGGTGCATTTGCAGAGGAAGAAAGAATTGGAAGAAAGTCCATGGGTTGGTTGCCTTACTGTGCACCTCTGAAGCACAAATCCCCTGGAGGGCCCTGCTCTGCTGGCACAGGGGGCTGTTCCCAGGCTGGAAGGGGGTGCCCAGCTGTGCTGTGTTTGTGCCGTGAGCTGACCCCTCTGTGTGGAGCTGAGTGTGTGCTGGCCCCACCAAGGCTGGGAGCAGGCTGGAGTGGTGTCTGCAAACACCGCTACTCGAGTGGGTGTTGTGGGGAGAAAACTGATCCCTTTTGTTTGAAAACAAAGTGCAGTCCCCTTCATGGTGTTGCATTGAGTTTCTGGTTTTAATAACTCAAGTGCCAGGTGTGTGTGTGATGGCACAGCCCCAGAGCTTGAACACGTGTTGGAGTGAAGCCTCGTGCATTGGGACTTCTTGCCAAATTTGACCTGATTTTCTACCTGCAGTTTGTTGAGATAAGACCTGTCTAACACGCCAGTGATTGCTGCTGCAGTGTGATTTCTGGAGGGGAGTAGAAGCTGACATGCTGACACTCAGAGTCAGTCAGCTGAGCTGCTGGGGATCTGCTGGTCTGTTCTGTGCTGCCTCCCTTGCAGACAGGGAGGAAGGATTACTTAAACACAAGCGTCTGTTAAATACAGTTGTGGAGTTAAAGGTGTTGGGCTATTTTTATCCCAGTGAACAGCAAGAGGAGGTGATGACATAATACATCAAAGTAGTGCCGTGGTTGTGACTAATTCTCAGGCAGCTTCATTCAAACGTAGAGTGGGTTTGGTATTTCTCTAACCAGAGTATGTGGTAAAGAAAGGGTCAGTTTTACCCTAAGAAATACCATGTCTTGTCTTGGGTGCATGAGATGTGTTCCTTACAGGGCATGTCAAATGCTTGCCTTGCTTCAGAGCATGCACTGAATCAGCTGTTCAGTCAGTCTGGTTTCATTTTCCTTAAACTGGGAGTACTGCAGGGACTGCACGTGTGTCTGTTTCAGTCACTGTGTTCAGTTCAAATAGTTGGCAAATTCATTGTGAGATTGGAGGGGCTTTATGTCTGAGCAGCAGAGTAGCAGGGGCAGTCAGGCAGCAGGTGACGTGGAGGCAGTGTTGTCACTCCAGTGGTCCAGCGTGTCTGGCAGGTTGCCTGGATTCTCTGGGAGGCAGGTGGGGTGAGGAGTGTGATGGACATGGAGCTCTGTTCCTTCTGCTGTTCACTGCCACAAAGCTGGAGCATCTCAGGCTCGGCCCCTGGGCAGGTTTGGTGCACGGGTGTTACTGAACAGGGAAACCTCAGCGATCTGCAGCAGACCTTAATTCATCCTCCCCAGCTCCCTCAGTGACTCGCAGTGCCCTGGGTGCCCCGGGTGGTCTCGGGTGCCTCTGTCAGAGCCCTGGTGCCGGGAGAGCTGCAGTGTGGGAGAGGCGGCTGGGGCAGGGCAGCGGTGCTGTCAGCAGAGAGAGGGGCAGGGCAGCCCCGCCTGCTGGGGCTGTGCTGGGCTGTCATTCCCAGCTGCTGTTTGCCCAGCCTGGCCGGGAGCACACACTGATGGAGAACAGAACAGCACTGCCTGTCTGAACCAGCCCTGACAGCCAGCCTGTTCCACGGTGGGAATTTGTGTGGGCAGTGGGGACAGCAGCACTGCTGTGTCCATTGGAATGCATTGTCTGCACACTTAAAAGGAAGTGGAGAAATATTCAGCTCCCAAATGTGTCTGTAGAAGTGCATTATTTTAGGAGTAGGGAGCTATTTCTGCCTTTGGGAATGCTGGATTTGTGAGCACAGAGGCAGCTTGTGTCAGCTGCCCTCCCGGATGGAGCTGTGGCTCGGGGTGTTCCTGACTGAGGCTGGTGAAAAATCAAATGGGTGACTTCAGTGTGCTTTTAAAAGTTTGGCTCTCACAAATCAGATAAAAGTGTTTACAGCCTCAAGACTTAAGTGGTGTTCTCTACACAAAACTCAAGTATTTCTTGTTATGCTTTTAGTGTCCCACTCGTGAATGTGCCTGTGGCGCAGTGCACTGAGTGCCAAAGGCTGTGCCCTGTGGGAAGGGCTGCTGGCCGTGGGATCTGAGAGCCAGGATCGCCTGTGTTGGTCAGATACTACATGAAGATGTGATCAAAACAGCTGCGAGAAACAGGCCTTGGCACGGGTTCACCTGCAGCTCTGGCAGAACGGAGTTCACTCGGTGTTCCTGATGCAGTAGCACCTGGGTGGTTGTTCAGTCCCTGTTGAAAAAGGCTCTTTTCCGGTGCCCCACAAAGAAGGGCAAGGGGTGTGAAGAGCTGGTTTTCATGTCATTGTGCTTTGCTTGTGGAGTAGGACTTGGGGTTTTTGGAGTTTGTTCTTAGGTGTCCTGTGCTGTTGGACACTGGCTTGTTTTGTGTCTGAGCACCTCATAAAGCTGTAGCGGTGAGAGTTGGGTTTGTTTCCCAGCAAAGATCATGGACTAGGAACATTTTATGGGGCCTTACTGATTCTTTCATTATGAACTTGCAGGAGGGTTTTTATTTCTTATTGCTGGGAGCCTATTTGAAGGGCATTCTTAGTCCAGCTGGTCTGACTCTGTATTTCGGGTGGACTTGTAGCCCATCAAATGATTGACTCGAGTGCACTGGGAGTGCTTGGAAGGCTGTGCAGCTCTGGGAGGTGGGTCACCTCTGGAGCAGGGTGGCTGTGGCTGCAGGGCAGCCTGGCCTTGGGAACCTGGCTCTGGAATTAACAGGGAGGAGCTGTGGGTGCCTGGGCCAGGCAGCAGGTGATGCAGAGTCAGCAGGGCAAACACTGCTCAGGGTGGAGGCTGATTCACAACACAGATGAGCACATTGAAAATCGTGTGTGTGTGTGTAAATAATAAATATATTTATAGCATGAGATTCACTACCTGTAGGAATTAATAGCAGAGGGATGCAGTACTTAGAGGAGCAACATTTGGTGCTTCTATGTGTTAAAAAATATATATGATTTTAAAACGAAGTTATTGTCTGTATATCTAAAATAATGCATAACTTTATTCAGAATGTTGGTATTGTTCTAGACTGTCTGTACAACACAGCTCTGAGCAGCCTGAAGGATTGTAAAGGTGCTGGAAGAGTTTCCAGCCTTACTTTGTTCTGCCTGAGTAAGCAAATGGGGTCCTTGGGATTCGGACAGCTATGCTGTTTCCTGGCTGAGTTTCAGGAATGTAACGTGGTAAAGTGTAAGTGGAATGCTGAGGGCTGGGAAATTAGTCAAGGTTCACCTGAAATATGCTTAGGGAAAAACAGACAAGTGTGGCTGATGTAGAATTTCATTGAAAACAAACAAACAAAACCCAGCCCAGGAAAGAAAGGCAAAACATGTCCAGTTAGCTGGTAATAAGATTCCAAAGGTGAATAGTTAAGATTACAAAAATTATTATTCAAGGGAAAAAGGTAAGAAAGAGGTGAGAGCTTTGTCAAGAGTTTTTACCTCTGCTACGTGTCTATGCATAACAGATGCTCCAGAAAGGCTTCTAGCAAGGATTTCAGGGGAAGGTGCAGCGTGACTGTCCTGTGTAACTTGTGAGGACTTAGGTGAGTTGGATGGAAATCAGACTGAAGGAGGTGAAGCTCCTACAAGTGTTTGTGGTTTAACCCCAGCCAGCCCAGGGGGACGGGGCAGAGGGTGGGGAGGGGAACAGTGAGAACTCGTGGGCTGAGGTGAGCACAGTTCACCGGACAGGTTGGGGTCAGAGCTGTGCCACTTGGCCCTGGGAGGAAAGGGTTTTTGTAGCGGTGGTATTTGCTGGGGAAACCGTTCTTTGAAGGTCCGGGATGTGGGCAAAGGCAGGAGCAGCCCTGCGGTTCGGGCCCCAGCGCTCAGGTGTGGGCTCGTAGTGCCACCTGATGGCCAGAGCGGGGCATGGCTGAGGCTTTGGGGCCTGGCGTTGGGCTGCTGGTGCCTCCCAGTCGCGTCTGCTGGGTTATGTCTGAACTGTTGTCAGGGAAACCTGCGACCTGGCGTTTCGTCCTTGTCCTTCTGCTAGTCAGAAGTGTAAGGCTGGTTAATTATAACACTGGTTAAAAGCCCAGGAAGTGATTGGTGTTTATCACTATGACTCTTGTGCATTACCTTTGTTTTTGGTCAAGTATTGGTGGTTAAAAACAGGTATTTCTATAGTGAGGATAGTTCAGAACCTCTTCCAGTAAAGCAGAGCACGTCCCTGTGCCCTGATTCCCCAGGCTGGTACTGGGAGCTCTCCTGGATCGTTTCATCCTGAGTTCAGCATCAGAGGCTGAGCTTGAGCAAGTAAGAGTGTGTGTGCTGTGACATGTTTGGGAGGGCCCTGGGGTAAGGCTGTTGCACTAAAATGGGCAGTAATTCTGTTTTGACAGCATAGCATCTCATTTGACTAAATGAGGAATTACGTTTAGAATCAGTAAATACTTAATCTTCAAGGGAAATTCCTTAGTGGAGCTCAGCATCTCGAGTGGCAGTGACTGTGCTTGTTTGCTCAAGCACATGGGACTGCATCGAATGAGGTGCATGGTATTTGACACACACTGCCAGCAGATGCTGTCAGGAGACTTGAGCCCTGCAGTTCAGCTGCTGCCTGGTTATCACAGCAGTTAATCGCTTTCATTTGCATATCTCTGCCCTGGCCTTGTGCCTGGGCCGCCGCCCTGGCTGGCACAGGGTCAGACAGCAGTCACTCGGGGAAAGTGGGTTTACCTGAGCTCTCCTGCCGGGCGATTGCCCAGAGCTGTGCCTGTGGGCCCTGAGGCAGTGCCAGTGTGGCCTCCCTGAGGCCCTGAGCAGTGGGCAGGACCGACAGGAGACAGGTCAAAAGGGGGAGTGTTGGGTTCCCCTTCAGCTTCCCTGAGCGTTTGGAAGTACTTGCTGTGTAGGCAGTTTCACTTGGCTTGTGGGTGGAATTCCTGCCTGATTTTCCTCTAGTGGTGCAGAGGGAAACCCCTTCATGCTGGGAAGCTGGAAGGTGGGCTGGTCTAGTGGCTTGCAGTTTATGCCATGGCTGGACTAAAGCATTGCTGATGGGGCTGGTTGTGGGACGATGCTCAGTTGTACTTGGCATGTTTAGTGTGGTTTAGGCTGCTCCAGAGGTGATGGCTTGCACTGTCCAGGAGTGCAGGGAGGCTCTTGAGGGTAACCTGAAGAGTTGCTCGATGATTCTGCATCTCTCAAGATTATCTTCTTTTAATATTTGATCTTTTATGTTTAAACTGTAGGTTTAGGGTATTAATAATAACCTTTATCAAGTATTGGGGGCTTTAGAAATTTGGCAGGTCTGGAGAATACCTTCACTTGTTTCAGGTTTTTGGATGAGTCTGTAAGTACTTCAGGGTTGATACCTGTATACATAGTTGGCACTGGGCTTTATAAATTGATTTGAATGTGAAAATACTTCTCAAATATTTCCACTTAATGTTTGGAGAAAATAGTAAGTTCTTACATTTTTTGAGAATACTTGACTTGAGATAAATGGATTGCAGTAGCAAATCTGTGAGTGTTTGTTACTCCTCCCTTAGTGCCCGGCAGTGTTTCCCGCTCATTCCTTGAGGTGCAGTGGTGCTGCCTGCAGGAGCCCCAGACCGCAGTGTCCTGACTGGTGTGTCCCTGTGTGTTGCAGGTGGCTTCTCGACGGTGTTCCTGGTGCGCTCCGCCAGCGGGGCGCGCTGTGCGCTCAAACGCATGTGTGTCAACAACGTGCCCGACCTCAACGTCTGCCGCAGGGAGATCACCATCATGGTGAGCAGCCACTGCCCGCCACTGCAGCGGGGCTTGCTCTGCAGGGCCTCTGCACTCATCCTCGTGTTGGAGCCTGGTTGGTTTGCAGCGCGAGGCCCTGACTTGGTGCTGTTAGCTTCAGAAATTATGCTGGGCCAGTAACTGCTGAAGCAGCTACTATAAAGGTGTTTGATAGCACAGTCAGTTTGGCCAGTACCTCTGGTTCCCAAGCAAAAGAGCTTTCTTCCACTGCTGCAGTAGCAACTGAAGTTCTCCTCTTCTAATTTTTTGGTAATGAAGTGTAATTTGCATTGTCTTTTTCAGAAAGAGTTGTCTGGGCACAAGAACATTGTGACGTATTTGGACTGTGCTGTCAACGCCATCAGTGATAATGTCTGGGAGGTGCTGATCCTCATGGAGTACTGTCGAGGTGAGAGGCAGCTCCTGGGCTTGCAGAGAAGATGCAGGGAAGGTGTTTGTGTGGTCACCTGGGATTCTGGTTAGAAGGGTTAGAACCAGCGAGTATGAGAGGTGAATGTGGGTATCCCGTGTCTGGAGTCTGGGGTCACTTCTCTGTTGGTGTTATCACTTGGGCACTGAGGGAGGAGAGCAAAGTCACTTGGCTTTTGTAACTGAGCATGATTGGGAATGGGGAAATTAATTCTGCAGGTATGAAGTGAAATTGGTGTGTGTTCTGCTGTTCATACTAATCAACAGAATTCCATGGGAACATTGCCAAACTTGTCACTGCTCCTCTTGCTCTGCTCTTTTTGTTTTAGGGGACATTAAAGATACTTCCCTCTTACCTGACAGGTGACTTGTTATAAATGAGCATAGAATAGTGAGTGTTTGTAATGCAGGCCAAAAGAAAAGACCTCTGGTCCTGCCCTGTAATGTAACCTTGTTCCAAACAACTTGTGAGAACAGGTAGATTCCCAGATTGCTCCCCTCACACGTGCATGGAATAAACCTGCCATTGAGTTTGACTGGTGAGGTTTGTCTGACATTTGGGGTGACTGGGCAGTGGCTCATCATGTGAGACGGTGTTTGACCCAAACAGGTGATGATACTGCAACAAGTGCTGCAAGCACAAAAGGAGTACTTTGGCCATAGAAAGAAAAGCCACCCTGTGGTCTGTAACACTTTCAGGTGGGGTCTGTGTGGGTTATATTTGCAGTAAAGTGATAGTTATTACACCCTGTGCTATCTGTGCTGCAGTGAGCTATTTGGAACACCAGGTTTCTTTTGTTTAAATGCAGTGCCTGGAGAACTTCCTTGCATCTTATCTGTGCACTTTGTGCATTACGTCTTTACTTCTGTAGTTGATTCCTGGTAGGAATTCCTTGAAAGAAAAGTCTCTTGTTCCCTTAGCTGGGCAGGTTGTGAACCAGATGAACCAGCGCCTGCAGACAGGTTTCACGGAGCCAGAGGTGATGAGGATATTCTGTGACACCTGTGAAGCTGTTGCACGGTTGCACCAGTGCAAAACTCCCATTGTTCACCGGGATCTGAAGGTATGAACTGCCTGAAAGGGAACTCTGGGTTAAATCAGTCATCTGCTTGGAAAGGATTGAGGGTATAGAAGGTGTTTCCCTGAGTCTGAGTACGAGTTAGGAACTTGCTGCAAACAGAGACACTACAGAGGCTGTAAATGGAGACACTAAACCCAACTTTTTTGTTGCTAAAACTAAGTCTATCAGTTGATTTTTCTGAAAACTTCCTGTTCGTGTGTGAGAACATGGAGTAACTTGGAAATCAATGCCATTATGTTAACATAATTTTCCATGTGTTGGTTTCCTTTCAAGGTGGAGAACCTGCTGTTAAACGACAGTGGGAACTATGTTCTCTGTGACTTTGGCAGTGCCACTAACAGATACCTGCACCCTCAGAAAGATGGTGTTAATATGGTTGAAGAAGAAATTAAAAAGTAAGTTGGCTTTTAGGTGACCTGTCATAAGCAATGACTGTGCTGCTGGGAAACCCCACGTGTCGTGTAGTGTGCATGTACCATCAATGTGAGCTGGACTTAATGACTGATCTTGAATTAATTTTGGCATAAATACAGTGAAACACTGAGGATATTTAGTAACATTTATTCATGGATTGTTGTGAAAACTGAGCCTTAAAAAGAAAACTGTTGGAAAGAAGTACCCAGTTTTGAAGTTACATTGTTCAAAAATCTGTGTCTGGCTACTGGCCATTTTAGGAGTTGGGTTTTTTCCTTTGTGCTGTTTTAATGCTGCTAAGCAAATAGTTGCTAAGAGAGCATGAGCTGATGTCAGTAAGCATTGGACTGGGTTTATCCAGAGTCTCAGTTATAGAGTACAGCCCACATTCATTCTCCTAAGACTGGGCAGAGGAACACTCTTGCAGTCATGTCCTAGTGTGGGTTTGCCCTTGTGGCCAGCTGCTGCAGAGGAGCAAATACAGGCTGCTTGTTCACAAGGTAGGAAGTGGGGGAGGCTTTTTCCAGCTCTGAAGTATTTGAACTGCCACTTCAGCAGCTGTTTTGCCATGTTAGCTTTTTTGCAGTCTGCACTCTGTGTGTTTTGGTTTGGGATCAGCAGAGCTCTTGTAGGACTCTTGAATTGCACCTTCCAGACGATTGGCTGCTTGTGCACAGGGACATGGGGAAAAGGACACACTTTGGGGGAAATAACACTAACAGCAAATTTCAGCTGTTCAAATTTATTCTTAGTTTTGTGTTGCTAGTCTGGATATTCTTTGTGATGCTGCAGGTGCAGAAACTGCTGGGATTGAGACAATTCAGGCATATCATATCTGAAGGTGGTGTGTGATTGGTGTGTGTGTGTCAGACAGGAGAAGACACTCCCAGTGCTGAGGAGGTTTCCAGCCTTATCCTCTCTTATTTTGTATTCCAAGGTACACAACACTGTCGTACAGAGCTCCGGAAATGATCAATCTGTATGGAGGAAAGCCAATTACTACCAAGGCAGATATCTGGGTAAGCAAAAAATCACATAGCGTGGAACTAATTCATGAGGGGGAGTTAAAAATAGCATTGACTGACTGAAGAATTAATTCTGGGGAAATGAATACATGATGCAGCTCAAGAACACAGAGCAGAGATACCTTGGATAGCCAACTCTCCCGTAAGTAAAATGAGTGCCATGTCTGATTTGTATTTCAGAGGAGGGGGGACATGATGTAGAATTTTTTATTTTTTGCCAGCCCCAGTTGCTGCTTGATAGTCTCCAGAGATTTGTTGTGGAAACCTGTTGGCAGCATGGTCAAGAAAGGTGTTCTTGGTAGGTGCTGTGCAGTGAAGAAAATAAAATAGAGTGCAAGGGCTAGTGGGGTGTCTCTGGGTGATGTGGCACTGAGAGTGCAGCTCTTGGTGTGCCCTGGTTTTGTACTGTGTTATCTGTATGAGAGTGGATGGGAAAGCAGGTGGTGTGAGAGCTGCTGGTGTGTCAGCTTGTCACACAGGCTGCCTGACAGGGCAGGTTCTGGGCAAGGTGTGTGTGGTTTGTGTCCCATCCATGCTGCTCTCTGTGGGACAGGCCTGCTCCCAGCCCCTCACAGTGCCCCTGTTTGTCTCCCACAGGCACTGGGCTGCTTGCTGTACAAGCTGTGCTTCTTCTCCCTGCCCTTTGGAGAGAGCCAGGTGGCGATTTGTGACGGCAGCTTCACCATCCCGGACAGCTCGCGGTACTCCCACAGCGTGCACTGCCTGATCAGTGAGTGTGGCAGCACAGCCCCAGGGACACCCAGGGGCACACAGGGCACTCCTGGAGGGCAGCACAGCCCCAGGGACACCCAGGGGCACACAGGGCACTCCTGGAGGGCAGCACAGCCCCAGGGGCACACAGGACACTCCTGGAGGGCAGCACAGCCCCAGGGGCACACAGGGCGCTCCTGGAGGGCAGCACAGCCTCAGGGGCACACAGGGCACTCCTGGAGGGCAGCACAGCCCCAGGGACTCCCAGGGGCACACAGGGCACTCCTGGAGGGCAGCACAGCCCCAGGGGCACACAGGGCGCTCCTGGAGGGCAGCACAGCCTCAGGGGCACACAGGGCACTCCTGGAGGGCAGCACAGCCCCAGGGACTCCCAGGGGCACACAGGGCACTCCTGGAGGGCAGCACAGCCCCAGGGGCACACAGGGCACTCCTGGAGGGCAGCACAGCCCCAGGGACTCCCAGGGCACTCCTGGAGGGCAGCACAGCCTCAGGGGCACACAGGGCACTCCTGGAGGGCAGCACAGCCCCAGGGACACACAGGGCACTCCTGGAGGGCAGCACAGCCCCAGGGACACCCAGGGGCACACAGGGCACTCCTGGAGGGCAGCACAGCCCCAGGGGCACACAGGGCACTCCTGGAGGGCAGCACAGCCCCAGGGGCACACAAGGCACTCCTGGAGGGCAGCACAGCCCCAGGGACACCCAGGGGCACACAGGACACTCCTGGAGGGCAGCACAGCCCCAGGGGCACACAGGACACTCCTGGAGGGCAGCACAGCCCCAGGGACACCCAGGGGCACACAGGACACTCCTGGAGGGCAGCACAGCCCCAGGGGCACACAGGGCACTCCTGGAGGGCAGCACAGCCCCAGGGACTCCCAGGGCACTCCTGGAGGGCAGCACAGCCCCAGGGACTCCCAGGGGCACACAGGGCACTCCTGGAGGGCAGCACAGCCCCAGGGGCACACAGGGCACTCCTGGAGGGCAGCACAGCCCCAGGGGCACACAAGGCACTCCTGGAGGGCAGCACAGCCCCAGGGACACCCAGGGGCACACAGGACACTCCTGGAGGGCAGCACAGCCCCAGGGGCACACAGGGCACTCCTGGAGGGCAGCACAGCCCCAGGGACTCCCAGGGCACTCCTGGAGGGCAGCACAGCCCCAGGGACTCCCAGGGCACTCCTGGAGGGCAGCACAGCCCCAGGGGCACACTGGGCACTCCTAGAGGGCAGCACAGCCCCAGGGGCACACTGGGCACTCCTAGAGGGCAGCACAGCCCCAGGGACACAGAGGGCACTCCTAGAGGGCAGCACAGCCCCAGGGACACCCAGGGCATTCCTGGAGGGCAGCACAGCCCCAGGGACACCCAGGGCATTCCTGGAGGGCAGCACAGCCCCAGGGACACCCAGGGCATTCCTGGAGGACAGCACAGCCCCAGGGACACCCAGGACACTCCTGGAGGGCAGCACAGCCCCAGGGACTCCCAGGGCATTCCTGGAGGACAGCACAGCCCCAGGGACACCCAGGGGCACACAGGGCACTCCTGGAGGGGCACTGTGCTGGGTGGGCACTCTGAGCCAGCAGTGGGGTCCCTCCTGGCTGCACCCTGCCTGCCACTGCTGCACAGGCCTGGGAGGGGAGTCTGCTTGTCCTGTGCCCTCATGGGGGCTGTGCCCGGGGGTACACACCTGATGGGCTGTCTGGAGGGGGTTTCGGAAGCCTGGAGCAAACACCTTGGATGGCACTAAAAGGGGAATGAGTATGAGCAAGTCTTTCTCCTGGGCAGCTGATGGGACGTTAATGGATGGTTGTGTCACTTTTGCAGGATATATGCTGGAACCAGACCAAGAGCGGAGACCTGATATTTTCCAGGTGTCTTACTTTGCCTTCAAAATTGCCAAAAAGGATTGTCCAGTGTCTAATATTAATGTAAGTAGTCCTTAATTTTTTCAGTATGTTCAGTGTATTACACAGGTAGCATTGAGAACAATCTGTCAGATTGGCTGAGAGATCATTTCAGTTTCACCATAAACCTGGTTCCTAAATGTGAAACGTCGCAGACAACACAAGGTGCTGTTGTGAACGTGCAGTATGAGCTCTGAACAAAGTGTGTTCTTATTTTTGAGTGTGTGGCTTTGTGAACTGCTGATGGTGGGCTACAAACAGCTGCCTCCAAAGGCTGGGCTTTGGTTCAGTTTCAGCTGGAGGCTCAAGTCAGTCTGCTCTGTGCAGTCACACAGAAATAGTAAATAAAATGAAGTAGTTGATGAAACAGACCAGTCTTGTTGTGGTTTTATTTCTGCACCAGATGAAAGAGGGTAGAGATGCTGTTAAATGAAAAACGCTTCAATCTACAGCTAAGAGTTCAGCATGAAGTTCTCTAATGTGGAAGTCTGAAACTCTTCAGTATGTCATGATTTTTTTCTTTCAGGATTTCCTTTTTTTAATTTATTCAAATTTGTTTTTCCCAAGAATTCTCCTGTCCCTTCAACTCTCCCTGAACCCATGACAGCTAGTGAGGCAGCTGCTAGAAAAAGCCAAATAAAAGCAAGGTGAGCAGAGGGTGTGACTTGGCTTTTTTTTTTTTTAATAAGATTGTTAAGCTACATGTTGGTCTGAAACCTGTTTTCAGATGCTTGTTAATAAATGTAATATTACCTTAGTAGAAGTCATGAGATAAACTGCAATTGTAAGAGCTGTCAAGTATTTTTGAATTCCACTCCTCTGCTTTTTTCACAATATTGAGAACCCTGCGAGGAAAAACTGGGAGCCTGATTAGTGAAGGTAAATGGGTTTTGTTGGGTTTTGCTTCTGGTCATTTGGGGTTTTTTCTAAAGTTCCAGTGTTTATATAAACCAAAGTAGTCCCTTACTTTGTCCTTGTTAGTAAGAACCTAAAAGCTTGGGAATTCCTATTCATGCTTTTGACTTCTGCTATGGTATAGTGTGTGTGCTTAATGATAATGCTGGATGAATCCTTTACCTTTTTATTCCTTGTTTAATGGAAGTTGTTTGGTTTCAAACCTACCAGCCTGTGTGACTTGGGTACTTTTATTTTCAGCTGCAATTATCAGTTCTATTTACAAAGAATAGAAACAAAAACATAAGAAATGAGTGGAAGTAGACATAAGTTAACAGATGAGATTTTCCTTTATCTTATTCCTGTCCACGTGAACGGTAATCATGTTTCTAGTCAGGACTTGACTCCCACTGACTCCTGGAAACTGAGAGGAGATGATTCATGGAAATACCATCTATTGCCATGGTCTCCCTGGGAAAGAGGCTGCTCCTGGCTCCTTCCTGGTGCCCTGCAGCTGCCAGGGTGGTGAGTGGGTCTGAGGAAGCCAGCTTAGGGTGCCAAAGTGCCAGGCACAAGGAGGGTAGCTCGTGGTTAAGACGTGACTGAGCTGTTAAGAGATGTACTGTGTCTAATTTGAAGAAGAAATAGTTTTCTTTTGATCAAGTATCTTAGCTGGGAACATTTTGCCCCTCAGAATCACAGATACTGTTGGACCAACAGAAACCTCAATTGCACCACGACAAAGACCAAAGGCCAACGCCAGCACTGCCGCCCCCGGTGTGCTGTCGATCCAGAGCGCGGCCACTCCCGCCAAAGTGCACGGCCCTGCGGAGCTGGGGAGCCGCGGGCAGAAAGGTAACCCGGGGGCTGAGCAGGAGTGGAGGAGGGGTTGGCATTTCTTCTTCTCCTGGATCTAATAGGGGTGGCATTTGAAACTCAAATTCCTCAGCCTTTCTTAGATACCAGAAACCAAATCGTCATCCTTTCCAAAAGGCTTGAGGTGTGTGAGTCCTGAGTTTGACCAGGTGCCACAGAAACTAGTGCAGATTGTTGAGAAGTGAAGGTGTTTTCATTGTGCTTAACACTCCTTTGGAATGAACTTTGCCACCGACAGTTCATGGTCAGTTTTGACTTGAAATTAATTCACAAAAAGCACAAAACTCTTCTGTAACAAACTGCTTTTGTTGCAGTAGGAAAAGTCTTCTCCCATGCCTCACTAAGTGTGTTAGTGGAGCCATGTGAAAATATCAGTTCTCTATAGAGTGACCAATTCCTTTCACATTGTGAGTGCAATAGAGGGGAGTAACTGGGGGAGACAGTTGAGTGAAATGGCTTTGGCAGAAATCCTTTGTGAATTGTTCTTTCTCATTCACAAAGAGTTATGGCTCTGATCAATATTCACTTTAATAGGCATCATTTTTACCGTCAACACTTTCTAGTTGTCCTTGTGCTGTTGTGTCTGTCACACAGTACAGGAGAGTGGCTTCAGGGGTGGTATTGGAAAAGTGTCAAAAGCCCACTGAGAGTGTTTGTGTCCCAGGTGTAAACAAGATGTACTAGCTGGGATCTAAGGAGCATCCACCTTGGAAAGCTTTTCCTTTTCTGACAAGGGACAGATCCTTCCTGGGCATGTCAGAATATAAACTCACAGTACAAGAGGTGGGTTTATGTTCGTAGCTGTTTACTTAAATAGCTGCAAAAACAATTGAATGGCAAAAGCCATCAAGTGTTTGGTTGAATGGAGCTTGACAGGTGAGCCAATAATTGCCTTAAAATAAAAAAGTGTGTTGTGTTGTATGCTCACAAAGCTGTGTACTTCAGGGGTAAGGTTTGAGATAGTACAGTGTGTAATTTGAGTGTTAGTGAAGGAGAGCTCTGGAACCCACCTTGCTGTCATGAGAGCACAGGAAGCTTCCTGCATCTTGTAAGTAGAAAGGGTTCAGTTGCAGGCCTGGAGGTATTTTTGGACAGCTGTCCCAGTTGTCAGAGTGGGAAGGGAAGCTCATGGGCTGTGCTAAATGAAGAGGTGGCTGCCAGGGAGGGCTCTGGCTGACCCTGGGTGTGGGTGTCAGTCTAGGGCTGGTAAAAAAACTAGGCCAACCTGAGACATTAGGCGTAGAGGGACATGATTGACATCCTGGTTAGTAGCTTGGACCCCAGTTTCAGAGACAGCATTATGTGTTTGCTGTATCTGGACTCCGTCTCCAGTGGATGGGGCAGGAACATCCCTGGTCGTAGTAGGGACGGCATCGACTTCCTGGTTTGTAGCCTGAGCCTCGGTGTCAGAGATGGCATTGTCTCTTTGGCTCATTTGGACTCTGCTTTCGGTGGCTGAACGGGAACTCCACGGGTCTGGGACGGCAGATTTCCATTTCCTGTCCTGTCCTCAGCCCTTTGACAGTGCTCCATGGCACATGGAAGAGCATGAGCCAGGCCCCAGCACAAAGCACAGAATTGCATATACGGATCCTCGTAGGAAGAACTCCCTTCTGATACCTGGCGGGCCAGCTCACCAGCATCACACACCTGTTCTGAGGTGAACTCCCAGGTAATGGGAGGTGCCAAACGCCCCAGCACTTTACGAGATCCAACCAAGCCCCATCCCACCCAGGGACTGGCCTGTCCAAAGCCCCTTCCAAAGTTCCAGCAAGGTCCCCAGAGGCAGAGCCTTTCTTAGGTCTGAAATAGGGAAGCAACAAAGTGCCAGCATTCTTCCAGTCTTAAACAGCAGTTCCATTACCCTCATAAACACTAGTGCTGTCACAATACAATTTAGGTAGTAACTGGAACCAACTGTAACAATAGGAATCTCTTTTATCAGGCCCTGAATGTCACATTTCAACAGGCCACCAATGCCACATCTAACAGGCCTTTAATGTCACCATTTAAGACAGACTCGCATGGGTTACATTCATCATCCAGACCTGGCCCCTTCACTGTGAGACTTCCCAAAACGGAACAAGTGTTACCAACATCAGTATGTAAAAGAGTAGAATGACTTGTAACAAGAGGCCTTTCAGGATAAGAGGCCGTGGGGCCATGTCAACTTCGGGGCCATGGTTAGAGCACCTCCTCTGGTACCCCTCAGGTAGTTCCTAAAAAAGGTGAAAACCATTCTGTCCACTGTTTACCTTATTCTGAGCCCTCTGTTCCCAAACAAAAACCCTTGTTTATATCAACAAAGTACTCTTGGCTGCCTTCCCGGTAATTGTTTTGTAAATACAACTTCAGTTGGCAGTTCTCCTGGACTCTGTTCTGTTAACAAGAGATTGTTTCCAGAATGAACCAAAACATCTGAAGGTCTTTCCCGTATGGGCCACCAAAGATAATGTCTCAGGTTGGCCTAGTTTTTTACCAACCCTGGACTGCCCCCTTCCTCCCCCCAGAGTCTTCCCCACAAAGGGAAAAAAAAACTGAAAAGAACTCAAAAGAAACTGAACCAAATTAAAAAGAAATTATATTTCCTAACATTTGCAACCACATATGCAATTGTATACACTATGTGGGGCCTACCCCAGGGGGAAAAAAAAGGGAAAAGGGGAGAAGGAAGAATGGTTAACAGGGAATAAGGGGAAACACACCCAAACCAAAACAAATGAAACAAATACAACCACAAACTGTGAGAAAAAGAGGACAGGCACGACACAGCCTCATCACATCCCGGGCTAGGAAAACCAACAGAAACATCCAGGCTTCTCCTACTCCCAGCTCCTGGAAGATGGAAGGCTACCACCCCTTCCTATCTCCCCTCCTCCTACTCTTCAGTGGAAAACACCTGTGGAATACTTTGTTATGTCCACTTCCTTAGTTACACCTAGTTACTGAGGAAGCCATGGATCAAACCCATCACATTCTCACTGCCAGGGAGGCTGTGGCTGAGGCTGACCCTGGGTGTGGGTGTCACTGCCAGGGAGGCTCTGGCTGAGGCTGACCCTGGGTGTGGGTGTCACTGCCAGGGAGGCTCTGGCTGAGGCTGACCCTGGGTGTGGGTGTCACTGCCAGGGAGGCTGTGGCTGAGGCTGACCCTGGGTGTGGGTGTCACTGCCAGGGAGGCTCTGGCTGACCCTGGGTGTGGGTGTCACTGCCAGGGAGGCTCTGGCTGACCCTGGGTGTGGGTGTCACTGCCAGGGAGGCTGTGGCTGACCCTGGGTGTGGGTGTCACTGCCAGGGAGGCTGTGGCTGACCCTGGGTGTGGGTGTCACTGCCAGGGAGGCTCTGGCTGACCCTGGGTGTGGGTGTCACTGCCAGGGAGGCTCTGGCTGACCCTGGGTGTGGGTGTCACTGCCAGGGAGGCTGAGGCTGACCCTGGGTGTGGGTGTCACTGCCAGGGAGGCTCTGGCTGACCCTGGGTGTGGGTGTCACTGCCAGGGAGGCTCTGGCTGACCCTGGGTGTGGGTGTCACTGCCAGGGAGGCTCTGGCTGAGGCTGACCCTGGGTGTGGGTGTCACTGCCAGGGAGGCTGTGGCTGAGCCTGGGTATGGGTGTCACTGCCAGGGAGGCTCTGGGTGACCCTGGGTGTGGGTGTCACTGCCAGGGAGGCTCTGGCTGACCCTGGGTGTGGGTGTCACTGCCAGGAAGGCTCTGGCTGACCCTGGGTGTGGGTGTCACTGCCAGGGAGGCTGAGGCTGACCCTGGGTGTGGGTGTCACTGCCAGGGAGGCTCTGGCTGACCCTGGGTGTGGGTGTCACTGCCTGGGAGGCTCTGGGTGACCCTGGGTGTGGGTGTCACTGCCAGGGAGGCTGTGGCTGAGCCTGGGTATGGGTGTCACTGCCAGGGAGGCTCTGGCTGACCCTGGGTGTGGGTGTCACTGCCAGGAAGGCTCTGGCTGACCCTGGGTGTGGGTGTCACTGCCAGGGAGGCTGAGGCTGACCCTGGGTGTGGGTGTCACTGCCAGGGAGGCTGAGGCTGACCCTGGGTGTGGGTGTCACTGCCAGGGAGGCTCTGGCTGACCCTGGGTGTGGGTGTCACTGCCAGGGAGGCTCTGGCTGACCCTGGGTGTGGGTGTCACTGCCAGGGAGGCTCTGGCTGACCCTGGGTGTGGGTGTCACTGCCTGGGAGGCTCTGGGTGACCCTGGGTGTGGGTGTCACTGCCAGGGAGGCTCTGGCTGAGGCTGACCCTGGGTGTGGGTGTCACTGCCTGGGAGGCTCTGGCTGACCCTGGGTGTGGGTGTCACTGCCAGGGAGGCTCTGGCTGACCCTGGGTGTGGGTGTCACTGCCAGGGAGGCTCTGGCTGACCCTGGGTGTGGGTGTCACTGCCAGGGAGGCTCTGGCTGACCCTGGGTGTGGGTGTCACTGCCAGGGAGGCTCTGGCTGAGGCTGGCTGTGGGTGTCACTGCCAGGGAGACTCTGGCTGACCCTGGGTGTGGGTGTCACTGCCAGGGAGGCTCTGGCTGACCCTGGGTGTGGGTGTGACCCATGTTGTGTGGCTGTTGCAGGAGCTGCGCGCCCGGGGAACGGCCAGGACGTGTCGCAGTGCTCAGGGCCCACCCCGCAGCCCCCCCAGCAGCACAGGGTCCTGCAGCAGCTGCAGCAGGGAGACTGGAGGCTGCAGCAGCTGCACCAGCTGCAGCACCAGCAGCACCAGCACCCCGTGCAGGACGCCTACATTCAGCAGGTACAGTCTGACAGGCACCTTGTGCTTGTTACTGTCACTTGGAATCGTGTGCTGTTAAACCTTTCTGCTGCTGCTGCCTGTGTTTCTCCTGATAAAAGAGCTCCTCTGTCCCTTCTTACCTTAGCTTTGTCCCTTCACAGGCCCTGTAATGTTCTTCCTGGAAAGTTGCTTTGTGCTGTTTGTTTTAGCAGTTTCACCCTGAATCCCAGCTTGCTCTGCATCATCACCATGTGGCTGAAATTAAGGCTTGTCTGTGTGTAAGGGCACTTGGGACAATGTTACCAGTTCTCTAGGTGATTATGCTGTGCTTGCAGAAGATGCTTGTCCATGGACCAGTGCTGAATATGTACTGTAACTTTTTTGTTAAAAATGGGAGGGTGGGAAGGACAGAGGTTCCAAACACAGAGTGATGAAAATGCAGTGGCTGAACTGCACACTGGTTCTTGGTTATGTGGTACCTAAACTGAAAAGTGCTGTGGAGTCAAAAGTGGTATTTGAATTGACGCTTGCTTTGAATATCTGCCCGTTTCTGAAGGGGGATCATGACTCCTCAGAGCTGTTTTTTCCTTCCCAACTGCAGTATCAGCAAGCAGTGCACCAGCAGATGGTCCAGCAGCAGCTGTTGCTGCAGTCCATGTACCAGCAGCCTGCCCAGTCACAGTACCCTGCCATGGTATGTCACGAGTGGAACTGAGGGTACAGCCTGACAATACAGGCTCTGTCTGTAGGGCTGGTGTGGGGATGCAGCGAGAGAAGTGGGGAGTTGTAACGAGCTGTGGGTGTGGTAAATAGTGTGAGGATGGGGATCCAAAATGATCCCCACACACTCAGTGGGGGGAAGTTACCCCAGCTAGGTTGTGAAAGCTTAACTGGAGTTGTGTATTAATTGGATGGGTGTTTCTAACTTCCTGAGCAGGTATATGCTAGCTTGAAACATATTTGGTGCTCAGGGTTTCCAGCAGTGACCAAGGCAACAAATAGTTGTGCCACAAAGTGACAGGCAGAAGAGACAGTGATATGAAATTCTTAACTGAAAAGCTGGATAGCTAACTGGCATATCCTGATTTTAAACAACAGGAGGAATGGTCCTGGAGTTGTGATTGCTAATGAAGGATTGGGTATGCTATGCAGCAGCATGTTCTGAGGTTGCAGTAACTGTGGAAAGCTAAGTGGGAACCTGCTGGAAAAGGGAGCCAGCATTGCTGACCTGTTGGAGCAGTTCCTGTGCACCTGCACGTTCTGGTGGGTGGTGGTGGGTGGTGGGGGTGGTTTGGCTGCCAGAGCAGTTGTGTGACTGGGCAGGAGAGATCCCCCAGCCCTGTGTGTTGGTGACACAGCCCTGCTGTCCCCAGGTGCAGCAGTACCAGCAGGCCCTCCTGCAGCAGCAGATGCTGGCCCAGCAGCGCTCGCAGCAGCCACAGTCCCCTGAGTACATCACTTCTCCACAGGACTTTGCACCAGCCTTAATCTCCTACCCCGGGTCACTCCCAGTGCAGGCTGCAACACTGGCAGATCCTCCCTATCCTACAGGCAGGTGAGTGCTCTGGCTCAGCTGTGCTCAGGGGTTACTTGTGGCTTACATGACTAAGTGTGATTAGAACTGCATAGTAAAGGGTAATAGTGACCTTCCCATGAGTTCTTGTGAACAACAGTGTGTGCAATAAAACCACTGTTCCTTTCTGATTTAAAAATTTAAAATAAAACATATTTGTCCAGTTTCACTGATGTTATGAACTAGGTTATATGTTTATATGGTTCCTCCTAGGCTTCCCTTGAGATACCTTTCAGGTGCTTTGGGGATGAGCTGTTAATGGATGTGTGTTACTTGTGTGGAGTGTTTTGACATAATGAAGCACTTCTCAGATTTTGACCCTGATAAATAACCCTGACAATGTTTCTTTCTTTGCTTCCTTGAACTGACGTTACAGGTCAGGTATTCCTGATGCCGAAGCAATTGGCAGTTACCCAAAGCAGAGCATCAACAACCCGCCTGACATGTCAGGCTGGAACCCGTTTGGAGAGGACAATTTTTCCAAGTTGACAGAGGAGGAGCTGCTGGACAGAGAGTTTGACCTGCTGAGATCAAGTAAGGGACACTTGAAGGCTTACTTTGCTTCCCAGTAAATGAGGGCTCTGTAGTTGCTCAGCAGTTCCAACACCTGCTTGTGCAAGGGCCTGTGTACAGAACATTCTTTCTGAGCGTTTGAGGGCACGGTCGGGCCTGTCTTCTGCCTTCCCTTCTCCTTTCTGACGGTGAGTGCAGTAGGAGCTCGCTGTCTCACACTGGTAGTTGCTGGCTCAGTTACTGCAGAAATGGTCCTCTCTTAGCTCTGCCATGCTGCTTGTGTCACCTGCACTGTCAAGAGGCTCCCCACAGCAGAGGTATGTTGGCAGAAGGGAACACAGCTCTGCCTGCTTGCTTTATTCCTCTCCAGCTCTTTTCTTGCACACCAGAGCAGAAGATTCTGTGGGTCTGATCTGTCCTTTGAAAATGCCTGAAAGAAAATTGATCTATTACATTATGTTAATGTTTTGTAATGTCCTTTCTGATGAGTGGCTAAATGTAAGGGCTGCTTTATTGTTCTGATATGGCAATAGTTGAATAAACTTTTTCCTCTTCAAGTTGGTCATCTCCATGGTTTTTACTTGGAATTACTTCCTCTTAATTGCTTAACACATGCTTGTTAGATGCTCTTCCTCTAACTGATTATGTTGAGATCAGGTTTATCAGTGGGACTTGGAAGATGTGACAGTGTCAAATAACAACTTGTGTGTGCTTGGCTCTCAATCAGCAAGTTCCTGGCAATTAAAAGTGCAGTAACATGGAATTTCAAGTAATTCAGAAACACCTTTGTCTTTAGCTGGGTCTTCTTCTTCTTGGATTCCCATGTCCTTAAATGTAGTTGAACAAGATGTGCACACGACCTGTTGATCCTTAAGGAAAGTCCCTGAGTGAGTTTGTTGGTTAAACTCCAGCTGATAGTTTTTGATTGATGTTGATCAATTAAGACTGCTATTTTTGAGATAGCAAAGTAGCCTGCAGACATTTCACAGCAGAACTACTTCCTGCTAGATGAGGAAAATGGCTAATGGAGCAGCTTACAAATGAGCACACCTTCCAAATCCACTCAGTGGTAGAACTGAGTCTCTTTCAGCATGCTGCTTCCAAATGAGGCCCTGTGTACTCTAGTGCACTCTGGAATCCAGAGCAGGGCACTTTGTAGCAGGTGGTCAGCACAACATGACCCATGTTCAGAGTCTGTAACTGTGGAATGGGTGGTGGTTACGGTAAGTTTGAGGTGGGGTTGGTTAACCCATGAGTTTTGCACAAATCTGAGAGCCACAGACAACAGCAACCAAGGCACGTTTTGGGCTCAGCCCTGCAGGGTGTTTGGGGCACAGGAGGGCTGCTGTGAGAACACACATCATGCCCTGTACCCAAAAGCAAACTGAACAGGCAGTTGTGCTCAGCAGTGACCAGCACTGTGTTTGGTGGTGCCCTGAATGCAGAGCCTGTGCAAGGGAACAGACGTGCTGCTCTGGCCAGCAGCACAGCAGAGGGCAGGCTTGGTTAACTGGCTGGGCTGTGCTCTGAGCTGCTCTGTTTGTATTTCTGTGTGTGTGTGTGTGTGTGTGGATACACAGCACAGCCTTCCAGCACCCTCCAGCCTGGCTTTGGGAGACTGAGGCTGTTTGCTGTCATCTTGGGCACAGCACCCCAGTATGAGCTTACCTCAGTGTTAATGCCTCTGCTGCAGGCACAGCAGAAATTTATAGGCTTTGTCTGCTCATACTTTCTCAGCCTTAACTGGAATGATGAGACATTGGGAGGTGGATTGTACAGTTAAGGCTTGGACCTATAAAATTGTCTTTAACTGTATAATACCTGCTGGAATTTCCTTGGGTATGTAGTTAAGGGTGAGCTCTTTTTAGATGTAGGTTATCTCTTCAGAGGGAAAAAGGCTGTTGACTGCTAAGTAATTTTTTTGCCATCTATGGAAAGGAGAACTGCAGATACAGGTCTGATAAATGCTTATATTTTTCTGTGACCAAATCCAGTTGCTGTCCCATACTTTGCAACTCACATACTATTATCTAAGTTTGTCTTTTTGCCATGTGTGGTGCTGAGTGGCATTCAAAACATAAATCCTTCCCTGCCTCTGTCAAAAGCCTATTTTGTATTGTTGAGCAGATGCTTCACACAGAAATTAATGTTTTTAATCTGTCAAATATTGTTCAAGCTGATGTGCTTATGACAATACCACATGAGTAATAAATATACACAGCCTTTGTTAGCAGATGGAGCTGTTGTCACACTGTGTCAGGCTGATGTTACTGCTGGGTTTCATGGGTGGAGCAGCTCAGTGTCAGTGTGTGCAGAGATGGGGTGTTGCTGGGATGGTTCATCCCTGTCCTGTGGAAGGGACCCAAATCCCAGATCAGGACTCCTTGCTTACACTTGGAGGTTTTCTGAGTGGAAAGGTGGCAGTGACAGTAAAAGGCCAAGTGCAGTTGTTTGGGGTCCCTGAGCTGTGCTGTGATGTCACTGCTCTCCTCTGCTGGTGCTGTTCTGTTGCCATCACGTAGGGGCAGGACAAACAACGTGTGATTCTGAATTTCTGACAGTGTTGTGAAGAAGGGCATTTCTTAGACAGCTCCTGTAACCTCTTAGTAATCTGTGCAGAGTTGGGAGCTGAGAAAAGGAGGCTGCCTGATCACTGGGGGCACCCCAGCCCAGCTCTCACAGCCACACACAGGTGGTTGTTAGGCTTGGGGTGCCCTTGGTGCTCCAGCAGAGACAGGTGTGGGTGCAGAGCCTCCCAGGCACTCTGCTCTGTCTCCTCTGCAGTGGAAGGAGCCACCTGGGCCAGCTGGGCTTTAACCAGCCTTTCTTTGTCAAACACCTCTCAGAGTATATTCCCCGCTCACCCCACACGGTACAGAGCTTTGCATAGGCATAAGACCTGCCATTTTTATTTTATTTTACTTTATTTTTTGTTCTGTTTCATTTTGTTTTTTACAGACAGGCTGGTGGACAGGAGAGCATCTTCAGATAAGAATGTGGAGCCCCATTCTGCTCCACAGAAAAGTCCTCCTGAAGATCCCTTTGGTTCTGTTCCTTTCATTGCTCCCCAAGGCAAGTTCCATCTGTGACATGATTACCTCGTAGCTGTAGGTGTACATACATGTACACGTGTGTGTGGCAGAGTGTGCCCAGAGTGGTGAGGGGCCAGCTGCCTCCTGAAAGCACCTGGGCTGAAGAGATTGTTTTCCTTTGCTAATGACCTCCAGTGACAGCCCACTGTGCCCCCAGCCCTGGGGCCTGTGCAGTGGCACTGTGGCCTCGGGGCGAGTTCCCCTGGACCGGTGTAGAACCACAAGTGCTTTTGCTGAAGGCAAATTCCTTGCTAAGGCCAAATTTTGCCCCTTCCCTGTAGCCTGCTTCTTACTCACACTGTTTCTGTAGTTAGTTCTCCAGACTCTAAGCTCCTGCTGCATTTAATGCACAGTTTGGGTACAAATTCAGTCCAAGCCAAGCATTTTGTTGTCTCCACATGAGGAGAGGAGGGTGGGCATTCATTACTGCCTCTCAGTTCAGCTTTGGTCTTTTTTACCTTGGCTGGAAGTAAAATTAACATGGTCTGTGGGCATTGACTGTGACTGCATCATGGTCCAACTTAACAGTTTTCACATTTGGTTGATCAGCACTTTAATATTTATTTTGGTACCTGTAACAAGGTAAAGCCTATGTGATAGTTAAATGTTAAAAAGAGTTCCAGGCACTTCTGGAGCCACTCAGGTGCTTACCAAAGTTGTGTTGAGAGTTCTTGTGTGATAAAGGTGCCTTAGTATGACTCTTGAAGACTGTTCTTACAGAGTTCAAAAGCTCAGGTAACATGCCTTAAAATAAATCAGTTGGGGTCACCCTCAGTATCTTGTGTTTTCTTTCCCTTGGATCTTGCATTCCTGGAGCTCCTCCCTGGTGCTGCTCAGTGCTCCCGTGTCCCTGTGCTGCACCTGCTGGAGGGAGAGCAGGGGGTGTTTGCAAAGCCATTGCTGGGAATCTCCTGTGAGGCTTCAAGTTGTCCTGCCTGCCCAGGGCTGTGCTCTGTCTGTGTGTTTGTCCTGCTCACTCACACCAGACAAGTTGGCCTTCTCTATTTTTTTGTGTCCAGTGCCACAGCAAAGCCCTTTAGGTGAAGAGGGTTTGCTCTGAAGGTGCTGTTGGGAAGGGTTTTCCCTGGAGTCTTCATTCCAGAGCTGGCTTTGGTTCTTAGGTGAGCCTGAATTCACATGCCAGCCGAACAGGGGTGGTTATACTTGATGTGGGATGGGGACCAGCTGGTTCTTACCCTCCTGCTGAGTGTTCCTGCCTTGTGTCCTGGGATTATTTTCTTGCTTTCCACACCTCAGATCTTGGAAATGCATTTGCTCATTGCTGATTTTTCCGGTTGGTTATAATGTAGCTGAGATTGTAACAAATGCCCGCACTGTATTATGTCTTATTTTTGTCTCTTTGAATCCAAGCTTTAATTATTGACATGCTGAAAAATAAAGGGAAGATGCTTTCTATTAAGGGCTGGGAAAAAAGCCAAAATCAGTCATGGCTGAAAATCCAAAGTGCTTGGGATGTGTTGAGCTGGTTGTCAATTGGTACCTGTAGCACTGGGGGGGAAAAATAAGATCAGGCATTTTTTCAGTAGCCTTTTGTCTCTGGACTTCTAACTGGCACTTAAACAAGACTACTCAGTGGCCTGGTTTCTAGGAAGACATTGTTAATCATGTGTTACCAGTGACCTGCACTTAGTAAAGATCTGTGCTACAATAAATCTGAACTGTAAAGATTTGTGTTTCAAAAGCTGGTCTGTGTTCCCCACTGAGCTGTTCTTTGTCATGCCTTGCCACGAGGTGCTGTGGGACAGGTAAGCCAAGGAGAATGCTGTTCACCTGGACATATTTCACTGCCCACCGAGGGCTTTCTAGGGCAGACCTGACAGATGTCCCTAACGGTTTGATGTCCTCTTGTGCTTAAGATTCTCGTGTAACATGTTCTTTCTGGTTGTTCCTTGTGACTGTAAAAGATGTGACTGAGAAGTAAAGCACGTGTGTACCTTACCCAGGGCACCCAAGGGCAGGTGGCTGCACGGGAAGTGGGACAGGAGTTTAATACTGGAGTGCAATTCCAGTGTTTGGGTGAGACTCTGGATCTTGTTGCAGCACAAGTGTCCTTACTGTAACATGTCTTGGAGCAATGTGGGTGAGTGTGCAGTGTTTGCCCAGGGTTCTGACTGCTGGCTGAGTCTGACTTGTTGGATGACAGTGGGGTGGAATGTTGATGTTATAAACACAGCATCTTTGAAGTAAATAAAATTGACTTTATTGAAAAGTGACAGTTCTTATTGAAGGGGTGTTGTACTGTATTGGCCACAGCTCCAGCTCCGAGGTGGTTGTTTTTCTGCTTGGTTTTCTGTGCTGTGACCTAGGTCTGTTGTGTGAATGGTGGCTGAAAAGCATCACCCAGAGGATCTCTTTGGATCTGGAGGCTTACGGGTTCTACACCGAAAGCAGCACTTCACTCAGTACGAATTCCTGTCACCCGGTGAGAGATGGCAGCAAGAAGCTGAAAATCTGTGTCCTCTTTTGACTTAACAGCTGAACACCAAGTGCAAAATAAGCATCACCAGGTATGTTACTTGTGTCTGGGGATGTGATGCCTGGGAGATGCAGCAGCTGGAATTGGACAACTGACCATTGCTGGAAAAGTCCGCGGGGTGCTGGGAGCCCTTGGGATATTCCCTGTGGAGCCGAGAGTGCTTTCCAGGCTGGCACTGCTGCAAGGATCACCAGAGAAGAAAACCTGGAAGTGGATGGGCTACAGCTGCTTGTCTGTCAGCCCTGCTGTGCTTCCTGCTGTGCTCTGGGAATGGAGAGGCAGCAGCAGGTGTGTGCCCAGCACGCTGCCCAGAGGGCACCTGGGTGTGACATGGGCACTGTGGTGTGGGCTCCTCCTGGGCTGGTGCACCTGGTTGTGTCCTGTTGAGTGTCCTCACAAGCACCACATGCAAACTTGCTACATGCACCAATTTATGCCTGAATGTTTGTGGAAAACAGAAATGTCTTAGGACTTGGGATGACTGGAAAAGAAAATTGGCTTGGGAAACAATTCCAATTCTTGATCTGTTGGAAACAAACTTGACACTGCAAGTTTCTTTTGAAAAAGAGAGAAGAAAGCACAGCTGAATGGCCAGCACTGGGACACTTGGGCACTTGACATGCAGCAAACAGACCCTGGTTCTGGAGTGCCTGAAACACCAGATGGTGACAGTTGTGAAAAAGCATCTCCTGTGGTCAGCGTTCTGGAGTGGAAGCTCTTGGTTTGAGTGTGCAATAACCAGCTTGTGCTGTTACATCATTTGTTAACATCAGGTTGAGGGTTTCAGAAACTCAGACACGCCTTTTATCCTATTTCTTAATGCTGAGAAGGAAATGTCATTGTACAGTTTGCTGTTGAGTTGTACTTGGTGGCCTTTGCCATCTTAGGTTTGTTCAGGCTAATTCTTGGTGGAGTGAAACTGGGCCAAGTTGCCTTTTGCTGCCCTCGGCTTGGTACCACAGCTGAGAAGTGGTACAAGACGTGAGGTGACACTCAGTGCTGGGGATGGACTGTGTGAGCAGGGGAGCTGCTGGGAAGCCTTGCCTGCAGTGTCTGACAGGCGTTTGGCTCCTGTGGGGAGTGTCCATGAACTGCCTCCTGGCTCTGCTGGGTTTCAGAGCCTCTCATTACCTGTTCTGCTGAAGGTTTGTGAAGCTCATTTGTGCTGTAGTCGTGGTACTTCTCCATGAGGTCACTGGGGTTTTGTAACCTCCACAGGTCCCCCCTTCCAGCCACTGCAGCCCCGTTCAGTGTGCAGAGACCAGGGATAAAAGCAAGTGCAGTTCCACAGCAGCTCCCTCTGAGCCCCAGACTCCCTGCACTCAGCGGTGTCTGTGGTGATGTCTGTAAATCAGCATTTTAGGTGTCTGGGAGTAAGAGGGCTGTGTGGAGTGTGTTGCCCCAGCTGTGTGTGTGCCAGGCAGCAGTGCCATGGGAACCATCGGAGCCTTGGACACGACATGTCTCTGCAAAGACCCTGCTGCAGTAGCTGATGATGAGCATTCACCACCTCACAGCTCTAAAGGGATGTTCTGGCATGAAGAAACGTGGGTGATGACTTCATTTAGTTGTGTTTTGTGTACTGCTGCTAACAGGGATTCAGAGCACTGCCAGCTCTGCACCACAGCTGTGCAGCCTGGGGACCACTGGGCAGTCTGGGCCTGCACAGGCTAAACAGCTCACTGGAACAGAAAATGCAAACACCCCAAGAGGAGAAACAGGAAGACTCGAGTCCCTGTGACAGCACTAGGCAGCTCACACCACCAGGCCATGTTTGTTTGGCAGTGGATGGTACTGCCTGTCCAGGTGCCCAGCCCTGCACAGTGATGTGGCTGTTGGACCGTGCTCTGGGTTTGGCTCACTCAGCACTCACAGTAAGTTCTGTCAGTTTTTGTGCTCACTGCCAGTCCTGCTGGTGTTACTCTGTAACCTCTCCTTGGCTCCAGCTTCAGGTGTTGGTCCTGCCTGCTGGATACAGTTCCCAGTATCAAGATAGTCCTTAGACTTGAGCTTTTACAGAGAACACCTCCCAAGTAACTTGAAGTTACCACCCATCACTGGTATAAATTACGTGTGTGTAGGCTCTGCCAGGGATTTGCTTTTTCTGTCCAAAATGATCCAGTGGGGGGTTTTGTTGTGGGTTTGGGGTTTTTTTTCAAAGCTTGGAACAACCACGCACACATTTCATTCCTTCTATGACACCCTTCAGCCTTGCACTAATTACTGAAAAGAGTATGTCAGCAATCTCTGTGAGGCAGCAATGTTGTTTTCCCACTTTTGTTGTTGTTGAAAATCAAGGTGGTAAGTCGTGTAAACCCCCTGCAGTGCTGAGCAGCTGCTGGGCTGGCTGTGGGCAGAGGGCTGGGGCAGATTTAGTTGCAGCCTGCCAGTAATCCCGGGGCTGACATGTGGCAAATTGTTCTGAAATGATGGTGGCAGTATGTTCCCAATTCCAAGGGAGCTTAAAGCTGCTCTGCCCCACTCCTGGGCCACCCCCACAATACCCTCAGATGAGGGACCAGCAGAAGGCATGTAATTACTGCAGTTGTTAGAGGGAATTCATCCTCTTATAATCCTGTGTCTGGAAAAAGAACATCAGAACAGAAAATTTCCTTGAAGATTGCGATCTTCTTATACGATTAAAGATGTTCCACCTGGCTCGCATTTGGGCGCAGAACAATTGTTTGCTACAAGCTGCAAACCTGATTAGAAGTGTGTTAATCTGAGCAGCACATTGCAAACAGATGTTCCTCACCAGTGTGCAGCATGTGGGTATAAATATGGCTCTGAACAGGGTGTGCAGCCTGAGAGGAGGGCATGAAATCAGCCTGACACAGCGCCTGGGTGTGGAAAGCTCTTTGGCCAGAGCATTAAATGGTCATTGAGCAGGGAGTTTTCCCTTTTGGGGCATTGTTGCTGTGTGCAGTGCTCTTCATTTCATTTGCTAACTTCTTCAGCAGTGAGACAGGGGCAACTGAAGTGTGGTAAACCAGACTATTCCTGTCATGGTATGAAAAATGATGGTTCTAGGGAGCATATTTTTGTTGCTTTGGTTTGGATTTGACACCAGTTTTCTCCCTGTTCTGGGGCTAAGCTGAAGCCACTGCAGCTGTGAAGGTGCGTGCAGAGATGGTTTGTTCCTGAGGGTTGGCCAGGTAGGACTAAGAGTGTTGAGATCACTATGTTGGAGTAGTTTGTGCTTGGAGCAGGTGGCTCTGGGTGTTTCCAACACCTCCACACAGACTGAGGAACAAAGCAAGATCCTTGCTGTTTCCTGACAGACACGGGTGTGGGAGCAGTGAGCTCACCCCTCTGGAGGTACTCCGTGGAACAGAAGTGCTTTTCCAAGCCCTGTAGCAGGAGCAGTTCCCAGCACCATCCACCATGTGCCACTTGCTGTCCTGGTGACGTTGCCATGCAGGGTCCTGTGTGCTGGTCCTGACACCTGGTGACAGTGACTGCAGGTTGTGAGTTTGTGGTCACTGGTGGGCAATTCCCAGGCTGTACAGGACACAGATGTGGATTTCTGCTGCTGCAATAAACAAGTGACATCCCTAACTGTCAGGGAGGTGATGGATAAGGAGGAATCTGCTAAAAAGCAAGGAATTGGGAAACCCTGTTCAGAACAAACCACTGATGGGCTCAGAGGCAGTCAGGGCCTTGTGCTGTGAGGGTGTTACATCTGGATGAAGAAATATTCCTGCATTGTTTTCAGTGGCCTCTGAGTGGAGATACTTTGGATCATGTTTTCTCTTCTGGGGACAGACACAAAGTGCCCCCCTTGTCCCCCCTTTGCTGCACTGCCCTGTTGCTGCAGCCCCAGGGTTGGCCTGTGCTGTCCCCAGTGTGCAGGGCTGTGCCCCACGGCCCTCAGGGGGACAAGAGGCCACCAAAGGGCCAAGGACAGAGTGCTGTGGGACAGGTCCTGGCAAAGTGAACAAGTCTGCCAGTTCTCAGTGTCCTTGTTAGCTATGGAAGCACCTGTGTCAGGGAGGAGGGTGCTCAGCCTGTCCTGAGCAGTGGGGCAGAGCTGCAGGAGCACGGGGCAAACACGGCTCACACATGGCGAGCACATGGGCTGTCTGCCCTGCAGCCACGGCCCCAGCAAGGGGGTTGCTGAGGGGCTGTTCCTGCCCTCCTCCCAGTGTCTCCAGGGATGGCAGTTGTCAGACTGGAGTGGGAATCTCAGGGTGCTAACACAGGTTCCTACAGGACTGAGTTTGCTGGGTGCCTGACTCCCAAAATCATTCATGAGGATGACAGGGCAGTGCTGGAGTGGCTGCTGTGCCAGTGCCAGGGCATGGAGAAACTGCTCCAAGTGTTTCACCAAGTGCTGACCAGTCCTGTTTGCTGTCCATTCTGTCTGGAGAGCTCTGGTACTGAGACCCACACCTGGTGTACCTTAAATTCTGTGGGCAGTGACTCAGTGGCTGTGGCACAGGTTGGGGTGGGTGGTTTTTTGTCTCCCTTTGCAGTTTGTTTTCCAGGGATTGTGACTGTGGCACCATTTAACAAATATACCTGGCTTCCCAAAGGTCTAAATATTATTAAATTATGGTTCAGTTCTGACTTTAAAAGGAAATAAACCACTTCACAAATAGTTTTCTGTGCATTGAAATTCCTCACAAAGGTTGTGTTGCTTGGCAGTGGGAGCTCATGGATACTGACACACAGAACATGTTTGGGGGGTTTGTTGTGTAAGTGGAGTTAACATCTAACCTAGAAATACTTCCTTTTAAACCTATTTGCATTTATGATAACATCAGTGTTTCAGCAGACATTGGAAACAGCTGGATTTGGAGGCTGGGGGTTGTAGGGCAGTGTGGAGGCTGTACCTTTGGGAAATCTAAAGTAAGCAGCAAAATAATCCAGATTCTAATTTCGTGGGTAAAGCAAATATGTAGCATTTAAAATTACAGTAGATAAGAAGCAATCTGACACCAGAAGCAAAGAAGAAACAGCTCAAAGCCCTAGTCACCTGATGTTTTCAGTCATTCTGGTCTTGTTTTTAAATCCATACATAGACTGTATTGCTGCTGAGTTTTGATTGTTATTTCAAGTGTAATTGCAAAGGAGCGAAGTAGCTGTGGATGAGGAAATCAGCTGTTAGATCCTTTTGAAAAAGGAGCAACTTCTCTTGTAAAACGCTGTTTTCTGGTCTAAACTAAAGCATAGAAAGAAAAGAATCTGACTTGACCCGGGAAGTTACCAGCTAATTTCTTTGTGAAAGGAAGAAGTAGCTGAGAAATTATTTGGTATATTGCAAGAAAAGGAGTTGTGAGGTGGGTTCCACTGAAGGTAATTCTTTTTGAGAAGTAGCTGGTGCCCAGAGCCATGCCCAGCTTTGTCAATCCTGTTAACACATGGAGTGGGTTAAATTCCAAGGCCCAGGTGGAAGGTGTTGGTGTGCTGGGAGGGTCAGGGTGTGCCTGCTGTGGGTGGGCAGCCCCTGTCCCAGCGGTGTCACAGCTGCAGGTGTGAGGAGCTGGCCCCAGAGCCTCCCTGGGCAGGGCTGCAGGCACACCTTGGGCAGGGGCTCTGTGCCTGCTGAGAGGGAGACTGTCATTGCTGGCATCAGTGTTACGTGCTCAGTTATGCTCCCCACAGCAGCCTGGCTGCAGGGGGGCTGTGTCTGAGAGAAAAGGGCATCTCAAGAGCAAATGTGCCTTCCCCAGCTGAGCCTGGTGCTTTTCCTCCTACTCCTTCTTTGCTCCTGAAAATGTCTCTGTGCAGCACGGGGCTCTGACACAGGGACAAGGATCCTCTGCTGCCCTGGGCAGCTGTGCTGGGCACTGAGCAGCCCCTCCTGCCCTGGGGAGCTGTGCTGGGCACTGGGGAGCCCTTCCTGCCCTGGGGAGCTGTGCTGGGCACTGGGCATCCCTTCCTGCCCTGGAGAGCTGTGCTGGGCACTGGGCAGCCCCTCCTGCCCTGGGGAGCTGTGCTGGGCACTGGGCATCCCTTCCTGCCCTGGAGAGCTGTGCTGGGCACTGGGCAGCCCCCTCCTGCCCTGGGGAGCTGTGCTGGGCACTGGGCAGAGAGCTGTGCTGGGCATTGGGCAGCCCCTCCTGCCCTGGAGAGCTGTGCTGGGCATTGGGCAGCCCCTCCTGCCCTGGGGAGTTGTGCTGGGCACTGGGCAGCTCCTCCTGCCCTGGGGAGCTGTGCTGAGCACTGGGCAGCCCCTCCTGCCCTGGGGAGCTGTGCTGGGCACTGGGCAGAGAGCTGTGCTGGGCATTGGGCAGCCCCTCCTGCCCTGGAGAGCTGTGCTGGGCATTGGGCAGCCCCTCCTGCCCTGGGGAGCTGTGCTGGGCATTGGGCAGCCCCTCCTGCCCTGGGGAGTTGTGCTGGGCACTGGGCAGCCCCTCCTGCCCTGGAGAGCTGTGCTGGGCACTGGGCAGCCCCTCCTGCCCTGGAGAGCTGTGCTGGGCACTGGGCAGCCCCTCCTGCCCTGGGGAGCTGTGCTGGGCACTGGGCAGCCCCTCCTGCCCTGGGGAGCTGTGCTGGGCACTGGGCAGCCCCTCCTGCTCTGTCTGCTCTTGCCATCTCTTTTTCTTACTGCTGCAAATTTTCTACAGCTCCCAGAATTCCCAAGGCAACCCCCCCACGACTGATCCATCAGCAAATTGTTCCTTTAGCTCTCGGTGTCAGTGCATAGTGGGGAGGAAGCTGTCAGAGTAAAATGAATGCCGGAATTTCCTTCCTGTAGAGAAGCTGAGCTGATCAATCCCATTCAGACACAAAGTGGGAAGCTCTCACACTCCAAGGACAGCAAGAGGTTTTTGTACCCCATTTGCTACACTGGAAAGTAGAATGGGCTGTTCTCATGACAAGAGTATTAAGCTTGTCAGAGCAGACTTGTCAAAGCAGTAGCGCTGCCAGAAATAGGTAGTGTGATTTAAAAAAAAACATAAAAAAGAGTTTTCCGTCCTGCTGGCTCGTGTTTCCCTGGAGAGGAGCTCTGCACAGTGAGTGTGTTGGCAAAGGTGCTTCAGGAGGTCATCCCTGTCTGTTGGTCCCTGCTCCATGCCCCCAGATACTGGTACTGTATTTCCAGGCACCTTGTGCTCCAGGAGGAAAGCTGGCAGCTCTCACTGTTGATTTTATGAGCTTTGTTTGAATATTAGATCTGTTTCTAGCCCATTTCACTCAGTAAGTATAATATATATATATATATGTTTACCTCAGCTCCTGCAGTGTGTGGCTGTGGAGAGTGTGGACTCAGTGTTGACTTTGTGTTTAAAGTTTTTGTTTTCTTTTTTCTTTGGACCTGCAGGTTCCCCTGAAAAACAAGTGGGTAACTCAGCCAGCAGTCAAGGAAATATCCCAGGGACCCCAACCAAAGCTGGAAAACCGAGCCATGCCTTTAGAGATGCCCGGCCAGGGAGGAAGAGTGCAGAGGGACACGTGGCAAAGGGTGGTGAGGACTCTGAGAGTGACTTTGAGTCTGACCCTCCTTCTCCCAAGAGCAGCGAGGAGGAGGAAGAACAGGAGGATGAAGAAGTCTTGCAAGGGGAGAACGGAGACTTCAATGATGACAATGATACTGAACCAGAGAATCTGGGCCACCGCCCTCTCCTCATGGACTCTGAGGAGGAAGAGGAGGAAGAGAAGCAGAGCTCTGACTCCGATTCTGACCGTACCAAGCCAAAATCTGTGGAAGGGCTCCTGAGCAGGAGGTTCAGAGACGGTGTGGGCAGTGGTGAAATCCAGGAACCCACCTCAATGCACACATCCTCATCTGAAGTGCCAAGCACTGTCATCGACCCTGGCCAAGAGTTTGACGTGTTTGGGGCTGTGCCATTTTTCACCCTGCAGTCTCAGGTAAGAGAAAAGGTGGACAAAGATGTTCCTTCTCAGGCGGCTTTTCGCAGCCTGACCCAGGAGCAGGACGACTTTGATGTTTTCACAAAAGCCCCCTTCAGCAAAAAGGTGCCCCAGCAGGACGGGCAGGTGTCGGGAACGGAGCCTTTGCTGTCCCCCACGTCCCCACGGAGCGTGGACATGTTTGGGTGCACCCCATTCCAGCCGTCCCCTCTGCCCAGGGGTGCTGGGAGCAGGGAGGACCTGTTCGGGCTGGTTCCCTTCGAGGACATCACGGGCAGCCAGCAGCAGCAGCAGCAGAAGGTGAAGCAGCAGCGCAGCCTGCAGAAGCTGTCGTCGCGCCAGCGGCGCCTGAAGCAGGACGTGCCCAAGAGCAACGGGAAGCGGCACCACGGCACCCCCACCACGGCCAAGAAGGGGCTCAAGCCCACCTTCCGCACGCCCGAGCGCGCCCGCCGCCACCGCAGGCCGGGCCGCAGGGACTCCCAGAGCAGCAACGAGTTCCTCACCATCTCCGACTCCAAGGAGAACATCAGCGTGGCCCTGCCCGACAGCCGGGACCGAGCCAACCCCCTGCAGGCCGACGAGAGCCTGCTGGACGCGTTCGGGGCCAAGCCCTTCCACCCCCAGCACCAGGGCTTTGGTGACGGCCGCGGGGACCTCGGCGCCGTGGTGGCGGCCGGCAGGGCACGGCAGGGCTCCCACCACGGCACCGACGGGCTCAGAACAGACGACTTCGGCGCTGTGCCCTTCACGGAGCTGGTGGTGCAGGGCACGCAGGGCCAGCAGCAGCAGGCACTGGACTTGGATCCCTTCGGAGCAGCTCCCTTTCCTTCCAAGCAGTAAAGGCTTCCAGTGGGTTCCCCCCACCCTCTCCCAGTCCCTTAATAAAGGTGTAGTGGAGTAATTTATGTGGTTGGAGTGGCAGGGACCTGGGTTGTGCAGCTTGGTCAGGTTCAGGTGGGCACGGCCTGCTTGCACAGTGGAATTGTGAGTGATTTCTGCTTGGAGGGGTTTTAAAAACAGGAAACAAACTGGCAGGGCCATTCTGTTATGGCAGATGGCTCCTGGAATGGAAAGAGGAATTGGATATGGATCACTGTTGCTGACCTGGGGCCGTGGGACATGCTGCCATTCTGCACTTTGGTGTGGCCTTTCCAGCCCTCTGCAGTGTGCTGAGGTGGAGGGGAACGGGCAGGGAGCACATGGACAATGTTTTCTATCCATGCAGGAGGTAATGAACTGCAGTGTTCCTTGTCACAGCAGACCTAAGAACCAGCACATACTAATACCCACATTGCCTGCTGGAAATAGTCTTTGCTTCCTAGGTGAAAACTACCTTGATTAATCATGAAAATTAAAGCAGCCACATCCTCAAGAGGCTGTGGCACAGAATTCCAGAGCACAGCTATGGCTTGGGACCTGGCAGACATCTATGCAGCTGCAGAGATGAAGGCACTTTTTTTTTTTTACAGTAAGTGCCATTAACACAAAATAGCAAACTGGAAATTTAGTGTTAAAACTAAAGATACAGAGAATATACTGGTTTGTGAGAAGCCTGAATGTAGGAGAATGAGCCAACAGGGACACAGCCAGTGTTTGCAGCACTTGGGAGACTCCTCAGCACACTGGAAGAGGGGCTGGTTTATCCTTGGGCACATACAGAGTGTTTAGCTGACTTGCACAGTGGACTGTGAGGTGCAGCCATCAGATTGGTTTGATTACAAACTGGGATTGTGTCTGAAAATACCTTTTCTTTTCCTCTTGGATTTTTATTGCAAAGAAAATTCTCTGAAAGCTGTTGTTTTGTACAATAATAGTTTTTTGAAATGACTGTAACCTAATTAATGCTCTTTTAAGTTTTGCTGAATGCACTGAGCTTTGGAGAAGCTTCCCTGCTCCCAGCTGGTGGCTGCTGGGCCAGGGAGCTGCCTCCACACCACAGAGCCTTAGGGGCAGGCCCCTGTGCTGCTGCCCAGGCCCTCGGGGCAGGGAGGGAGGGCTGTGAGCACTGCTGAGGACAGGGTTCCACTGCCCTTGGGTAGGAGCTGGTGCTGTGTGTGGGCTCGTGCCAGCCATGGGCACTGTCTGGAGCCAGCAGCCCTCGGGCCAGCCCAGCCTGCGTGCCTGGTTCCCTGGGTCCCAAGGACATGGAGGGAGGTAGTCCCTCAGCTTGTCTCACCCTTGTGTCCTGTTCACTGAACACTGATGAGTAGGTGATGGATGTTTGTACACAGAGCATGGCAGCCTTTGGTTGGGTGTCCTCATGTCTCCCCCTGTCACAGCAGGTAAAGTGAAATATTCAGGGCTGTACTTTTTTCCCCCCAAAAGCACCCTGCTGGTTATAGAGTGGTCCTGAGATCTGTGAGGGGAGGAGGGTGGGTCCTTTACAGTATTTGCTCAAAACACACTGGAAACAAATTACTTGACTCCCTTGGGGTCAGTTTGATCCAGTGCTCCCTTGGGTGTGTGTGTGAGAGTTTTCCCTCACCCTGGAATCTGAAAGAAGCTCATAGTGGTCTATACCCCATCACTGCCTTCATCGTCCTTGGCTTCACTTTTCTCACAGGCTGCAAGTGGACTATTCCAGCTGGGCGTGGTCAGGGTGCCTTTTCCAGGCTTAGGAGTTAAGCTCGTAGGAGGTTGTGAGTAGAAAAGTTTCAACTCTGTTTGCACAGGAATTTCCTAGACCTTATTACTGCTCTTCTCACCTGTTTGTTTGGTGCCAAAGGCTGTAAGAAGCACATGCCAAGTTTTGTAGCATTTTCTGATTCTCAGGTTAACTGTCCTTTTTTCCTTTTTTTCCCCTCTGCACGTGCTTGTGAGCTGCCTTCCCTGGTTTCCTTCAGAGCTGTTCCCCACCTGCCTGGAGAGCTCCTGGAACACAGTGAGATGATAAATGGGGCAGCGGGTGGGAACAAAATGAGAGTAAAACAGCAGAGTAAAACCATGGTCCTAAATGTGGCTGGTCCTCACCTGAGCCACACAGCTGCTGCCTTCCCAGTGGGAAAGCAGCAGGAAGGGCTAACCATGCCCGTGGCATGGGGCCTGGCTGCAGGGGCAGGGAGGAGAGGGGTGGCTGTGGGACACAGGGAGGAGGCTCTGCAGACCTGGTGTGGGCTGGAGTGTTCAGGTGAGTTAAGAACAGAAGAAAGTGTGTTTGGTGTTTGTCAGTTTGCCCCAGGACTCCAGGCTGGGAGTGCTGCAGGATCTCCTCATGTGCTGGGTGGGCTGGGCTCTGGCAGAGGGTCTGTACGTGGTAATTGCAGCACAGCAAAGCTGCAGGGAGGTTTAGCACAAACTGAGGGATGAGGCAAACTGTAAATCCCAGAGCAGAACTCCTCTGGTGCACACGAGTTGTGGCCTGTGACAGCTGGCTCCTAGTGGCCTTAACAAACCTGCTTCTTTGTACAGGAGATGCCAAACAGGTTTTTGTATAAATGTAACTCCTGTCTCTGGTTAGTCATTTTATCCTTCCTCGTGACTGGAGACAGATTAGTGCCCCCTGCTAAGATGGTATATATGGTTCATACACAAATAAACCCACGCTGGGGTTTCATTTCAGCCACAATGCCCTTTTCAAAGGAGATGGAATGTTGGACTGTCAGGGTGTGGGACATGCTTTGCTTTTTTTGGGGTGTGCTTGCCATGGAGCACATCATGACCTGCCTGAGACACAGGGAGCCCTTGCTGCAGTGGGCACGTACCCTGCTGCCAGTGCAGGCAGAGGGGACAGGGAACAGGACTGACACTTCCCTCCCAGCTGAAAATCCCCATGGGTTGGTACAGCTTCTCCTTCAGCATGCCAGAGGGCTGAAGCACAGGCCTTGCAGGGTCAGCTGCTGGAGGCAGAGTCTGTGCCAGGGCCCTGAGCAGCCCTGCCTGGGTGTGGTCATGGCAGGGAAGGCCAGGTGGGTGTCTGTGGCCTGAAGGGCCTCCAGGGGTGTGCTGGACTGGACTGGACTGCCCTGCCCTGCCCTGCCCTGCCCTGCCCTGCCCTGCCCTGCCCTGCCCTGCCTGTGTGGGCCTGGGAGCACTGGGGGTGTCCCGGTCAGTAGAACCAAGTACTGTGAAAATAAGTAGATGTATTTGCTACTGTGTTAATGAGAGTTTATGTGGAGTTTTTATTCTCTATTGTGTATTTTTATATATGAGAAGCCCATATCAAACATACACATGCTCGCACACATCACGTGCCCCTTGGATTGCTGTGGGTTTGGTAACCCAGCAGCCACAATCCCATCTGTGACTGGAGGAGTGAAGATGCTTGAAACCTGCAGGGCAAACACGAGTGCCAAGGGTGGCTGCCTGTGCTCCTGTTCTGTAGTGCTTATTCCCAAAGGAAACCAAGGAGATTGTGGGTATGGCTGAAGCTGTGACTGAGGCATCACCGAGTACTAAAGAGCATAAAAACTACTTTAAAATTGCTGGCATTCAGCTTTTAAGTGCACTTTCCTGAACTACACCTCCATTTCTTCTTAGACTTCAAGTTTCTAAAGCTTTTTTGTGTACCACTAAACAGAGAACTTTTAACTTTTTTTGTGAAGAAGATGTATGTCATAAAATCCTTGGAGTTGTTAAATAAACCAACGTGGTAACAGTGCCTTTGCAGGTCTCCTTGAACACTGCACTGAGAGGTGGTGGTGGTGCTCAGGCCTTGGTGTACTCAGTGTAAGCAGAGCTGCCTCTGCTCAGTGATCCTGTGGCTGTAGCACCTGTCAGTGTCTTGAAAGTGTTTTAAAATACTTGTGTTTGCTGCCCAATCATCTTGCTTTGTCCAGCTGGTTAAAAAGCTGTGGATCGTGTGCTATTTTGAATTCCTTACATTCAGTGTTAGTCTGTGGAGCCTTCCTGCAGAAAGGTTGTGTATGGCCCCCAGAGCCACTGCTGTGGACTCAGCTCTGCACTTCTACACACAACTCCAGTGTGGTCTGACCCCCTTCTGGCAATTGTTGACCAGAGCAGTTGTTCTGAATGCTGCTTGTACTGATCTTACTCAGGTGAGCTGAAGTGACAATGGAAATGGTCAAGAACAGAGAAAGCAGCAGCAGAGCTTGGTTAGTGAACAGTAGTGGCAGTGGGTTGTAAAGCTGAGTTTATCAGTAGACTGATTAATTAGAGATGCTCCCCCAGGATTCCAGAGACTGTCCCAGTCTGTGTAACCCCAGGACGTGGCACAGGTTCCATGGCTGAGCCACCCACCTCTGTTGTTCCACTGTGTGAGAGACACAAGTTACTCCAAAGAAACTGCCAATGAACTGGACTTTATTTACAGGTTCAGTATGTACATAGAGGACTATCATGCAGCTTGATAAATTCTGTCAGGGTAGTAAAAATGCACAGCTTGGCAGGCAGTTTCCTTATCCACTGAAAACTGCTGGAGTACTGAAGAGTTCCCATAAAAAACCCACACTGGTAAACTCTAAAGTCAGTTTGATTTCAGAGCACAGACACATTCTTCAGGTATTACTGTACATGTAACACTGGAAATAGACTTGTATACTTGCAGGTTCCTTGTCAGGCTTCAGGAGTAGTAATTAGTGCACTTGAAACTTGCTTGGTTGTCAAGTTTAAAAAAATATAAAATCAGTGTTTACACTGGAAGGCTTAAGGTCCAGGAGCTGAACTGTAAATACAGAGTCAGTTCTTGCTAATACTTGTTTCTGGAGCTAAAAAACCAAGACAAAAAAGCACCAAAACAGCCCTCTGACCTGAACAGAAGCATCCCTGTCCAGCACACCAGGAGCAGTTTGTATCCTGCCTTCCCCATGCCCAGGGATGGTTCAGGTGCCTGTCCATGAGCGCCCACTGTTGTTGGCACAGCCTGCCCAGGAAGGCTGAGGAGCAGGGCTGGGCAGCCCAGGCACGGGGAGCTCTGGGCACTGACAGAGCCTGCCCACCCCAAGGGGCCCTGCACAGAGACAGCCTCTCCCTGCGAGTGGGGAGAGCCCCCCGTGAGGACAGAGCCACCTGGGGCTGGTCCTGATGGCACCACGGGGCATGTGGAGCAGCCTCAGGGGGCAGTGCTGGCACCTGGCCATGCTGCCCCACTGAGCACTGACTGCTGTACAGAAGTCACTTACAGGTGTTGCCCTAAACCAAAGATCCAAGGGATTTCAGTGCTGTTGCAAAGACTGGCACTCTGGAGGTGAATCATGCTGAGCTACAGCCAGCCAGTAACTTGTGCATTTCATGGGGTTATAAGAGATGGTTCCACAGCAGATCCCCAAACTCCAGGCAGCCTTTTCCCTGTGGCAGGATTATGGCAGCAAGTCCTTTTGGGTAACAGTGTCTGCAAGTGCAGTATAACCTTCCAGATGTGGAAAGGCAAAGGGCAGGGATTTGCATCCCCAGCAGGTCCACTACTCAGCCAAGTCCACTGATGGCAACACAGCAACAGACACGGACACACAGGCTTAGTGCTGCTCCTGGAGTATGTCAGAATGGGATCTAGAGGAGTCTCTTCAAGCCATGGCACAGCCCCTGTTGGGGGAGGCAGTTTGTAAGATCTGCAGTGAAGATTTAGCTGTGCTGGATGTGATCTCACCTTCCAGGAAAAGGGCAAGAGCTTGTGCAGAAGAGGACACAAGTCCCAGTTTACACGTTCCTGTGCCGATGCTGAAGCACAGGCACATCTCTGGGGCAAAGGCTGAGGGATGCACAGACCACAGGGCTGTGGTTCAGATGCAGGACTGAGCCCAGAGTTCCCATGGTTTTACAGGCACACTGTCAGGAGCATCCCCCTAATTATGCACTTGAACACCACCTGGTGTCCAGACCTGTTGTCTCAGCCGAGGATACTCTAATGCTGATTGAGTTTGCCAGGCAACAAAAAGTCTTGCTGGGATATGGATGCCAAGTTAGGCAGCCCAGCTTCCCATTCCCACTGTCCTGCTCCAGGAAGAGCTGTCTGGTACTTGATTGCAGAACAGGAAGTGGCTGAGAAGGATATGCCTCCCAGACCTCAGGCAATGCTGCTTGGTTTATCAAAGCTCATGAGAACACTGTCCCAGCAAGAGGGTAACAGTCCAGCAGCCAGGAGAGGAACTGCCTCAGTGCCTCACTCCGTAGCACAGCTCATTGGGTAAGGTCAGAAATCCCACCGTGGTGCCTCTGGAATAGAGCAGGGAAAAAGGTGAATCACCTACTGGGCACAGGAAATTAGCAACCCACCCGATTCCCACAAAATCCAGGAAAAGGCTACTTAGGAACAAAGACTAATGATGGCCTGGGGCTATTACAATTGTGACACAGACACAGAGCTAGAAGGGCTTAGTCCAGCCTGCTCTGGAATGGCTCAAGGGCCCAGCAGCTCCACAGAGCCTCATCCAGTGCAGCAGCACCGGCGAGCAGATCTGGATCAGATCCCTGCTTGTTATGCAGTCAGCGCCTGCCCTGGGGCTGAGCCCAGGGTCATGTAACCCGTGGCTGTTGGGTGCCCCACTCCCGAGGTGGGAATGACTCTACCTTGGCTCACAAGTCCACGCCGTACGCGGGGCAGGGCTCGCTGTGCCGGTACTGCATGATGTACACTGTGGACTGGTGCCACCAGTACAGCATCACCACTGCCAGGATGTGCCACACCTGGTGGCTCGAGCCCAGGTAGTTCAGCTGGCCTGTGGGCAACAACGAGGCTGTGAGTCAGCAACAGCAGTGCAAGTGACTCCACCTGCACCTCCAGGGGAGGCAGGGCAAGTTCTTTAGAGAACTTGGAAGCAAATACATGCACCATTTTACTCTGCGTGGGAATGTGGTCAGCCTGTTCTCTCCCAGGAACTTCAGGACCCACAGCAAGGACTGTGACACTGCAGGAAGCTTGGCTGCAGGAAAAAGACTAAACACCCAGAAGAGAATTTCCTACCTGGGAAGTATCTTTCTGGAACTTTGGAAATATAGAAGAGAAAAGCTACAGCAGCGATGAAGTACATGACAACTACCCGTGGAGCAAACTCCTGCAAAAGAAAAGGAAGCTCTCCTATTCTGGTAGAAGACAAAAAGAGAAAAAAAAGTAAAAAAGAAAAAGGCATGGTGTCCCTAAATGTTAAAAGTAAAAAGGCATGGTGACACTGACTCTTCCTTCACTGCCTGTGTCAGCTATGGACAAATCCAACAGTGAAACAAATGCCCAACTCTGAGAAAGCCTGAATAGGAACAACCTTGTTTTATTCCAGCCTTTCTGCTTTGACACACAGGGTGCTCAGTGTTCCTGTGCAGCCTGCAGCAGACATGGCATTTCTCAGTGAAAGGCCATCTGCCACTACCCTGACCCCCCAGAGAACAGGCAGGATGGGAGAGACTGCCCTGCACATCCCACCCCCCCACAGGCCCACACTGGGGGTGAATAACCAGCCACCCGGTCACCAGGTGGGTTTTCCCTTAGCAGAACGTTTTGTAACCTGAAGTGGGGCGTTTTTCTGAAGTATGGGGACAAAATGTGTACCACAGATGTCATCCCAAGGGACACCAAACAGGGTGCTGTGGATGTGACTTTTAGATTGCTGGTGTGAAATGCTTTGTCTGGAGGCCACACATATTCCCAAATGGTGCTCTGCCACATTGCACAGCAGCTCTGGACTGGGCTAAGCCCTCAGCCCAGCAGACAGCTGCCACCCAGGCCAGCCTAGGAACGTGCAGTTTCTGCTCACTGTGAAAAGCAAGCACGTCCTTCAGCACCATCAGTCCCTGAGTAACTGCAGTGATTTCTGGGGGTTCATGCTGGGGCACACTGGCTGCCTTCAGCTGTGCTGGGCTGCTGGTTTCACTGCATAATTCCAGGTGGAGAAACATGAACAGGACAGTAGTTCTGTAAGGTCACAGTGCTGTGAGAGGAGGATTGTGTAAGATACACAGGGCTGAGCAGGCAAATGCTGATTTCTGCTGCCAACCAGGGAACAGCAGAGGAAGCACATAATCACCCCATCATCTCTGCTGGTTGCCCTGAGGAGCTGTGGAGGCTCCTGCAGCCAGACAGACTGCTCCTGCTCCACAGCCACCTCGGCTCCTGGCCCTGTGCAGCGAGGGACACACCTCTATCCAGCTTTCCTCCTCACCAGGCAGGCAGTACAGCAGGCTGAAGCAACCCAACCTGTCTGCCTCCTGAACACGCTCCTGAGTGTTTGCACTGGGTCGCACTTAAATACTGTGCTTAAAGGAGTTTTAACTCCTGCTGCTTCCCTGTCGTTGCCCTGAGTGTAAGAGGACTGTCCTTAAGGAAGATGGCAAGTGAAAAGAAAAAGGCACTCTTACTTCATTCCTTTGTTTTTACCTGTACAATGGATGCCCCAATGCCGCCGTTGAGCCAAACCCAGTGGATGGTGGGGATGATGCCATAGCCAGACACGGAGCAGAAGATGACGGAGCGCAGCCTGTGCCACTGCTGTGTGAGGTAACTGGGATGGATCTGAGCAAAAAACACTGCCAGGATCATGGCCAGCACAGTGATCAGGTACACCTGGCGCCAGTACTGAGGGAAAGAGAAGCAAAGCCAAGGCTGTGGGTTTCTTGTCCTGTGTAAGAGTCAGCTCTGGGCAGGATGTTTCAATGAGGGAACACAGTGGTACATCCAGTCTGTCCCTGGTGCAAGCACCAGCAGTGGGTCTGAGTGCAGGGGCCTGTGTTAGTAGCTAGCAGTGAGGGGAAGGGGCTGTATGGCTCAGGGCACCCGGCACCACATCCTTTATGCCAAGCAGGGCCTGCACCCCAGCTCTGTCAGTGCCTCAGCAGTGCCCACTTCAGCTCCCTGACGGTGTACACGTGGCAGCCTGGGAACAGAACTCATTTCACTCATCCTCTGTTCCATGAAGAGGAAACACACTTGTTTCTGCCTCGTGGCAGCTGCCTCGTGGCAATGCTGTTGGAAGAACCTGTGATGGGACACAGCCCATCATCAGCCTCGGGCACTGGACACAGGGAGGACCTGTGAGGTTTCCCTGCCTTCCCTCAGAGACATGCAAATATTTCTCGAGGCTTTGTGCAACTGACAGCTGGACAGGAAAACCTGCATCTGCCTGTCCCTTCAGGCAGCACAGTTCTGCTGGGACGTGTTCCAGTTCCCATCCCTCCCTCCCCGCTCCTGTGCCACGTGGAAGCACCGAGGGGGCACAGAAGGAAGCGCCGTGTGGGCACTGCTCCGACTCACGTTGCTGCAGTAGAAGGCGTAGAACACTCCGGACACGTAGCAGCCCAGGATGCCGATGGAGATGCCCGCGTAGTCCAGCGCCATCCAGCGCCGGCTGGTCTTCTCCGAGCGGTGGCAGCAGAACAGGTGGTACCCCACGGAGCAGAGCATGCACACCTGCTCAGAGGGGCAGAGGAGGAGGAGTCACCCCTTAAGCACCAGCAGGGAGCACAGCAAGTGCCAGCCCTGCAGCTCCAGCCCTGCAGCTGGGCCCCAGTGCCTCGTGCAGGTGTTTGCTCCAGGCTGGCATCCCATTTTCCCTTCAGAAATGGTTGTTTCTCTGTGCCCCTCGGCAGGAGCAGGGAGCAGCAAAGAGCAGTGCTTTGCCAGCCAGCCAGGGAGGCTTCCCCCAGCCCTGGCTGCACACAGGTGCCCTGTGCCCGGCAGGGATCACACACAGAGCCCTCCAGCCCTCTGTGCCCCTCAGGGACAGTGCCCTTCAAGGCAGCCTCAGAGCCCACGTGTGCCACGCCTGGAGGCTGCTGTGGGGATGGACACAGGAGCTGCAGCTCAGACCAGGTCAGAACACAGCCCTGCCACCCCCAGGCCGTGGCTGCTGCCTGTGCTCCGCGGGGACCCCTTCCCAGCAGCACTGCGGGCTGTCCGGGAGCACCTCACACTCCTCTCCAGCTGCTGAACCTCTGAGAGACACGGCCTGGACAAGGGTCTTGCTTCGGCACAGTCCTCACGGGGCATTGCAGGCCAGATCCAACCACCCTAGGACTGTGTCCCCTCTGGGGGCAGGGACCGTGTCCCCTCTCGGGCAGCAGCTCCTCCGTGCCCGGGCTGTGCCTCCTCTCGGGCAGCAGCTCCCCGGGCCCGGGCCCATGACCCCTCTCCCCCATGCCCATGACTGTGACTGTGCCCCTCTTGGGCAGCAGCTCCCCGTACCAGCTTGTGCCACCCCCTATGCCCGGCTGTGTCCCCTCTCGGGGCAGCAGCTCCCCATGCCCAGGCTGAGCCGCCCCCCGTGCCCGGGCTGTGTCCCCTCTCAGGCAGCAGCTCCCCCGTCACTTGTGAATGCAACTGTGTTCTCTCTCGGGCAGCAGCTCCACCGTGCCCGGGCTGTGTCCCCTCTCGGGGCCGCAGCTCCCTCGTCACTGTGACTGTGACTGTGTCCCCTCTCGGGCAGCAGCCCCCCATGCCCGGGCTGTGTCCCCTCTCGGGCAGCAGCCCCCCATGCCCAGCCTGTGCCGCCCCCCATGCCCGGGCTGTGCCCCCTCTCGGACAGCAGCCCCCCATGCCCAGCCTGTGCCGCCCCCCATGCCCGGGCTGTGCCCCCCGCGCCCACCTGGAAGCAGAAGAGGCAGACGGAGCAGATGACGAAGTCCTCCCGGGCGGCGCCGGCCGCGGGCAGGACGGCGGTGAGGTCGTAGATGCCGAGCGCGAAGAAGAGCAGGAAGCCGAGCAGGTGGCTCCAGATGTTGACGGTCTCGTTGGAGAGGATGAAGAGGCTGCGGAGACAGAAGGCGGGCGGTGAGCGCGGGCCGGGCGCGGCGGGGGCGCGGGGCGCGCTCACCTCTTGATGCACAGGCGGGAGGGCAGGTAGGCGCGGTATCCGTCCGTGATGTAGGGGTTGTCCTTCAGGAACAGCGGGATCTGCTCGTACGTGTACAGCCGGATGCCGCGCGGCACCAGCACCGGCCACGACTGGTAGCTGCCCAGCTCGATGTAGTGCGCGCTGCGCAGCAGCTTCTGGTGCATCCTGCCCGCCGCCGCATCGGCACGGCCCGCGCCGCCCCCGCGGGCCGGGACTGGGACCGGGACTGGGACCGGGAATGGGAATGGGAACGGGAATGGGAACGGGAGCGGCCGTGATGACGTCACCGCCGGCGCCAAGCGATGGCGTCACCGCGCGGGACCGACAGCGGCCGCGAGGGGGCGCCCGAGAGCCGCGGGAATCCCCTCAGAACTCCCGGGGCCCCCTCAGAGGTTCGGGATCCTGTGGGACATTCGGGGTCCTGTGGGAGATTCGGGGTCCTGTGGGAGATTGGGGATCCTGTGGGAGATTCGGGGTCCTGTGGGAGATTCGGGGTCCTGTGGGACATTCGGGATCCTGTGGGAGCTCCGGGGTCCTGTGGGACATTCGGGGTCCTGTGGGACATTCGGGGTCCTGTGGGAGATTGGGGATCCTGTGGGAGATTCGGGGTCCTGTGGGACATTCGGGGTCCTGTGGGAGATTCGGGGTCCTGTGGGAGATTGGGGATCCTGTGGGAGATTGGGGATCCTGTGGGAGATTCGGGGTCCTGTGGGAGATTCGGGGTCCTGTGGGACATTCGGGATCCTGTGGGAGCTCCGGGGTCCTGTGGGACATTCGGGGTCCTGTGGGACATTCGGGGTCCTGTGGGAGATTGGGGATCCTGTGGGAGATTCGGGGTCCTGTGGGACATTCGGGGTCCTGTGGGAGATTCGGGGTCCTGTGGGAGATTGGGGATCCTGTGGGAGATTGGGGATCCTGTGGAGCTCCGGGGTCCTGTGGGACATTCGGGATCCCGTGGGACCTCCAGGACCCTGTGGGACCTCTGGGATCTCCCGGGGGCCCCTCAGAGTTTCGGGATCCAGTGGGACATTCAGGATCTCCCAGGGCCCCCTCAGAGCTTTGGGATCCTGTGGGACCTCCGGGATCCTGTGGGACATTCGGGATCCTCCCCCGAGTCCCCTCAGACCTCCATGATCCTTTGGGACCTTCACAATCTCCTGGGACCTCACAGGCCCCTCAGACCTTTGGGACTCTCCTGGGCCCCTCAGACCTTTGGGACCCTCTGGACCCCCTCAGACCTCCAGGATCCTCAGGGACCCCTCAGCCCCTCTGGACGTGCCAGGAGCCCTTGGGCCCTCAGCCCCCAGAAGGTCAGAGCTGTGCCCTCAGCCCCTCAGCCCCCCAGAAGGTCAGAGCTGTGCCCTCAGCCCCCAGACAGTCAGAGCTGTGCCCTCAGCCCCCCAGGCAGTCAGCGCTGTGCCCTCAGCCCCCCAGGCAGTCAGCGCTGTGCCCTCAGCCCCTCAGCCCCCAGACAGTCAGAGCTGTGCCCTCAGCCCCCAGACAGTCAGAGCTGTGCCGTCAGCCCCCCAGAAGGTCAGAGCTGTGCCCTCAGCCCCCCAGACAGTCAGAGCTGTGCCCTCAGCCCCCAGACAGTCAGAGCTGTGCCCTCAGCCCCCAGAAGGTCAGAGCTGTGCCCTCAGCCCCCCAGGCAGTCAGCGCTGTGCCCTCAGCCCCTCAGCCCCCAGACAGTCAGAGCTGTGCCCTCAGCCCCCAGACAGTCAGAGCTGTGCCGTCAGCCCCCCAGAAGGTCAGAGCTGTGCCCTCAGCCCCCCAGACAGTCAGAGCTGTGCCGTCAGCCCCCCAGAAGGTCAGAGCTGTGCCCTCAGCCCCTCAGCCCCCCAGGCAGTCAGAGCTGTGCCCTCAGCCCCCCAGGCAGTCAGCGCTGTGCCCTCAGCCCCTCAGCCCCCAGAAGGTCAGAGCTGTGCCCTCAGCCCCCCAGGCAGTCAGAGCTGTGCCCTCAGCCCCTCAGCCCCCAGAAGGTCAGAGCTGTGCCCTCAGCCCCCCAGGCAGTCAGAGCTGTGCCGTCAGCCCCCCAGAAGGTCAGAGCTGTGCCCTCAGCCCCTCAGCCCCCCAGGCAGTCAGAGCTGTGCCCTCAGTCCCCCAGGCAGTCAGAGCTGTGCCCTCAGCCCCCCAGGCAGTCAGAGCTGTGCCCTCAGCCCCCAGGCAGTCAGAGCTGTGCCCTCAGCCCCCAGACTGTCAGAGCTGTGCCCTCAGCCCCTCAGCCCCCCAGGCAGTCAGAGCTGTGCCCTCAGCCCCCCAGAAGGTCAGAGCTGTGCCCTCAGCCCCCCAGGCAGTCAGAGCTGTGCCGTCAGCCCCCCAGAAGGTCAGAGCTGTGCCCTCAGCCCCTCAGCCCCCCAGAAGGTCAGAGCTGTGCCCTCAGCCCCCCAGGCAGTCAGAGCTGTGCCCTCAGCCCCCCAGAAGGTCAGAGCTGTGCCCTCAGCCCCTCAGCCCCCCAGAAGGTCAGAGCTGTGCCGTCAGCCCCCCAGAAGGTCAGAGCTGTGCCCTCAGCCCCTCAGCCCCCCAGAAGGTCAGAGCTGTGCCCTCAGCCCCCCAGAAGGTCAGAGCTGTGCCCTCAGCCCCCCAGGCAGTCAGAGCTGTGCCCTCAGCCCCCCAGAAGGTCAGAGCTGTGCCCTCAGCCCCTCAGCCCCCCAGGCAGTCAGAGCTGTGCCCTCAGCCCCCAGACAGTCAGAGCTGTGCCCTCAGCCCCCAGACAGTCAGAGCTGTGCCCTCAGCCCCTCAGCCCCCCAGAAGGTCAGAGCTGTGCCCTCAGCCCTCCAGACGGTCAGAGCTGTGCCCTCAGCCCCCCCAGCTGCTGCCCTCAGGCCCAGGACTGCCAGCCTGTGTGAGGACAGGCCAGGGATGCCGCTGGCAGGTGAAACCACACCGAGGGTTGGCATTCCCGGTGGGAACTGCACTGCACTGTGCAAGGGCACTGTCTGGTTAACTGGCATCACGATTATTCGCTTTTGGGGGGAGTCCCTGTGTGCTCCATGGAGTACCAAAGACGTTTTAGTCATGAGAGAGACTCATCCAAAGGGTTTGTGTTGCCTCGGTAAGAAAAGTTGGGAGTTGCTCACCAGTTCCTTTGAACACTTTTATTACTTAATTTTTCTAAAAAATAATAATAAAGGAGAGGGGGGAAGAAGTCACTCCCTAGGTGTAATGTGGCTCTTGGTTTCACAGTGGCCACCCAGCGTGCCCCACAGCGTGCCCGAGGCTCACCTGCCCCCTCCCACAGGTCCTGTGCCGGCAGAACTCCCCGAGGGCTTTTCGTCTCATTAACCCAAACGCTGTGACGAGTGTGAGGGGCTGTCCTGTCCCGCGGCAGAGACGTGTAATGCGAAGTGAAAGGTAAGGATGAGGGGAGTTTAAAGTGCACACTGACAGGAATTTGTCCTGTTTTGAGAATGAGGGAGGCGACAGAAGTTTCCGCAGAGCGGTGTTTTTAGAGCAATAAGAACACAGCAGCTGCCGCGCCACTCTGGGCGCCTCTCGCTGCCGCGGTGCGCTGAGCTGAGCGCGTTCCTCCTCCCGGCTCCCGCTGACACGCCGAGATTCCTCCTTCGCTCCACTGGTGACTCACTTTCCCCAAGCCAAATGGTGCTCAGAAAGTTGCTACCAAGTTAAAAACCTTAATTGGCCTTAATTGTCCATTGACTCATTAGCTCCCTGAGAACACTATACCTGCAAAGAGCACTTTGTTTCTAAGCCCCGTGCAATTTCAATGAACTCCCAAGCGCTTCAAAGGGTTCAGTCAGAAGCAATCAGTGCTGACAGCACTTTTTTCCCTAAAAGAAGCTTTAATTGGCAGTTAAAGCTTTGAAGCTTTGATCGGAGAAGTGTTATAGGTTAAATTAATAGCGAAAATTGAGAAACAATTAGGGCAGCTTTAAATGAATTACTTAAACTATTTATTTTGAGCTTATTGAACAATTGTGTTGTATGTGTAGGGGATTGAAATTAGCCATCTGTGCGAGATGGCTTTGACCTAAACTGACCTTCTTGGGTAAGTAGCTTGCCCTAATTCCTGCAGCGGTCCCGAATTTTACTGGCAGACAAGCTTTAATTGGGAGCAAAGATGAATGTGCCTGAGATGTTCCATCCTTTTCTGTTGGGACTGAAGTCGGCTGTGCCGACAGAGGTGGGGAGGCTTTCGAACGGGTGGCTGAGGAGGTCACACGTGAGCCGAACTGCCAGCCCTGCCTGCCTGCGGAGGAACGAACTCAGGGCGGGTGGCTCGGGCTGTGCCCGGGACGGGGCGGTGAGGAACTCGTTCCATTCAGGGCGGGTGGCTCGGGGGGCAGCTCGGGCTGTGCCCGGGACGGGGCGGTGAGGAACTCGTTCCATTCAGGGCGGGTGGCTCGGGGGGCAGCTCGGGCTGTGCCCGGGACGGGACAGTGGCTGGGGGCTCCTGTCCAAGAGACCCGACAGCATCTGTTTGTGCCCTGCTCCGTCCTGTTCTGGTTTTTCAGAGGGCACCCAGGGGAAGCGTAACGATCCAAAACAAGGATCTCGTTCACTCTTGGCAGAGTGTGAGCAAACCCCAAAGCGGTTCACTTTCAAAGCTGAAAGGGTGGAAATATTGTCGGTGCTCATTTTTGAGGCATCGAAAGTGTTTTTTCCGCCTCTCCCTTCCCTGTCTGTGTCAGGCCCGCCCCAGGCGTGCCGCAGCGGGCCGGGAGGAGGCGGAGGGCAGAGGTGGGTGACAGACCCCGAGGCAGGGGCGGGCAGGGCATGGCGCTCCCTGCCCGCACCCTCCCCGCGCACCGCCGGCTCTCCAGCACCCTCCTCCCCGTTCGTGCCCCGCTCCCCCGCCAGGTGTCAGCCTGGCTCCGCGCACCGCCCGTCCTGCCGCCGCACCCGGACCGCCTCCTGCCAGCCCCGGGCTGCCTCTCCATCCTCATCCTCCCTGCTCAGAACGGGGGGCGCACCCCGCGGGGCCGGGCCTTGCACAGCCGAACCAGCGCACCTCGGGGCGGGGCTGCTGTCCCTGGAGTTGCCGTGGCTCCTCGTGTTTGAGCCTCTTCTTCTGAAGTGCCCGGCAAAACGCCTCTTCTTGAGTTTTCTTTGGGGGCTTTACGCAGGTTTGTTACACGTAAAGAACTGGGAGGTGCCCTGGGACTCCTTTTGCCACTGTTGGAACGTGCTGCTGGGGGACAACTGAGCAGTTTAGAGATTTCCGTAAAAGACAAGTTCGTGTCCAGGGATGAAATCTGTTATCAGCCTGCCTCAGTAGGGAAAATGCATTTGGGAATGTTGATGGAAGGTATCCCTGTCTTTGTGTCGTGCCCATAGCCCTGTTGGAGCATAGCTCAGGGTTTCTTTGCCTGGGATGGGGAGGAGGAGGGATAGTTTGGAATGCTGTGTGCAGGGGTGTTTCAGTGCAAAGCCTGTGGCTTGTTTATGGGCACAGAGACTGTGTGGCTGCTCATGTGAGTAAAGGGCTCTTGGTTCAGTGTCTGAGTGCACAGGGCCCTGTGTGCAAGACGTGTTTGCTGACAGGACATCGAGAGAGGGAGATATTAAAGCCCCTTGTCAGGTACAACACACAGATCCTGTTCTCCAGGTCTTGGAAGTGGCCAAAGCAGCTGTGAAATGGACTCCAGGACGTTGGCACACAGGGCAGTCCCATATAAGAAAATAAGGTTCACAGCTGTGTGGGAGTCAGAGAGACTTTGAAAGAGAAAGAGAGTGTGTGTGTGTGTCTGTGTGTGTGTGTGTGTGTGTGTAAGAACACAATCCCAGGACACCCCTGATCCACCACTCCCTTCAGGAGACAGCGTTAGGAACTCAAGTACCTTGTGTTCAATAATGACCTTACTAGCAATAAACTTGATTTCAAGACCCTCAACCTGAAGGTCTTCCCTCCTCCCAGTGTCCCCGTCAGGGTTTTTGTGGTTGAGCTCTCGGTGGTTTCCTGCAGCTCCTCCGTTCAGTGCTGAGCAGCCTCCAGGAGTGGCTGAGACACATTGCCTGACATCTGCCGCGGTGGCTCCGGCTCTCTTTGCTCTCCCCGTGGAGAGGTGCCCTGTGATGTGTGCACTGAAGTGACTTGCTTTGGTAGGGCTCTTCCTTTTTTTTTCTTTTTCTTTTTTTTTTTTAGAGGGTGTTTTTGTTTTCTGTTTCAATCCCTTTGGCTCTCAGCTCCAGCTTCTGAGTCTCGGCATCTGTCAGTGGTGCGCTAAATTCTCTTTGGTGATAAGAGAACAGCTGCCAGTGCAAGGGCAGGGATGGCACTGGGGCTTCTGCCATCAGCAGAGCCTCCCCGTGCACACAATGGACACGGCACCTCTCCCGCCCAGCCCACTGCTCTGCCTCCAGCCGAGCAACGTCTTTCCCCTCTGTGCTGAGCAGATGCACATGAACAATTGTGCAGCGTAATGGAGTCCTGAACCAAAGAGCTGGAAGTAATTGACAAATGGCTCTTTTCTGGAGAGGTTCGGAAGGTGGAAGTAAAGGAATTTTTTTTGAGAATTTAGAGGATTTTCACAGGAGGACAGAAGCCATTTGGAAAGCTGTTTAGTCATATGGGATGGTGTTTGCTATCACAACAGTCTGTTTCTGGTGAAAATGGTACAGGAAAGAAAAACTCTTTTGTGTGGAGTCCTAAATTTTAGAGCTTGGGTTTTTTGTTTCTCATATTTTAAGGTCTCTCTAATTCCAGCCTGCCTGTAAAATTTTATCACAGCTGAAATTCATGCCATGACATTTCAGACCAACTATTTTGACTAGTTTCTATAGCTGTGGTGAGTTTAGTTGATGTATTTGTAACAAGGGTGAAACTCCAGGAATTGTGGACAGCTTTGGTCCATAAGGTCATTTCAGTTTTTGAGAACCATGTGGGTTTTGGACTTGCCTAAAGAAATAACCAGACCATTCCTGTGGAAGTCCAGGGCTCCCCTCACCTGGAAATCTGACAGCAGATTGGGCACTTAGAAGTCCAAACAGCCTTTCTGTAACCTCACCCTGTGGTTGTGGGGTTTGTTGTAAATCCTCACTGTTGCTGACTGAGTGCTGTGGGTAGTTGAGTGTTGTTCTAAGCATGACCACAGACAGACAGTCTCATTTGGTTCTGATCTGTCGGGTGCTGCTTTAATCCCAAACAAGGCCTGTGTTCTGGCACTTGGGATCATCTCAGCATTTCTTTTTGCCTTGCTTTTTCCTCATCTGCCAAGATGAGCACATGCAAATCATGATTTCTTTTTCCTGGCTGTGTTGCTACATGCCAAAATCCCTGCTAAGTAGCAGTGGTATAGCTTGAAAATTAGAGATATGAAACTGTAGGTTTGCCTTGTCTCTGAAAATGCTTCCTAAAGACACAAGAAAGGGGGAGGGTTGTATTGCTTTGCTGACTGCACTGTGGATGTGTTGACTGCCTGCCAGGATTGGATTTTTCCTCTGGCTACTCTGGTTTGTCTTGGGAGATTTGGTTTTCCTCAAATATTTTGATTACTAAGACTGCAATCACATGATCTTCTGAAGTTACACAGTTCATGTTCCCTCTCTCATCCTCATTCTCTGTCTGGCCTCTCTAAGTCATGGAGACTCCAAAGTGCCAAGATGTGTGGAGGAACAGTGAGGTGCTGGGAATTTGGTGAAGAACCAAGTACAGTATAACTAGCCAAGCCCTGCAATTGTCTTTTATTCCATTATTTTGTAATGTGATTTGTTTGTCTACTTTTCCTGCTCGTAGGTGCCCCAGTCCCATCTCAGTGTTGGCCTGGGAGCCACAGAATGCTCCACTGAAGCCATGACTTGGACTAAAAGCTCTCTGCAGAGAAGAGAGGGAAGGGAGTTGGTATCCTGCTTTTCTGCCTAGTGTTTCCCTTTTGTCATCCAATTATTTGACCATTTAATCCATTGATTCCACATACTTAAACTAATGTGTTGATCTTTCTTAAGTTGTCAAACATTAAGCAAGGTCCATAGAAGATGATTTCCCAGTCTTAGAAGCATTTTTTGGAATTTTGCTCTGTTGTTCTCCCGTTGCATCCTCCTTGCCATTTTCTTTGGCTCACAAACCACGCTGTGTACTGCATCTTGTCGGTCACACAAGGCTCATCAGCATGTCCCAAAAGTGGTGGCAGAGCACTCGGATTTGCCCAGGCTTGAGGATTCTGTTCCGCTGCTGCTCCTTGCTCCGTGCCCTTGGAATGACAGTAACCCAGTCTGTTCTGGGAAAACGTGGCAGTGACTGAACTCCCAGTCTGTGCCGTGCACGTCGGGCCAGGAGGAGTCAGAGTTGTGGTGCTCTTGCCCAAAGCCCATCTTGATGCTGTTTCCCGTTTTCCTCCAGCCGCTGGATGCCTTCTGATGGCGCTGCTGCCGTCGGAGTGACGGCTGGAGGGAAAGCTTTTCCATCAGCACAGACACGGCGCTGGGCTGCGGTGGCAGCCCGTGCTGCCGCTGGGAGCTGATCCCAGCCACCGGTGAGGGGTGCCTGTCCCCAGGGACAGCTTGTCCCCAGTGCCAGCCGCCTCTGCCAGCACCGGGTGGCAGCCCGTGCTATCACTGGGAGCTGATCCCAGCCACCGGTGAGGGGTGCCTGTCCACAGTGCCCGCCGCCTCTGCCAGCACCGGGGCGGCAGCCCGTGCTGTTTCAATGGGAGCTGATCCCACCTACCGGTGAGGGGTGCCTGTCCACAGTGCCCGCCGCCTCTGCCCGCACCGGGACGGCAGCCCGTGCTGTTTCAATGGGAGCTGATCCCAGCCACCGGTGAGGGGTGCCTGTCCCCAGGGACAGCCTGTCCCCAGGGACGGCCGCCTCTGCCAGCACCGGGGTGGCAGCCCGTGCTGTCACTCGGAGCTGATCCCACCCACCAGTGCAGGGTGCCTGAGCCCGGTGCCGTCCTGTCCCCATACCAGCCCCTCTGCCGGCACCGGGGTGGCAGCCCCTGCTGTGTCACCAGTGAAGGTGCCTGTCCCCAGTGCCATCCTGTCCCCATGCCAGCCCATCTGCCCGCACCGGGGTGGCAGCCCGTGCTGTGTCAGCAGTGAAGGTGCCTGTCCCCATGCCATCCTGTCCCCATACCAGCCCCTCTGCCGGCACCGGGGTGGCAGCCCCTGCTGTGTCACCAGTGAAGGTGCCTGTCCCCAGTGCCATCCTGTCCCCATGCCAGCCCATCTGCCCGCACCGGGGTGGCAGCCCGTGCTGTGTCAGCAGTGAAGGTGCCTGTCCCCATGCCATCCTGTCCCCATGCCAGCCCCTCTGCCCGCACCGGGGCGGCAGCAGTGCCCGCGCGGAGCCCGCGCTGCTCCGTGTCCCGCGGCGGTTCGGGCGGGACTCGCAGTGCCGCGGGGGTGTGCGCAGCCGCTCCCAGCTCTTCGCCTGTCCCGGGGCCTGTGTCACCGACAGCCATCGGGCTTGGCTGCCGGGGTGTTCCTGGCAAGCCGGGGCTTTGTTAGGCGGCCTCGCGAGGAGCTGAGCGGCCGCAGATGCTTCCTCCTGACTGGAGCTGGAAGTTTGAAGGGCAGCTGAATTGGCTAATGTTGGTGCTTTGATGCAGAGTGTGAGAAATGGTGATGAGGCATGAGGCAGAACAGCTTGCTCGATCGCTGCTGGAGTGACTGTGCAGTGCTGACAGTAGTTAAAAACATGGCTTTTGTGCATAGGCTTGGTTAATATATAGAACTTGGAAGGCAGCTCGGAACAGCTACGGGCAATGGCCACAGGCTCTCTCTGTCTCTTTTTAATAGAGTCGCTTCCCTGCCCAGAACTGCACTTTAATTTTCAGTCTCTTTAGGGTCATTAGGAAAGGCTGACATTTTGGGAACATTCGTACAGTACAAATATGAATAACAGTATCCACACTTTGTCAGACAAGGGGATGAGCAACAAGGTCAGGGTTATCGTCCTGGTTGTTAGCAGTGGTGACATTCCTGCTTCCAGTATAAAACATGGTGTTCCTTTTGCTGGGGAGTCCAGAGCAAAGGCTTGGCTGGGGTCTCTTAGAACAAGGTGTACAGGATGGGCTGTGGTTTCTTGGGGCCCCAGGACATGGCTGTGTTGAACTTCCCAGAGGAACCTCTGCTGCAGGAGGAAAGCCATTTTAACAGCTCTTGTTCCTTGCTTGGCCTGCTCTTCTGTGTGTTGAGCAGGAAGAGCAGGTAATTCTGGCACCTGTGAGAGGTCTGGCTGGGCCTGACAGGGCAAACACCACACATAACCCAGCTGTCACCCTGGATCTGGGAACTCACCATCTGCATGTCCATCTCTCCATACCCAAGCAGTTTCAACTTCACGCTGGAGTTTTTCAGACAATTTGCCCAAGCACAGAGTGATGTGCCAGCAGTCTGTAATGTGGGATCAGATGGTGGGTGGTCAGTCCCTCCCTGGGTGCTCCCACTGGCCTCACTGGGCATCCTTTCACCCACAGCAAGGGGATGCCTCCTGTGCAGTCCCAGCCGCTCCTTACACACTGCCCGTGGGGAATGGGAGAAGAGAGAGGGACTTTGGGTTTCCCAGTTAGCCCCCAGGTGTTCATCCCTGTGTTCTCCAGGTGAAGACGTGCACCAGCTCGTGGAATCGGATGCCAATTGCCCGTGGAGTTGCTGAAAGAATATTTATCAGCATTTCTCCCTCCACCAGATTTCCAACAAAACAAAGAGACCTGCAGCCTCATTATTATTTCAGTGTAAGTTGTGCCATGAGGAGATCAAGCAAGCATGTCAGTGTGGGCCTGTCAGCGTGAAGAGACCAACTGTGGCTGTGTGTGCGAGGGAGTCCTGGGCAGGCACGACAGGGGCACTGCTGAGGTGCTTCCAGGCTGCTGCAGTGCCTTTTCAGCTCCCCTTTCTTTTAATGGACTAGTACATTATTAGGATGTGGGTTTGTCAAACAGGCTTGCCAGGTTTCCAGCAGTCATCCCAAGTGGACTGCCTAAAAAAGGGCTGGCACTGCATCACATGGAATGACCGATGAAATGTCATATATTTTTAATGGGCAAAATGTTTTAATAAACATTCTCCCTCCTAAAACACTGGATTTTAAAATAGGTTTTAGCCTTGAGCCATGTAGCTACCCAGCTGTGAATTTTATAAGGCAACAATCTCCACATCATTAGATGTTATGACTGATACACTAGTGATGACATTAGTAAATATTTCCACACACTAAAAAAGTTTCTGACAGCAGTTAAAGAAAGTGTGGCTGTACTTGGAAGAATTTCTCAACTCAAAATTAAACAATTTTCTAAAATTATGAAGGCAGGCATGTGAACTGCAAGTCCTGAGTATTCAAGCCATGCTGATTGCTGCTCCTGACAGTTCTAATCACATCACCAGACACTTTGGGAAATCAACATCATTTTTCTTTTAATTTGATTTCTGCATCTTCAGCCAATCAAAATTCTGCTGAAATGTTGCACAGTGGGTCACATGAGGCCACCATTGATCCACCACAGTTGTCTTGCTTCATAGGAGAAGCCTGTTTGGTTTTTCCTGGGTTACAAAAGTTATCCTGTTTTATTTAGTGCTGTGTGGGACCAGATCTCCAGTTGAAGGGTGATCCAGTGACCCCTGTTTGGACAACCCAAGTCCCTGCTCTACAATGGCCTCTGTGCAGTGGGCAGTAACTCATGTAGCCTGTGGGAGATCTGTTCCTCTCAGATAAACCTACTGCCAGTCAAGCACTGCCCCTCCTGAAAATGTCACACCTTTTACCCACCACAGACAGTGAAATCAGTGTGTGTGTGTGTGTGTGAATGGAAGAGAGAGCTGGCAGAGGTGAGTTGCTGCTTTATCTTTGTAGTGATTTACACAAGGGCTGAGAGGGTTTGAAAAGTTGCAAAACAGTGCTGTTGTTTCTGGGGCCTTTGCTGTTTGGGGTGAGATAGAGTGGATGTGTTTTCTGTGATTATTTTTAAGGTAAGCACTGGGGCATTTATTCACTTTACAGAAAATCCCTATTTTATACAGAAGGCACTCTGTTGTGGTTTCAGCAGTCATTCAGAAATTCTGCAGTTATTCTTTTAGCAGTGTACAGTTACTTTCCAGCTGTTGAAGATGACAACAGGTTTTTTGTCATGTTCCTGCAGGACAGAAATAGAAGCACAAACATGGTTTAAAAAATCTGACTGGTGCTTACATCAGAGGGATGTTAATCTTTGAGCAGCCAGCTCTCTGCTGAGCTGATGGAGCTGCACTGAGCAGTCCAGTGGCTTAGCTGGGTCATCTCAGCTTTTTCTCCTGGTGTCAGTAAAAGGCACTTGCATTTCTAGCAGTGCAGGAAGGAACTTTTCATTGCTGCTCATGCAAAGCTTTGTTTGATTAACAGTTAGGAATTCCAGATAATTAGACTTGGCTTTTCCTATTTGGCATGTGTCAATTTTTGGTGGCTGAACAGTAAGTACCTTGAAGAGAACTTTGAAAACTTACAGTGCAGTTGCAGATATTTATTGCATTTAGATGGAAGGCATCCTTCCTTCCAGAGGGGAATGAGCTGCTGTTGCTCCATCCTTCTGGCACTGTCTGCTGTGGTGCTGGCCAGGGAGAAGGTGACTCAGAGCTCCTGCTCTAGGGGCACGTGGCACCAGCAGCCTCTGTCCCACCGAGCCTTCAGCCCTGGAGCCTCGTGGTGTCTGAAGCACTGCAGGGACTTGTGCAGCCTCCCCACCAGTGACCTGCACTGCCTTAGGGCTCTGTAGGGCTGTGGCACCGAGCAGGGTAAAGCCTTCCTGCAGGTTATGTCTTGTGATGGGATTTCATTTCCTGCCCCTGGCCAGGAGTCTCTCGGTCCCATAGCACTGCTCTCCCCGTTCCTCACTGATGGCTGTAAGGAGCAGTTAGTTAAATGGCAAATAAATCCCAGTCCTTTCAGATGAAAAATCGAGTCAGGTAAGCTGCTGCTTGTTTTGCTTTGACTGCTGTGTCTATTAGGCAGTGATTTCTGGCACTTCCCCCTTGCTGCTGTCACCCCTCATAAACTCCATCCCATGGCCTGACCAAGCTGTGTGGCACAGGAGAGCAGTGTGGGGCCTCTGGGTGTCCCTGCCCTGTGCCCTGTGCCCACAGGAGGAGCTCAGAGCATTCCCATGGCCCGACAGATTAGTGTGGCACTGGAGAGCAGCGTGGCCCCCTGGGTGTCCCTGCCCTGTGCCCTGTGCCCACGGGAGGAGCTCAGAGCCTTCCCATGGCCTGACCAAGCTGTGTGGCACTGGAGAGCAGTGTGGCCCCCTGGGTGTCCCTGCCCTGTGCTCACAGGAGGATCTCAGAGCCTTCCCATGGCCTGACCAAGCTGTGTGGCACTGGAGAGCAGTGTGGCCCCCTGGGTGTCCCTGCCCTGTGCCCTGTGCCCACGGGAGGAGCTCAGAGCATTCCCATGGCCTGACCAAGCTGTGTGGCACTGGAGAGCAGTGTGGCCCCCTGGGTGTCCCTGCCCTGTGCTCACAGGAGGATCTCAGAGCATTCCCATGGCCTGACCAAGCTGTGTGGCACTGGAGAGCAGTGTGGCCCCCTGGGTGTCCCTGCCCTGTGCCCTGTGCCCACGGGAGGATCTCAGAGCATTCCCATGGCCTGACCAAGCTGTGTGGCACTGGAGAGCAGTGTGGCCCCCTGGGTGTCCCTGCCCTGTGCTCACAGGAGGATCTCAGAGCATTCCCATGGCCTGACCAAGCTGTGTGGCACTGGAGAGCAGTGTGGGCCCCCTGGGTGTCCCTGCCCTGTGCCCTGTGCCCACGGGAGGATCTCAGAGCATTCCCATGGCCCGACAGATTAGTGTGGCACTGGAGAGCAGTGTGGCCCCCTGGGTGTCCCTGCCCTGTGCCCTGTGCCCACGGGAGGAGCTCAGAGCATTCCCATGGCCCGACAGATTAGTGTGGCACTGGAGAGCAGTGTGGCCCCCTGGGTGTCCCTGCCCTGTGCCCTGTGCCCACGGGAGGATCTCAGAGCATTCCCATGGCCCGACAGATTAGTGTGGCACAGGAGAGCAGTGTGGCCCCCTGGGTGTCCCTGCCCTGTGCCCACAGGAGGAGCTCAGAGGCCCTGCACTGGCACTGCAGGGAGGGCGCAGCAGGTGGGGAGGAGAGGCTGTAATTCTGCCTCTGCCATGGTAGTGCCCACCTGCCCTGGGGTGGGAAGGGGCAGCACAGGGACCTCTGTCTGTGTTCCTCTGTGTGCCAGGGGGCCCAGTGGGCTGAGGAGAGTCCTTTGGTCGCAGGCATGGGCAGAGGGACCCCGTGCTGTGCGGTCACCATCTCTTCCTCCCCAGCACATGCAGCAGGGATGGGCAATCCCCTTCCTCCCTGAGAAAGAGGAGCTGTGCCACCCCTCAGCTCCCTGCCCTGGGACAGCAGCAGCCCCCCAGTTTCCAGGTGCTCCCTCTGCCCTGCTGTGAGGGCAGGAGGGCAGCACAGCACTGGCACAGCCTGCGCCAGGATCTGGTTAAGTCTTGAAAGACTTTGTGGGTTATGACATTCCCCTAAATGTGCTGAGCTTTCTTTAACCTTTCATAAAACATTGTGATCTTTATGGACTGTATCATATTGTGCAGTAATGTGCTTTATTGTCCACAGAATAAGCTTTTCTTAAAGATAATTGGAAAGCTGGAAATGGCTGCTATCGGCTGATTTTTTTTTAATACATTATTTCTGAAATGGGCCTGGTGTAATAATGACCCTATCTGTTCAAGATTTAAGATTTGTCTTGGCAGAGAAAATTGATCCATTTCACCTTTGTCTAATGGAAATTTTTATCTGGGATTATCTGTTTATGTAAATGAATGTTCCTCTGAAAAGAGAACTTGAGGGGGCTGTAAATCTCAGTGACACTTTAGTTTCATGGGGGGAAAATTGGAAAGGATTCTAGTATTTATCTGACTGAAATTGGTTATAAAAACAAAATTATCTTCATGTACCTGCTGCATCTGATGTTTCCTGGAATTTCATTACCTCTTTGAATAATGCAGCATTGCACTGTGCACAGGGTTCTCTGTGATTAGCCCGAAATTGTTGGGGGGTCATTCGCTGGCACTGTAATTATCAGGAAAGGGCAGCGTGTTTGGGGCAGGGGGATTCTGGTCCCTGCCCTAATGGGTACCAATTAGCACAGCCACATTATTCAGAGGCCTCTGAGGAGAGCAGGGAAAATATACCACATGACTTTTTCCTTACGAGTTTTGTGTTGGTTTGTGGGTTGGTTTTTTTAGCTGAGGAGTGAGTCTAATTACAGTGGGAAATGTCTTTGGCTAATCAGCTTTTGTTTACCGTTTGTAGCGCAGGACTGTGAATGTAGCATTTAAACTAACAATTGAAACATCGTCTCTAGAAGCAGTGTGACTGTTAAAGAGACAGGGTAGGGGTTTTGCCAGGTTTCCTCTTGAGCTCTGGATGGCACAGCGTGCCCGGCATGGATCCTGGCTGGAAGTGCCGTGCCAGGCACAGCCCTGGGCTCGTGCCCGCTGACAGGGAACATCCTGGTCTAAGGTGGCTGTTCCGAGTGCTGCCCCTTCCCTGGCACTGCCTGGCACTGACCAGCGTGGGGAGCTGAGGGCAGTTGGTACCTACTGTTGTGTTTCTAAACGGGCTGTACGAGAAGTTGCAGCTTTGTGGATTATTTAAAAATTAACCAAGATGAAACCCCCATGTGTGTTCTCATGAGGCAAAACTACTTTGTAATTAACTAACCCTTGCCATCTTTGGCAAACCAAAAAGGCTTTTGAAGGTATGACATGATAGTGCCCGGAGGGAGCAGGAGAACACACATCAGACAGGAACAGGCATTAAACAGGTGAAACTTTCAGTTGCTGTTGCTCAGCAAGAAATTGCTGCTCTCCTGAAGTAGAGGAAAAGCAGTTTGAACCTGTAACCTGTGAAAGAACTTGGAGGTACAAAACAGTGCCCCATATTTGCACTTTGAATTAAGTGGCCTAATTTTCAAGCATCTTTCAAAGCTGCAGGTTGCTCAGAGCCTTCAAAAATCACTCCCCTGTCCAAGCTGCCCGTGTGGAGGGCAGGAACCTGACTGGGAGGTGCATCATCCGGCTCTTCCCGGGCTGATTCCAGTGGGAACTGGGCCAAAGGCTTTAATGGCAGAGGGGTTTCCCCTCTGCTGTCAGCAATGGTGGCTGGAATTGCTGCTCTGCTGAGGTGCATCAGGACTTCTCCAATGGTCTAGCCTATCACAGCAGTTAGTACCAAAACTATTTTAAGAAAACTGATCAAAAGGGAAAAGCAGCACTTCTCCAAGGCTTTCACTCGGTGAGAGCTGGCAGATTTCTCTTGAATCTTCTGAGCCTTCATGTTGCTCCATTTATTTCCATAAAACTTGTGGCAGCAATGTTCCCTGCCCAAGTTCTTTACTTCTGTGACTTTCTGCTCCACATTTCAGGCAGTCATTTCAGCTGGAAATATACATTATTACCAGCTCATTAAATCCAAAATAAATGAAGTGGAAAATTACAGAACTCCATGGATTACAGTGCACCCAACTCAAAATAGAAGTGTGTGATTAAAAACAAAATGGACTGCATTTTAAAAATGGATTAATAGTTTTGGGCCCAGCTGGCAAAATATCCCACAAAATGTGTTTTCAGAGTAGGGCTAATGTAAAATAAATGTCACTAACGGTGCTCAAGGTGGGCCTCCACAAGTGCAGGGCTTTGCAGTACACAGGCTCTATAAACAGAGGGAAGAGATGTATTTGTGGTATAAAGCACCGAATTGCAGGAGAGGCACTTGAACAATGCAGGGAGGAGGGCAAGGCTTGGCTTTGCCTCAGCTGGAATGCAAATGCGTGTGTAATTCCTTGCAGAACGGGAGCAGGGTTAGGCTCTGCATCCTTACCTGTTCCTTGGAAGGTAACGCTGGTAATAGCCATGAACAACAACAACAAATACGCTGCTAGACAAAAGCCCTGGCGGCACTGCCAGCCCAGCACCACGCGGTGCTGTTCAGGTAAATTCCCTCCTCCTGGCAGCACAACCAGGTGAAAGAGACTTCTGTGCCTTTAATCTGCTCTGTTTAACTCGTTTCCCGTGGCTTGGGTCTAGTTTCACGAGAGGTTAAGAGGAACGAGGCTGGGTGAGTGGTGAGCAGGTCTTTTTCGTCTTGTGTGTCATTAGTAGAGAAGTGGACAATGGAGAGGTAGGAATGAGGTGATGTGAAAAGACAGGTGGGTATTTTGCAACACAAATAGATCTGGATTTCCTTGGGACATTTCACCAGACCTTCCAGGTTTTGTGAAGTATTCCCAGGTTTGGGTAAGTCTTACTGTTCCTCATAAGATGCAGAAAAAGAGAGTATGGTATGAAGTATATTGAACACTAAAGGAGAAATCAAGTTTGCGTAGATAAAAACTCGGCAGGATTTTTCCTGGTTTGTCCTACATCAGTGTTTGACTGCTCCTCTTGGGCTGTGCTTCCTGTGTGAGCTGGACCTGGAGGAAAGGGCTTTGGGGAGCACAGAGCAGGCAGTTGGCAGGTTCAGGACTCAGAGTTCCTTTACTCATGTTGAATTTAGTGTCTGCTCGGCTTGTGTGGCAGCACACAGCAACGCTGCTCCCCTGCCTCTGCTCTGCAGCCTCCACGAGCTGTTTCACACAATGGAGAAGGGAAGCAGGAAGAAACCGCGGGCCATCTGTAGCTGCAGATGGGGATTTGCGGACGGGGTACAAGCTGCAGTCTCTGAGGAAGCAGAACTGCCCAAAATGTGTCACCCGAACTGACCAATCATGCTGGGAAGGGGCGCGTGAGCCCGTTCGGATGCGCGGCCGGGCAGCCCCACCGCGGCAATGCGCGGCTCCCGCGGCAGCCAAGCACTCCAGGGGGGAGCCCAGCGCTCTGCCGGCCAGAGCCACGCACTCCTCCCGCAGCCACGGGCCGTCTGCCCTGCTCACACTGCTCTGCGAGAAATCTCAGCTGCTCCTCTTCGCTCCTGGGACGATGGGAGAGCTTCTACTCTGCTTGAGAGCTCTGAGATGCAGTTTGGTGACCAAGTGTTGTGATGCTGCAGTTGGTGAATGGATTGTGTTTTGTTTGGCCAGCTGTCAGCTAGATTTGCTCCTATTACTTAAATTTCTTTTCTGTTCTGAGAGACAAACACCCCCCAGTAATGCTGCATTTATTGGGGAAATTAATTCTGGGGGGGAAAAGCTCTTCTGTTTCTCCTGTTCTTGGGGTAGGACTGTGTTCAGGTGGAAGCTGTACAAGTTCCTGCCCACCACATCAGCTCAATATTCTGATTGCAAGACAGTGAACCTTTTCTTTGCATTCCCTTCCAAAAGAGTTCATCAAACCCAGTCTGTTGTCTGTAGAAAGTTTTCTGTATTTCTGTCACGTGTTCCAGGTCCATGTTGTTCTGCTTTAGGAGAGGGCAGCTCTGCAGGGCTGGGTGAGTGCTGGGTGATGGTTTGGCAGTGCTTCCACAGGCTCAGGGCTCCTCAGAGCAGCTTTCCTTCAGCTGAGGGCTGAGATCCCCACACCTGTGACTGCTGCTGAAGGTCCCTGTGGGGTGTAGGTCTCGGAAAGGACAGGCTGCACTTAGACATACTGCATTTGTTTGCCAAGTACCCAGAGCCGGGTTTTATTTCAGAGAGGGCAGTTGTGACCGTGGCAGTTCAGCCTCGCAAGCATTTTCTTCGTTTGTATTTCATGCCACTTGTGCTCTGAAATGGGCCTGGTGTTTTGTGAGCTGTGAAGAGTCGCCGAGCCTGCAGGACTGCAGGGCAAAAGCCTCCTTGTAATGCCTTTCAGGATGGCTCCTGCTATATTAATGGTGTCACTAAAAATATTCCCCTTTATTTAGGGGAGCACAGTCTGCCTTGCGAATGATCTGGATGAGAGGAGCTGTATCCACAGTGGGTAGCACTTTCTGTAAGGTATGAAATCTTTCTCTGGCAGCTTTAAAATGACACTCACTTTTGACTCTATTGAAGGAGCTGACACAGGAGGCTGGTGTGAGTTCCTGGCTGCTCCCGTGTTTGACATCAGAAGTGGCAGCATTTATTTCTGTGGTAGGAACAAAACTGGAAGTGTGGCCCAGTGTCATTACAGCTCTATCTCCAGGTGATATGAGTGGTGAAAAGAGAATCTCTGGTGTCAGTGTGCTTGGCCAAACAGGTCACAGTGACAGTGCATTTGGTCGTGTTGGTGTTACTGTTTGTGCACCGAGAACACTGGGAATGCCGGGAGGGAAACGCATGTCAGGGATGTCAGGAAGCTCTCGCATTGCTCTCCTGGCCAAGTTTGTGTCTGCACGAGCCCCGTGATTCCTGGGCCGGTGCATGGTCACCAAGCTGTCTGCCTGCCCCCCAGGTGGCACTGTGACCACCCAGCCGTGTTTGGCCCTGCTGTCCATGCTGAACTGGAGGTTTTTCCTCCCGCTTCTGCTCTGGCTCCAGCTGCCCGTGGTCAGTGTGTGCCTGTGCCTCCCTGCAGCCTTTGGCTGTGGGCCCTGGGGCACACCCAGTGAGAGCCTGCAGAGCAGCACCAATGCCCACAGGCTGCAGCAGCTCCGGGGAGTCGCTATCCCCTCCCACTCTCTCCCTTCCCTTTGCTTCTCACTCCACCTTCCCCACTCTGTGCCTTCCCCACACCTCCTCCAGACCCCTCCTCCTCTTCCTCCCCCCGCCCCTCCCTCACCCGACAAAGTCTGAGGTTCTTCCCGCTTGTAATTTGTCGCTAATCAGCTGTCAGTGTCGGAGCAATGATGAGAGGTTCATCTCTTGCTGAGGGTAATGGCCTTAAAAGTCACCGAGTCAATGTCAATGGGATCGCTCCAATTCAATCAGAGCCCTGGATGAGGAATGGCCCCCGCTGACATTAGCACTCATTTTGAGCCCAAGCATCTGGGCCCTAGTAAATAACCATCAGTGGGTGGGTCCGGGGGACAGGTCATTAGCCCCACGAAAAATAAATATCGTTTCCCTTGATGGCTGCGAGTAATTTAGCTCAGACGAGGAAATTTCACCCTAGATTAAGTATGATGAGCCAATATCAGTCAGAGGAGGCCAAACAGTGAGAGCTTGATGAGATAGAGGGAAATTTATATGCAGCTGGCTGAATGCAAGATGAGTTCAAAGAAATGATGTTCTCTTCCACTCTTTAGCCATGTGCGATGCCAGGCAGCGCGTTCCTGTGGCTCTCACTCCTCCCCACACCCCTGGGGCTGCCCCAGCCCATGGGCACACATCTGTGGGCTGCACAGGCCTCCCAGCGCCATCCCTGCCCACGCCACCAGCACCAGCCCCTGCCCTGGAGCTGCCTCGGAGCCAGACCAGCAGCAGCAGCTGCTGGAGAGGGCTGTGCCCTGCCTGTGGTTGCCCTGCCTGTGCCCCAGCACCCAGGGGCTCTGTGGCCTCAGTGCCTGACCAGCTCCTTCTTCCTGCATGTGTTTGTGTTTTGTGTTGGCTATTTGTTCAACCATCAGTCCTGCCCGTGATATGCTCGGTGGCTGATAATTCCAGCCCTCCAGCCCCTCTTCACTGGGAGCACACACTGGGAGTGTGTTTTACTCTGCTGGAAACAGTGGGCAGGCGTCTCCTCTCTCCCTCCCTGGCCCAGCTCTGTATCCTGGGGCCGCGGCTGAGGCTGCCCGGGGTCTGTCCCCCAGCTGTGCTTGGAACACAGGTCAGGAAGGCTGTACCAACACGTCCAGCAATCCCTCTTCACCAGGTCTGTCAGTTCCCCATGGGAAACTGGAACAGGACTGTGGGTTGAGCCCCATGAGCTGGGATGCCAGAGGAAACCTGAAGCAGGCCAAGCACAGACAGAAACAGAAACCACGTGGAGAAGCAGGTTATTGTAGCATCGGCATGAAGGAGGGAACTGCCAGTGAAAGGAAGCGAGAGGCCTTGCTGCAGCTGGTGCAGGCTTTGGCTGTGTCTCAGAGGCTGGTTTCTTGGTGTTAGAACTCATTAACTGTGCTAAGAACAGTATTCAGACTGGTTAAGTGATATAGTTGACTGGTTTTGTCCCTAATTTCTACCTGCACATTTCCTTGTGCCTGAATATTTGTCTCACTTCACTTACATTCTCTGTTGCCCCAGTAAAATCTGTCAGCCAGGAAAGACCAAGCTGTTCACAGGTCTGACAGAGAGAAGAAAAAGGTGGAAATCTGCTGGCACTTTCTGATACAAACTGGAATCAAGTCTTTAGTTCTAGAAAATGTTTCTAACTTTACATCCCAAACCAGGGTGCAAACCTGTCCATCTCTGTCTATCTGTCTGGCTGTTTATATATTTGCTTTCAATACTGGAAATTCTCAAGGCATGAAAATCTTGAATTTTCTCCTGAATTTTCACTTCTGCTTCTTTCCTGGTGATAGTACTGTTAGTGAAGAGAGAGGCTGCTCACAGAGAGGGAGCGGAGCTGATGTTTTTATGCAGGTGAAACAGAGTAGCCAGCACAAGTAACTGTGGTGACTGGCCTGGGATCTGGCTTTAAGGTGTGGAAATCTTTGTGTCCTCCTACCAGAACACAGAGGACGTGGTTTTGGCATACAGAGGTTCTTGGTGATGGAGTGAGTGTGAGCCTCCTTCCTATCTAATGCTTGTTTTGCATGTTCTTTTCCTTATCTCTTGAACTTGGCCAGTTCTCAGTGTAGCAGAGCCCGGGTTCTGTTGCTATCACGGTTTAAAAGAGAAAAGCAAAGCAATAATAATATTTTATGTAGTTTATATACAGTATCTTTTTCCCTCTTTTGCAAAGATCAGTTGGCAGATTATCATGTACCTGAGCACAGATGCCTTGGAAGGGCGAGGGGCCGTTTGGAATTACTGGCCCCCCCGTGTTTCTCTGGGAAGCCGTGCCTGGGGTGGGCTGTGCTCCATGGCCTGTGCCACAGGCAGGAGCAGTGCTGTGCAGGTGGAGCAGTGTCTGTCTTCACTTCACCAGGCCATGACTGTACGCCCTGTCACAGGATTTGGAGTTCTTTGCTGCATTTTCCTGTGACAAATGGACTTTTCCTAATTATTGGCTTTCGCTGGGGTGTTTCAGTCTGCAATATTTCCTTTGTCTTGTCTACAGCAAACCCTGCTAAGCTAAATTCTGACCTGGATAAGCAGGTATAAAGTCAGCAGAGTTTCCAGCCCCTTGGGCTAGCCCTGCTGCCCTGCCAAAGCAGAAATTGCCATGCCTGGGCTTTTTTCCTGTTTTTTTCCTGCTCGTCTCCTGGGCTGTGATCATTCTCTCTGACACAGTATCTGTCTCCTCATCTCTTGTGTTGGTACTCGAGCAAATTGATGAGCAAAGCATTGACAAAGTCCTGATGGTGGCGGGGCTGGTGATGGATTGGGGGCCATTACAGCAGGTATTGTGCACGTTCTACCAGCTGACACCGACCTGCCTTCCTAATGCCAGTTGCCTTCCATCATCTGGGAACGGACTGGATGCCGCTTCTCCCAATTAAAGGCACTGAGGTCATATACTTCCTAATTACGGGCTAGCCCATTGTGTCTAAATGTGACAGACATGTGCTCGGGAAATTGCCTGTAATGCCTAAATAAACATGATGAACTCCATGGCAGGTCTGAATTGCACTGGAAGTGCTCAGCCCCTGGAGTGCTGCTCTGACACAGTGACAGCCACTTGTGCTGCGACCCCCGGTGGGAGCTTTGTTCCTGGCACAGCCCTGCCATTGTGTGTCTGGGTGGGCCCCCACTCACCTTCCCCTTGCTCTGGGACAGCAGTTTGCACAAACGTGCAGCAGTATTGCACAGGAGAGCAAAACAGCCCCGCTGGAAGAGGACAGAGGGTTGGGAACGAGGGACAAGGGGAGTTTATACCAGCAGCAGGAGCAGGTGAATGAGCAGGTCTGGGACAATACAACACCACAACACGGGATGGTTAAACAGAGGCTCCTGAGAAATCTCCAGTGACTGCCGTCACCACCCAGGCTGGGAGACGTCTCCACACGGGCAGATTCTGCTCCCAGGTACTCAGGGAGAAATCTGAACTGTTTCCAGACTAGCAAAACCAGTCACTCCTAATTCAGACCACAAGCATAATGTCTCCCTCCTGCACTGAAACTTTGAACTCAAGAGGATAAGATCTGTGTAGATATTCAGGGAGAATCTTTTGGGGATATATGTATGTTAAATAATGCACTTAATGCTGGACCCAAGGCAATGTAAGTGTTGGGTTTTATCTGACACCAGAGGCCAGTGCTCCATTTCCCAGGCAGCTTGCTCCTGCTTGCATATGTATTAGTTTCTATTGGTAGCATTCCCTGCAGGATTGTTTAAACTGGCTAAAGCCTGGCTTGCTGTTTTGCTGTGTTCTATAATGGTTGGCAATAGTCAGTGCTCACGAGCAGTCACACACGCCTGCTGTGCCTGGCTCTGCTCTGTTCCTGCTCCGTTTGTTCCCTGGGGCAAAGCCTGTCTGCAGGTTGGAGCCTGAGTAAGGCCACTGGGATTATCTGTGAAAACAACCCTCCTTGTGGTGTCCAGAGTAGCTGGTGCCATTGTAGAACAAATATGGAGGAGCTGTGACCATAGTCACTGCTTGTCCTGGAGCTCTTGTGATGTCAGGCCACATCTCAGCCATGCCCCCAGCTGGGTGCCAGGCTCCAGTGTGATGGGAAACGTGCTTGGGGCTGGGCTATGGGACTGTGTCTGCTGTTGTACCACCTGAATTCTCTGAGCCACAGAGCCCTGATGCTTTGCCTTGAAGAAGCCCTGAGGTCTCGCTGGGCCCCTCCTAAGCCAGGGGTCCTGAAGTCCTTCCCAGGTCCCAGTGACAGGCAAGTGCTCTGCCCAGCTGTGTGTGGGAAGCAGAACTGAGTGTGCTTTCGTCTCCCACCCTGGTTTTCCAGCAACATCTCTCGCTCAGTGTGCAGATGTCACCAGGATCAGGCAGGTATCTTGAGTTAAACCTGAGAGAAGGATTTTGTCATAGTAGGACAGGGGGAAGGCTTTGGGATTTTCAAGTGAGGAATAGCCAAAAGCCAAGGGGGTTTGTCAGGTCAAAGTCCCATGAAAAAATCGGGACTTCATTTAAGGAGTGACTTATTTTTATCTTGCCTAGTAAGTAGTAAGATCAGGAAAGGCTTGGATCAGGTGAGTAGGTATAGGCCATGGCTTGTAAACCTGATTTTCAGGGTCCAGCTGTCATGTGAGCCTTCAGGACTGTACCCTGTTTGATGGGTGCATGCATTTGCTGCATTTAAAATAGCACTGCCTCTCACCAAGCCTTCTGTTGTTCAGAAGTAAACAGCCTTTCTCTCAGGAGCAGGGGGTGAGGTTTTGGCATCAGTGCCGTTGGTAATGGGCATGGTGGGGTTTGTGGAGAGGACAGGCCTGGGTCCCAGGCTGGCCCAGGCCAGGGATGTCAGTGAGGCTGTTGGAAGTGCTGTGGGGAGGCAGCAGCTGGCACAGCCTGCCCTTGTGCATGAGCACAGCCTAAGAGTGTGCATAAATCCAGAGTGCAAGCAGCTCTCCTGCAGTCGGTGCTGGAGGCACCCAGCTGGACTGAGCCTCACCCTGACAGGCACTTTGCTGGGGAACAGAGCAGCACATTTGCCCGTGCCTCGTGGCCTGAGTCCCTCCGTGCTGCCTGAGCACAGAGTGCTGCCTGCCTGCCCTGTGACTCCCTCTGCAAGCTGTATTTTCTGCTTCGGACTGACGGGTGCCAAAGCCACGGTGGTGTCAAGACAGATGTGAAGTGCTCGGGGCTCAGGGTAATATATCGTGCCCTGTTGTTTTATGTTGATAGCACGCTGGCACGATTTACGTCAGCTATTCTGCCTTACCTTGAACTGTAAGGCACAGCAGCTGTTGGGTTTATATTTACAGCACTCTAAGTGTTTAGGCCATGCTTCTGACAAGCACACACATAATTCATGGTGCTCTGCAGCCTCCTGGGCTCTGATAGGCCCGTTGCATGGATGGACGGAAAGGGACTCGGTGAGAATGAGAGAAGGGGTCTGTTCTGAAGATGGGCTGTAAATTGCTTTTGTAGTAAAATGTTGGTTTCCTCCAACTTGCAGGAGCTGAACTGTCTTAAAAGTGTCAGTGCTCTCTCAGATTTGGTTACAGTAGACTGATGTGTGCAAAAGTTACCAGAGAAGTGGAAGGTACAGAGTCTGAAGCGGTTTTGTTTTCCCTTTCCATTTCAACCTTCTTTTCCTTTCCTTTCAACCCTGCCATTAACAGGGTTAAAGGTTAAAAACATGAATAAAATGCGGGGACCTCCATGGTGAGGAGGTGGGAGTTGTTGTGGGGTCAGAGCTGTGGCTGGGGATGCTGGTGAGTCCCAGCCTCAGCCCAGGTGTGCTGAAGCATGAACTGAAGGCTTGTTTGCCCTGGGATGTGTGCTATGTCCTGGCAGGGCCTTGAGAAGGGCTGTTGGTTGCAGCTCTGTAGAGGTTTTCTGTCCTCAGCAAATGATGTGACATCAACGCTATTTATTTGGCACAAGGTGCAAACATTAGAGGAATTAAAGGTCTTGCCAGTAAAGGCTTCATTCCTCAAGTGAGATTTAATGCCATCAACCAATCCATTTAAAATGACCTGGCTGCTGCAGGAGCTTTCTGGGAGATGAGGACTGCTCAGGCAGCCAGAGTAACAGCTCTGAGCTCTCTCTAACCTGTGGTGAGGCTGTGGAATTCCATGCAGATGCAGGATGCTCCTGTCCGTGGTGGCTGTGTTTGTCTCGGCAGGAATGGGAGATGAGTCTGCGCTGCTGCAGGCTCCTGCTGAGGGTTAAGTCAGAATCCTCAGATGCATTTGCACACTGGCTGCCCAGTGATATCCCGTGGGATACAGAGGCTGAAGTGTCTCGGACAGTCAGGGGCCTGCTCTCTTTGGCTTCACCGACACTTTGCCCTGATACACTCAGGATCTCTCCAGGCAGATCTTGCTCTGTCTGCAAGGGTTGTATTTCCCTCCCTCATCAGAGTGTTGTGTGAACAGACACAGCAGAGATTGCCAAGTGCCTATAGGAGCCACATACCTACCTGACATGGATTAGCTGCTCTTCTGTTCATGTGTCTGGTAGGAAAAGCGTTATCTGTCCCTGAGCATCCTCTGAGAATCGAGAGCTCCCTCTGGGCCCCACCTGCTGCCTTCAGGCAGATCCCTGCTGTCCCTGCAGTCACCCTCTGCCTTATTGCCACTCGCTGTAACCCACCCCTCAGCTCTTTTCCTCACTGGAGTTCATTTACAGCGGGCACTGCCTCCCCTGCCTCATGTGTGGGCCCCTTCCTTCTCCCTCTGCAGAGTCCCACTGCACAAAACAAGTTGATGCCTGGAGTTTGCTGTTCCTTTCCTATCCAGATGGCCCCCCCAGCCCCACTTGACTCTCAGGAGCAGGCTCAGGACTCAGAAGCAGGAATTAGCAGGCTTCCTCTTCTCCTTCGCCACCAACTGTGAAGAGCTGGGCAGGAGGTTGGCTCCGGGGGGAGGCAGCGTATCGGAACACATTGGAGAAGCCTCTTCATGCGAGAGAACGTGGCACGCAGCGCCCTCAGAGAGCAGGCCATCCAACACAGAAGGCAAAAGGGCTCAGAGAAGGCATTCTAGGGTTCCCAGTGTCACTCTCAGCAAGAGTGGGGCAGTGCTGCCTGTGTGTCAGCTGCAGGAAGAGCGTGCCTGTCCCCGAGTCGCTGTCCAACGTGACAGCGAGATCATCCTGTTTGTGAAATGATGGCATTTTAATGCATTGCAAAAAGCAGCTTGAGCTGGCCAAGTTCCGCTGCCTTCTCCCCCTTTTTGTCTCCCTTTTCCAGCTCTCTTTGACTGCAGCCAAAATGTGGCCAGAAAGACTTTGCAGAGAGCGTTTCCAACAATATTTTCTCCTTACTTCTGCCAGCAGCAAATTTTGGGAAGTGATTTATAACATCCCAGGCCTGGGAGCTTTGCAGGGGAGACACCACAGACCCTTAACTGGAACATTGTGAGATGCGGTGCTGGAATACAATGAATAATATTCATGAATCTGCCATAATGCTGGATATTATCACTCATTACTGTTGTAAGAAAGGGGTGATTAAACTAATAGTTAGTGAGAGACATTTCTGGTGACAGGAGGCAGTGATGAGAATGAACTGACTTCAGTATACATTTAGAGCTGGGAATAATGGGATGTGGCAGGAAGCCAATAAGTGAACATGGCCCACAGCTCGGATCAATGAATTACTTTTTTTCCGCTTTACAGCAGTACATGGTGTTTAATGAAAAATCAATAGCCCCCTGTAACTCAGAGCTGTAATCAATCGTTTGACCTGAAGCTTTCCCTTTTTTCTTCTTCCCTTTCCCCCTCCCCTGCCAGGGAAGGTGTCCTGGGCTGATGACACAATCCAGTTGTGAGGGGCAGTATTCACCAGGCTCATAGAGAGAACCTGCCACAGCCCTGCTGTGTTTATACCAGCTGCAACATAGAAACAAGCTGCAACATGGAAAATCTGGGCATGGGCTCGGCCAGGTGCTGCTGCTGCCTCTTGCAGAGCAGCCAGAGCCATGCTTGTGGCATGGAGGTGGGTCATGTCATCAGGCCTAGGCCTCCAGTGCCTGCCAAGGCTGTCCGAGGAGTTTATTCCAACATCAGGGAGGAAATCAGAGTTGGAAGTATGTGGGAGATCCACCCCAGCCTGTAGTGCCTGTTGACTTAGGAAGAAGGATCCATAACTCTGGGTGTTTGGGTGTAGTCTGTGACCAAGCAGTTTCCTTCCTTGATACATGGGAAAGATAAAGCTAAAATTTCCAGCACCTCTCCATTCCTCACTCCCCACTGCAGGGACTGTGTGCCACAGCTCTGGCTTGGTGCCTCGTCTGCAGCTTCCCACGTGGCTAAAGGTGTGTGTGCCTCGGGATGTGGGAGAGAGCAGGCAGGAGTGGGATTTGGGGGGGCTGGGGGAAATGCTGCGTGCAGGGGGCAGGTTTCTGAGGGGCCTGGGCTTAGTCATGTGTGGTTTGGGTTGTTAGTGAGTTTGGGTTCTGGAGTTCTCTGGTCCAAAAGCTCCTACAAGATGATTCCTTGCCCTGTCCCAGAGTTATCAAGACGTGGACCAAGGGGATCTCACCCAGAAAGCACATGTTCTAGAGTAGCTGAGCAGCAGTAATTTTGTGGCTGGTCCTGAAACTGCTCCTGGATTGACAGAGAAGTGGATGCAGCACCCAGAATGTCCACACTGGCTTTGTATGTCGTGCTTGGCTCTGAGGGCACGTTTACTGCTTTTATTCCTCTGTGATCCCAACATCCTGAGCCGTGACACTGTTCTGCTGTCATGGGCACAAGCCAAGCAGTCTCCACTGCGGCTCCTTTCCTGTCCTGTAGTTCCCAGACTTTCACTGCTCTTTAGTCTGAAAGAGGTCTGCACAAGGGCCTTGGGAATTGGCTTCAGGGCAGATGATCCTTTAAATGCGAGGCAAATGGAAACAGTGAGACCCTTTGCTGGAGACCTCACTCCCGGTTGCCACATCTGTGCTGTGGACTGCCCGCCTGGGGGCTGGCACGGTGGGTCCCAGGTGCTACCCCAAACACAGCAGGGAAGCAGGAGAGCTGCTGGTAGCGGTGCTGGAGTCAGAGAGGCCACGGAACTCCAGTCTGGCTGAGCAAAGCTTCTCCTGCCAGTGACTTCCGCAGTAACCCCGGATTGCTGCGATGGCAGCTTGGCAGGCGCTGCGGAGCGGCGCGGAGCGCTCAGGCGGTGGTGAAACGCTCTGCATGGCAATGATGTAACAGCCACGTCCTCCCCGAGCTCCTGTGCAGAACAAAAAGGGCCAGCTCCTCCACTGGGGTAAACTGGGGGCGAGGGCTCAGCCCTGGGGCTGCTCCCTGAAGCCTCGCCATCAACCTCCTCAGCCCTTCGTCTGCCGTGTGCAGACGAACCTGTATTTTTACCTCAATTGTCTCAATTGATCTTTTTCTTTCTTTCTTTTTTTTTTTTTTTGTAATACTGTTTGCTGACTCCCGTTGTGTCTCGGCGCCCAGTGATATGCACATGGCCATATTGTGTGAGCGCAGCAGGCCGGTCGGCTCGAGGAGCGGCGCAGCCCGCGCGGCCCCTCCGCGAGTCACCTCGGCCCGAGCTGAGTGAATACATGAACACAGGGCAGCCAGGGGAGAGGAGACGCACTGACTGCTGCCCCTGCCCCACACACAAATGGCATTCTTTAGGAATTTGCCCCAGCCCCCCTGCCCTTGTTTTCCTGACACATTTTGGTCCCCTTTTCCCTTCACCCCTTTTCCCTTAAGTAGAGATGACACAGATCAATACCTTTGATGGAAAGTAATAATCAGGCCTATTAAGTGACAAAGGTTTACTCTGTAACAGCTGTGCTGGCGGGAGAGGAGAGCTTGTCTGACTAATGAATCATGAAACAATCAGGCAGTAGCCATTTGTGTTTAGATCTGTAAATATGGTGTGGTTCAAGTGCCAGACCATCTCCAGCACTCCAGCTGGGGGCACAGATGGTCCACATTCAGCACAGCACAAGTGTAAAGAAAAGTCTCCCCCTTCCCCCTCTCCTGCCTGTCCCACAGTGCCCCTCTCAAAGGAGAGAGCAGCTACCTTGGGGATACGGTTGGGTTGTGGCAGGAGTCCTGGCATTGCCCTTCCACACTGAACAGCTCCCAGCAAAATACTTGTTCCCTTGCTTGTCCAAACTGGAAAAAGCCAGGAGACCCTTCAAATCCTGTATTCTATGTTTATGTATATGTCCTATGTTTTGGACTAAAAAATTGGGGTCTATTCCTTGGTTTCTATCCCTTGGATTTCTTCCTTGTGCTCTGCAGACACATTTCCCTCTGAAAGGCCCAGCGATGGCCACTTGTTACTCCTGCAGAGCAGGTGAGTGGCACAGCAGGAATTCAGAACTCAAACGCAGGGCCTGGTGAGAGAGGAGTGAAATTAAGTTGTCAGGGAGTTGAGGCAGTTTCTCTTGACTTCATCTGGAATGCTGCCTCCAGTCCTGGGGGTTGAGGCAGCCTCTCCCTTGGCCTCCAGTGAGAGACTGCCTGGCTGAGGCAGGGAAGTGCCCCAGGCAGAAAGGTGAGTGTGCAGGTAACCCATTGCCTGGCCTTAGTGCTTTTGGGGGAGCGAGGCCGTGCAGCTGAGACAGAGATACTGTGTTTGCACAATGTGTGTCTGGCTCGGCCCTCCTAGAATGGCTGCGTGTGCTTGAAAGCATTTGAAACATGCTTTGTTCTCTTTTTATTGTCTGCAGCAGGGAGATGGTGGGGGAACACCATGTCCAGATTGGTCCATGGGAAGAAATGATGGATTTATTAGCACTGTGTTCTGCTTTTCAAACCCCTCTGAAGAAGGCAGTTCTGCCAGAGGTGAGGCCTTGCCATTCTTACTTTAGTACGTATTTATCTTAGGAGTGTCCAGTTAGGTAACATCTCTGCTCATTGTTGATTTCCCACAGAGGCTGCCACTCCCTCAGTAGCCTCCCACCTTCCAGAAATGTCTTTGCTGAGGCTCCAGCTCACCCAGGCAGTGCTGTGGGTTTGATCTGTGCTGCACCATCGTGCTGGTTGCTGTTCAGGCAGCAATGCACCTCAAAGGTGAGGCAGGGGAGGCGTTTGCCTCTTGGTAGTGTGTGCTCCTGGCACTCTTGCTGTACAAATAACTGTACAGGCACCAGTCAGTGGAAAGGCATGTCCCCATTCTCATGGGAAGCACAGGTAGGTTTCTGGGTCTGCACTGCCTGCTTCTGACTCCTGCAAGAGCCAGGAACATGTAAACCCTGCTCAAGACAAAGCATCTAAAACATTGTGGGGTTCCAGCCTGGCTTTTTGGGCTCTGTGGCTTGCAGTCTGAGGGTTAGGTTATGCTAAAGGACTATAGACATCCTGATGGAATTGCAGAAAGTCAGCAGGAGGGAGGGAAGGTTGACTTGGCCCGAGGGAGGTTTAATTCTGGGTGAAAAGGGCTTTGGGGCTGAGGTTACAGACAAGCACAGCTCAGTGCAGTCCATTCACAGAGAGCTGCTGAACCCAGAGCAAATATTTAATTTCTGTGTCTCACCTGATTTGGAGAGGAGTGTAAGGCACTGGAGAAAATACTTGAATTCAGGTGAATTTAAAAAGAAAACTGCTTAAGGTGTGAAAGGAGGCCAAGGTGAGAGAAGCACAGGAGATGCAGGTGGAGTGTGGCTGCTGTGCCAGAGTCCAGCAGGGCTGTGCCACCAGTGCTCTGAAGCTGCTCAGCCCGGGTGACTCAGCATGACAGTCTGTGATAGGGAGGAAGGCCAAAGGGGAGAGGGGAGTAGACTTTTTTCTTTCTCCTTTCTCTTCTTTTTAAGCCATTATTTTGGGTGGACAAAGGAACAAGTTTGCCAAACCCCTAAGAAATACAGATTTTTTGGATTTCAACAATAGTACCATTGTTGCCAAAAATCACATTATGTCCCACCTCATTTGAGCTGTTGAATGGTTATGTCATGCAAGAAGGTGGATGAGGGGGAAAAGCCCCCCAACTCTTTCAGCTCAATCAGTGCAATCAATAAAGCTCACAAAGGTAATTATTCTCTGATTTAGGGCCTGCTCTTCTCTTTGCCATGTTATTTGCTTGCACTGACCAAAATGCCTTTGGGAACAAAAATAAATTTAAACTCATGTAAAAATGTCTCCAGGGAGTGGTCCTCATCCCTTTCTTGTCCAATGACCTTCTTTTCTTTCTTCTGCTTTTGGGTAATGGAGTCATTTTTTCTCACGAGCAAGGCTGAATTTTGCTTTTTGAAGGTATCTTCTTAGAAAAAGCAACTGGGGCTGTGCACAGCTGGCTCCTGAATATGGAGTTCCTACTGAAACTTCCCTGCTATTTTCTTGACAATGTTATTATTATCAAAGCATGTCAATATTTGGTGTGACAATGAGAGCTCTCTGCAGGGAGTGGCACAGCCTGGCCAGCAGAGCAGGGGGGCCACTCGCAGTTGTGCCCCCTGATGCAAGAGCCATAATAATTTAATATTCTCATACTGGGATCTCCATTTCCTCTGGCCTGTGCAGAGCTGCAGAGTGCCTGTTTTGCTTTGGCCAAATCACCAGGGCCATTCCTGAGCGTTTTGTGAGACTTCAAATAGAGGATCCTGCTGGTAATGACTTCAGGGCAGGATTGGGGTTTATGTGTTTGGGTTTTTGTTCTAGGAACAGATGATTTAACTGCTAAACTGAGGCAGGCTTCTAGCTTTTGGATGTGATTTATTTCAGGGTTGTGTTGTTAAACTCGTTAGCAGATCAACCATTTTCCTTCCTTGCCAACCTGCTTCGCAGACACGAAGGGAAGAAAAATCACCTCAGTGTCATCGACTTGGTGGATTCAAAGTGTCACACACTGTAATCATTAACTGCCAGCTGCATTATCTGGATATGGATTTTATTTTTTAGGACTGTGTTTGTTCTCTGCTACTAAAATCCATCAGCATGTAGCAGGATATGTTACACGTCTCATTGTAAAGACAAATACTTGGCCAATTGGCCCATTAGGTGATTTTAATGGATGTTTTTGCTTCTTTGCACAAATCTGCTGGCTCATAGAGAAGTCAAACATCAGGCCCTTCAAACCGAGTTGTTCCACATCCCCTCTGAGTCCTGCTGGGATGTGTGGAAGAGGAGCTGCAGTGAGTGAGCGGGGCCTGCACAGCTGCCTGCTGAGGGTGAGTTCCGTGTAGCGTGTGAGCTGCTCCCAGCCAGCAGGAACCTCTTTGCTGTGTTAGGCAGAACACCCGGCAAACAGAGCCATACATGACAAATCACAGGCAGTGGGTGCTCGCCCATGTGCTGCTCTGAGGGGTTTTCTCTCTCCTGCTCCCCTTTTGTGTCTGTCTGTGTATGTCCAGAGTGGTAACACCTTGCTAGCTTAGGCAGAGCTCACCAACATACACAGAGTGAGTTTAACTGCTGCAGATTCCCATGACCACAGGGGTCCTGCCCCTTGTTCAGCAGCCTGGTGGTCTGAAGCACCAGGGTCAGAGGGCACCTCTGGGGCTGTGTGTCTATTGTGTGCACTTCCAGCCTGGGCTGGAGAGAGGGATAATGGTGTGTGAGCAGCCTCCCTGCCCAGCCCGGGCCCTTGGCTGCCTGGCTGGGATTCACCACGGGGAGATGCTGCTGCTGGGTGGCCACAGGGGCACCGGGAGCACAGGCCTCCTGCTCCAAACATGGGGACAGGGAACATGGTGGGGTGAAGTCAGCTGGGCCAGCGGGGTTAGCACCCTTGATCTTCCTTTGTTGGAAGGTGTGGAGGTTTTGCGAGCAGCCAGCCAGGGCAGGGAATTCCTGCGTTTCCCTGGGGCTGCCCAGGGTCCTGGCAGCAGGGACACAAGGGGACACAAGCCCCTGTGTGCGCAGGGTTGCCATTCACTGTTATGGGGAAGGCAGGACCTCTGCTGCTGCAGGTACATATTGCAGGGACCGTGGGGAACGCGGCTGGCAGGACACAGGGAGCTGGAGAGCACAGGGAGGTGCACGGGACAGATTTGTCTGTTTGATATGCCTGTTGTCCTGGAGACCAGGGTAACATTTGGCTTGTTCTTGTGAGGGGCTGCAGTCTGTTCCTGGTCACCTTTGGAAGCTGGGAAGCTACAGCTGGGTACATGTGGAGAAGAAAAAAGCCCGGGCTGTCGCTGCCAAATAAGGGGTTGCTCGAGGAAATTGAAGAGGTGATGTGATCCTTTATAGTGCTGATGTCAAGCCCTTTGTTACAGCCTGAAAACAGGGCTGCAGGCAGAAGGCAAGTTCCTGGGTGTGGATGTTTAAGGTAGCTCCCGTTCCCTCAGTGTGGTGCACTATCCCCATAGTGCCCCTTTCTGCCCTCAGCAGAGTGCTCTTTGGGGCTTTGTAACTGTGTTTAAACTGTTCACAACTCAGGGGAGTTGAGGAGAGAGTTCTTCTGGGGACAGGTTTGTCTTGCCAACCACGACAAGGGCTACCTGTGCCTTCTGCACCTGTTTGTGGCTGCAGTGCTTGGCAGGAGAGCTGCTCAGTGCAGGAATAGCGGCTCAAACTCGCACTGAGCTGCCCCCAGCGGCCGGCAGAGTTTTATTCCCCTGAGCCTTGTACGTGGGGGGTGGCTGCGTTCCCATCGCTGCCTTTGCAGATCCCGGTTCTGGGAAGGCTCAGCAGGATCCTCATGCTCTCTGCTATTCCCTGTGGCTTTGTGCTGAGCCAATGCTTCCCGAGCAGCTGCCCTAACGCGCTGCTGGCGTGGTGGGGGTTAACTGGGACATCATCACCTCCCGGTCCCACTAATTGCGCTCATTTGCTGTGCCGTGGCTTCCAGCACCACCTCGGAAACTCAGGGATGGGAGAAAGATGGAGCGAAACCAGCGCAAAGCGGGCTTGAAGTGGCTGCTCTCCTAAATGTCAGCTGCCCGACTAAATATAACCCCAGAGTAGAATTTATGCTTTGCACTTCTTTGCTTTTTATTGTGGGGAGAAAAACGCCAGGAGCTCAACGGGCTGTAACTTTAATAGGTCATTCCAGCCAGTGCTTACCTTTACAAAATCCTGCTAATGCTGGGGAGACAATACAGTGATCAAAAGCAGTGATGAGATTTTTTAGCAGCATTAACCGTCATGACCTAGCAAAATGAAAGAAAATGGTTTAACAGAACTGTCAGATCCAATATAGCTAATAAAGGCATGGATAAATGTTTATTACATACCGGAGACAGATCATTTCTGTACAGAAATTGAGGATGACCTTTACTGATAACTCTTATCTGCCTGATATCCAGAATAAGAAGAAGAGAGGGGGAGAGAGGGCTGCACTATTGCTGATATTTATGAAAGGTGGAGAAAAATTACAATTTGCAGATGATGGTTTTTAGACAAGGGCTCAAGGAAAATAAAGATAAGAAACTGTTCCTTCTGTGCAAGGGACTGCAGGCTCTGACCTGGCTGTGTCAAACTAATGAGTGTGTCCAACAAGGGCACTTTTGGGGAGATGATTTCCAGGCATTTAATGTATATGCACACACATATATTTGTATGTTTACGTACGAGCCCATGTTCAGGGCAGTGCCAATGGAATTCACAGTGATTTTTCTCTCTGTTTAGGAAGCTCCAAAGTGACACTGTCCTGAGCCACCTTCCCTCCAGCTGGGTTTGTACACTGAGCACCTGTAGCTGAAAGCAGGACTGCCAAGAGAGCCCAGGTGCCAAAAGCTCCTGCAGAGACTCAAGGGCCAGACCTTGGGAAGGAAACAGGCAATGGAAGCTGAGTGGTTTGAACTGTAAATGAGCTTTTTGAGGGAATCTGTTGCTCTGTTCCCATTCCATGCAAAGCAGCACATGAAGATTTGAAACACGGGTACTGCCAGTGTTGAACCTGCCAGATGAGGCTGCAGAAGTCCCACCTGACCCAACAGGCAGGTAAGTACAGGAGACAAGAGGCAGACAGGTCAGCAGGGTGCCTGGAACCTCAGGGGTGGGCTGGCAGAGTTCTGCTCACAGGGAGGCAAAGAACAAGCTGAATGCACATGCTTTTTCACTCAGCCTGCAGTTCAAGCCCTGAAGACCTTGCTTTCCTGATGATGTCAGTGTGATGTAGAACCTGGTGTGCTGTAGCCATGAGGATGGGCCTCTTCCAGAAGCTGGGCCCACGGGAGCCATCACCAGCTACCTGTCGAACAACTGCCTGCAAGGAGATGAGTGAAATCAGAACCAGGCCTACTACATGCAGTTAATCACAAATAATGCTGTCTCGGTAATGGTTGCAATTAGTTATGAACTTCAATCTTTCCTACCGTTTCCATGTTGGCCAATTATGCTGCAGGAATTACCGAGTAACCCATAGCACATTAGCTCTCTGTAGTGCCATTGTTGGGAGGGCTCAGGTCAGCGGCTCCTGGCGGGATGAATTAGCACAGCTCTGCCAGCACAATGGGGCTGGGCTGATTTACAGGGCCCGGAGCTGCCCCTCTGTCTGCTGGAGGTGCAGCAGCAGCGCTGGAATCACGGCAGGCTCACCACAGAAATCACCGGGACACTCGCCCAGCCCCACAGGAACAGTGGGAAGTGTGTTTGCTCGGGCTGTGCAGGTGGCTTGTTAGAGGCTGACAGTAATTCTTAGGTCTGGTGGTGGTTCAGCAACAACCTGAAAACAGACTTTCAGTGGTGCAATTTGAAGCTGGGAAGAGAAACAATTAATGGGCTCACCTGAGTCTAAGAGTAGCAGATAAAGGCATTTCTTAAACCAGTGCTTATGAGTGGCTTTAAACTTGCCTAGGCACCTGCCCCAGGGCTCCCTAAAATGCCTTGTTTGGGTTTCACGGGGCTGCAGGGGGTTCAGGAGCGCTCGTTTGGCTGGGGGGGATCTCTCTGCCGGGAGCCTCGGCCAAACGCAGTGGGACACTCTTGGGTCCTGCTGTGCAGCCCCTCCCTCGCTGCTCCGGGTCTGGCCTGGCGCTGGGTTTCTTCAAAGAACAATTGACGTCTCTTTGTGTGAACTTTTGTTTGTTGTGTTATGTGGGCAGTGCTACCCTGGACTGCTCAAAGGAGTTTCTGTGTTGGCAACACGGAAATCCACAGTAGCTGAAGTGCTTGAACACTTTGAAGCTTCCAGAGCAGGCCCACAGTCACACAGGCACATTACTTTGGGTGAGAACTGCACTGCAATGGCTCTTTTCGGGGAGGTCTCAAGCTCTGAGTGTTGTTAACCTTTCTGACAATAAATGAATTGGCAGTCCCAGTGCTTTTGGCTTGCCCATGGTCCCTGAGCCTGCAGATCTCGTATCTGGTTCTGGGCTGTGTGATTTCAGAGTTATTTCAAAGCAGAAAGTCTTGGGGAAATTAGTTGCAGTTTAAAAACAGAATATTTTGTCAAAATCAAATTTATTTCAATGAGGAACAATCACTCTAATGGCTGAGAAGAATGCAAAGATTCAATGAGGTATGAATAGCTGTAAGATGGTACAATTACCACCTCAGAAACAATATATTTGTAAAGTTAATTTCTCTTGAACATGAACAATCTCCTTACACTTGACCCCTCTCTATTGCCTCTTCCATGCTTGAACTCTCCTTGAACTTTGTAGATCCATCTTGAGAGTATGATATGGCCATCTCTTTTGCATCTGGTTATTTTAGCTCCAATTTGCAGCCCTAAAATGGCAATTATGGTGATATATTGCTCAAGTCACCCGACATGGATGGGTATCGGGATCAGCGCGTTTATGCACAGGAGTAGTGAATGGAGACTACAGCTATGATTTTAAATGACTTGATTAATTCTGAAACAACACTTCAGAGTCCATTACATCCAGCAGGTGTTGGGGTTCAGCCTGCACTCCCATTGCACATTCAGGCTGCCTTCCCTTAAACAGCACAAGAATGTCATCTTTATTGCCCCCTTTTTTGTGTCCAGCATTCCTTTCCTCCCCCTCGCTCCTCCTTTCAGATGTTCCCTTTCTTTGCAGCGGGACAGGAGGGGCAGGTTTGGGCTAACAGTGTCCCTGCTGAGGCTGCTGGCCTCTGTCAGCCTGCCCCTTGTCCCGTGGGCAGCACTGCAGGGACAGAGAAAACGACAGCAAATCACAGAAATCGGCTGAGCTTCAGGGCTGACTGGGCCTGGATAAAGCAGGGAGCACCATGCTGAAAACTCTTCCATACATCACTCTGTAGGGACAGCCTTTTGTAAGGATCACTTGTCAAGGGGCTTTATTATGTGCTTGTTGCCTTTATCTTGGGCTTTGTGGCCTGATCCCGATGCTCTCTGTGTCTTGTTTCAGCCAGAATAATTGCTGCGGTTTGGGGAGTCCAGCCCGGCAGCCACTGCCCCGACACAACAAGGCCCTATTCAGGGAGAGCACTGGCTCCATGGCCAGGGTGCTCCTGCTCATGAATAAGGGGACAAAAGTCTGGGGCTAATGAGAAGCACAGCGTTGGAGTGTTTGTTTTAAAGACAGTGGTTCATTCTGCAGGCTGTGCTCCAGAGGCAAGGGAAGCTCTGTCTGGGGTCAGGAGCGGCCCCGAGGGAGAGGCTCCTGCTTGCCCTGGGTCTGTAACTCCTCCCGCAGGTGACAGTGCCTGAGCCTGCCCTGCAGTCCCTGGAAACCAGGGGGAGCCTGTCTGCAGCATGGAATGTGCCTCAGTAGGACAAGCACAACGCCTGGCTCAGGTGTATGGGAGGATCCTCACGGGGGAGGCAAAGGGTGCAGGACCTGCCCTCGGGCTCTGCTGGGAAGCACTCCTGGCTCAGACCCTGCCAGGGAGCCGAGGCACGATGTGTGCACAGCTCCCAGGCTCAGACCTCTGAACCACCTGTCAGGGCAACGTCTGGCACGGCTTGGAAATGCAAAGGGTTGGGTTTGGGTTGTTGTGGGGTGCAGGTTTCATTTCTTATGGGAAAATACCTAGTTTTTCTATCTTGTTTTTCCCCTTGATGCTTCATCAGACTTTTGTTTAATTTTAAGGGGAGATGGAAAACAGCATAGGCTGTTCATCTGTAAAAATAGTGCTTTTCCCATGGGATGCTGAACTGCAATGAGGAAGAAAACAACCTTGAGGAAGGTGGATCTCTAAGTATTTGCAACTGTTTGAAGTTTTTCTCTGTGTGAAGTCAATGATCTTGATTTTAGAGCACCAATGGTATTTCGTTTAAGTTGAGGATGGAGTTTGGTTGAAAACTAAAAGCCAAATGTACCTAAACATTTGGATTGACTGAAATCTGACCCTAGGAAGCTGGGAAGACCTAGGAGCAAACCTGGGCTGGATCCCAGGAGCAGGGAGCTCAGTTCTTTCCTAGCCTTGCATAATTCTGTGCATGCATTTTCTGTGTCATAACTTTACTTGCCTCAAGTATCAGGTCAGGCACTGAGCTCCCCAAAGGCTGCCTGGGGCTGTGTGTGCTGTAATGACACAGGTCCTTCCCTTGGCAGATATTTCTGTTTCTAGCCAGTGTTGATGAAACCCACGCTCTGACCAAGAACCTGCTGGACAGCAGTGGGTCAGTGCACGACAAGCTTTTACCTCAGGGCTCCACAGCAAATGTCTGGTGCTGCCCAGGCTCACAGTCAGGGAGTTTGCCTGCATTGAAAAAGGACCTTTAGAACCACCTTCTTCAGATGGAGGCCAAGTCTTGCAGGCTGGGGCTCATTCCCTTATTTACTTCCATCTGAAACAGAAGGGGGAGAGAGTTTTATTCTTCAACAGCAGTGGTCCCAGCTGGGGCTGGAGGGAGGCCTGGGCTGGCCCACAAAAGCCTGGGCTGGCCCACAAAAGGCTGGGCTGGCCCTGTGGTTGTGCAATGTTCTACTCATGCATTTCAGACTACTTGTTGTCTTCTGTCATTGCTCTCCCTGGTGGGGCCAGACCCTACAGACACTTCTAGTCTGCTACAATATTCTCCTTCATCCATGGGCTTGCTGCAAGGAAAGCCCTGGGCTGAAATCCAGTCCCTGCAGTTCTCCTGGGTCACTTAACCTATCTTTGATTGCATCTTCTGCCTTTGGACATCAGAATGGGCAGAGGAATCAAACAGGTTTTATCCTGTGGCCAGTGCTGCAGTACTGTGTACCTGCCCAGGTTTATTTTTCCTTTTTATAGTCACATTTGCATGTGTGTGTGTGTTTCCCCTCCCACTTTAAAACACAGTGACTCAAAACCTCCAGCTGCTTTATTGCATTTCTGATTCTTCTCAGAGCTCACGCTGGTCTGTTCTGGTGACAAGGGGCCCGAGCTGAATCATGATCAGAGGTTTTCCTGCAGGGACCCTGACAGTCCCCAGCAGAAGCTCAGCAAACCAGGGCCTCGGTCCTCCTGCCTGTGCACCAGGAAAGGGCTGAACCTGTGTCAGGTGGGTGATAAGTGTAGATGGAGGGGAGGAACGGCCTGCAGGAGAGATATCTGTGATCAGAACAGGGTCCTAAATGGTGGCAGAGCCAGCTGGGGTGCAGGGCTCTGGCTGCCCCCCTGCCCTGCCCTCCCTTGGTGTGCCAAGGAGCTGCTGCCCAGCCCCTGCCTGTATCACCTCCTGCAGTGAGGGACAGCTCACTGTGCAGCAGTAAGTAGAGTGTCTCATGTCCTTCAGAGCAGGCGTGTGTTCTGGGGAAGGATCCCTGTGCTGGGTAACGTGCAGCATGGCTTGGGAGCAGGCACAGGAATGTACCCAGCCAGCCAACCTCTGGTACAAGAGTGCCAGCCAGCAGCAGAGGTGCCTGACGGGGCTCTGTGCCCACAGCCTGCTCCGTGCAGGCAGAACCATCCCTTTGGCAGCTGTTCTGACCTGGGGCGTTTCTGTGCAGTCTCCCCCCCTGAGCCAGCGGGGCTCAGGTATTTCCAGTGCTGTGCATGCTGGAAGCCCAGCTGGTAACACACAGCAATGGCACTTGAGATGGCACAAATTGTATCTGCCAGCTCCTGAGTGACTGGACAGCCCAGAGCACAGGTTTGGGGGTTCAGTCCAGTCACCCCTGCAGGATGATCAGTCCCTGCTGCCAGCTCTGGGCTCTCAGCAGAGGAGTGGCTGAGCTATGACCCAGGTGAGGCTGGTGTACTCCCTGAGAAAATGAGCACCCTGTTCTCCAGGGAACCCTTAGCAAGAGCCTGCCTGGAATTAATGGCTGGAGAGATTTATTTGGTGCTCTCCAGGTTAGAGGGACATAACAGTCTAAGCACGAGAGAGGCTTGAGGAACTGAGAGTCACAGCTCCTGGAAGCTGGTGCCGATTCAGTAACCCTCAGCTGTCAGGCAGAGCACAGTGCTGAGCTCAGCTCTGGGGGAGGGAAGGGACTGCACCAGGACTCCTGGAGGGCTGGACATCCTGTGCCGTGCAGCAGAACTCCAGGGGGAGATGCACCCACGACCAAGCAGGTGCCCTGATCAGTTGGGTTGTCTCTTCTCTGTGCAGATGTTTATCAGGAAATCATGCTTGAAAAATTATTCTGATTTTCCATTTTTTAGTGGAGTTTCCTGCCCCTCAGACAGATTGTAGTTCTTATGTTGTACTTTTTCTCCCCTCACTCTTGTTTTCTAAGCATTTTCCTTTTCTTGGAAAATCTGAAATTTTTTTTTCTAACTTGCAGTTACTTCAGCATTTATGAGAGGTTCCCAAATGATTTCCATGTTCCATCCCAGATGCAGAACACTGAGTCTGCTCTGTGGGACACTGCAGGGCCTGACCAGGAGCCTGTGGGGTTGGCAAGAGGAGACCTGTGAGGCTCTGCAGTGCAGGGAAGAGGGAATTTCTCCTCTCAGGCTGCTCTCTGGAATAGTGTCACAATGAAGCTGGAAGGAGAAGGGCAGAGTGAGAGGAGGAGGAGGAGGAGGAGGAGGAGGAGAGGAAGCACTTGGCTGTTTGGTACCATTGATGCATTAGAGCCCCAGTGGTGAGAGCAGCCTGGGAATGTCACCAGTGTGGACTCTGCAGCCTCCCAGGTTTGGGATGGCACAGCTCTAATGATGACATGGAGGGGTCAGGAATGTGTAAAGGCAACAGCGACAATGTGGAAGGCAAAGACCCTGGATTTCATTTTCCCCACACACTGCAAAAAGCACAACAGACAGAAGGAAAACCTTGGGGGAACAGGCACTGGGCTGGGGCTCCAGACATGGGAGTTCAGCTGTCTCTGTGGTACAGGACCTGGGATAATCAGGTGGTTTGTTTGTTTGTTTGTTTCTCCTTTGTTTAGCAGATCATTTCAAGATGTTCTTTTTTCTCCGTCTGTTTTGACTATCAGTGCTTCAGGACTGGCAGGATTTCATGTGATCTCCCCCTCAGAGAGGGGCTTTCTTCCAGCACAAGCCCGTCCTGAAGTGCAGCAGAACAATACTGAGTATTTGTTAATGCCAACAGGAGAATTTAATCTTCCCCTGCTCTAACCAGTCCTGCACTCTGCTCCTGCCTTTGGTGTGAGGTACTTGGCAGCATTTTTCTAAGACAAGCTCTCTCTCCTCATCAAGCTTCTGTCTCAGAGATGCATGTGAAGCATTTCAGTTTACTCACCCTTTAATCAGATCCCTGACCTCTTCTGAGCAGTGCTCAGCTTATGACCTCTTCCTAATAAACAAGTTTCAAACAAGCTGCCACATCAGATTTTGTGCAGGAATGACTGTGAGACAGCAAGGAGAGCTGATCATGCCAAGTAGAGCTCTTTTGGCCAGACCTCTCTCTTCTTCCCTGCAGGAATTAATTTACATTTTTGGAAAAGCACGACGATCTCGCTGAAAAGAAAGAATTTCTCTAGCACTGAAAGATCTGCTGTTCTGTGGGGAATGAGGTGTATTTAATTAGGGAGAATGTTCTTAGTGAGTTGTCCTGAAATGAACAATGTCCAGGGCCGTTGGTTCTGCTGGAGTTAGGTGTGATTTCCATGGTGAAGGAAACTCCACAGTCCCCTGGACGAAGGAGGGGGTGAGAGAACTCCCTGACCCTGTGCTGGGGCTGCAGGCCTGGGTTCTTGGAGGGATGCAGTGTGCAAGTCATGGGAGGGGGGGCTGAGTAACTTACAGCTGGGTCTTGGTGTTGAAATTATTTTGGTTTGGTTTTTGGTCATCTTGCTTTCTTTGACAGTAATAATCAGTGGAACTGGAGAGGAATAGTGAAGAAAATGGTCATTTTTTTCAGTGAGTTCATTCTTCTTGCCCCAAACTACTACCATATCTGGGACACTTGCTGTTCTCTGCAGGGGTGTGTGCCAGAACAAGGCACGTGGGTGCCAGCCCTGGGGCAAAGTGTTATAAATATTGGCCATGAGGACACCAGTTCACAGGTCCCTGAACACGGGCACTGCCCTGGAGTATTCTCTGCTCCATGAGCTGGCCGCTGGCTGGGTGCCTGTGTTGCCTTGGCCTGGGAGGAGCAGGGGCACTGGAAGGCCTGGAGGTGACTATGCCCACCTGTGTCACTGCCAGGTGTTGGCATCCCTGTGCAGCTGAGCTCTGTGGGCACTGCAGGGACACGGGACAGGGCTTTGTCTCCCAGCTCAGGGGGCCCATCTGCAGGGCCCTGTTGTTTGCTGACAATGTTGGTTTTTCAAGCATTGTTTCCTGTGGCTTTATTCCCCAATATTTTGGGAGAGGTGTTTAAATTACCTTAGACCTGAGGTGCCCAAACCAATGTTGTCAAGCAAGTGCTGTGATCGTTCCTGGGTAGCCGTGGCCTCGATGACATGTGGAGCTTGTCCACTGGTGACAGGGAATGCCAATAACCATGGCTGGCACTAACACTGCCTGTTTGCTTTCCTTCTAGTTCCTTTGGATTGGGAAACCTTTCAGGATGAGTGGGTACTACCTTTCCTCTGGTTCCTCTTGTGATGTTGAGGGAGTCACCAGAGTGGAAATTCAGCTTGTTGGTGAGTAAATTTGGTCCTGTTTTGTTCCACTTGGAGGAGGCTGTTTAGGTTGCAGTGCATGCTCTGACTTCTGGCCAGTGGTTTGTAGGACAGGCTGCAAATGAACGAAAGAAGGAAGGCTGGAGTTGTGTATTTTCCTCTTGAAAAAGGGAGGGGGTGAGGGGACCAGCTTGGGGAACTCCTCCTGCTCCAACACTCCTTGCCTTCTCTGTTTTGGCAAGTTTCTGTGAAACAAGGAGCCTACAATGTTCCCATAGTGCTCAGCACACCCAGAGGGTCTCCAGATATTCCAGAGTCTGGATAAAACTTTAAACACAACTTGATTTTTTAAGTTAGCTGTGATGGCTCGAGGGTGGTGCATCTTGAACACCTTACACTGTGTTGGGACACCTTGGTCAGAGTAGAAAAGGATAAAACAGTTTTTTCAGACTTCATAGGGTTTAAGGAAGCTTTGTCTATTGTTCCCCTTCACTAGACTTGAGAATTGGAAATGAGGAAGATGCCTCAAACCTTCTCAAAGTCACATTCCTGGGTCTTAAACTTTTTCCATTGCTTAAGTGTCATAACCTGTCATTCCCAAGAGAAATAATAATTCAGCAGTGAAAGCCAGGGCCACCCCTGTGTGAGGAGGTCAGGGACTGTGAGAGCAGCATCTTGAGGCAGGAGAGCAGGATAGAGCCACGTCTGCTCAGTTTCCATGGTTTTTAGTTCATAAAATGGTTTTGACACCGGTTTATGCTTCATATGAAGTATTTATTGTTGTTTTAGCTACATGAATTCTGAACTCTTGATCAGAAGTCTGATCTCTCTGGTTTATATGCTCACTTCCAATAACCCAATTAAACCCCAGCTGCTGTGCAGGAGAGCACGAGGATGAGTCAGACCCCCCTTCCAAGGATTGTTCTTTTATAGATTGCTCTTGTGTCCTATTTGCCTGGTGAGAGCTTCATTACACTGATGGAGAAGAAAAACATCAAATATTTGCTTGGGGATGGAAAGATCTAAGAACCCTGATGGCTTCCCAGAAATTTTTAGGACCAAATCCTGCTCTTGGCTGAGGGAACTGCAGTTTTGGTGTTGGGTTCAGTGGGACCCTCTTGCTCCCCTTTACTCCACAGAAAATGGGAGTTTGGTGGGAGCCTGATCTCAGCTGGCCAGGGAAGGGAACTGAGCCAGCTCCTCCGTGCCTTGGGATGGCACAGCTGGTGGCTGTTCCACCCACAGCACTTGAAGGTGCCAATGAATTCTCCAAAACTATTTTTAATAACTATTTAATTGTAACGTTAAACCCCAAAATTGTTGGTCAAGTGAAATATTAGTCTATATAAGATTGATATCTTGATTTTTTTTCCTTTTGGAAAGCACTGAGCTGTGGACATTGAAATGCCTGGAATGCACAGATGAAACCACATCATATGGCCTTTGTGCCCAGGTTCTGATCCTCATTCTGATTTTAATATGTTTTCAATCACTTGAAATGGTGTTTCTGGAAACAAAAGTGCCCCCTCTCCATTTTTCTGCTCTGTTTTATTAATCAAATTTTAAAATTAGCAGGTACTGAGAATTTCTTCAACTTTAAAATTTATTACGTGAAGCTAAAAGAGTACTGGATAAATATGTGGTGCCTTGCTGAGTGCCTTTTACTTTATGTGTAATGTCTTGCTATTTAATGCCATTTGTGAAATCAGGCCATGGGGCTTCGGGGCATTCCCGAGCACCCCCTGTGTCAGTCTTAGTAGTGCCTTCCGATGGTTTGTTGATGTGCATTAATCTGTGGCGTACTATAGTTCATTTGCCCTCTCACACGTTAGTACGAAGAGAACGCGAGGGGTTCCATCCCGACAGTCACGACAGTCCCGACAGACACGGCGGGCCCCGCGCGCGGCCGGCAGGGGGCGCTGTCCCGGCCTCGGCACCGCGCGCGGCGCTCACGAGGCGAGGCGGGAAGGGAAGGGAAGGGCCGGCCCCTCATGACCCCTCACAGTCCCTCAGTGAGGCGGGAAGGGAAGGGAAGGGAAGGGAAGGGAAGGGCCGGCTCCTCATGACCCCTCACAGTCCCTCAGTGAGGCGGGAAGGGAAGGGCCGGCTCCTCATGACCCCTCACAGTCCCTCAGTGAGGCGGGAAGGGAAGGGAAGGGAAGGGCCGGCCCCTCATGACCCCTCACAGTCCCTCAGTGAGGCGGGAAGGGAAGGGAAGGGAAGGGCCGGCCCCTCATGACCCCTCACAGTCCCTCAGTGAGGCGGGAAGGGAAGGGAAGGGAAGGGCCGGCCCCTCATGACCCCTCACAGTCCCTCAGTGAGGCGGGAAGGGAAGGGAAGGGCCGGCTCCTCATGACCCCTCACAGTCCCTCAGTGAGGCGGGAAGGGAAGGGAAGGGAAGGGCCGGCTCCTCATGACCCCTCACAGTCCCTCAGTGAGGCGGGAAGGGAAGGGAAGGGCCGGCCCCTCATGACCCCTCACAGTCCCTCAGTGAGGCGGGAAGGGAAGGGAAGGGAAGGGCCGGCTCCTCATGACCCCTCACAGTCCCTCAGTGAGGCGGGAAGGGAAGGGAAGGGCCGGCTCCTCATGACCCCTCACAGTCCCTCAGTGAGGCGGGAAGGGAAGGGAAGGGCCGGCCCCTCATGACCCCTCACAGCCCCTCAGGCGAGGCGGGAAGGAAAAGGCCCCTCAGGCCAGGCGGTAAGGGCTGGCACGGCCCCTCAGCGGGAAGGGCAGCGAAGGGCTGGGCTCGCACAGCCCCTCAGTGAAGTGGGAAGGGAAGGGAAGGGAAGGGAAGGGAAGGGAAGGGAGGGGAAGGGAAGGGAAGGGAAGGGAAGGGAAGGGAAGGGAAGGGAAGGGAAGGGAAGGGAGGGGAAGGGAAGCGACGGTCCCTCAGGCGAGGCGGGAAGGGCAGCAAAGGGCCGCCCTCGCACAGCTCCTCAGTGAGGCAGGAAGGGCAGGGCAGGGCCTGCACGGCCCCTCGGTGAGGCGGGAAGGGAATGGAAGCGATGGCCCCTCAGGACCCCTCAGGCGAGGCGGGAAGCGCCGGCCCCTCGCGGCCCTCACGGCCCCTCAGTGAGGCGGGAAGGGAAGGACTGGCCTCGCACAGCCCCTCACTGAGGTGGGAAGGGAAGAGAAGGACCGGCCTCGCACAGCCCCTCACTGAGGTGGGAAGGGAAGTGAAGGGCCGGCCTCGCACAGCCCCTCAATGAGGTGGGACGGGCAGGGCAGGGCCCGCACGGCCCCTCAGCGAGGCGGGAAGAGAAGGACCGGCCTCGCACAGCCCCTCAGTGAGGCGGGAAGGGAAGGGCCGGCCCCTCAGGACCCCTCACAGTCCCTCAGGCGAGGCGGGAAGCGCCGGCCCCTCACGGCCCCTCAGTGAGGTGGGACGGGCAGGGCAGGGCAGGGGCGGCCTCGCACAGCCCCCCAGTGAGGTGGGACGGGCAGGGACGGGCAGGGCAGGGCAGGGCAGGGCAGGGCAGGGCAGGGCAGGGGCGGCCTCGCACAGCCCCTCAGTGAGGTGGGACGGGCAGGGCAGTGCCCGCACGGCCCCTCAGACGGGAAGAGAAGCGCTGGCCCCGCACCTTCCCGCAGGCTGTTCCCCGAGGCTCCTCTACCTTCTGTCGGTATGAAAGCTTTCCTTATTATTGGGGAAGGGAGCGAGCAGTTTATCCCTGGACATTTACAGCTGTCCCCAGGTTGTTCCGGTATGTGTAGTGTGTTCTGGGCTACTGTGAGTGCAGAGATTAAAAATCGTCTCTATGGATAATGAGACGTATCTGATGTGTGCAGCAACTTTGCAAATACCTGCATAAGAGCTGTGTGTGAAACCTGCTCCAGTGCTTCGCAGAGAAAAGGGTTAATCCGTGTGGGTTTTGTTGGTGGATATACAAATTGTTGCGATTCTTGTTATATTTTTTATGCTTTTATTGTGGTTGCTCAGCTGGCTGATAGATTAATGCATTAAGTAGATGTCAGGCAGCAGAGTGTGTACGGAGTGCACTGTTAGAGCCTCTTGTCCAAGCAGTGTTTTGTTTTAAATGTTCCCCACAATCCTGTCCCTTTGCCCACCATGTTGCAGGTGAGCACAGCAGCTGCAGGGGCTGAGCATCCCCAGGTGAGCTGCGTTCAGGTAATGGGAGATATGTCAGGGGATGCACCTGTGAGGGCAGTTTATCCCTGGGCACTTATAGCTGCCCCTCACTTGGTGCCTGTGTAACGTGTTCTAATCTACTGGGTATGCACAGGTTAAAAATCAGCTCTTAATTGATAAGCACACTTATGTTGTCTGTGCCACAACTCGGACTGAAAAGGATCAATAGCTTTAAAAATCTGAGGACTTCATTTTAAAAAATCCCCAAAACAAAAACAACCAAACCCCTGAAAAACCCAAATCAACCGAAGGAAACCTGGAAAACAACAGAAAAAAGGCAAGCCTGTAAAACAACCCCAACAATGAACATAACTTGCTCCTCAGAGTAGACCGTTTTATTCACTGTGTCTGTAGTCTCCTGGGTTGCTTTCTTTGTACACTCTGGGGTGTTAAAAAAGTAATAGTTTCTGGCTGGCACTGAAAGGAGCAAATGTTTGGAGTTTGTTTGTTTTGTCTTGATTTGTGTAATTGTTTTTGGTCTGTTTCCTGTTTTTGTGTGGTTTGGTGCAACAGACAGAAATGGAAGCACTGGTTGTTTGGGTGTTCGGAGTAAGTGGAGCAGGTGGATGTTGTAAAGAGGAGGGGGTAACAAGCTCTTCTGCTGAAGGTGGAGAAACCAGTTGCACTGGCTCATGACAGAACAGGCCTTCAGCCAGAAAGCTTCTTTAAATTTCTCAGTATGCCCAGGAGGCGTGTTTGGGGTTGGGTAAAGGTCACATTTTTGGGAAGGGGTGCAGCGTGGCTCCTGTGCTGGCCGGGAAGCAGAGGCCTGGGGAGAGACAGCAGCACATTTTGGTACTGAGGTTTGGAGAAAGGAAATAATTATGACTTTATCAGTTAAGTGTCAGTCATTCTGTCTCTCGCTGTTTTGACACATTCAATTCTAGTGACTGGTGGTAAAAAAGATGAGTGTTGGGGGGGTTGAAGGGAAAATTTTAATGGAGGGAAGCAAGGGTAGAAAAAAACCTGTCGAAGACAATTTCTGGCACGCAGTCGGTTCCTGGTGCAGACAGATTGGCTGATGTTGATTGTTGACAGCTTCTGCAGCTTGCTAATTACAACTGTAAAAAATTCAGGTGAATGACAGAAACTTGAAATGTTAATTCTGCTCTTTTTATTTTGCAGCTGCAACTGTTCGTTGGCTCTTGCTGTAATTGATGGACACTGCCAGTTGCTCAGACAGATGGGAATTAATACTGGTGTTCCTGTTAGAACTCGCCATCACAGTCCCGCTGCCGTTGGTCTCCACATGGAGCTGGTGTGTGCGAGCCAGTGGGTGTGGAAGGAGCAAGTACAGCTCGTGTCTGCACTCCTTCCTTCCAGAGTATTGGAGCCACCCATCCAACACAGAGCAGAGGAACTGCCTGCCAGGTTGGTACATGTAGGAACAGGCCCTCTGTTTTTCCTGAGCTTCTGGAAAACGTTACATGTTGATCAATATTGTCATAATACTGTGGGAGTCTTAAGACTTGTGTTAAGTTGTTCTGATTGTTCCTCATCAGAAATGCAGCTGTGGTCTTGGCTGGTGTCCCTGAGTTGTAGACACCTGCACACCACGTGAATTGGAAACTATAATGCTGGTTGAAAGGAAAATGCTAGAGGTAGGTAAGTAAAGCAGTTAATAATGTCAAGTGATAGGGGAAAGTAGCAGTGGAATGGGTTTTTTTCTAAATAAAGGTGAAGTTTTCTAGGTGGAAGAAAGGACCGGTTGACTGACCTGCAAGTGGGCCTGCTTTCTGTGTGGGCAGGAGGGCTGGCTCAGGTAACATCCTGGTCTCTCTTGAGTGTGGACTTGCTTCAGCTCTGTAGGGCTGGGTTGCTGTGGAAAGAAGTGGCTCAGTTTGTCTCTCTGGATACTTGGTAACTTCTAGAGGTTCAGCCTGTGGGGGGTGAAGCAAGTCGACACATGCTAAGGGTCACTCGTGTGGTGAGGGAACCGCAGCAGCGTCAGTACAGGTTGCTAAAATGTTAGCTGCTTTTTGGCTAGGAAAGAAAGTTCTAAGCCCTCATAATCTTGCTTCTTTTTTTGTTAGCAGTTTACGGAGCACTTCACAACGATAAGCAAAATGCCTCTTGCCTTGGTGCTCAGAGGTTGCAGCGAGTCGGACTCTTCCCCGGAGGCGTCGGTGCGCTGTGTTCAGAGGTAGGCTGACACAACACACGGCAGCTCAGCGGGGGTGCCACTGCACCCACGTGCTGGTTTGTTGCTGCCGTGGAGGGTGGTCATGCACACACATGGGTGCCTCCTTCAGACCCTGCAGGTCTGCCTGGTCGTTCAGCCTCGGGGTGGAGGTGTGAGCAGCTGCCCAGGGGCCCTTCCCCGCAGCACAGCTGTGCTGTGCGTGGTCCTGCGCTCGCACTCAGCACACGAGAGGTGTGACGCTCAAGGTAGGAGCGTGTTGCCCACTGCTCTGCCAATTACTGGATATTAATGGCAGGATAGCATGCATATGCCTAAACTGGGAAGCAGAAGGTTAATAGACGAACAGCACCAGAAGATCCCATTTATCAGTTTCTATTTATCTCTCCTTGGGAGGTGGCAGGTTTACAGTAAATACCTTCTGTCCTCCTAATTTCCTAATGATGGGGATAATGATGGAGAATGGTGAAGTCATTAACTGGGACAGCCTCTGTGCATCACTCTGTCAACCACATCTCTCCAAGACCTGCAATGAAAAGTGATAGGCCCCAGCTGTTCACCAGATTCTGTTCCCTTCCCCCCTCCCCATGCTCAACCCCAGTTGCAGGCTTAACAATTAAAAAGAGGGTAAAAAAGAAGACCCCAAATCTGAAAAACAAAAGCCAGTCCCTTTCTCTGCCACAGCAGTCTGCCCTGCACTTGTGGTGTGGGTGTACCAGTCCAATCCCATTCCTGTGCTCCCAGTTAAATGTAGTGGTATCCCTGGATCTGGTGGTGTCACTGGGGCCAGGTGTGCAGCACTGGAGGGTGGAACATGAGCACAACCTGAAAAGAGGTTGTGCTTCTGGGGTGGGGGCGCTGGGTTTCCTTGGTGCTGCCTCCTGTTCTTGTCTTCTGCTGAGGAACTTGTCAAAAGCCTGTAAAAACGGCAACGGTTCTCTGTGTCTGAGTCTGTTTCCTGGGGTACTGATGGATTTTGGAGGTTGCACATGGTCGTGGGGCACTTGATGTGGAACATGGAGAGTGGAATGGGTGGCCTCTGGTTCAGGGTCTCATTGCTTTAAGGTACAGGTTCCACAGGACAGAAAGATGTTCCTGGAAGATGAACCAGAGTTCAAATGAAAATGTACGTAAGTAAATTGTAGCTTTGAAAAGATTGTGTTTTTTCCTGCAATGACATTTCTATGTAGCTGACTCCGAGGTTTTTACATGTTTCATGTTTTGTATTTGTTTCACATTTGGACAGTGGCTCTGAGTTGATAACTGCTTTCACAGAGTTGAGTGGCTTTGCATTTTTAGCAGTCATGTGTTGATCCAGTGAGAGAGAGCCTGTGGTTATTGCCAGCCCTATTGCAAACACGACATTTCTCTCAGTGAGACTGGGACTGGCTTCCCCAGCCAGGGGCATTTGGGTGATGTAATACTTTTGCAGTGAGATGTCATTTTTTTCCTTTAGTTCTACTTGGTGAGTTAAAGCAATAGCTTTGCCTGTGGCAAAGCTTATATAGGCACTTGCTGTGGCTTGGAATACTATATGGCAGAGCCATCCAGGTATCCTGGAGGTTGTGCCTCTTGCTCCTGACTGCCATTTGCTGTGGCTGAGAGGTCCAGCCTTCTGCCTGGGCACGTTCTGAAGTGAGGGTTTTCTGTGCATCCACCGTGTGCTGGGCTCATAAAAGAACTCTCGAGCAGTGGGAGCTTTGTGTAGAAGGGTTCATTAGCTTTCAAATGTTTCAATTGAGAAGTTTCAGTGCTCTCAGCAATAGACCAGGGTGGCTGGCTCAGCCAAGAATGTCCCCTGACAGTCAGGTACAGATGTGATTGCTAGTCAGAGCACCTTAAGAAACCTAACAGTGTCCCAGTAAGTGTCATACTTGAGCTGGAGAGGATTAAACCAGATAGCCTGGAGAGGCTGTAAATAATTTTTATTGGGCTTTAAGAGATAGGCAGACAGAGGAGCCTCTACCTTGTAGCATGCCAGGACTGCTTCCTGTGGGGTTGTAGTGTGTGTGCAGTGGTGAAAGAAGGGACTCTGGCACTGGCCGTGTTTGGCAGGTGATTAACTGTTCTGAGGTGTGTCAGGCCGGGGTAGATCATGGTGGTACAAAGCAGCATTTTTCTGACTTATGTCTCTGTAAATGTGGTATCTCAGCACAAAGTGGTGAGAAATGAAAGGAGCAGAACAACTTTCTACTTGGGAGATGTGGTGTTAGCCCCTTAGCTCATGAGACTAATGGAGAACAAATGTTCCCCAAACACTTGCCTCTCCTTTATTTTCAGATTCTTGATGCTTTACTTGACCATACAGACCTACAAAGATTTTATTAATGTATTTATTTATTTATTTCTCCAAACCAATCTGGTAGCTGCATATTAGGGATAGCCAAGGGATTGGAGTTGGGTTCAACACCTCTGGTATCTCTTGGCTAATAACTTTATTTGTGTTTTCAGTCACAAATGCTACGGCTGGGGAAAGGGGAGTTTGATTTCCTGTGTGATAATGCAGGTCACTGTGCTTACCTCGTTAGCTTGGCACATGCTCAAGGGCTGATGTTTGACCCTGAGTCTGTTCTCCAGCCTTGATTTAGACATGTGAGGAGGTGCCAGTTCACTGGATTCCAGCTGCCCTGGGACAAGCTGCCAGCGGCTCCTTGATGGTTTTGCCATGTTGTGACCCTTGCTGGGTTGTTTTCCGTTCATTTGGTCTTGCTTGGGTTCTCCTGAAGACAAGCTAGCCAGGGCTCACAGTGAAGCCAGGCTTTGTGCATTGCGTCCCTCCTGTGTTGCTTTGGTTCCCACAGGAGCTCCTTGCCAAAAATTAGAATAATCTTGGTTGTTAATGTCTTAACTTGCTCTGGTCTGGCTATTCCAAACCCAGACTCGCCCCCCTCAGCAGTGTCAGTGGCCAGCCTCTCTGTTTGACACCTCCAGCCTGGCTCAAATCAGGTTAAACAGAACATGCAAGGGTAAACAGCTGCTGACTTGTAAATAAGGAAAATCATATTAGTCCCTCTGAAAGCAAATCTGTATAGTAATTTCAGGAAAGCATGAGGTGGCTGTTCTCCCTGGGAAGGAAGAGCTGATATATCTTTGCACATCCATAAACTAACTCTACGAAAGACTTAAGAGCCTAGCAGGGAGGGATGTTTGATGGGGAAAATAAAGGCAGGACAAATTGTCTGTCACTGAGGAAATTTGTTTTGGTAGGACATCATCTACAGCACCAAATCCTGAGGAGGATGGATGCTGTTGCAGATAATGCTGGTCAAGTGAAAGAAATGCCACTGGAGCATTGTAATATCTATCCAAAATAATTTTTTCAATTATGTGTAACATGCAGCAGTGGATGACTTAAAAATTGATCATATCTGACAGCACAAAGGCAGCAAAAATGTTAGATTCCAGACCATTTTTAAAGGTGCAGGATGTACATGCTGACCCTCTGGCTATTGATGATTTAAAGGAAATGAGAGTGGCTGTTGGCAGGGAGCATTTAGCTCTTTGCAACTTGCCTAAGATCTGGCTCTGGCTGTTACACAGCCTGGCTTCCACAGTGAATGTAGCCGTGTGTAACTGCAGGGCCTGGTGGATGAACCTGATGCTTTATGCAGACTCTGGCTTCTAGAAACTTTGTAAAAGGGAAGGTGTTAAATGTGTTTTCCTTGAGTAACTAAATTTGTAATGCCTCTGCTGGGTGAGGTACTGAGGGTAGGGCTCAGTTGGAGGTATGTCCTTTAAAGGGCGGTGCTTACTGTGGCTGCTCTGTACTGCTCAAGTGTGGCAGAGTTCAATGATGGCTGTGCAGAAATGTGAAATAAGTGCAAGGGACTGTTGCTCTTCCCTGCCTGTGACTCCAGGCTGCCAGGGAATCTTGCCCCGGCACGTGCAAGATGATGGCTGTTCCAAGAGGAGGCAGTTGGGTATCCAATACACTCCACTGGCTGCTGTGGCTCAAAGGGACCATCCAGTGCTGCATTTCCTGTGGCACTGGGGTGTATAAAGGGAATCCCAAGAGCTATAGAGTCCCACGTGTCTACCACTTTTCCAAAAGAAAGTTGTGATTTTTCTTGGTATAAAGCAACCTCCCACTCGCTGCTCTCAGAACCCACACAGTATGAATGTGCCCCTGCTGCTCTTTATATTGCCTCTGGAAAAACCTTAAAGTTAATTTATGATAATGAGCTGAGCTTTCACTATGTTGTATTTCATCTGGCATTTTTACCTTTGGTAGGGTATTTTCCTTGCTCTGCATACATATTTCCCCTTTTTGGGAAACCATCAGTGACGCAGAGAGCTCCAAGCTCAGTGGACTGAGTGTCCAGTGTCCGTGGGGGTAACTGCTGTGAGCAGTGAGCAGCGCTGCGGTGCAGAGCTCTGCCTGCCTGTTCTGAGGGCTTACTCACATCATGGAGTGTGTGCTCACAGATTCCATCGGCTGCTGTTGGCCTGGCTGCCTGCACAGGCTGCATGTAAACCCACAGTGAACATTTCTGTCACTTCTGCTGTTCTGGCTGCTGTGTTTAATCAAAGAGCTGGAAGGAAAGCTCTCATTAGAGAGTCTTCCTCAGTCATACAGAAGCTTTTGCTTGGCTAATCGTGGCTTTAGAGAGCTCTTACTTCTGGTTGGGGTTGGTTTGCTTGACCTGATCTAGGCCTGAGGCGGAATGAAGCAAGAGCAGACTTAAAATACATGATGCCTGAGCAAACACCATGGCTGGAGATGAACGGAGTTGTGTTCTGTAAGGCTGCTGCTTGGAGACTAAAGAGTTTGCTGCTGTAGCAGCAAAGCGGGGAATGTGCTGTGACTGGAGAGATTGTTGGGAACCGGTGAATTGGATCATTTTCTGTCGGTTGCTACTGCTTGCATGTACAGCAGTGAGAGTCCAGGACCCCAGTATGGGGTGTTAGGGAAAATGAGAGTGCAGGACAGGCTGTGCTGCAGACCCTGCAGTCTGAGTGGAGGAAGTAGGTAGATGCTGGGGGAAAAGGTGTGAGGGAGGAGCAGAGCCAAGGACAGCTCCTCTATTCAGCTGTTGCACTGGCCTCAGCCCAAGAGCAGCAAGGGAAAACTAGTGTTTATCTGAGAAGAGAGTGTGGAATAAAAGGTCTTCTGTGGGAGGTAGCTAACACATTGGTGTTCTTCAGGCTCTTAAGCCTCTGGAGCATTTTGTGAATTTTATAGACTCTGTAGTTCATCATTTTTTTGTGTAGTACACAAATTTGTGATCCTAAAGTTGCCACCTGAGGATGGTGAAATTATTCCAAGGGACTTGTGTTAATTTATGGCAGTACAACTTATGATCTTAATTGTCGGTGTCCTGACGAAGTTGTGTGATGGAGGAGCTGAAACAGAACACTTGATCTTTCAGGATACAGTAACTGTTTCTGCCTCTGTGGTCAGTGACTTGAGTAAATCACACCTGAACAGGGTCACTGTTGTGAGCCAGGGGCAGTTACCTTGATGCAGTGCAGGCTGGAGCTGCCAGTCTTGCTGTGGGGGGCACTGGCCGGTCGGTGGGTGTGCATCCGTGTGCTGGGTGGGGAAGGGCTGGAAGGACAGGAGCCTCAAGGTCAAGTGTTCAGCTGGTGCTGCTGAAAGCCAGTGATGCCCATCCCAAGCCAAGTGTCAGAGCAGAGGTTTTGAGCTGTACACTTGCCTCCTGCAGCTTTCAGATAATTCAGTTGCAAAGGATTAAGCTGTGCTTGAGAGTTGGATTGAGCAGCTCCTGGTGGTAGGGGAGTGTTGCTCCTGGTGCCTGGGCAGCAAGGCTCCCTGCAGCTGACAGGCTCTAGCACTGGAAGCAGCATCTGTGGTCACATGGCAAGGTCCTCATTTCCTATGGAAAAGGAAGTGGACTGGCTACCAAGTTCTTAGAATTAGTTAATAAGCTGCCCAGAGAAAGGATGTAACGAGTGCAGGTCATTTATTGAGCAGGGTAAAGATGGAATCCGTTTCCAAATGGAGGTGGAGTGGAAGAGAAATGGGAAGGGTCTGCAGAGTGTTGATTAGATGTTGGCTGAATTCCCATACAGTGTTCCTTGTTGGTCAGGCTGTGTCAGATGTGTCTCAGTAGGTCTGGCCTGTTGGGAGTCAGTGCAGAAACGATGGGACAGATGGGCAAAGGAGACAGGATATATTGGAATGTACATGATCTCACCCAAGGGACATGTTAACTGTGAGTTTCTTTCTTACTAGTTTGATGGTGTATTAGTGCCTGACCTTGTAGCGGGAATTGGGACCTTCCTCCCCCCTCCCCTTTTCCTTTGCTGTTTGCTTTTTATCTTCTTGCAGAGCAGTAAAGATGCTGAACTCCAGAGAGCTCCTATGGGAATTGAGCTCTTCAGATACAGCATTGCTCTGTGAAGAGAGATGGAGGAAGTTGTGAGGGTAGGAATGAGGAGGAGGTTTGTCAGGAAAGCTTGGGCACGGAGCTGGGATCAGTGTGAGACCGTGCTGTTGGGAACAGCATGGGGTAGTTGCCTTACTAATGTTGTGTCAGAATCTTCCCATGCTACGACAAGTTTCAAATGTGTGACAGAACTGTGGCGAAGAATGAAGGCTTCTCTGTCCTGTGTCTGTTCTACGTGTGGAGGGGACAGGGAACTTTGTTTGGTGGCAGACGATACTTAGATGAGCTGCCTGTGCTGGTCTGTGCAGATGACTTTGTGCGCTGGACATGAAGGTGTGGCTGAGCAGAGGCAGCTGAGAGGGCTCTGGGGAACCAAGTGCAGGTTTGCAGACAGGTCTGACTGACTGATGGCTTGTCAGGCCTGGAGGAGCCTGGACAAGTGCCTAGAATGGAAACCCATGGAGACTTATTAAACACTGAAAAGCCGTCCAGAGCTCAGGCAGTCCCAGAGCTGCACATTGTTAGGGACTGGGCGTATGTTGTGAACAAGTGTCCCTGTGGGCCTGCTTTATTCTTGTGCCCTTGGAAGGTGCCTGCTGCTGGCCTCCATCACAGCCTGCTGGCATGGGTCGTTCTTTGGTGTGAGCCACAGCAGATATTCTGAAAGAAGCTGCTGCTGAAATGGTGTAAGGCAGAGGGAGAGAGGGGAGGTCTGAATGCTTACAACATAGATCCACAGCTTCTTACTGACTTAGCTAAATTTTGCTGCCTCACTGGCTGTTGAAAGCAAGCAAAGAAAGCTCTCTGGTCTTTGGGGCTTGGAGAAGGGCAGATCAGTGTTTTCCTCAGACTTAGAAGGATCCTGGGCCCCTGGCAGTGGTAAATCAGGCTGGCCTATGCAAGGCAAAGCAGGATATTGGAGTTAGTGGTTGACTCTGAGAGTACACAAAAGTTTATAAAGATACCAGAGCTAATGATAAATGAAATGTGTCCTGTTCTGATTTCCTACACAGCTCTGGCAAGCCTGATTCAAGACTTTGTTCTTACGTTGTGGTTATGGCTTTGTCCTCAGCCTTGCAGTGGTCTGACACTGCTCACATTTCTGCCAAGACCTACCTTTTCCCTCGAACAAACTTTGTATCCCGATGAACCACAGAGGCGTAGGCATGGCCAGGTCTGTCCATAGAGTCCTGCTCTGTAACAGACATAATGTTGTACTTGGTGGATGAGACGGGTGTGATGGCTGTAGCTTGGCTTGGTCCCTGTTATGTGAACACTTGTTTGTGTGAGCTTCCAGACTGGCAACCTCTGAGGAGTAGGCTGTGCTAATCCTGGCTGTGGGAAGCTGAGGAAGCCATGGGCTGTCCTGGGGTGGCCTAGACAGAGATGGATCTACAAGGGACCCTTGTGGATGGATACCTTCTTAGGATAATAGTACCACCTTTAAGTTCTTCCACAGTTAAAAATAGTAGGCATATTTGGGGAAAAGAGAAAAGATGGATACCAGAGTCTTTGTGTAACCCAGGACAGTGTTCCGAAGGATGTCTGGGATTTCTTTTTTCAGCTCGAAGATCTCTGTTGTATTGTTAAGAGCAATCAGCTAATGTTGTAACTTGCTTTTGGCATTTGAGTGTATGCTTGTGTCAGTGACTATAGATACTGAAAGTGAGGGTGTGGAGGGAACTGACCACGGTTGTTCAGAAGTAACAAAGTATGGAAAGTAACTAATTTAAAAAAAAAACAAGCCTTAATATCATCATCTGGGCTAAGTTTTTCTTCCGATATTTTTTAGTTGCTACTTCAATTTACCAGACTGTGCTAAGTATAGTGGGTATGGAAGGAGATGAATGCTGAGTCCAAGATGGAAAAGAGAATGTTTAGTAGAAGACATGTTTAATTAAATAAAAATACCTAAGAAACTTAGTATTTCCTAGAGGCCCATAATGTGATATTAAGTATAGGAGTTAAAAACCTGATCCATGTTATCACCTGGAGTTCTTTTTCTGTACAAGTGTGTTCAACCCTGCTATATCTGGAAGTTACTGAGATTGGGAAGAAAAGGTGAGAGTTAAAACTGAATTGGATGTGAATATGCCCAAGGCAGAGCAGGTGTCAGCTTCTGTACCTCTCACCTTGAGGGTGAGCTTGACCTGAAGGTTCTGACCTGGCCTGTCCTTGGATTTCCCGTGTCCTCTGTGCTGAGGTAAAGCAGCCACACTGAGCAGAGTCCATGTATTGGTTGGGAGTTTCCAGCTCCCCATGATTGCCTTTGGAGCCCTACAGAGCTGAGTTTGCATCATTGTAAATGAAACTGCTGAGGTCAAAGGGCAGGAGCTCATCTGTAAATGAACATTTCTCAAACTCTAGTTATGCATTGGACCTTTGAGATCAGCTCTAACAAGCGTACTGCAAACACTGGATTAGTTTGTTGCATGCCACTGGGAAATTAAATGTCTTCCAAGTTCTTGTCACTTAAAATTTGCAGTGACATTTACTGCGTTTGACAAAACGCAGGGAAAAGAGGTTCCAATTAACCAGGACATCAAACAGTGTGGACGGTGCAGTTTATTTTGGAGGCATGATATTCAGAAAGGTCAGTCTCGCAGTCAGCTAACCTCGGCCATTGGTAGCGTCGGCTGTGGCTAATGAGCACTGGGCTCGGTCCATAATGGGGCCTTTATGCAGGGAAAATCGAGATAATGGGTGTGTGTGGGGGGGAACTGGCTGGCTGATAGCTGTGCACGAGGGAGGGAGCTTGTGAAAACTCTCCTAACATAGGAGAAAGGAAAAAAATGAGACTGAATCCAGTGTTAAAAGCCAGGAGCCTCTCCATAGTCAGTCTCCCTTTGCCCAAGGGGAAACTGTTGCTGTCTTAGTGCTTCTGCTCAGTCTTGTGGTCCTGTGTGTGCAACAGGACGGTGATTTCAACCTGGAGCAGGGAAGTAGTTCCTTGGAAAAGGTAGATGGATATGTATTGCTGCATCAACATGATGCACTCTGTGTTGACAAAAGCCTGAAGGGAAGGTGGCCAAGTCTCTGATAGGCTGATGTTCTTCAGCTCTTTTGAATGTTGGTATCGGTCACTTGTAAATAACTCAAAATTCATGGCAGCTGCTGGCCCCTTATACAGGCTTGTTCCAGTGTCAGTACTGAGCTGTAGTATTTCTGTGCATTCTGAAAATAGACATTGGGGCAGAGCTTCCGTAAACGATGCTGGACTTATACAAAATTCACCCTTGGGAATCTATTGCTATGAAACTGGCCAATGACATTCCCTTTCTGCTCAGAGTTTTGGGTGTTGGGGTTCAAAATGCATTGTTTTCCTATGTCCCAACAAAGCCATGTTTCACAAACGTTTTTAAATGCACTCCAGCCAAGTTCTTCTGTTGTTAAGTGAAAGCTGGCAGGGCAGTGCTAGTTGGCAGTGACTGCTTTTGGTGATGGTCACTCTTAGTCCTGCCTGTGGATATGAATGCCCCTGCTCTTGGATGGGTGCTTGGGAGGGCCCATTTGAAGGAAATGAAAAATACTTCCCTATGCTGCTGGGATCTTCTGAACTCAAGGATGAACATGTTCATTGCTAAGTGTTCTTGCTTCTTAGTTCTTGCCTTTGTTTTCCTCCTTTGAACTTGGCTCCCTGCATCCAGAGTTCCAGGGGGTGTCCAGCACTTGTAATTCAAGTACCCGGGACATACTGTGCTATGAGCTAGGCATCCTTTAGGCAACAGGATTCATCTTTATTCTCCACTGGGGTTCTCTTGGATTCAGGGAAAGTGGGACTCCAGCTTCCACTGGAGCTGGGAGAGGGCAGGGAATGGTGAGAGTAAGAGGACTGTGATTAAGGTTTGGACTGTTGTAAGTTGGCAGTAGGATCCCAGGCCAGAGCAATTATAAAAGAATTGGCTTGAGTCTCTGTGAGGAAATAAAACCGAGTACTTGGAACAGTGGAGTCTGATAGTGTCAGGCTTTTAGCTGAAACAGGCTTTCTGAGGCACAGTGTGAAAGAAATAATTTCTTGAATTAAATAGAACTCCCTTCATACTGAAGTCATAGCAACAAAATGACCTCACACTGTAACTTTACTCCCCCCTCCTTTTAGTTGTTTCTTTAATTTCCTACAATATGTTATTCTCGTTGTTTGGAATCATGGGGAGGAGGGAGAGAGGGGAAACCAACCTGTGTAAAAATTAGCTTTGAGTTATTCCATCTGTGGACTCTTAATTTTGTCATGAAAACAGAGAAGCCTGGCAGGAAGCGAGCTTGTGACTGGCTCCATGTATCCTCTTGTCTGGAGCTGGGTAAGGAAGTGTGGCATTTAGAATGAAAGCAAAAGCTTCATTTCTGGAACTCTGAGTGTTTGCCCAATTCTTTGACCATCTGTTTTTGTTGACAACCACCTCTTTGTGTTGTGCCAAAGTTATTTTGGCTTTTATAATCTGTAGATGTGTGTGTTCACGTGGTGGTATGGTTGTGTGTGTCTGCATGTGGATCACTGGGACGCTGCTGACTGGGTCAGACTGTAGGAAGTGGAATGTGTACAAGCAGGTATTTTGTAAGGACTGAATTACCAGGAGAAGCACAGTGACTAATGCTGTCCTCTCTGAGACACCCAAGTCCTCTCCGTATTGTTACCCTGTCTCAAAGCTGCAAACTTCCAGTGGCTGTCCTTGAGTGGCTTTGGTTGCATCCCAGCTGTTTGGAGTATGCAGGTACTTGCCTGAGGAGTCACTGCTGGGATGAACAGTGCTGTGGAGAGCCCAGCACCTGACTGAAGGTGGTCAGCTCTGTGGTGCCAAAGCAGGGGCCTGTGTAGTGGTGCTAGCGCTGGCATGGATGTGCTCAGCCACCTTACCCTCTCTGGGGCTGCACTTCTCTTGCATTGCTGGTGTCAGTTAGAGGGTAATTATTCATTCACTCTATCCTTTGAATGCTAAGTTTGTCCACTATCAGTATGGATTGTAGATAGACTGGAGCAGCTGATGTTGAGAACTCAGTTGTGGAACTGATGATGCACTTGGAAATTCAGCCTCAAAATCCAGCAAGGAACACTTGGTTAAATGTGTTTGTGTGTTTTTGAACCCATGTTTTCTCTACATAGTCATAAAAAGTCTTTCTTCTGAAAGCCATACAGAGAACCAGCATTTTCTGTGCTGCTTTCCACGTGGAGTTTTTTCAGCAGTGCCTTCCAAACTCTGGTGGCTGTAGGGGGGGGCTGGAGTGACGTGTATAGCCGGTGACAGCAGCAAAATGCGGCTAACAAATACCCTTCCAAGGATGCAGTGTGACAGCTTCATCCATCCCTCTGCATTTGCATCGGGAGTGCAGGATGGCAGCGTGTCATGGGCCACTGCCACTGCACACAGTCATTTATTTAATAACTCGTGCACAGGCATTTAAGGGGAGCCAGCAGCGCATCACTGTGGTGGAGACAAATAAGAAATTAAGAGATGGCAGCTTTTAGAGAAGTCTGCTTTGTGCTGTTAGATCACCATGACTTTAAATGTTCAGCAGTGCCTCAGGTTAAAGCAGGTGGAGTGTTTATGGACAGTGGCAAAGGCATGGGCTGAGGTGTGGCGCAGGGGCTTCGCTGTGTTTTCCTCCGTGGTGAGTTTGAGGATGGGCTTTTCCCAAAATAAACTTAATCCCTTGAAATATAAAGCATTACAGTTAATTATGCAGCTTGCACTAGATGTTTCTGGCATGTGAACCAGGTATGAAAAGCTGTTCATCAGTGTAAGGGAAAATCCTTCTGTCATTTTAGACAAATTTTGAGGGATTACCTTTTGCTGTGCTGTTTCCATGTGCAGATGAGGTGTCTGACTCCAGTGGGATTTGTTGACTCATACAAATGCCTCCGACGAGCGCTGGTGCAGTTGGAAACCGACATGTTACCTGACAAACAAAACTGCAGTTACAAGGAGGAGGCCAGGACTGTATTCAGGTTGGAGCCAGTGTGTCATGCTGATAAAATGGAACAGTGGAAGTTCTGTTGATGTGTAGAGTGAGGGTTTTTTCTGTGAACAGTATGAGGCAGGTTTTTAAATTGTAGAGCCCAGATGTGAAACTCCTAAACCCTGTCCAGGCACTTAAAATAGACATTTTTCACTGCATTAGGAATCAAGTAGTCTTCATTTTTCTCATTGATGGGAGCCCAGTTTCAACAGCCTAAAAAAGCTTTCATGTTGTCTGTTCTAAGAGTAAGTCATCAGAGTAACTAGAGAGGAACACTAAAAGTTGTCAGTCTCCCTTAGCATCAGCAATGCTGAAGCTCTTGGAGTGTTTTCCTCACAGCCAGGCCAGCTCTAACCCTTCAGTTCTTGTTTGCAGAACTCACTGTGTGCATGAAGTGTCTCCTGGGTCGCTTTGCTTAATAGCAGTTAAGAATTAAAGGGCCTCAGAAGTGAAGCATTCAAAGCATTTCTCTTCTCAAAGAACTGGAGAAAGAGATGTTTGAAAAATAAAACCCATCAAGGGTGAAAGCTGCACAGAAGGGTAGAAAAAAGGCTCAAGCAAGAGGGATGACTATTGTGTTTTGTTAATTATCACTGACCTAGCACCCTGTATTTCCTATGTTGATATTGTTACTAGTATTAATGCCACTGGTGTGAGGACAGGATGGCTACAAAGGTTACAACTACCTGCTTGGTAGGGGAGTGGCTCAGTCTTGTCCAGAAAGGGGTAGCTCAGCAGCTGTTTGGTGTGTGCAGCTGGAGCACTTTGGAGAGAAGGGGAAGCTCTGGGGCCAGGTGTGAGGAAAGGTCACCTGTCTGTGTGTGCCAGGCAGCTGAGCTGGATTCTGCTGTTAGCAGAAGTTGTCATGCCTCTGAAAGGTCCATGTGTGGGCTGGACTGCAGTGTCCTGTGTGCCTGCAGTCACGTGCTTGAGCTGCTCAGAAGTGCTGAGGTGAGCGAAAATGTACATGGAGGATTGGCCACTTCTGCCCTGTCCTCACCTGGAATGCACAGGAAATAATGAGTGTGTTCTGCAGGTCCAGAAACCAATACTGAATCATTACTCAAGCTATCTGTTGGTATAAATGGATGCCACCTCATGGATTTTGCTGGCATATCATCCAGGAAAACAAACAGAGATGCTGTCTGGGAAGGCATGTAACAAACCCAAAATGTTTCTGTTCAGTTCTGTGTAGTTCTGTGGTGCCATTACCTGGTGATATTTAGGGAAGAATGATATTTTAGTATCAGTCTTTAATAGCTATTAGTAACTTCAGTCATGCTTACCAAAGGAGTGAAAAGTGCAGAAAATTCTGCTTTGAAAAATAGTGGGCTGAACGGCCTCTTGAGCTTCAGCTGTAATTCCTGGGTCTTATCAATCTGTTTGAAGCATTGTTTGTCACTAAGGAAGTATTGGAGACTGTTGGTATTCTGTTTGGAAAGATTGTTTTGGTCAGCAGAACTGCTGCTTGACATCTGCTGTATGTTTGGCTGTGTATTGAAGAGACTGAGTGTTTATCAAGGGAACCTTCAGAACTTGAAATCCAAACCTCAGTTTCTTCTAGAAGAAATGGAATTACACAAGTGTGTGACGACCTGGATAATTTTGATGAGAATTCTACATTACAACAGTCTGATCTTGTTAAAGTGTTTTTTCCCTCTAAGTTTTAAACCTGATCTGGGCTAGATTGAGTAGATAGGTTGTGTCAGGTCTAATTACAGCTCAGTTCTGGAAACTCTGGAGCACCTTAGTGCTGTGGTGTCCTTAAAGGTGTGAGTAACTTGTTGGGTTTGGGGGGATGTTCATGGCCATAGAGCTTGTCCAGCTGAGAAAGCACACTGCAGCCAGGGACCTTTGAGTGGAATGAGGCACTGTGAGTTAGGCAAGGGGAATGGAGGCAGAAGGCAATGTATGAAGATCAGCAGCCTCAAAAGACAAAAGCCTGTGTGGCGTCTTTAACTGCACAAGTGACGTGAATGGAGAAACGTCCGTTGGCTGTGTCTGTTCTGCACCAATACTGTGTGTGTGACGAGAGAAAGCTGAGGAGCAAATGAATTTAGGGGAAGCCACACAAGCCTTGTCTCTAAACTTCAAATCTGCTCATGAAGCATTCTGGGTTTCTGTGTTGGTTAATAGTGTGATTGGGCAGAGTGCCTGATTTGGTAGGGTTCTCCTGCTAAAAGATGCAGTTTCCTTAACTCCAAAGGAGTTAGAACAGTTTGAGGTGGAACACTCGCTTTGCAGTGGTCAGTTGAAATAAAAAGATAAATCCGAGAGGAATATCTGAGCATGTGGATAAATAGAAATGCTCTTTTGTTTCCTTTTTTATGCTTCTGAATGTTGTTCATGAGTATGGGAAAAACGGTAAATTTCTGTGATGTGCTCATGCTCCACATCCCTCAAATCCATCTGTGGCTGTGGGGCTGTTGCCACACACAGGCTCTGTGTGCTGCGTATTTTGCAAACAGCTACACCTACTCGCAGTGTAGGCATCGGGGGCTGGGCTTGCCAGGCTGCTGGATGTGCTTGGAGCCTGCAGCTCGTCAAACCGCATCGTTCCAGCCTGACTCACTGCTTTGGCTGAGTGCTGGCATCGCCGAATCCCGCGGGGTGGGGCAGGGGTAGCGCTCCGTGTGCGAATGAATGGAGGGTTTAATGGGGAAGGGTTAATGAAGTCGCAAGGCAAGCGGTAGTGAAACTGCAGTGCCGGCTCTTTCCATGAGCAGGGGTGTGCGTGGGGGTGGATAAAGGCAGGTGTAAACTGTGCTTGGAGAAATCAGAGCTCTCCATCTATGCCACATCCTATCAGAATATTTGTATGGTTCCTTTCGGCTTCCCCCTCATGGATGTGTTGTAAGAGTAACTGCGTTCCCCATCCGCCCTCCTCCTCTTGCCTTCCCCACCCCCCCACAAGCTGGAGGGCCAGAAGGTGGGGTGGTACCTCAGGATAATGGTAGCAGAAGGCGAAGGAGGCAGACAGCTGGCAAGTTCTGCCCCAATATGCTTCTCTGAAAGAGGCAAGGAAAATGCAGAAGATGTGTTGCCTGAATGGCTCACTTTGCAGCAAAAGGGAAGATTAAAAGTAAAATTAGTTAACATCTTGCTCACTTCAAACCACCACACGCCAGCTTTTTGCTCCCTCCCCCCAGCCATTTCTCTGTGGCTTTATTTTCTGAGGGCAGGAGAGACAATCCCAGGGAATCCTGGGACTTCCCAGAAATCCGTTTAGCGAGCAGCCCTGCAAAAAGACTGAGCTCTCCAGGTAGCCCTCCTGCTCGCTCTGTCATGTGTAGGAGCCCAGGCAGCTGGAGCAGACAGGCAGCCACAGGCCTCCACCAGGAGCTTCTCTCTTCACTGTACTGACACAGTACGAGAGCGTGCAAGGGCAGAGGGTGGAGACAGAGGCTGAGGCCCCTGAGACGGTTCAGTCTGGGAAAGGAGCTCTGGAGGTGGCGTGTGGGTACTCTGGGGTTATCAAGGAGCTCAGAGATGTTGAGTGGGGGAGATGCTGCTGCTGTCTGCAGCTGCTAAAGGGGAAGGTGTAGAGAAGGCAGAGCTGGGTGCTCCTGGAGGTGAACGGTGAGAGGGACAAATGGAACACGGAAAATCCCAGCTAGATGGAAGGGGAAAATTAATTCTCCGGGAGGATTATGAGGCATTTGAACAGGGACCTGGAGTGGTGCTGGGATCAGCATTCCTGGATGTGGTTAAAACTTAAATGAGTGATACCTTACCCTAAAAGGTTTTTATTTCACCAGCTGCTGCTTCTTTGGACAGTCTGACCAGGACACCCCTTACTGGCAGGGAGCTTCAGGCGTGTGGTGGGCTGGGAATGCTCATACTGCAGGGAGCAGTGCTCTGATTCAGGATAGCACTTCCTTGTGCCTCTAGTATAGGTGAGGGGTCCAAGTCATCTGAGAGTCTGATGTCTGTTGCGTGGGCAGCTGATTTTTGAAGAGGTTTCTGTTCCAGCCGAGCAAAACTCTATGCGAAGTCGTGGTGGTTGCTTTCACATAATGCTGTTCAAGCAGAACCTGGGCCCTTGGTGGAGCAGATGGCAGCTTATTGAGCAGGGGCTGGGTGTTCACTATAGACCCCTCTGGCAGCAGCACTGAGGGCTTAGCTCTGCCAACTGACTTTCCCAAGTACTCCTGTGAAACTTGCTGCACCTGTGAGTTAAGGCTGGAACAGTGGATATTTGGCTCTGAGTGGTTACTGATCACCAGCAGAGTCTGCAAAGCGATGGAGAGGAATAGGGGAAATGATCATGTGAATCCTTCCATCTCCACTGGAAGTAGTGACTAACCAGCCTTAAATGTGTACAAAATACTTCTTCTGTATCAGCTTAGTCAAAGTACAGCTAAATTATTGTGTAATTATTGTACAAACACATAATTTTTAGTATACGTGGTGTAGGTGAGGATGGATCTGTTACTGTGTTTAATTTTACAGAAACACATAGTTGTCAGTGCAGAGTGCTTTTGAAAACTCCTCTGTTACAAACAGCCCTAGTCCCACGTATCAGCTTTCAGTGCAAATCAGCAATACCAGCACTTTGGAATTGGGGAAAAGCAGCTTCCAGAAGCTGTTTGGTCAATGCTCACGGCAGAATTTCTCACACGGACTCCTGAACTATATGCTCTGGATTGTTGGATTCTGTTCCAGCTGGAATGTAGCTTTGGTCCTGCTTTGTAATTCTTGCACTGGACCAGAGTACTGTGGGAAAGACAACCAACAGAGAAGTTAATTTGTTTGCTGGTTTTGGGGCCCAGTCTCTGAGCTGCTTGTTGTTCTAGCAAGGCCTTTATAGGTCAGGGGTGACGGTGCTCCTTTATGTAAGCCTGATTTGTGGTGTAGCCCAAGGGTGGTGCGTAGTCTGCACTTCCCATGCTTGTGGCTCTGTGTGCTTTGGACTCATAAGCAGTTCATAGCGAGGAGCTCTTGTTCTTAAACATTCACCTGCAGCATTAGTTCATTAGCTGCTTTTCGTTTTCTGAATCTCATTTAAATACACCAGGCCCAAATGATTGCTGGCCCTAGGGGATACCTGAGACACCTTTAGTGAGGCTTCCTGTCACCTTCTCTGAGCAGACAGGACCTTAAATGCTCTGGGCTATGTCCTCGTGTCATTTCACTGGAAATGTTCAGATATTCCATCCCTGTTGTTAGGGCCTTACGGCTGTTTCACTGATGGCTCAACTGATGTATCTCAGGTTACTGTAAGCAGTTGGGGTTTGCTCAGGTGTTTAGATAGTGGTTGTGACATAGCATGGGTAACAGAAAAGGCTTATGTCACCTAGTCAGCCTGGCAGAGGTGGCTCTGGAGTGCCAAATTCCTCTGTTACATGTATGTATTTTTCATGTTTCATATATTTGCCTGTGTGTCTCTAGTGGGGTGGGGAAAAAAGGTACAGTAATGATGGGAAGTTATTTAGTGCTGCATGGAGTTAATTGCTTCTAATCTGTGCTTACATCCGTCTGGTTTTATGGGAGGCAACAAACCTTCATTGGATGTGCTCGTTAGCCATCCTGTAAATCACGGAGTTGCTCTGGCATCTCCCATATTGTGCTCACATTAGCTGGGCTGCGTTTCCATGTAGCTGTAAATGAGGAACGGTAGGCACTGGGATGGGGATGGACTTGAGTCTCCACTTGGGAATGCCCTAGGGAATGAGACCTTTTCAGATGCCGTGTAGTGATTAGCAAGTGGAAGTTGTTTCTGATTTCGCTGCTTAAACCTTGATGAGGGAGTTCCCTGGCTGTGTTGAGGGCAACCTGAGTGTCAGGAGTTGCTTTCCCAGCAGATGAGAAGACACTGGTCAGGAGGTCATTGCTCTTGATACGCAGTGGGACAATGCAGTCACTTGTCCTGGTGGCATTTCTGGGCGGCACCCCATCCTTAAAAAAATAGCCTTAAAAACTGATTCCAAAGGAGTGTCTCCTTTCTGTCAAAATAAGCCCATTGTGTCAAAGAACAATTTTTGTTCCTTTGATGTCTTGATAAGAGCTAAGTAGTGCTGGTAAGAAGTTCTGGCTCCTCTATTCCAGGACAAAGCTAAGCGATGCCCTGGAGAACCTGCCTGGTGCTGCTGCAGAGGTGCCCTGTCCCCGGGCGCCCCCGAGCCCTGCCAGGCTCTGTGTGTGCTGCAGTGTGATGGATGGGCTGTGCCCTGGCACCCCATCAGAGCTCAGGCACTGCAGGAAGATTGAGGCCGATTGTGCCAGCATCTTTCAGGGCTCAACATATTGCAGGTTTGTCTGTCCATCTTCTGCATCAGCTGCAGGGCTGTGTGCTCGAGTCAAGAAACAGGGCTGAGTTAGAGGTGTGTGCAGGTAGATGGGGGCCGTGGTGGCTGCTGCAGCCCCTGCTCCCTGGGCACTGTGGGTTCTACTCACATGGAAAAGGAGCCCCCAGGAGACAAACTGCTGCTACATTCCTCATTATTGCTAGTGTTTTCCCTTAAATGTTCCTACTCCCAGCACTCTCACCAGGTGGCAGCCTCCAGCATGCCAAACTGGGAGCCTGGGGATGTGGGAATCTGAGTCCGGATTCAAATCACGGCAGGGAGGAGAGGAGAGGGAAAAAATCCCCTAAGTCAATATTTGCTTCGGAAGTTTTTAAATGTTCAGGTTTTTGGAAGCTTTTCAGAAGCTGCCACCAGGACAGTGAGCTACATGCTGGTTTTTTAAATTTTTGAAGTGCTGTGGGAAACTGTATTACCCTCCTGTAGAAGTCGATGGGAACGGCACAGGTGTACATGACCTGTAACTTGTGAGTCTCCACTGAGAAGTGGAGGCTGAGACAGAGGCACAGAGAACCCTGCTGGTTCTTTCAGGAAGAAGTCTGTGGATGGAGAATTGTGGTTCGGGTTGGGATAGGTACACTGGAGAAGGTACACTGGAGGCAGTGAAGAATTGGGGGAGCAAAAGTGCTAAACAGGAATATATTTGAATACAAAGTGTTGCAAGAGACAGAGGAGGCTGAGAGTAGGGCACAGGGAGCACAAGGCCTAGATAATAGCAGGGGAGGAAGCTAATCTAGTTACCAACCAGTGATAATTCCCAGGGGATGGAGATATTAATAAGGAAGTGACAGTGCATTGTATTCTACATCCCTCATGGGCCTATCTATATCTTAGTAATTGAGTAGCTGCCAAAAACTCATGGACAGTTGTGTTTGCTCATGTATCAGCTCTGACTCCTTGACTGATCTGGGATTGCTTAGAGCCTTAGAAACAGAAGTAAAGCAGAAGGCAGGAATCCCAAATCCAGATCTTCTCTCCTTTGTTGCATGTACGGGAAGCCAGCAGGTTGGGAAGGCTCTGCTAGGCTGCACGGGTGCCAGGGTGGGGCTGAAGCTGGTTTTAGAAGCATCAATGGCTCCCAGCTGAATGTTTTTAACAATCAAATTCTTTGTGAGGGACTGAAGGACAGCTGTGGGAGAACATGCAGGCACTTCAGGATGGGAGAGGGAGACAGCAAGAGACATTTTGTCTTTAGGTATAAATTCCTTGTTCTTGAGGCTTTGCACTGGACTCTTGGATAATTGGACAGATTGTTTGTATGAGAACAAAATTCCACGTAGGCCTAAAGAAAATGCAGGTGTGTGGATTGGTTATAAGTGAGGCAGCCTGAGGGAGATGTGCTTGAAAGAGAAGTGAGGTAACAGAGGAGATGGCAGTAATGCTTTTGGAAGAACTGGGGCTTCCAGCCAGACTGTGGAAGTGTGAAGCTTGCAGGCTCATGTGACTACACCATCCACTGGGTTCTCCACCTGTGCCTTGCTGGTCCATGTGATATATCCACCTGTCTGTCTGCATTCACAGGTAAGAGGCTTCCCTTTCTATCCTGGCCTAGAAGGAGCTCATGGCCAGACATAGGGAGAGGCTTGTTCTTGGAGTACAGTGGGAGTTCTGAGCTGCTGAACACTTGGGAAAATCAGCTACTTAATTAGTTGTCTGTTTTGGTAATTACTATTGGAAAAGGTCTCTATGTGCCTAATGGCGTTCATGTGTTGGTCCATAATCCAAAATAGGGCAGGGAAAGATGGCAATTTGGGACAGCAAAGGTTTGCAAATAATGTTGTGGCTTCTGTATCTGGATTTTTCTGGCCAACTTCACTCTCCCAGCCAAAAGCATTCAATATTAACATCCCTCCCAGGCTGCTGGGTTTAGCAAAGCTCTGGAGTTACTTTTTTTCTTTTTTTTTCAATTTTTTTCCTGCCCGCCTGTCGGGCAGTCTGGACTCTTGGAGAGAGTTCCTGTGCCTGTGTGTGCAGAGCTGCTGAGAGATGGCTGCCTGCACTGATGTGATGGCCCTGTCCCCTGCTCCTCTTACATGCGTTTGCAGTTTATTAATTGTGTGTGGATGGCAGAGTCGGTGCCAAAGCCCTGCACATCCAGAGTCATTTGGTGAAGGAGTCCATTATGCTTGTGGCTTGCAGTGATAAATTCCCTGTGATGGTGGCAGCTCGCAGCAGCCTCTTCTCGTAATGGCATTCTGCTCCTGTTGGCAGCCTTCCCTGGGCAGGGGACACTGCCCTTAAATAGCACAAGTGATGAGAACAACAATGGCTGTGCAGCTCTGGGAGACCAAAACGTTATGGGGGAAGCAGAGTAATTCCTTTTCTGTGATGGCTGTGTGTAAGGAAGCTTGCAGGGAAGATGGTACCTGGGTGTCTCAATGTTCCCAAGGGAATAAAGAAGCAGTGGTCTAAGCAGAGATGCATTCCTGGGCAAGAGTGGCTGAATACAGTTGTGAAAAACAGATGAAAGGGTTGTACACAATCTACCTGTCCTACTCTTCATGGAACAGCCTTTTGGAACTTGCTTAGACATAAAGGATGGGACCAGAAGTGGAGTGAGCGCTCAGATGACCCATCTGAAATAGCAGCAGCTTCCAATTTCTGTACTCTGACCAGTTCCTTTTGTGTGGTGTATTGCCCTCAGGAATGGCAGCTGACCCACAGAAGGATTTGTGCCACATTGATGCTAATCTAATTAAAACAACACTTGCTGTTTAGTGTGGACCAGAGTGAAGTGGAGGCAAGTGTATGTCCGAATGTAAAGATTGAGTTATTAGGGTGTAAAATAATAATCAAGAAAACTATCTCTAGTGGAAGCAGTTGAGTGCAGTGGGTAAGATACTGTTGGGAGATCATCTTAATGTAGCAGTGCTGTTTTCAGAGACAGCTGATATGTTCTGTGAGGGATTCGTACATGAGAAGGTTCCCAGAGAACAATGGCTAGAGGAAGGGTTTATGCATCATTTGATGGAGAACTTAGTTATTTTCCTCTCTCTCCTTTGTTTCTCTTGAAGTTAGGCTGGTTTTCCCAGATTCTGGGGTAGTAATCCACTTGAATATTTGTGGACAGGTTTTTGTTTGCAGGCATGTGGACTTAGAGCTCTGTCAGGCAAATGTAAATGCAGCTTTAAAGATCAGGAAATGGTTAATACTGCTGAAATCACTAGATATCAGTCACCTTTAGGGTGTTAGGCTGCCTGTTTCCTAATTGTTAATGTTAATTGGCTGCTTGTCTATGTGTAGTACATAAGTGGTGGGCAGCCCCTTCCATAGACCCGGGCCCCCAGCTGTGCAGGGCTGGAAAAGGACAGTTCCTCCTGCTGTGGAGCTCCCAGCCCTGATGGCTGGCTGAGGAAAATGAGTCCGTGGCCTGTGCTGGCTTTGGAAAAGCTAACTTGAGTCAGGGAAGTGATGTCGAGGTCTAGAGGTGCAACAAGGACTGGTAGCATTTGCAATACAATCTACTGTGGGAACCACATCCAGCTTAGCCAAGTGAATTTAACAGGACTAACCAGGCAAAGCAAAGCAACAATGAGGAGAAGAACAGGGGCAGCCAGCCAAGCAACACGCACTTACTGTATAACCAGCTGAATTGCGTTGAAGTTCCTAAGGCAGTCACTTAGAACTTGGGGAGCTCCAGGCAGAGAAGACTACCAATAAAGCCCCTCAGCCACCTGATAAGGACATGTATGTGTGCTAATGTTGGGTGACTGTGTACCAGGAACGTGCAGAAGGAGAAATGAATAACCATGTCATGCTGACATGTAAGCTGTGGTGAAGATAACTCTGTGAAATGATGACCAATGCACATGATGCTGATTAAAGAAGGCCTTGACTTTTAGGCAGCAGAAGTGAGCAGCGAGTTCCTGTGCTGACCTTTTTCTGCAGGCCCCTGCAGGGCACAAGAGAACTGCCGAATGAACCATTTCATCAGCTACTTGGGGTATTTTAAAGACTATTCTGCACAGAGATGTGAGCAGAGGAGGCACATTTTTTTTGCTAACCAATTTATTACAAGTGTGGGCACTTCTTTCACTGGGTTATTTGCAAGTCCCTCGCTTCTGTCATTTGCCCTTGGCTGTGGAATAACCGTAAAACATTTACTGCGAAGCCATGAAGAATCCATATGTCCATGTGATCTGTCAGGCCACCAAGAAGCCAGAGCTTGTGGGGTAGCATAAGGATATCTGAAGGTGACACATGCTGTCATTTGATGAACAGAGATGCAGAAGGGGATTCTGGCAGCCACTACCTTGGCCTTGACAACTTGTGATGGTGACCAGGTGGGGTGTGTTATCTTAATAGTCTGGAGCTCTTGTGAATTATTTGCTGATAGATGTAAACAGCTGTTATTCTTGGTAATGGAAAGCAATTAGAAACATCTGTACTCTTGGCGATGAGTAATGCCTCCCATCTTCACTGCTCCCAAGTGCCAATTGGAAATAACATCATCAGATGGGGCTGGCAATCGGCACTGCATTATGGCCCAGTGATTCGTACTGAGCTGTGAAGAACAAGAGGTGAAGTGCAGTGGAGTAAGCCTGTACCTGAGCTTGCTTGGGATTCATTTCCCCTCTCAGGATGAGCAGAAGGAAGTTCCTGGTTTGGTTCTGCAGAGCAAAGCCAGTTGCCCCGCAGCTCCCTGTCAGCCTGGTGTTCGGGAGCTGTGGGCTGGTCTGCCTTCTGGAGGTGGTTCCACCGTGCTGTGCTGAGGTACCATCCCACTGTGCCCACATGGAACTGAGGTATCCCTGAGGCCTCAGTGTTATGGGTTCACCTAGGTGGGCCTAGATTTGGGCTCTGAAGTCTGGACTAGGCTGAAGCTGTCAGCTGACTTGAGCTGGGCTGAGCTAACAGCTGACCTCTTCTAGCCAGTAAGTTTGTATTCCATACCACATTATGACATCATCTCCATGGAAGTAGGAACCAGTGTGGGAGTCGTTAAGGCAGTCGCTTCTCAGCCTCCTCTTGGGAGGACGCACGATGCTGTCCCAGGGGGGATGGAGAGGACCAGGCCCACCACTGGCTCACAGGGTACCTCAGGAAAGTAAAATGTGTTGTTCTGGGTCTCTCCTTTCTGCTTGGGTTTGTCTCCCTGAGGAATAAGCTTCTTCTTAAGTAATGTGTAGTTAGGACAGTAGAATTTGTGTGTTCGTTAAGAAATTGAGGTGGGAAACTTGTTGTTGCAGACTTGTGTGAGTGTATATTTGTACTCTCTTCTAATTGTCTCTTTCTTTCTGTGAAAAATATATGTAGATTTAGTATAAATGCAGTTTGAAGTGTTTTTTTCTTTCCCCTCTCTTTTCCTCCCTTTCCCTGGTGTTAGGAGGGAGGCTTTTCTCTCTGTGCTTGGGGGGGTTGGCAGTTGCTTATCTCAAACCAAGACACTCAGGCACGCACGTACGTGTGCCCAGCTCGGAGCTTGCCAGCAGCTGGGATGAGGTCCTTGATCTGGAGGCACCTTGAGTAGAGGGAAGACCAAGAGAAGCCCAGGAGCTTGGTATCCAGCAGCTCTGGTGAGGCTTCTCAGATATGCTCAGAACACCCTCCCAACAAGCAGTAACTAGTGACACTGAAGTGTGTTATGGAGGGAGGCTTTTTGGCTTTTGGTGCCCTCTGAGCTGTGTTGTTGAACAAAACTTGGGCTGGAGTCTTCTAGGTTGTCTTTATTCCTAATTGTACATGGCAAAACCTTGTTGTGGCTCCGGAATCACAAAATGTCACCCTTGATGTCCTCAGTTGGGGCTAAATGAATAGTATTTGACAAAACAAAAAGAGTAATTTAAAGTCCTTAGCTTTGAGGGTTTTTTTTGTTTAATTGTGTGATTTTCATTCACGATTTTCCCATGACTCTGGAAAAAATATGCCACAAAGGCCCCAGAATCTCTCTGGACACATCTGGCTTAGCTGTTTGAGACCAAGGGTCATCTTTGAGTAGGAAGGATTGTTAGCAATGCTCCCGGAGTGTTTGTGAGGAAAAGTGGCTGTTGGAGCTGGATGGCTTGGCAGGATCTGGTCTCTGATGGATGTCTTTTCTACTTTTAGTTCACTACTTCTTTGTTATTTAAAAATAGAAAAGGGTACCTCAAATAGCACTGTGCCATTTGTTGACTGCACAGATACCTTTGACTTTCTGGCAGTTCCTATTGGTTATTTGCAGAGTCAGTGTTAACTTGTTTTCTTTGTCGTTGGCTTCATTGTACAGGTTTGCATCCTTGTATGGCTTTCACAGGGTTTTAAAACATATTAAAAAATGGTGAATGCTCTGGTTGTAGCATCTCTAGTTAATAAATTGCGGGAATGGAATGGATCTGATTAGTTCCTAAATTGTAGTTTAGAATTTGAGAAGGAGCATTGGATGGGTGAAAGTCTCTGGAATGGGTGGGAGTACAGTACGGGGTTGCTCCTTTTCTTGGCTTGTTAGTTCATTCTCACAGGCTGTGTGGGTGAATTCCACCCACCCCAAATGAAGAAAAGCAGGGAAGTAATTAACACATGAGACAGAAAATATGAAATACTATACTATGCAGAGGCATTTCATGCTTTACTGGTTTCATGAGAAAACTGAGGTGCCAGAACAATAACTAATATGTTGCACGAAGACAAAAAAGATATCTTATGCAAGGTCAGGGCATTTGGTGGCTTTATGAGGGGGAGAATGGTGCTGAAATGTGTGATACTCCCAACATGGAGAAGCAGTAGCTGTGTTTTTATTCCCCTCCTGTGTGGGGTGAGGTGACTGCAGGGGTGTAGGTATGGATGTTGTTGGAACAGGCCGTTATCCGGGTGCTTCTAGGCATGACTGAAGAGCAGCTGCTTTCCTGAAGCTACTGCTGAGGTGGGTATTTCCTAAGGACTCTCAAGTATTGGAAGGACCATGCTTAGAAAATGACTACAGAGTAGGTTTGTACAGGTACAGTCTAATTTCCACTTAAAATAGGAGTGGTTCCTGTCCTCCCCTCCTGGATTTGAGGAAACTCAGGACAAGTAACTTGTGCATGCTCTATCCCCATGCATAGCAGGGTGAAATTCCCCTGTGATGCTCTGCAGGCCTGAGCTGCCCACACAGGGATGCTTCAGATCCGGGTGAAGCAAGTAAAAGGTGATCTCTTGGCTTCAGGGAGCTTTGGAAGGAAGAGGCAGGCCTACAGGTTTTGCTGTTCTTTGGTGCCTCAGAGCTTTGGGTGCCTAGTTCTTATCCATGCCGTGTTCCTGAGAGCTCCTTCAGGTTCCACTGGGAGCTGGCCCAAGGCCTACGTTTTGTAAGTGTGTGTGAATGGCAAGAGGAGAGTGGAGGAGGTGGGACTGGTCCTTCGGGTGAGGCTCTTGGAGCAGCAGCCAGGAGTGTCCTTTGGTTGGACTGTGGGGTGCCACAGGGCATGGTGGCCCCATGCTGTGGGGTGTGCTAAATGGAGAGAGCCAGGGAGGGCAAACAGAACTTGAGCTGTGCCCCTGGGTCTCCGCTGGGCTGGAGAGGTTGGGAAGCTGACTGGCAGTGTTGGAGGAGCACAAGGGGCACGGATTGGTGTGGCTGTCCCAAGGACCGGGCTTTGATAGCTGCTACCACAATTGTATGCCAAGGACAGCTGCTGGATGAAGGATTAGGATGGGCTCCAATTGCTGAGGTTTACTTTACAGATGTCATAAAAAGGCATTCTTCAAACCTGTTCATTCCTCCAGTGCTGCTTTTCCAGATGGGAATTACAGAGCAAGATTCAGTGAAATCTGCTTTTGTGTTATTTAACAGAAAAGAATTACAATAACCTTTTCTAATCCTTTCATTTCAGGTTTGATTTACCTGCTATACTTTGATCAGAAATTCGTGTAGTTTTACGGGATTAGGTATTTTCATGTCCAGTTCTGGAATGACTGTAGTGTATAAAATGTTCTATGATTATTGTATTTGGAAAGCTGGGATTAACCTGTGATTCTTGATTAAAAAGATATTGTACAGAGATTGGGGAGGGTGGGGATGGGCATTGAAATTGTTGCTTGGTTGTGTCTCCGTTGTTGCTTGAAAGAAAGCAAAAATGAGGTGGTTGTCTAGGCAGCAGGCTGGCAGATAAATTCAGAATTAGGGAAGGTGGAATGCTTTTTACTAATTTAAACACTTGTGATTTGCCTTGGAACTCCCTAAGTGGTTGGTAACAACCAGGCCTTTGCTTACGGTGTCCTTTGATACGGGAAGATGGCAATGCTGAATATGTGTCTGCTGATGTGGTGTTTGTGCCTCTGCTGAGGGTGGGATTGGCCTCCTCTGAGTTAAGGACTTCAGTGTCCAAGGGAAAGTCGCTTGTTAAGGCCAAACATGATTCATATTCAGAAGTCCTAGCAAACAAAACCAGGTTTGTGCAAGTTGGTTTTTTTCCACCTGGTGGCAGGAAAAGCAGTTTTTCTACAGGTGGTAGTTCTATACAGGTAGAGGAGAGTTGCTGTGTGGGACAGGATTACCTGCTGCTGAAACGGGGGTACAGGAATGCTTGCCTCTCCCAGCCAGGGGACTGAGCAGGTGCTTTGGAATCATGTGGATAGAAGGAACACTTCCATGTATGTATTTTATGTGCATATATATTAAAAAAGCCTAAAAGTCTAATTGTCTTCAGCTTAGTACTGAAGTGCTGGACTGCTGTATGTATTTTATATAGAAATAAGGAATAAATCCACATAATTTGTTCTATTTCAACTTAAATTCATCTCAAAGTCTTTGTTGATTACACTGCCATTCTCCCCTTGTGTAGAGGGAAAGTAAGTAGCACAGGTCTAGACTGGTTTAGACTAATGTGGGAGTTGTGGTGATGTGGTAGTGTGGTGGATATCATGGGCTGAGGCTGCATTTGGTTCCTGCTTGCCCTTTTTAGAGGAGAGCAACCAGCATTTTTGAGGGAGAAGGTTTTTGTAAGTTTGTGAAAAGAACAGAGGGCAGTCCTGCCTACAAGATCAAGCCACTGCCTGGCCCAGCAGTGAGGAAAGTTGCTTTGCCTCGTGGGCAGTTTTTGAGGAAAGAGCTGTGGTGGATAGTTTCCTCATTAAAAATACCCTTCCACCTTTTTTTCCCCTCAAAGCTCTTGTCTGGACGGTGCTGCCAACCGCAGATAACGTGGTCCTGTTAAGGGTGCAGAAGTCAAGGGGATAACAAGGAGGTGCTTTAGTCCATGCTAGGATGTGGTCCCGTTAAATCCTGGAGAAGCGAGTGGGAGCTGAGGGTTGTGTGCTCTCAAATGCTGCAGTCCTGGCTGAGCTGGAGCATAGTGTGCAAAATGAGAGCAGAAGTTCCACATGGTAATTATCAGGCAGTTTGGGTAACTCTCTCTTCCATAGGAAATCACTCTCAGGATTATGTGCTCTCAGGAAAGATTAGCAAAGCTGAGGAATCTCCAGGTTGATAAATAGGAAGATTAGATGGAAACAGTGGGAAAGCTACTTAGAACTGAAGTCTTTGCCCTGAGAGCCAAAAGAAAAGCTTTTAACTAAGCGCATTTGGAAGAACAAGCCTGAAATTGCAAGAAAAGATGGCATAAGAAGGGAAGATAACAGCTGGAACCTAAAGGAGCTTGTAGTTGCTTCTTGCCGTGTATGGAAACTTAGCAGGAACTAATTCCAGGAACAGACAGTGCACAATAACCCTGACTGCTGCTGTAACTGAGACGATGCGTGGACTGAGCCTCTGGCAGAGGCTTTTGGGGTTAGTAGAAGGGATGGACCAAACCTGGGCCAGGCTGGAAACGGTGGATTGCAGATCATACAGCCTGAATCACTGATACAACAGGAGCAATGCTGTTTCTCTTCTCTGTTTGCAATGGCAGCTTGTTTGCAAGGACGTTCTGGGCAGTGAGTCTTGGCAAGGCTTGCGAAAAGCAGCGGTTTCAGCTCAAATGAGACTTTTTTAAGTTTCAGATTGCCACAAACAATGCAGTTGGGTAGTGCACAGAGAACAAGAAATAGCTTGTGATGTGTGAGTGCTGGTTTGGATTTTTAGCATTTCTGGCAAGGTGGTGTGTTGAGTGTATTTTTTGAGGCCACGAACTGTTCCATCCTCCGTCAGGGCCGAGATACGGTAGGATGTCCATTCATCTGCAGCCTGTTTGAGAGTCGTGCAAATGGAAGGTCTCTTGTTTTTCCCTGAACTTTCTCGGAAGAGTTACCTGAGGCCAAGACCAACTTCCCAGCTGTTTTGCAGTTGAGGTGACCTGAAGCTGAGGTGTCCTGCTCTCGGCACCCCGTGTACCTTCTGTCCTCCGGGGCATGCTCGCAGCTCGGTGCCGGTGCTCGCTTTGCTGCCTCGGTGAGGTATGTGCTTGGGTCCTGGGGCTCTGGGGTGTCACTGAGGATGGAGCTCTGGGCCTGCTCACAGCTGACAAGTCCTGGGATGGGCTAAGAACTGCAGGCAGACGAGCCAGGAGATCTTTTCTTAACTTGCTGATAGGTCAAAATGTTTGGAAACAACAGGAACACAGGGAAACTGTAAAATACTGATAGAAAATGGATCTTTTTCCACCACTAAGAAGCTTTCACTTCTGTCTTCCAAATGAGAAACAAATGGTCATTTTGGAAGGAATTCCATTTCTCCACTCAGTTTCTTCTGTTTACATTTTAGTTTAGACCTGCTTTTCTGACTTGTTCATTGAGTTTCACTGGTGATCCATGGATACCTGGATATACCAAGGTGATAAAATTAATGTCTTGGAAGTCTCATACGTTGTGTATACTTGTGCTGTCAGGAAGTAATGCAGCAGAAACATGAGAACATTACTCTGAATCATGTGGCAATCCTTGTCGTCTTGCTGATGATATGCAGCCTGAATATTCCAGGGAAACATTAAAAATAAAAAAATTATTCCAGAATGGTCAAAGTGACAGAGGCCGAGTAGTGAAACCAAGTGTATGTATGTTTGATAGCTATTCTTAAACAGAAGTAGAAAGTCTTCCTTATGGCAACTGTCTGATATGGAAAAATGTGTAATTGTTCTAGTTTTATTTCTAAAAACACTAAAGTTGGGTACAATGAGTTTGAAGGATAAACAGCAAAACTACTAAAGAGGATATTGACAGTGAATTTTAGTGTGGCTGCCTTTCAGCCTTGCTGAGTAGCACCTTCTCTATTTTCTGTAATGATTGTGTCATTGAAGGAAAAAAATCCAAGCCCTTTACAGGGAACCTGTGGACACATTTGTGTCGAGCCAGGTTTCAGTATGATTGCTTTTCTGTTCTTCTTTATCCTTAGGAGAGACAAGTTCCTTGTCCAGCTGTCCTAAACACCTGCCTGGCTTTTCAAATCTACAGTAGTCTCTGGAATTCTGGAATTTGGCACAGGAGCGATTCCTTTACTGGTTCCAATGCTCATTGCTTTACTTGCTCGTTGCTGTAATTGTTCTCTTTGCCTCTTCCATGTTCCTGGCAGTCTTCTCTAGATTGGACTAATCCAAATGAGTTGGTATTATCTGCATAGGTCATCACCTCATTTCTCAGCCTCTTCTCTAAATCATGCCTAACGACTGTAAATAACTCTGGTCTTAGTGTCTTGGGGCACCTCCTTGTTAATCTCCAGCCATTATATTAATTGACCATTTGATCCTAATCTCTCCCCTGCCCCTCCCTTCGTCCCTTTGACTAACTTGCAGCCAGAATGTCTGTGCTCAACTACCTAATATTCCTGGGAGCTCTGGTGAGCCACTTGGAGGCTTTTTGGAAGCCCAGAATGAGATGTCATCACATCCCTCTTTTTCTCCTGCTTTGATGCAATGGCATTATATCGGGCATGATTTTCCACTCTCCTGCCAGGCTCACTGGTGATTTATTGCTCGGCTGTGGCTGCTGCTCGCTCCTTTCAGTGACTTGTTGGCTCTGAGTGAAGAATTGAGGTGGGGAAAGAATTTGGAGACGTGTATGTGGAGAGAAGAGGAGGAGGAGGAACAGGGAAAGGGAAATGAGCCCCTTGTCCTGCTCGCTTGCACAGTATTTCTGCCAGCATATCACCATGTCATCTTGGAAATAAAAGCAGAAGTGGGAGTTGATTCAAGGCATTTCTGACAGAGGTAAAATAAAGAAATTTATTCTTTAGGATTATGTACAAGTCGATCAGACTCTGTTCTGTCGTTCACTCACCATTTTGCCATCAGCCAGATCATAAAAGCTGGCTGTGCCCATTCTCTGTGTTTTACAGTTGCTGTATATTTGGGGAGTGGAAGGAGAAGTTTGGTGGTTCTTTCTTCTCTGCCTCAGCACCAATACAATAAGCCATATTTTAAAGGCTAGGGTTGTGGGATGTCTGTGTAAGCAAATACAAATCTTTCTGGCATTTCAATTTCCCCCTGGAAATCTCGTTTTGATACTCAGGTGCTATGGAATTCTGGGATCTCCTTCGGTTGCTGCTGCCTTTACGAAAGCAGCTGTTCCATCAGTGCTGTGGGTTGAAGTCCCCATGTCTCAGAGGCCAGGAATTTGACCTGCATGTTAATAGGCCAGCCCCGGCAGTTGTGTGACCATAAACAAGACCCATGTCCTTTGACGCCACTCGGGCTCTCTTGTAGGTGTCCTGCTGATAGAGACCATCCAGGATCAGGGACGAGTAGCCTCTGTCCCATAGTTGGGTTGTGGGCCTTTAGCTTCAGCTGAGCCTGCCGTTGTCTGTTGCTGTGTGCAGTGGGGTTTGGAAAGAGATGAATGCCATAGACAATATTCCTGGGACTGAGGAAGAACTTCTCCCGTGCCTCAGAAAAAGGTACATCTCACTGTAGAAATGGAAGATGTACAACATGAAAGGTTTGAGACACTTGAGTCTCTGCGCCATTACTGCCCAACCTGTGTCCCCTTACCCAGCTGGCGGTCAGGGCTTCACTGCCCACGGGGTTCAGCAGCGTGTTTTGGTGATTCCAGCCCTAAAATCCCAAATAGACTGTTGTCCCTTATTGCTTGGTCAGGATGGAGTTGATCCCAAGACATGGGGCTTTTCTGAACCTCTGCTGGCTGGTGAGCAGATAGGTGTTAGTGGGGTGTCTTGTGGATGCTCCTTGGTGGATGAAATCTTACACTGAGCCTCTTCTGCTTTTGGGTCATTGTTGAGATTTTTTGGTGGGGAAATGATAGGTGGATGTCAAGATGGAAGACAGATGGATAGACAGAAAGACAGGATCAGATATTAGATGAGTTACAGTTGTAGCCTTAATGCATGTGCTGTCTTAATGCTGCAATATTAGCACAGCATCAGAGTCCCTCTACATCTGCCCCCCTTCATCCAACTGTACTGATTTATATGAAAATTAAGATTACAAATTAAAACCAGGCTATCCTGGAGTTTTCCAGTTCATCAGCCATCCAATAAAAATGATGTCGAGCTTGTGTGCATAATTCCCAGAAGATTACTTTGTCCTTACAGCTAAGCTCTGTCCCTGATATAAAAGATCTCTATCCAGTTTTATTGAAATAAAGAACTAACATCATAATCCCAATATTGAGGTATAATCTTCATTATCTCCTGACCCTCTTGAGATGTTTTTTCTCCCACCCCCATTCTATTCTGATTCAGATTGATTTCATTTATAATCCCTATGTGTTTACCTTTATTCAGATAGGATTATAAACCAAATAAATAAAACCCTTCCCCCCAGCCTACCATAGAGCAAATACCCTTCAGCTGAGCGCTCATTCCCTGATGTGTTGGGCTGAGCTGTGGCATGCTGGGCTCGAGTGGTGCTGACTCTGCAGTTGGGGTTCCCCAGCAGCACTGCCCACACTTCCTTTCACCCTGGGCCTGTGCCCACCTGGGGCAGGGCTGGTGCTGGCACTGAGGGGAGGGGGCAGGGGACATGTCCATGGAGGTGCAGACAGGTGTGCTGGCCTGCGCTGGTACCTGCCACGGTGAGCAGTAAGTGATGGTCCCTGTGTTGCTCACGGCAGGGCCACTGTGGGTGAGACTGCAGAGCAGTGTTTCTGTGCCGTGGGAACAGCCAGACAGTCAAGCCAGGACACCTACACCTGCCTGCTCTTACTAGTCACACACAGGGGCACTGGTGATGGGTAATGTCATGGTCTGGTGTCTTTGGTTACCTTGGAGGGCTAACCCAGAGTCCAGCTGTGCCAAAAGGGAAGGCAGGCTCTTGGAGTCTGTGTTCCATAGTGGTGAAATGGTCGTAAGGAAATCTCACTGTAATCACTGGGGTGTTTACTTTACATGGAGAAGACAGGAACCTCCAAAACATGAAGTGCAAGTGGGAAAAGTGTTGATTTGGTGGTGTTTTTTTGGATTGTGTGTGTTGTACACTGTCATGGCAGATTGGAGGTTCTGGAGGCGTCGTGATGGTGTTTCATTAGGTACTTAAGGATAAGGGCAGTGGAGATCCCAGTACCAGTGGGGTCTAGTATGGGAAAAGGAGGTGCAGTTCCTGGCTAGGCTGATGGCTTTTCTGGTGGCCATGGTGTCTCACTGAATTGCTCAGTCTGTATGAAATGAGGTTGGAAATAGTGTTCATTGACAAGAACTTGGAGAATCCAAGGGGAAGACTGCAGTGCCGTTAGACATACATGCTATCAGAGGGGGGAGCATTTAGTTTGCTACAGACAGAAACTGTCTTGCATTGCTAAAATAATTGTGCTGCTTGTCCTGGGGTATAGTAACTATGTGCTTAAGAAGAAATCAGCCAGGTAAGCTGAGGTTATTCCTTCTGTGTCTCTATCTGCTAAGCTGATAACATGGAAACATATTGATGAGGGCTCAAGGAAAACATGAAATATTTCATCAGTAAGATTATACCATACCGAGACAGATGTTGGGAAGCTGTAACATTTAAAAATAAAGAGATAAACACATGCTTGCAGGAGGGATGGAAAGATTATTGTGGGTTTTGTGGTTTTTTTTGTTTGTTTGTTTTTTGGTTTGTTTTTTTTTTTTTTCTGTGTGGACTGAGTGGGAGGAGGGAAGGGAGAACAAGGAGCTGAGAGAGTAGGAGGCCATAGCAGAACTTAAAGAAGGACTTACTACCTGAAGGCAGACTGAGAGGGTGAATAGTGCTGCCTTGAGATAAGGAGATTTAGTGAGGACTAAGAAAAGTGAGCTTATCCAGCTTTTTAACCTGTCTGTTCTTGTATGGACCAGCTGTGCTGCTGCTCATGACAGGCTGGATTTCAGTCCTTAATGGTAAAGCTTTACTTCTGAAGTAGTCAGACCTGGGAGTCAGGAAGTGCCTGACTTAGGAGTGTAAGTGAAGGCAGGCCCACCGTGTGCTGCAGGTGGTGTGTGTGTCTGAGGGTGTTACACTGGCGTGTTGGTACCGTTCCGGTGAGGCCTCTGCCTTGCCTGTTGCTGCTGTGCTGTGTGACAGGCACTGCCAGCGATCCCCTGGGGGAAGGCTCAGTGAGCCCTGGCCCTGTGCTGCTCTGCAGCAGCTGTGCTGAGCCTTGCTGTAATGCTGCCCCTCACGTGGCCATAAGCTGCTGGAGTCATGCTTTGGGTGAGCTGGGTGTGATCCATGCACGGTGTTGAACAGCTGGAAGCATTCCCACTCAGCTGGGGCCATCCAGCTGTAACTGGCCTGTAGAGGTGTTCTGCAGTCCCTTACAGGCTGGGGGAGTGTGTGTTTAGGTAATAAAATGGGAGTTTTCAACCAAAATGCTTCAAAAGAATTGGGTATTTTGAGTTTGGGTGTGTAGTGCCTGGGAAGGAAGAGGAGTGTCTGCATTCTTCTTTGAGGATGTGAGATCCTGCTGCTGGCTCCTGTCTCTGTGACCCTTGCAGGTGTCCAGGGAGGGACCTGCTGGGAAAGCTTCATGGCTCTGCAGGCCACCACGGGGGTGCCAGGTACCTGTACTGATCCAGAGCTCCTGTGGGACTCTGCAGGGATACAGCTTCATTTAGGGGCCTGCTGGACAGCTACCAGCTGCAGCGTGCTCCCTGGGCTGAGGAGCAGTTGACCCCCCAAGGCCCCACTGACAGGATGTGGATGTCCAAGTGTTTCTCAAAGTTCCTGGGGTCAAAAAACAGCACCTCCTCAGCTTCTCAGGTGGGATAATCAGCACAGGGGACCATCAGAAAAGGGATGTGCTTTTGTTCTGTCTCGACAGGCTGTGTGAGTAGATGAGTAGTCTGTAATGTGAAGTCATTCTGTTTGAGTTGGAGAGCACAGTGTTTGAGCATTCACGGGTTGTCCCAGTGATCCTTGGGCTCACTGAGTGTGGGAGAGTTTTCCATACCTCTTGGCAAAGTACAGGGAGCTTGACTGAGTTGCCACCAAAGTGGTTAACTTTCTCACTTTGATCTTGTGATGGATGACAGTGCCAGGGACATCCTTAACACTGTACAACCTCAGTGGTTCCCTAAAGGTGATATACATCATGTGTAAACGTTACCATCTGCAGAATGCTGCTTTATGAAGAACTTCCAACTCTGCCTTAAGTGGGAGTCTGAAGTGACAAAGTGATGGTGTCACTTTGCAACTGGCCCTTGAAAGATGGTCCATTCCCTTCGGGAGCCATCTGTGTAGCTCTGCGTGCCTGATGGAATGTTTGTTGTGTTAGGCTGAAATAAAGAAAATCATCTTTGTGTTCCTTGTGCTGTGACTTGCAGGGAGTTTAAAAGCCCTGTGAAAGCTTGTTCCCTTTTGACCAAAGGAAAACTAAGTTTGGACCTGGAGTGTAGGCTGGAGGTTTAGGACTGGTGGAACCTTTGTGAAACCCAAGTGTTGCAGAGAGTGGTTGATGCAGGTTTTCTTCCTCCCCGGCATGGGAACCAGCCTTCTGTTTGCCTGTGATTAGTCAATTTACATAGCAGGTGGAAGAGCAAATTACCTACTTGGCTACTAGCAGGAGTGGCTTAAAGGGACGGAAACATCTGAAATAGATGTTGGAAAAAATAAGTTAGGAAGTGGTGTAAGGTCAGTGGCCAGCTGTTGATAGGAGGGGGTCTGAGCAGCAGTTGGCGATAGATTATCACTTTACTGATGGTTGTGTGATTGCATTGTCACTCAGGCTTGGCCAGTTCCTCACTCTTCCTTGCATCAGCCTTCTTCCCTGTATCTATCAGAGAAGCTGGAAGGAGTGCAGAGGTGCTTTGGGGTGTTTGTGGGTGCCGACTTGGCCTTTGTACGGTAATGCTTGTCTGTAACTGCCCAAGTATTAGTCGGGCTTCTGGTATTTTCTGTGGTTGTCTTCCATCAGCGCTAGCATGTACTTGGAATGGGCTGGAAAAACAGCAGGAGAGAGAACGCTGACACCTGGAACTGCCACTGTTACTGCTGCGTGGCCGGTCCAGAGTTGTGGAGAGAAGGAGAGATTTTTGAGTTGAGAAAAAGGGGTTTTAGAATAACAGACAGTTGTTAGGGCCTCCTAACAGGTGCGGTTTGTTCTGGGAGAAAGAGACTAGCAACTTGCAAAACAAAGAAGATACGAAGGTTTCAAATCGGTCTGCTCATGGCAAAAGGATCTTGAGAGATAACGTTATCATAGCAATGGTGCTAAAAGTGTCATCCAGTTAAAGCTGTGATGAGTTTGATGGACGCTGTGGTTCGGCCTGTGGGACAGAGCTATGGGTGGGAAGAAGGAAAGAGATATATTTGGTAATTAGAAGTTAGAGGGGGAGCTTTGACCTGTCTTTTTCTCTCCATGGAGTTCTTGAATAAAACTGTCTTTGAGTGTGACACCTGTAGGCTGTGGCCTAATTAGTTTTTTCTCGTCTTCAAGATTTTCTACGAACTCGCACAATCACACGCTTACACAGAGTGCTCTGGCTTTGTGGGGGCTTTTGGTATCAGAGAACTCACAGCTTGTTTTAGTGTAAATACTGTTTTAAAGGTTCAGAAAAGGGCTGAAGTTCAGCTATGCTGCTTCCTTTCAAGTTCTCTTAGGGTGGTTTTTGTTTTTATTTCTTATAAAGGCAGGTAAGCATTGTGCAAGGCACAGAAAAGATGGTGAACATGGACAGAGGAGGGAAGAGGCCATGAGCAGGATTAGGGACAGCAATGCCCCTCTCAGGAGACAAGGCTGGAAGGAGCAGCATGGTTAGACATGTGTGGTGGCATCTGTCAGGTGGCTCTCTGGAGTTCTGTATTGGAATTGTTGGCTGTAAGGAGAGGTGTGAGAATGTGCTGAAGGAGCTTCTGCAAGCAAAAGGCCTTTGGCTGTTGAGATGGGCCCAGGTCAGGAGAGAGGCCTGGAGAGGAATACCACAGAGCAGCGGTGAAGCGTCCCGAGAGTTTGCCTGACCAGTTCCCTTCAAGATGCCTTTTGTCTACAACGTCTGTCTGGGCTTCTCATTAAGATTCCCAGAAGAAGATGGATCAGCTGCCTTACCTGTTGACAAGGACACAGTTTGGGGAAACATTGGGCACTGAGCAGGGCGGCAGTGGCCAACTGCAGGGCCAAGGACATGGGTGAAGCTGCAGGACCTCCACAGGGTCTGAAGGTATTCTGACCTGACCCTGGCTTAGCAGGCAGGTGGCTGAGGTGCAAAGCCCAGCCCAAAAGCCACGTTCTTTGAAGGTGTGCAAATGGAAACATCCAGAAAGGGCTGGCTCGGAGCACTTCATTACTATCAGTGCCTGAGTAATGTTCATACTTTGTCATTGCTCACTTTTATGGGTGGGCTGGCTTCAAATGCAGTATATTATGCAATGGTTTTGTCATGTTTCAGTGATGATATTAACAGTCTAATGCTAAACAGGTTCTGAGGAAATGAGGAGGAAAAAAAAATGACTTACTATATTTACCCTGAAACAAGATTCAATCTGCCACTGTATTTAATGCTATATTTTTCATTATCTCACAAGCATATGTTGGAACTGCTACAGATGATGAAGTTAGCTGCTGGGCAGAGCTATCATCAATGCTTTCCATCTTTATTTTAATAAGAGGAACGAGCAAATTGTTTGTGACCTTTGTCAAGGGCTTCCTGGAAGACAAGAAATGTAGCTGCAACAGAATCACTAGCCTGGAGCCCTGCTGAATATTCAAAGCTTGAGCCCTGCCTGGAATGTGCAGTAACAAAGCCATTGTGTCTGACAGAGCTATGTCTGCCACAAAGGAACTGGGAACTAACAGCAAAAGTTAAACCTTTCCTTTCTTCTTCCTCTCACTCCTGGAACAATGCGGCAATACGCTGTTTTGTTCAACCTACATGCAGGGCAGGAAGCTGAAAACGGTATTTCCCTGACAGCTGGCTCATCCTGCATGTGCTGCTGTGGAGAAAAAAAGTGGGTTTTTTTAGGAAATAAAAAGCTGACATATGTGCTCTTGGTATGTGTCACATGAGGGGCATGTCCCCTTTGGCAGGCAGCAGTGAGGAGCAGGGAGATGCCATTTTGAGGTACCTCACACAAAGAGACCCTTCTGTTACTTGAGGCACATGGTACCATCTGGAGTGAGTAAGAATGCTGGGGCAAGGGATGGGGCTGGGCGTGTTGAAGAGCAGGAATGGTTACAAAATGCTTTCCTGGAGGATCTCCTTGCTCATGCCAGAATACCAGAGCACCAAACGCCATCACCATCCATTCCCCAGGAAAACTGCCACCTGTGGCATTACTCCAGTGTGCAGACAAACTGTGGGAGTCACTCCTGGGACTGGAATCACCTCAGCAACAATTGCTTTGGCTTTTTGCCTTGTGCAGTTCTTAACAGTTTGCAGAGATGGAGACTGTGCCAGATGCTGTCTGTTGGTCCAGGTGTAGGCTTTGCAGGTGACCTGAGATTGAACACTTCACTGCGAATGTTTATGTGAACTTCCAAGGACCATTTCTCATATGTGGAAAAACAAAAGCGTGGTGGAAGTGGTAACACATCCCTGTCTGTTATCTCCAGCTCTGGTGACTGGCAGTGTCTGCACTCCCTTAAGGTGGTTTAAGAAGGTGTTGTGGGCACTGGGTTTGTAGGGAGAGGATTTTATTTTGGCATCAGCTGTTCATGGTCTCTGAAATCCAGCTACATTACTTTGTTGCATTGAACGTATCATTTTGCGCACTACTGTATCCTTGCAAACTCGGAGGGAATTTCCTTGTGGGCATCTGAGGAAGTTTAGTTGTAAATGAAGAGTTCTGCTGGTCCTTGTGGAGCTCAGCACACTCCAGCCACCAAGAATTTTCCAGGATTGGTACTTGATTATCCTTGTGTGGGATGATGGCTGTGCAGTGGATGGAACCTGCTCTGAACTGCCCTTGCAAAACGAAGGGGCTGTGACCTGCAACAGCAAAGCTCTCAAGTCGTGTTTTGGCACCTTCTTGCAAAGGCTGAGGACCATTCCTTGCACCTTTGAATTGCTGGTGCCATTTAGCAGGATTATTGTCACGTTAGAGCCTTCTCAAGTACTATGTCTGAAAACTGGGTGAGTCTGCACAGTGATTTCTGGCATTGATGCTTTTGTGCAAAACCATCTGGTGGAACCTTGGAGTGCTGAATGAAAGGTGTAAACCTGGATTAGCGTGGATATGGTTCTCTATTGCCTTTGGCTCATTCACATCTCACTGGATGTTGTCCAGGTTCCCTTGGAAGAGCCAAGGTTGCCATCATACAGTGTAATGCCATATGTTAAGATTCATATGACATATTACCTAAAAGTCATAAATTATTATACTGTGTCTCTTTACAGGGCTGTGATTAGAAATGTTTATGTAAATTCACCTTCCCAAGAAAAATGGCACATGATGTTAAACAACAGTATGCATGGCAGCTCTAATGAGGTACTTTGACTCAGTCAGGATGTTGCCTCGAAAACAGTCTGATCCGAGTATAATGAGGAATTAATGTCCTTTTTTAAATGCACCGATCTGAGATGAGGTTTCTGCTGGCACTAGCATCACTGGGGAAATACTGTGCACGCTCTAATGCCAAGAGGGAAGGGGGCAGTCAAGAGACAAACCTGCAGAACACAACTCTGAGTTAGGAATACCTGGTTCTGGGGTCCAGTTTGTAGTCCTCACGTTGTTTGTATCACTTGACAGAAATCTCACATGCACACACGTGTTTAGGGATGTGTCCTAGTCTCACGTAGGACTGTGAGACAGCTTTCACTTGGGCTTTTAAATTATGGCCATAAAAGTGGAAAAACTCAATTTTTCTGGTGTAACTCAGTGGTGAACTGTGCCAACAATGGAACATGTAACGTGTCCAGCTGAGTTAGCTGTAGATATGCTTATGTGATGCTTTGAGCACAGGTACAGAAATCCTGCAAGCAAAGATGAATGCACTTAGCAAGCTGACCTAACTAAGCCAAATCCTTGTCTGTTTGGAAAAACCGCACCGTAAATAATTGGCTGCTTTTCTTAAATATCAAAACAGAGCACGTGGAACAATTGGAACAAGACATTGGAGTAAAAAAAAAACAGGAACTGTTGAATGCTGAGAAGAATATGCTTTTTTTGTCCAACAGGAATAGATTTTTCAAATGAGATGAAGAGATCCCATCATTCTAATTAGCACTGAGTCACTCTCTCCTGGAGAGATAATGTCTGAGCTCTGCAGTGGGTGCAACTGCACTTTGTTGTCTTCTGTCAGCAACTGGGATGTTGAATATAACCCAAAATGGGACAGATGTGAACAGAGGTGGTGGATCAGTTTGGAATCAAAGCATTACAAGAAGCAGGAAAACCCCAGGAAACCACTGGCTCATTTTGAAGCACGTGTGAACTTTGTGCAGGACTCACAAGAGCTGTCAGTGTGACTTGCAGTTGTCCTTCACGTGGAGTGGGTGACACGGTCCCTCCGTGGCACCTGCAGCCCCCCCGGTGGCTGCTCTGCCTTCCCCTCGGTCACTGTGATCCCTGAGATGTGCTGTGCTGCTGAACAGGCACTGGTGGTGTCAGACACAGGTGTTGTCCGTGTCTGTGTCTGCCTGCTCTTGTCACCCTCTCCTGAGCACCACGGGCGGGTTCCAAGGCTCAGTGTCACCACGGGATGAGCTCTCCCACGATTATGAGAGGGATCAGCATGATCGGCTGTCACTGATTTCACTGACATCTGTCCCCACAGCGAGACAAGCTGCAACATGAATTATTGAAGACATACACATGCAGATCTGTGTCATGATTACGCCAAACAATGTGCTTTGCCACCCTCCCGAGAGCCACGCAGAGCCATGTGGACAGCTGCTTTAACCCTTTTTGACAATCTGTTACCAGCTTCCCAGCACAGGAGCTCTGGGGGGGGCCTGGGAGACTCGGGCAGCCTCAGTCCTCTTTCCCTGTGCTCAACTGCTAATGCAGAATTACTGCCTGGAGAAGTTTCCTTCTCTGCAAGGCTTTGTAAAACAAGGCATTTAAAGCTTCCTAGGAGGCCTTGGCCTTGCAAGAGGTGCAGGCTGGACCTGATCCAGTCAAGGCTCTGGTTAGTTTAACCCCAAATGAAGGAGGACTTTAAAAGCTCATCATTGAGCATGATACTGGGACTTAACCCTCTGGGACTCTGAATGCTTGAGTCCTGTCTGAGAAAGGGGGTAGGAAACAGGCTTGGAAAATGATAGTAAACCGGCTGACTTGAGTCACTGGGTAGATTCCAAACCTGTGCTACGTTGCAGCTATTTGTGGTTGCTTGGTCTAATAGTGCGTAGGGTTAGGACAATGTCCGACTTCTACACCTCAGGCCCTTTTGCCAAAGATAAGCCAATAGATGTTTGAGTGTCTACCTACCTGTGCTGTGAAATCTGCTGGAGTGGGGTAAGGCTGGCTTTTGTAACCCCGAGGTGAATAAGCAACCTCAGGGCCTGAGTAGCTGTATGGGTAAGGTTTTTCTGTTTTGGTACAACTTAAGCGTAGATTGAGGTGAAGCAGACAGGTACAGGCCCACTCTGCTGGCTGTGGGGGCTGTGTGTGCTCCGAGTGAACTCCATAACGCAGCTCTGGGGAGCCAAGGGGGAGCCAGCAGTAGCCTTGATGCTGGTAAACCTCTGTGATTATAGCAGTTGGACTGGCATATCTGATGAACCTTGTATCTCCTGGTTTACTTTACACAAGTGAACCATGTTAGTGGGTCTTCCTTCCTGTTCAGTGCAGTTATTCTGTATTGATTTGTAATGACTGGACTTGTTTGAATGGTTTTTTTTAATCTTGCTGTTTTCTGCTCCCGCACAATACTTATTGATTGAGCAAAGATTTAATATGTCTCAAACACTGCCAAAGGAGATGATGAGCTTTCCTAAAGGGCTTAGCAGGAGTCAGATGCGGCCTTCACCTTGTTGCACAAGTAATTATAATGCAGGCCCTTGGATGGTGCTGTGCATCAACAGCTATGAATGTTTGGAGCTTTGGGGGAGTGGATTATTTGCTCTAAATATACTCCGAGTAATTGTATAGCTCATATCCAGCAGGTCAGGATTACAGATTTCATTACAGATTTCAGAGATTGGAAGCCTTTATACAATTACCCTAAGACCAACTAAGAGGTAAAATCATTTCTTCAGGATGGACTAGTAGAGGGATACTGATCTGATATGACTTTCCCTAGGCTTCAGTTTCATTAGGAAAATAAGAATCTTTCTTCATTTTATCTGGATTTGATATATCCTCAGACATATGGCAGATCAGGTGTGGTGATACACACTTGGGATCCTTCCCTACATGTCTTAAAGCCATAGAAATCCGTATTCTTCGTGCCTGTGCTTGCTTGATTTCTGAACAACTTGGGAACTGCTGGGAAAGAGGGTTCCTTGCGAAAAGCCTGTCAGGCAGGGGAAATGCTACAGCCAGGCTGGAAGAAGGTGTCTGTACCTCAGGGCACATGAGACTGCATTGTCAGAGTATGGACTGGGAGGTGAGAGTTGATGTAATAGGGGGTTAGATACTGATGCCACAAGAAATGTCTGGTCTTACCTACACACGGGTCAGTCAGTGTGTGTGTGTGTGTGTGTGTGTAGCAGGCTGTTGATTTTCTACTTGTCAAAAAATGCACTCACTTAAAAGCTAATTAGACCTAATGCTAAGGTGAAAGACCCAGAAGGGTGGCAGAGAGGAATAAATTGTGAACTCTGTTACTGTGTGTTGGCTACAGGCTCTAAAGTAGCAAGCAGAGGGTAACAGGAGCTGCCCTGGGCAGGCACGTGACTTTAGTGCAGGTACTGGGACTCTGGGAGATGAGCACATGCCCCAGTGCCTGTGGAATCTGGGCTCCCTTAGGTGGGAGTTGAGACAGGGAAGTGCACAGAGTCCTTTCTCTACAGCCATGGGCATCTTCTTATCCACATCTGTGGTCCTGATTTTCTTTTCCTGTGGCAGAGCAGGGGATGGTGACAATGAATTCCATAAGGTGAGTGAACAGGATGGTATGTTTCCCGTCAAAAGAGCAGCATCTGTTGTTTTTAGCACTTCTTGGAATCACGGGTGTCTTAAATCAAACTAACAGTACATTAAGGTTGTTTGAGGTATTAATACTCCATATTTCCATATTTTTTTAAGGAAGGACCTTATCTTTAGTTTTTCAGCTTCCCTATAGCTAGTGTTCTTTTCCTCAGCATGAGTTTGTAGGGTTGTTTTCTCACTGCTTGCCTCTGTAACACGGGTGTTTGTTTAAAAGCAGAGCTCCAGTGTAACAAAAGTTTGTATGTGTGAGTGGACATACGGGCAACCTGCAGGTCAAATTCACTGTTCCTGGCTGCTGTAGTCAATTCAGCCTAAAACATGTTATTAGCCTTTGGCTTTGGGAAGCCATATGGCCAACAAATCTGGCCAGAAGCAGACTGAATCCAATTCACAGAAAGCTGGTAAACCTGGATTTGTTGCAGAGAGTGTCCAAATGTTGTCTTTAGTCAGCCAAGAAAATACTCGCAGCCAAAGTATTATGATAAAGTAAGACTGATTGTTGTGTTTTCACCTGACAAACACAGGTGATGGATGCAAGGAGTGACAGGAAAGCACCAGCATCTCTGTCAGGCAGTGCAGGTTCATGGCTCCAAAGAGCAGCCTGAGTTCTGGTATCATATCAGTGTCGTGCTGGTTAGGCTTTAGCTGCCATTCTCTTCCTTCTGGTACCTTCCAGAGCGGAGGAGAACGGGCTCAGGCTTGGTGCTCAGGGCTCTGCCCGAGCAAAGGAGGAACAGACAGCACTTGGGCATCACCTCTGCTAATGTTCATGGCAGCGTTGACCAGTGGGCATTGAATTCAGGGACCTGACTGGAATCTGAATTCCTTTGTTTTTCTATTTTTCAGTGAGGGAGATGCAATTGCATTATGTGTAAATACACTGTTTTGCTCCATGAGAGAGGGACTGATTTTTAGTATCTTAAGAGTTACTTGCTTAAGAAGCTTTCAAAATATTACCCAGCTACTGAAGGTTCTTTGAAGAAAAATATGACTGCTCGTGTAAACAATTAATGGTTGTTAAGCATGGCAGTGTATATTATGACAAACAACACATGCTACATTATGCCAGCTGGTGTAATGATGTGATAATGTCTGACTCATTAACTCTGGCACACAGTTTACGATGCCCTTCTATGACAGGATTAATTGATTCACACATACATTAAAACAAAAATAACTAAACTGAAATTCAGCTGGAAGCCTGGCTTCCCATTTGTCATCAGCCCTGTTGGTGGCTGCAGCCAGTCCGGGCCCAGTGCTGGGCCAGATGAGTTTGTCCCCTGACCTCTGTTTTGGCCAACTCCATGGGTATCCTGTGAGCAGGGAGCAAGTGACGAGAGTGACCATCAGGCTGAAGGGCCCCTGCAATGGCTTTGGGGCTCCTGGGACTGTTGGCATCAAGTAACTAAAGTTAGAAGGGGAAAGTATCCCAGAACTGCAGAGTCCTTTATGCCTGTGTAAAGCCACCAATGCACAGTCTGTTGTTTGCTGCCTGTAAGGAGCCAGAGCTAGTTAATATATTTGTGTCAGAACACTGATGAACTGTTCCTGCAGAGTCATTCCTCAAACCACAACTTGAACACAAGGAGAAATTGCTGAGTGCTGCCTCCATGCTGTCCAGACAGTAGGAAAGCTGAATTGTCCGTGATCAGCCTGTACCTGTGGGGTGAGGACAAACAGCCTCTGTATTCCCTTGGAGTTGTCCAGGAGGTGCAGTGGGAGCCACGGTGTGGGAGCTATGGGCGGGGCTGTGTTCCCCATTCCCTCCCACTGTAACTTTGGGCTGTTTAATAACTGGTGGCAGTCCAACAAATGCCATAAGCTCTACAGATTTTTGTGCATTTTGGGGTACTGGGAGTAGCCTGTGGTACTGCAGGTGTCAGTGTGTCACTTGTGGCAATCAGTACTTAAAGGGTGTAGGTTTCTCAAACCTGAGCGATGGTTCTACAGATGAAATTGGAAATACTGTGCTGCTGTTATATACTGTGCAGTCAGTGTTCTTTGTTCTGCAGGGTGTGCAGAAGCTCTGTTTGGGCAGGGAGATCTGGTAAAAGGGGACCTGCCAACACTGGGTGGGTCCTTAAGCTTTTCTACTGGGAGCTGGGATGTGGGGGAGACTCAACTGCCCCAGCTGCTGTGTTTCAGTCTTGATAAATAGCTGATACGTGACTGATATGCAGCTGTCACTGAGACTGTCTGAAAGTTCAATAATAATAGGTCCTTGGCTTCAGAGGAATTTCCTGCCTAACAGGCTTGCTCAGTAATGGAATCAAACTGTGGTAAAGGAGAATCTAGAAGTGAGTCTCATAGACAATCTCTATTATAGGCATTTTTATGGAAAAATGTTTGCTGACTGAAACACTATCACAAAAAGGCTTTTCTTTGTGCTGAATGTTCAGGGTTGGGTTCTCCCTTCCTCCAGTCTGGAAATCAGACATGTTTTGTATTTTATCCACCTCCCCTGCCTCCAGTTTCCTCAGAAAATAAAAATTTTTATTTGGGGCAAGTTTATATCGGTCTGAGATCCCGGTGTGAGGGTGTTGGTGCTGCACTACCAGCCTCAGCCTAATAGGGCGAGTGGTGTTCCTTACCCATGCCTTCAGCCAAGGTTCTGACGCTGTGGAGGTGACTGGGAGCAGGGAGCACTCAGATTATTTTGAAATGGAGCACTGGGGGGTGTATTTAAATGGAGCTACCTCTGGCTTTGCCCAGGATATTTGCAGTGAGGCTTTGTGCATGAAGGAGCTGCCAGAGCGTCCCTCTTTGATCGGGGTTTGCACTGGATTTACGCTTGTGGTGTCGTGCCTACAACTGAGCAGTGTGCCAGTGGGAAGGAAAATTGTACTTTATGCTTGTGAAGATAAATGGAATGGTAATTACAGGCAGTGTTTGGCTGTTTGAATTATGTTGGGCACTGAATGTTTTAGCAGCCCAGTTTAATGTGCACCAACGTTCCCTGCCAGTGACTGCTGATACCTGAGGGGGTTCAGGTGTTCCTGCCACACACTCTGCCCTGAGCTGTTGGCAAGTCCACAGGGAGCTGAAATCTCTTTCCCATGGCTTTGAGCCTTGCTCCTGTGAAAGTGTGGAAGAGCTACCTGTTCTTCTGTCTGTGGAGAGAGTCCTGACTGCCCCAGGGTGGGCTCATGTTGGTTGTACTGGAATTTTTGCAAGTGAGGAGAGCACTAAGGTACTTCTGAGTTTCCAGCCTACATTCAACCTGAGCTGAGAGCTGGGGCTGTGCTCACCTGCCATCACAATGATGTGTCATGGTCACCTGATGGGACACGGGGACCACTATAGGTGTGTCTTATTGTGCTTGACATATTCTTCTGGATACCACACACTTAGTGCATTGAACTTCTATGTTGTGGGTTTTTTTGACTCCTCAAATTATTAGCTGACCTAAGAATTAATAGCTGGTAATAGCTGACCTAAGAATCTACTTGAGGACAAGGCCTCACAGTATTTAAGTGCACAGTGAAAACTGTTTCTGCCCTAAACAGCTTAGAGTCTGAAATACATAAAGAGAAAAAGAGAGTATTTCATCCCAAACAGTTCCTGGGAGTCTGGTAGAGACAGAGATTCAAGATATCTGTAATTGGTATATCTGGAACTGGTGTTTAAAAAACAAAATTGAGGTATTAGTCTGTGTGAACCTTGTCTGTAAGGATTTGTTTGATTTCTCAGGAGATGTGCCAGTTGTAGTGAGCTCATAAGTCAGGGGCTGTGTCAGGTCAGGATTGGGATGACCATGAGTGATTCCATCAGGTTATCAGAACAAATGAGGAACTCTGATTACAAATTAAAAAATAAATTATAAACATTGCCTCTGTGTGTGTGGGTGTATGCCTGCACACACACCTGTACAGGTGGATTAGTGTACCTCTCCAGCATTGCCAGGGACACAAGTGACTGTTCTTTATCGTGCAGTGTGCTAATGACTGAGGGTGTTTCAGTGGCCACCGTGAAGAAAATACCCCTGTGCTTGGCTGTTGTGTCCCCTGGGCCCTGCGGTGAGCACGCACGGCTCCGAGGGGGTTCTTGGCTACTGCCACAGACACGCTGCTGCTGGGCTTGTGCTAACGGTGCAGAAGATGAATTTCAGCTAAAGGCAGCGTCAGAGGATGATGGAAACGTAAGAATCGCCTCCAGAGGGATAATGGATCACATAATTAGCTCGGCTGTCACACTGTGAAAAGGTGATCCTTGGGCTTCAGGAAGGCACAGATGGGTTGCTACACTCTAGAATGCTTGTTTTGGACCTCCTGCAGCACCGTGGAAGGAGGAGGACATCTCTGTGTGGGAGTCAGGGCTGCCTCGGCTTCCAGAACAAAGTGTAAGGCAACAGGAAGCTGGGGAAGAACTTGAGGAGGATGGTGTTTTGGAAACTTCCTTAGAATGCTGCACGGCTGGAAGGGTAGAACTCTGCTGGTGTTGGTGCCTCATGAGGCTGGTGGTGCTGCTGGGCCTTTCAGTCGGGCTCCTGAGCTGGTGTTCGGTTGTTTTAACTCAGTGAAGTCAGTTTAATTCTGCAGTAGACAGTGGAGAATCATCTGTGTACTCAGATTGTGCTTTGTCCCTGTTTCAAGTTCCTGTGTAAGGTAGGGCTCCTGTAAGAAAACCTGGCAGCCCTGGTGGCTTGGAATTTGTTAGAGGTTTGTGTTGTTTATGTCCTGAATAAGTGTGCCTAACTAACAAAACCAGTCTCTGGAGCTGCTGGGGCAGTAATGTAATGTATGCTAAACACAGGGGCCAAGCACTGCAATTCTTCCTGGGCTCCTGTGAATCGCCTGGTCAAGGTTTTGCCGCAGACTGAAGTGGATATTTAAGTACTCCTCAGGTTAGGTTTATTCATTTTGGTTTGATTGAAACAATCAGAAAAGATTGTGTGGCTGTAATTTCAGCAGGAGGTTAAAGTAGGTGACTGACCGAGTTGTGAGTGTATTTTACTCCAGGCCTCAGCACAGAGATTACTCATGGGGATCTTATTAGGCGGCACGATTAAAAAAAAAACCAAACAAAAAGCAGCAGCGACAAATTTTCAATATCTAACACATACAGTGGCTGCATAATGTTGCATTTAGATGGATGATAGTTTAATTTCATGTTTAGTCTTGTGCATGGGCTTACCCAGACAAACAGTTCTTACTCCTAGGGGATTATGGGCATTAATATCAAAATGATAGCACAAGCATCAGAGCCATGCTCAAACGGGAGAGCTGGAGGATTCAAAGCAGCCTGGTCCTCACAGGAGCTGGTTTATATGGTTGATCTCACTGTGACTTTTCCTTCTTGAGAGACAAGAGAGGCTGAACAGCTGCAGTGTTCCCTGTGCCTGCAGGTGAGAGGGAAGCCACGAGCCACTCCTGCAGCAGCCCGTGATGGGGTGTGCACAGAACACCTTGTCCTGGAGCTGAAGTGACACACTGATGTCCCCAGCCTGTGTTTCAGCAAGTCCTCCTCTCCTTCCCACCCTGCCCCACCTGATCCTGCTTCCTCCAGCCACCAACTCTGACTTCCTGAACGTGGAAAGAGGAGCCCAGGAAAGCATCGCAAGGACGTCGTGGTCCTGTTCTGCCTTGAGTGTGTGGAGGCAACACAGTGGATGTCAGACAATGGCTCGGTGTCTCAGAGTGGGCATGTAATGAACTGTGGTTCTGCTTGGTAACAATGGAGAGAAATTATTAATTAACCAATTTGGTAATAGAATATACAGAGGTGATGTAGCTGCCTAAAGGAGTAACAGAGGACTGTAATTTGCTGCTATCACTTGAATTATATTATGGAAATGAGCTTCAAAAACTACAGGAAAAGAGAGTCAAAAAATATGACTGTAATGGGTTTGGGTTGTTTTTTAGTTGCCTTTTTTCTGATTCACTAATGGTGATTGTATGTCCATCCTTAAGGTCATTTGTGATGTGTCCCATGCTGAGAATTATGACCAACAGCAAGAAATGAGAAATTAATTTGTTTTAAATGATACTACACATTATCAGGAGAGAGACTGCATTTTCAGCCACCAAAATGATTCCTAATGACAAGCTTAATCCTTCCATCAGCCCCAGCTGCACAGAGTGCTGCACGTTGGCTGCTGGGCACCAGGGTGTAAAGCACAAGGTGGGGAGTCTGGCTCAGTTGTTGGAACCAGTGTGCAAACGTGGCAGAAAGATGCTCTGAGTGATGGAGCACTCCTGCTGTGAACCCTTCCAGGAGGGAAGTGCAGAGACCAAGCTCTGATTAGCAAAGGCACATGTCTCCTGTGGAAGTTCGTTGAGGGTTTGAAGGACTGAAGCTCACACAAATCGGGCAGGACGGAAAGAAAGCCCCACCAGTGATGGCTCAGAGCGTTCCCAATGGGACAGGGACTCCAGACCTGGCTTCTTTGCCATTAGGTGTTTGGGTGAATGAACAGGAAAGACACACTTCCTTAAAAAAGTGCTTGTGTTTTGTGTATTTGAAGCCCATCTTACCCTGAGTTTCCCGGCTGCATTTTTGGCACAGTTGTCATGTTTTTGTCCCAGTGTCTTGTTTCACAGAAGCATTTCTTCTGCTTTTCACCCAACTTGGCCTTTGAACAGTGCAGGGGCTCTCCCAGTGGAATTGTTTTGGGTGTGTCATGCTGATGGCACAGGTGGTGCACTGCTGCTGGTGTAATGGGATTTATGAGTAGTGCTGCAATGCACGGTGAGTCCAGTACCAAATACAGTTCCCCCTGTTCTGGAGGAGAGTGGCTCAGAGCAGGGAGTTGCACTCTAGGTTTGAGGAATACTAACGATGGATAGCACAGCTGCAGTTGCCATCTGTGGTCACCACTGTATGGTAGTTCACAACAGTCACCTTTGGGCAGGTTCAAGTGCAGTGCTCTGTGACTGATGTTTTCTTGTGTTTTTGTCAATACTCCTTGTTTGAAGTGCTTCAGACATGCATGCAGTTCTGAAGGTTTTGTTTACGCTGGAAAGAATTATATACTTTGAGAGCTTCCCTCCACTTTTGCTCCTGTGTGACATGGGAGCGTGTGAATGTTGAACAAAAAAGTGATGATTGTTTTGCAGTCTGTACCTCGAGCTGAGTGCCACGGCTGCCCCAAGGTGCTCTTGCTTGTCCTTGCCTGAGATGCTGGGTGCCTTGGAATAGTGTTTTCAGAAAGAACTGTTTTACACCTCAGCAGTTGTTGGAGTGGTTGGTCCCAGGACTTGGCTGCACCTAAAGCAGCCAAAGCACTAAACAGGTGCCTAAATGTGGGCTGACGGAGTGTCCTGTTTGGGTTGGGGTCTCCCCTCTCCATGACAAGCTGCTGTGTGTGCAGAGCACTGGAGAGAGGCTGTAAGGGCTCATCAGCCTGGGCTGTTTGTTTGCTGTAGCCCACAGCTGGCTGTGGAGTGTGGGCTCGTGACTGACAAACCAATGAGTTCACCCTTCATCCTCTGAAAGTGATACTGCGACTCTCCACATCCCGTATTTTAATTTTTGTGTCCTTCTTTGTCATTTTCCCAAGGAAAATTACCCCGGCACTGATCTCAATGTTAATGTATTCCTGCTTACATTTGACTTCTGAATATGTTATGGCTAATTATCATTACACAGGATGAGAGATCAGAGCCCTGACTGAGGTGCTCGGTGTGGGAACAAAAGGAGGCCAACACTGTGCCTTGGCTCGGGGCCGAAAATGGTGACTGAGCATCTTGAAACTGGTGGAGTCTGGGCAGGGGGGGCTTGTTGGCTTTTTTTCTTCTTAGTTTCATTTTATTATTTTTCATGAACTGGGGGAGGGACCAGGATGGGGCTAAAATTTCCCCTTGAACATGATGTCAATATGTTGGCATGTCTCCTTTTATTAAGATGCCATCCAACTGATAACAAGTCCTGCTGTGTTTTACCAACATAAAAAATTAGACTGGAGACCAGGGAGCGGCAGGTGGCTTTTGGCACCAAGAAATAATCACACTTGATGTGGAAAGTAAAGTAAAAGGAGCCATCTGTTCACTGCAGGAGGACGTGAAAAATCACATTAACATATTGTCACTAACATCATGAAATACACAGTTAATAATAAATTTAGTTATCATGGCAAGCTGCATTGGGTGCTTCCTTAGGACAGGTATTGTGTGGAAGATGTGCTTGCTCACAGCCCCTTGCTGAGCTCTGTCCTGGCTGGTGTGGCAGCCTGAGCCCCTGTCTGTCAGTGCCTGTGTGAGCAGGGGTAGCGTGTCAGAGCCCCTCTCCTGCTCGAGCCCGTCCATCCGCTGTGCCTGGATCCATCCCTGTCTCCTGACTGCCAGGCAAGCACACAAGATGGTTGAAAAGGGAGGAACTAGACATCTGAAGGAAGGAAGGGAATGAGAAGCCTGAAAAACAAGAGGAGTTTTGGGTCAGGTGTATTTGCAATGAGTCCTGAACTCTGCTGCCTTGTCTGCTTCAGTCCTTGGGAAGCTGAGTCTGCAGCACTGGGTTTGGGCCTTTGCAAATGGGCCCTGTAGTGTGGGCCAAGGCTCACTGTCACTGCCACTGCCTGCCTTCCCAAGGGTCCCAGGGACAGACCCTGCCCTGCAGTGTGGGCCAAGGCTCACTGTCACTGCCTGCCTTCCCAAGGGTCCCAGGGACAGGCCCTGCAGTGTGGGCCAAGGCTCACTGTCACTGCCTGCCTTCCCAAGGGTCCCAGGGACAGACCCTGCAGTGTGGGCAAAGGCTCACTGTCACTGCCTGCCTTCCCAAGGGTCCCAGGGACAGACCCTGCAGTGTGGGCCAAGGCTCACTGTCACTGCCTGCCTTCCCAAGGGTCCCAGGGACAGACCCTGCCCTGCAGTGTGGGCCAAGGCTCACTGTCACTGCCTGCCTTCCCAAGGGTCCCAGGGACAGACCCTGCCCTGCAGTGTGGGCCAAGGCTCACTGTCACTGCCACTGCCTGCCTTCCCAAGGGTCCCAGGGACAGACCCTGCCCTGCAGTGTGGGCCAAGGCTCACTGTCACTGCCTGCCTTCCCAAGGGTCCCAGGGACAGACCCTGCAGTGTGGGCCAAGGCTCACTGTCACTGCCTGCCTTCCCAAGGGTCCCAGGGACAGACCCTGCAGTGTGGGCCAAGGCTCACTGTCACTGCCTGCCTTCCCAAGGGTCCCAGGGACAGACCCTGCCCTGCAGTGTGGGCAAAGGCTCACTGTCACTGCCTGCCTTCCCAAGGGTCCCAGGGACAGACCCTGCCCTGCAGTGTGGGCCAAGGCTCACTGTCACTGCCTGCCTTCCCAAGGGTCCCAGGGACAGTGGGCGGCGAGGGATCCACTCCCCATGACCTCCCAGGAGGTGGGGTAGAGTGACTTACTCGTTTGTAAAGATGAAGGCTGAAGCCTGGGAAGGCAAAGCAACACCCACACACAGGCGTCTGGGGCAGGAACAAGCATTGAATATAATTAATGTCAATCAACCTGGCTGTATGGAAAAGAGATCTTGTCAAATGAACTTGATATCTTTTTTGATGACATGAGTCTGGCTGATAGACTTCTCTTGATACTGAGTGAGATTTTGGTAAAGAAACTGAAATGATGCAAAGTTATCACACAACATGTTATTAACTGGACCAAAACCATGCTAAGTGTGAAGTCTTAAAATGCAACTGTAGCCAGGTTATCAGTGTTGAGCCAGTGTGGTTGTGCTGATACCCTGCAGGAGTAGCTTTGGTCCTGCCCTGTTGCACCTCACTGTTCTCTGTTACCGGGGCTAGAGAAAATAGACTGCAGCCCTCAGCAAGGGTGCAGAGATGTCTGGGATGTTCTGTGGCAGGAGAGGCATTGTTCCAGCTGAAGGGTGCTGTTGGATCTCTAGAACAGCACTAAGAAGTTGGCAGTGAGAGGATTTAAGTGTTGCTGTGCCCCAGGGGTCTTGTGACTGGCTTGTTCAAGGCTGTGTGTGGTTCTGGGGCTGCCTGTTCTGATAGTCAAGTGGAACTTCAGAGAACTGGAAGAAAAGTGTGAAAAGAGAAATTGAATTAGCTCTCTCCTGGGAAAGTGGCACAGTCACTCTGTTGAAATGAAGGAGGCAGAAAGCTGAGGAGAGGTTGCAATAGCAGCCAGGGGCTTTGGGACTTGGGTAATAAAAAGCTCTTCAGTAAAGAGACATAAACCTGCAATAAAAAGACTGTGTGATAAGAGACCGTGTCTGGAAGCTGGAACAATTTTCTGCTTGCAGGTGCAAGATTCCTCAGTAAAAACTGAGGAAAGTAATGGCTCAGTTTTTCGTGGCTTGAGATCTTGGTAGAAAAAGCAACCACAAGAGGTGTTTTCAGTAAGGAAACAATACCTAGAAAGTAGACTTGAGTATCCTTGTTTTAATCAAAAATCCATGTTGTGGCCCTTCTTGTAAAGCCATTCTGGCTCTCAAAAACCCCTGAGCAGAATCCTTTGCTTGTAGCAGAGGTGAGTTTCCTGGTGTGGAGTGAAATCGTGGACCTGGCAGAATGTTTGGTCAGTGACAGTTCATTTTGCAAGTAAAATGTCACTTGAGGGGAAAAAGCCATATCTACTGACAGCCTTTGTGTGTTTTGACAGGCCTTTCTAGTTTAGTAGCTCCTTCATTTTCTACCTGATGGACCCCTCCAACTGTGGAAGCCGAGGCAGATGGGCTCTGCAAAGCAGCCTGAGGGCACAGGAGGGAGGGACCAGAGCTCCTGAGTGCCCGGAGCTTTCTGCCTTTCATCGCGGCGTCGGGGGGATCCACAGAGGCTGACAGCACTGCGGGGGCTCCAGAGGAGCTGTCGGGCTCCCAGGGACCGAGGGGACAGTCCCTTGGAAGGCTGTGCGGGCAGGGGACTGTGAGAGGGTTGTGGCTGGATGGCCATGAGCACACGTGTACACGAGGGATTCCAGTCTGCTCTTCCCTGGCTTGCTTGCTACCTTTCCCTGTTTATCTTTCCCTTTCTGATGTACAGACATCCCTCTGCCTGCATGGGGGTCCCAGCTGTTTGCAGCTACTCTGAGCTGGTGACATTAAAAAAACAAGGACTTTGGGACTCTGCTAATGACTATAAGCTGCAAGTTTGTCAGCTGCTGACTGCAGAGATCAGGTTATTCCGTGCTTGGAAGTGCTTATAGAAGTCAGGGCTAATTGCAGAAAAGGGTTTGCAGGACTTTGCATTTGGCAAGCTTTTGTGCATATAATACATAATAATACATATATATAATAATGTCTGTGTACTGCTTGTGCCAGAGGTGTCCAGCCAGCTCCCTGGGACGTGCTCCTTGGAGGGGTGCAGTGTTCTAAAGGACAAGAATGTTTCCCTTCTTCCTCTAAAACGTTGTCAGAGCCCAAACAAAGCCTTTTCAAGATGCCTCCTGCTATTGACTGGAAATCACGAGGAAACATTGCCACACGTATTCCACTGTGCTCATACGCGCTGGGATCCTTGGAGTAAGAGCAGTGTGCTGTTGTGTGCTCTCATTTACATTACTAATTGGAGCACAGTCCTTATTATTTTGATGACGAGTCTGCATAATAGAAATCTCCTTAAACTCAGTAGGAGACTGGGAAGATAAATACCTTTGAGGGCCAGTCTTGTGCTTCTTCAGTACCGCAGCGTGCTGGAAGTGGTGCTAAAGATTTCAGAACATCTGGCAGGAGCAGGTGGCGCTTTACCTTTCAATATGTTATTTAAATGACAATTTAGTTAAGCCTGCAAATAATAATAGTAATAAAACCAGTTTCACATATATTCATATCTCACAGTAAAGGAGCTTCCTGAGCTGAGCCCTTTCTGTTCTAGACTCAACCTCTGTCCACTGTCTTCTGCTCTCCCTGCTGTGCTGAGCAGGTTTCCTGTGCAGGGTTTGTGCTGAGTGTTTTTTCTTTACTCTCATGTCTAAAATGAACCAGCAAAGTGCATCAGGGCTGTGTGAAGGTGAGAGAGCAAAAACAGCTGGAGTTGTCAGCCAGGAGTTGTTGTCATGTACTTATATTCTCCCATCTCTTGTATCCCGTTCCTGGAGGGGATCTCTGGTGCCTGAGACAGTGACTTAGGCTGAGTTGGTCACTCCCTGTGCCCAGGATGTCAGTCAGCAGCACGTAAGATCCTTGGGAAGGGGTGCTCTTTGTCCCTGACCCCTGATAAAAGCTCTCAGAGCAGGAGCAGCACCTCTGTTTCTGTGGGTTGGGTTCCACCTGTTCCACTGGCAGTCCTTCATTTCCTCACATCAGCACTGTGACTGCTCAGCACGGACAGCACTGAGTGCTAATGAGAGTCTGATGAGTACAAAAAGGCCGTCCGTCCTTAGTTTATTAATTGACTAATGAAATTAGGGGTCTTACAGCTGGAAAGCTGACTGTGGATGTAAACATGCTAATAGACATTGATGCTATAGGAGATGCAAGATGAGACAGAGAAGGGCATCAGTAAGATGCATTTTCTGTTAGAAAAGTTAGAGGAATGGGTGTAATAATATTTGACATCCAGTAAGGTGACAGTTGCAATTTTCATTGTTCAAGAAATGGCTTTCACTCTGTAGTAGGGCATGAGTGTCATTTTGTGGTTTATTAATGGAGTTAATGCTGCCTCTTGGCTCAGGTTCATGTTTTGAAAACACACTGGTTTGCAGAAGAGAGAGGCCATTGCAAAACAAATAAGTGGATCCGAGAATGCAGTCAAGCCTTTCTCCTTGGTGATGAGCCTGGGACAGGGTAGAGCCGTGGTTACGTCATGGCAGTGGGACTGAGCCTCACAGAGAGATATGAGCAACTGGGGCTTGTCAAGTATTTTCTTTTTGGCACTGCTTCATTACCTGCTCTCTATAATTTATGGTGCCATATGGAAGGAGGTTGATCACTCCCTGTCCCCATGATCACCCGGGTTTCATTTACCTGGAGCAGGCTTTTCAGTGGGAATGGAATCAGAGCTACATTGTTGCCTCATTACAGTCCAATTAAAATGCGGTTTTAACCTAACGCTAGGTTGATTATTAATTGTCTGGAAGGCCTTTTTCCTTCTGTGCCTTTAATTAGGATTTCCCATTACAGTCTCGTCCGGAAGCACAGAGGGCTGAGAGCTCCATGCAGTGCTGCAGAGCTGTGCCCTGGGCAGGTGGGGCTGGGCCCGCACTCTGAAAGCAGGTGAGGTGGAAGGGTTCCCAAGCCCACCTTCCAGAGTGACAGCAGACTGGGCACATCCCAGCTGGGGCTTCTCACCTTGGACCTGCAGCTGAAGGCTTTGAGATTGGCATCCAGTGTTTCATTGTGCCGTGAAGGGGGACAGGACTTGTGTTAGTTGCAAGATAACTCCTCTTTAATTGGTTTACGTCTTTGTTTAGTGTTGGAAACTGTTAAGAAATGCAGGCTTACAAGGCCCCTCAAAGAACACACTTGTGTCTCCAGGTGTGCGGTGGGAACAGCACTGGAAATTTTTGGACTCGTTTGCTTTTTGCTATTTATAAATCTCTTTGACATTTGATCATTGTGAAGAAAACTTAGTGGAAAGGACATGAAAGGAAGATGTTGTTGAGTGGAACTCCATGTGGTGAAATGTCTGGTTTCACCTGGCTGGCACAGCACGATGTGTAGTATCTTGTAAGGGTATTGCGTAGGGCCAAAGGTGCCCCAGCTGGGGTTTGTTTTGAGAGGGAATGGCTCACTCTCACATATTGCACAGTAGGAAACCTTCTGCCTTGCAGCTCCCCAGTGATTTATTAGAGGTGTTTAGCCAAGGCCTTAAACGGGTTAGTAGACTAGCACCTTCAGGGAAGTTGCTCTTTATAATTTAACTTTGAGAGAGCAGGTTATAGTGCTCTCAAACAGTCGTGTCAAAGACCCAGCAAAAATTAATGGCTCAGAACTAATGGCAAGCTTTCCAGGATGCTGCTCTGATTTATTGAGTGGTGCTAAGCTCCAGCATCCTTGTGTGGAGAGCACTTGCCTTCCTGTAAGGGGGCTAATATTACCTCAAGCTGTTGTCAGTTGACTTGGTGAATTGCTGCGATGCCACTCCGGGTGTAGATGGCTGGTGGTGATTACTCCCAAGCATTCAAAGAGCAGAAACCCTGGGGAAAGGCTGATGAGCTGCCCGGGAGGATGATGTTCCAGCCGTGTAAACAAACTCTTGCAGTCTCCTGGCCATAATGAGGACCAGGCCCCAGTGACAGAGCCCACTCTGCTCTGTGCTGCTGCATCGGAGCTGAGCAATTTGCAGGGGAAAGTGATTGGAGGCAGGCCCTGGGATGCACGTAATCCACTAATCACCACTCGGAGACTCCTGGTGCTTGGGAACAGCAGGAGGGAATTGGCTTTTATGAGCTGAAGGAGACGCTGGCATATGTTGTTGAGGAGAGGGGGAGGAGGGACTGCTTAAATATTTATAGATTAAGGGTACATTGGGATCCCTTCTGTCTTCTTGTGTGCCTGGTTCCCCACTTCCTCCTGGGGATAGCAAGACACAAAGTCTCCTCAGCCTTACCTGTGGTTTAACTGGGAAGCATCCACTCTGAACCTCCTTCCATTCCCCTGTTGGACTGGGTGGCAGTGGAGCCTTGTCACCACCTGTCTTGCTGGGCTGGCTCAGTTTTCCACAGAAAATACAGCATAACTGAAAGTGAGGGTGGAAGTGAAATAAAAGCCCAGTTAGTGGCAGGCAGAGGGCAGGTTCCTGCAGAATGCCCTCAGTGACAGTGCCCCAGTCTCTGCCCCGTCATTCCAGGTATGAGGGTGGAACAGGTAGAGCCTGCAGACAGGAGCTCCAGCATTCCTTCACACCTCCCATTTGAGTAAAAGTTTGTCTTCCTGCAGACAGAAAGGTGACCTGTTCATTGGAAGGCTCCTCATCAGTGATTTCTTTGCATGTGTGATTCCTCCTCCCTTTCCTGGAGGAGGATGTGCCTTGTGCTGTGCACAGTCACAGAGGAGCAGGTGACAAAGGCTGTCTTGGGCACAGCGCGCTGCTCAGCCCTACCTACAGACCCTGTGAGGGAGATGGAGCAGGCTGGGGAGGAAGATGACCTCGACTGCATCCTCTTGTTCAGCTGGAGCCACCCAACATCGTGACTGCAGTGCAGTAACAGTGCCCCACGTAGGAGCAGGAGGCTGGAGGAACGGCTGGTGTCACCAAACCCTCTCTGGTGTCACGGGCAGGTTGTCGTGGATGGTGTCTGTGAGCCATGTGGCTGTAGGAGCCCTTCTCATGTGGACAGTGACTGTGGTGCTGAACCTGAGGAGCTGTGTGGGTTCCTTTGCTCTGGCCAGGTGACAGACGGATGATTTTGGTTTGGTTTTTTCTTGGTTTCGGTGTGCTGTAGTAAATTACTTTCTCCACAAGACATGTATTTTTCTCAAGTGCTGTTCACTCTTTTCATCAGTGCTCCTGGAGTACTTTATAGGGATACAAATCCCATGACAGTGATTTTATGCAGCAATCTGAGGCAGTAGCTGTGAAAAGAATCAGTCAGAGGCACCTCATATGTTCCTGCTAGTGCAGCCTGAGCTGAGCCCCATGTGCTCAGAGTCCAGTTGCAAGGGACTGTCCTGCTGCTCACCTTCTCTGCTACAGGTGAAATAGCAAGAAAGAGAGAGGCTGGGAGAAATTCTGCCAGGTACCTGTTTCTAAAAGACCCCACAAAACTGAGGAAGTTGTAGTTTCTGTTTGCAGTGCAAGGTGACTAAGTTTTTTCTTGGAACACATCCTCCAAGGTCTTCACTTCTGTGATCCAACTGGTTCCATGTATTGTTTTGCTCTTAGTTTTGACAAATTCTAGTGTGGCAGCCCCAGATCTACTCTTTTTCAGGAATGGGTACATAAGTCTCTTCTGTCCTGTTCAGGCTAACATCTCTTTTAAGACCTGGTAAAACCTGTATTGATGTAAATCACATATTAAATGGTTTGATATTGGGTATTAAAATGTCATAAATCAGTTCTCATGAGTTAAAACTGTTGGTTTAGTTAAAATCTGCTGCTCAAATCCAGTCTTGTGCACCAGTCCTTGACAATCCTTGTGGAGTCTGCCCAAATGCTTCCAGACAGCTCAGCTGATCAGAAGTGCTCGAGAATGGTCCCGACAGCTGGCCAGTGTGTGTGACTGTGCAGCTCTGATGGTGTTAAGCAGTCAGTGATGGAGCTCAGGGTTGCCCTTGGTGTCTCACCTGGAGGCATGCAGTTAGCAGGGCGCAGGTACCACAGGGATGGATCTTGGGCTTTGGGAGCGTGGATGAGCTGCTGCAGGGGTGACTCAGGACCTGGTAGAGTAGATCAGGGCGTGTTTCTGTCTAGCTGCAGCATAAGCCTCTCATAAAAGAGTTTTAAGTCAGCTGCAGCTTTGATACCGTGTTCAAGGGAAGTACTTATGGCCCAGTCTCCAAGCTTGGGTTAAATTTGATGCTCCTTCAGTGACATCAGTCCTGGCAAACGCTGGCATGAATTGCCTCAGTGGCTGGCAGTGTCTGTTAAGGTGGGATCTGGAGGCAGGTGCTCCATTCAGCCATCCAGGTGCCTCACTGCTCCTTCACAGATCACTGGCCTTTCACCAGGACTGCCTTGGTTTGGTTTTGCTGGTGGAAATACCAGAATGTATCTGAACTAGTAGCCACTGCACTTCCTGTATTTAGCCAATGGTGTCACTGCTGCTCCATAAGATTGGTGTTTGCCTCTAGATTTGGGGAATGAGCAGTCAGTGGTGCTCAGTGTTCCAAGGGCTGGCCGAAGCCATGCACCAACAGCGTGTGGTGGCCACCTGCCCCACAAACGGCTCTGGGCAGGTGATGGGAGCACAGGGCCCCTTCTGTCCACAGCCTGAAGGTCTGGGAGGAGAGTGGGTGCTTGCTTTTCACTGTAAGCTTTCAAGATGGCTGTGAAGGGAGGATGTGGTAGGTGTACTTGTAATGGTGACTGACATTCCTGGTGTTACTGGAGCTCCCAGTCACCACCACAATTAACAGAGAAGTGAATCCAGGGAAGCCCTTGGGCTTTGTTAATGACTCTGGTACAACCTCAGGCTTGCCTGTCCTGGTTTACCAGTGCTGTTTCTCTGCTTAGGTGGAAGCTGTTGTTGTTCCAACTGTTTTTCATATCTGGGATGTTGTGCTGTCCCTGACAAAGAACTGATAGTGTGTCGGCAGCACATGTGCTGGCTTTGAGAGAATTGTTAATACTTTTTGTAAATGCCAGCTACAGTTCCAACAATAGGATAGCATCCTGCTGAGAGGCCAGAGCTGAGGGGGAAAACACCAATCCACTCCTGTTGTAGGGGGAGAAGGGGGAAATCCTGTAAACTAATTAGCTCATTTGGCTCAGATGTCATTTCTGATCAAGCCACTTAGTGCTGCTCTCAGTGGCAGATCCGATGTCTTCTGCATTAAATGCCATTCAGCCGGACCCAGAAGTGTCCGGGGCACCTGTCATCTGCTCTGTGGGGATGCTGGGAACACAATTAATGACGGCACAGAAACTTCCCCGGATTTATTCCAGACACCAGAGGTGCGTTTGTTCTGTCAAAGGGCAGTTCTGCGGGGTCGGCCAGATGTCAGTGAGCTTCAGGGTTTTGTCTTGTGCCTGCTCACTGGGAATTCCCAGGGAACGGCTTTTGTCCGAGGGACAAAGCCCACGGAAGAGCCCGAGGGTGCGGGGTGACCTGCACCAGTGGACCTTGGGCTCATCCTTACAGGCACCCAGAAGCCAAGAAGCAGCTACATCAGTGGGAGCGAGGAGGCTGCACTATGCGGAATGGGAACTGAGTCCCAGAAACTGCAGTTCCTGCACTGTAGTGAGTGTTAAAGGGACTGATGAACAAGGAGTATGAGCTTTGAACAATGGATAAACATAATCACTACCAGGGACCTAATTAGAGAGCAGTCAGGGTGTTTGTGGGATTCATGTCTGTTGACACTTGTAGTGACATGACAGAAAACCACGTGGTTCACTTTTTGCCTTGTCCTCACCTTTATGATTCTGAGGAATTGTTTCTCCCTCCAGGATTTTTTCACTGTTACTGGTGAAAAAGGTAAAGAGAACAGGCAAAAATAAACCAGCAAATGAAAAAGGCGTTATTTGAACTCTTCTCTTAGATGATTTACCTTTGTTTAGTTGCTTCTGAGGGATTCCAAGTAGGCTGGCCTGTGTCTTAAAAGAACAGGTGAGCCATGGGGGTCTGCTGGTTGCTCTGCCAGGAATAGGTATGTGTTGTATTGTGACAGAGGAACAAGCTGGAAAGAATAGCACAGAGATGAAGTTATCAGCAGGATGCTGATAGAACAGCTGCAGACAGTTGTGGCACTTTTCTACCCTTGAGCCGCTGCTGCCAGGTTGGTACAAGTGCTGCTGAGATGCTGCAGCTGGAGGAGCCCTGGAATGATGACGTCTTGCTTAAGACGGGAGAGACTCCCTTGCAGAAATCAGTCAAAATCTGGGCAGCTCTTGTCCTGTACTTGAGTGGGTTTAAAGCTTGCCCAAAGCTTTAAAAGAATACAGAATTTCCCTGTCTGAAGGGAATGTGCGAAACAGCCTCTCTCTTGTCAAGGCTTCCATATTCAGTTGGTGCTGGGGTATGACAGCAAGTGCAGGGGATCATGCAAGGGAACAGAGGGCCAAGGTCCTCACTGGTTTAAAGTGGACATCTTTCCAGGAATTCCAGGGCTCTTACGCTGGTTTACACCAGCTCAAAATATGGTCCAGATGGTCTTGATATGAGAGAGACGTATCGTGAGTCTGGTGCTTTCCATTGTATTGCATTTTGTCATGGTTTCACACCTGTGAAAATTGGTACTGGAGCAAAGTAGCAGTTCACAGGGATGGAGATACACCCACAAAGTGCAGGGCACTTAAAAGAGCAGCCCATCCCTTTTCCCCAGAGATAGCTGCACACTGACTCCTGGCGTGTCCAGACTGAAGTACAAGTTCATAGCTTTGTGTGTCCTTTGTCTTTGGGTAATCACAGTAAGGGCAAAGGAGTAGATAATCTGTACAGGAAGCAGCAGCTGCAGGAGTGGCTAAGGATAAGTAAGAAGAGAATGCGATTGCTTGAGTGACAGACTCAGTGAGCTTTGTTTGACAGTGTCGTGTCAGATCCCACGCTAGGATAAAATACGTGTGACTTGTGGCTTCCTAACATATGGTACGTGTAGTGGGGAAGGTGATTTCTGACAGGTCTACCTGTGGTGTGCCTCAGTAATGCGTGGTTGCAAGTCTTGGATATCTACTTGCTTATGCTCTCTGCAGACTCTCCAAAAGATAAATACCACTTCTCTGACTCTACTCTTTGAGATTTTGCAACTGGGTGAGTGAGACTGTTTTGTTGTTAGACAGTTCCCTACCTGTACCTGTGGCTGGCCTGATCCTCCCCAGTGAAATGCCTTGTGGTGGTTCTGCTGAGGTTACTGGAACTGGCCAAGCACTGGTCAGCAGAGAGTGGGGTGCATTGCCATGGGGAAGAGCACTTGGGCTTAACTTGATCGCTACAACTGCAACGTCTTGAGCGGGAAGTTGGCAAGATGTCCTTTGGCACGAAAGGCCAGGTGAGCTGGTGGCAGCACAGCTCACACGGAGCTGTGGGGGTGGATGGCAGGTGTGGAGGGGACTGGAGAGCAAATGGCATCAGGCAGCAGCTCCTGAACTCCCCAGGAATAGCTGTACTAATGGTCAGGGCACCCGAGAACAGCTTCTAGAGCTGGGTGCAACGGGCAACCTCTGGCATCCCTGGGACTGGGCAGGCAGGACCTGCTACCGAGCAGCAAGAGCTGACCTCTGGCAGTTACTGGGCAGTGTTGTCTTGTTTGAAAAATGAAGAGGAAGGTTTGCATCTCAATAGTTGAGCGGCCGAGCATAATACAGTGAGAAAGGTGTCAGGATGCATTTCATCTAATACAACAGGATGCTGTAGGCAACACTTTGAAATTTGTTGAAAAGCAGGTGACAGCCACCCATGTGAAGAGTCTCACTTCCCTGAAGTGTGTTATGCTGGGCTGTTGCTATTAATTTCACAGGCTCTGCCTGTGAGTGGGGAGTGAATGAGTGATGCAGTGCTGCTATCCAGAGCCGCCTCGGCCTTGGAGGTTTCTGGGCTAGTTAAACATGTTCCACGTAATGCACTTAATGGCATGTGTGAGCTTGTCAGGAGAAGTTGCCTCAGAGGCAGACCCATAAGGCGCTCAGAAGGGTGTGTGGGGAACAGCCTGCATGGTGGATTAGCGTGGTGTGTCACTGTCCTCCAAGTTCAGAGGGCTGCTGGATCTTGGTATCCATGGAGTCAGGTGTGGCATGGAGTATCCAGCTGGAATGATGAGCTGTAGAGCAGTGGAACACCCGAGACGGTGCAGGGCTGGCAGCCTCACGCCTCGGACCCAGATGGGTTCCGTGAGGGAAGCCACGTGGAACTCCCATGTGTGGGATGGGTCCTGCTTGTTTCTGCCTGAACTTTGAACTTGTTGTGTTCTTGGTGGATGGGGGGAACACGTGGGCAGGAGTCAGTGTGGACACACTGCTTACTCTGCTTCCCAGCAGAGCCCAGGCTGCTGTTGGAGAAAGTTGCAGGAGCCATAGGGAGGCACTTCAGAATCCAGACTCGGAGCTCATCCGGCAGGGTGATGGTATCTGCTGATTGATCTGCTCTTTGCTGGTCACTCTGACAGGGCTGAGAAGTACAGGTGGAATGAGCAGCATTGCTCAGGCGTGCTGGTCCTGCACAGGGTCATGGGTAGGTCAGGCATGTGCACACATGTTGCTCCTGGCTCCCTGGGTCTTGGGGGATTGATGGCACATCTGTTCCCAAAAATTGTGTGGCATGGGGAGGTGCTTTGTGGTGTGTCTGCCTCTCCTGTACCCGCCAAGTGCAGTGTCTGCTACTCAGTGGGCTTCAGAAATGGCTGGTTAAGGACTTGGAGAGGCTAAACCATGCTCACCTCTCTCATTCACATGAGATTCTCATCCCTGTTGAGTTGAAATTCTGAATTCCTTTATGCAAACTCCAAAAGCAGTCACAAGTTACAAAGCAAGTGACTAAGAAGGAAGCTGTGTGTTTTCAGTCACAGCAGCTTCTTGTCTCATCATGGATAAAACCCTTGTGCTTTGCCTTGCCTTAGTGTTGAGTTCGGAGGGGTCCAAGGACTTTATTTGCTCTGCTTGTGAACCATCTTTGCTAGAGGTGGGGAGTTCCAGTTTATAGTGACTCTTCTAGTACACATACACAGCCGTCAGAGTATTATTTCTGCACAGAGGGAGTTGGGTTTGTCCCCTGGGATGTGTCACAGGTGTTGAAAGCTCCACTTTAAGCTGTTCAGATACCAGAAAGTAGCTACAACATAAATTAGCCAGAGATGCTTCTCAGGTTTGTGAACTGCTCAGTATTACTGCATGTTGTGCCAGTTTGTCTGCACCAACTGGAGGGGAAATTCCTGAGGGGGTTGAGCCATGTGCCGTGCCTCCAGCTGCTTGCCGTCCACTCCCTGGGTGCCCAGGGACAAGATTCCCACCCTCTTGCCCTTGAATTTTGAGAAGGAGCGAGCAGTATCAGAAAAGCTGATGCCTCCCTCAAGCACATGTGGAAAGCTGCAACAATGTGTGAGTTGGTAATTCCATCCCTTTAAGCTGTTTGTAATCAAGGTAACAAACCTCAATCACTGCGTTTGAGGCCAGACTGGGGTGTGTCCATCCCTCCTGGGGTGGGTGCCCAGTGCCATCCTTCCCGTGCTCCAGGCCTGGAATGCAGCTGTCACTCTGCAGTGTGAACAACAGGAAATTTAATTTGTTGGGTGGAAAGAGTTAAATGAACTTTAACTGAAAAGCTCTATCTCTCCCTCTCAGGGTAGAAAATAGCCAAGGGCAACAGCGGATGACTAATGTGTAGAATATTGCAATTAGTATAGCAAGGTACTTACAGGGATCAAATTAAAAAATTCATTAACGTACGCACTTAATTAAGAAACACTTTTCGGTTTACATGATAAATTATGACACCTATTAAATCTTCTAGTACAAGCTGTAATGGCTTCTTTGCTCCTGGGCAGAGAACTCTTGCCTTTGAGGTCCTCTGAGCTCCCCCAAGGACCGCAGTGTTGGTTGCCTGGGTGTCACAAACAATGCTGGGCCCTGGGAGGTGCAGGCCCTGCTTTGCTGGAACTCACTGAAAGTTAAGGATCCAGCCTGGGGATGAGAGAGGCACGATGGATGAACAGGTAAACAAGAGATGACCTTGAGAGTAAAGAAAGAACTGAGTGAGCAAAGCACCAGGAGGGTCCCAGGGAGGCAGCTGGACATGTCCAAGTCACTGGGTTGGATGTGCCCAGCCTGGCTGGTGGGGTCAGGAATATCTGAGAGCTCTCAAGGCAGGGCCCTCCCTCAGCTGCAGCTGGTCCTTCCTGGTTTGGGTTTTTCTGAGTCACTGCGATATGGGAAGGGGACTGTTAGTTCTGCTGCACTGGAAATGTGACAGAACAAGAGAGAGATTTGGGGAGCTTTCTTACATTCTAAGATAGACCAAAACTGCAATTCCTGAAACATTTATTACTGCAGTTTTGGGGAGGGGGAATAGTCCAAGGGAAGGAAACACTTTACCTGTGTTTTGGATTTATTGTTAGATGCCTTTGAAGTGTAAAATCCCGAGTCCCAGTTAGAAACAGACTGCTCCAGAGCACTCTGACCTTTAGGAGAAGGGCTTTTTCCACTGCCTTTTCATAAACCTGCTGGGCTTTTAACTTGGATTAGTCTGTACTTTGCTCATCAAAGAGTTGTCTGTATCACTGGCCAGAGGTGAGTGTGGAGTTAGCAACTTGGGCTGACCTTAGAGACTTACCAGAGGCTGGTACCTGCACTTCTGGGGGACCTTATGAGTTGTCAAGGGGAGGTCTGTGCCAACAGAGAGGTCTTCTGTGCTTTTGTCAGTTATTCCAAAACCTGACAGGCAGATGTAATTGGTTATCTCTATTTGTTTGGTTTTGGTTTCACCTAGCCTGTAATCTCCTCTTGCCTTTGGCTTGGCACAGTAACTAGCCAGGAACTCTTGTGCAGCCAGGTGAGCTGAAACACAGCCCAGATGGGGAGTTCCACACCCTGACACAAGCAGGAGCTACTGATGGAGCTTGAGCAGGGAGAGACTGAGCCATCTCTCTAGCACTTGAGTCACCTCAAGCCTTTACATTACAGCTTCAGACTCGAGTGCTTTTGGAAATCATATGTTTCATTTTAGGGCTCTAAAATGAAGCTCTTGAAAATTAGATTCTGCTTATAGTCCAGAATGCTTCAGTCAGCCTGAACCTGTGTTGTGCTGCCGAGGCCTTTCTGGGAGTGGGGAACATCTTTCTCTCAGAGTGATGTGGATTTTTTCATAAATGAGTTTGAGTTTTCAGTAACATTGATGAAATGCCCTCAGTTTATTAACCAGAGTAATTCTAAGTAGTCTAAAGATTTAGTGTTCATTAGCAAATGTTTGAGTAAACTTGAAACGGGAACAAGGCAGGAGAAGCAGGAATGATGGCTTCAGTGTTACTGGCACATAAATAGACTTCGAGTGGAGGTGTTTCTCCAGCCCTGGTGCCTTGGCCTTGCTGCGGAGCTGGGCAGGTGGGCACAGTTGGGCTGTGCCTCACACGTGTAGCTGTTCCTCTGGAGCCTGCTGAGTGGCAACATGACTTTGTCTCCGATGCTCATTGTGTTGGTTGTTCGCCTTTGATCTCAGTGAACTGTTGGCTGGGGGTTGGTTTTCCCCTTGCATCTTTGTCTGTGGTTCCCAGAGACAGACCCTGGCCTGGAATACTTCAGGGAGCCATTGGGCCGTTCCAGGTCAGTGGCAGGGGACAGGGCTTTGCTGCCCTCGGGAGCACCTCTGCATTCCCCAGTGCCCCTCCTGCCTGGGCGGGATCAGGATTCAGTGGAGCACTTGCACGGAGGGCTGCCCTTTTCCCTTAATTATACGGAGTGCAGTAATCTCCAACATCCACAGTATTTTATCGACACTGACAGGCCTGCATAAATAAATAAAAATCCTACTTTATGCAGTGAAATATCTTGTTGCTTTTTAATAAATCAATAACTGGGGGTGACATGAGAAAAGCATCTTGAAAACAATTTCTGAGATGATGTGGAAGGCACTAGATAATCTGTATTAGTGGTTTTCCCTGCAGATTGTTTGATTGGAAACAAGTTCCCTGCTGAGTTCTCCAGAACAGTCTAGAACAACTGCCAATCACTGGATTTGTCAGCACTGACAGCCTTAGATCTTTGTTGTAGTGCAGGGGGTGCCTTATGTGTTCAAGAACTAGTACTAAAAATCACTACCAAGTAAATATTCTGGTCCTATTTCAGCTAACTGCATCTTTCTGTTCATGACAGAAGGGGAAGGTTTGTTCTGGGTGGCAAAGGAACAGCTCTGATTTCTCACTTCAGTTTTGTGCTCTTGCAGCAATTTTGTCACAGAGTGCAGCACTACTGTGCAAGCATCCTGTGGTCACGTGTGTGAGGGCTGTGGCACAAAGGACAGGTGTGAGTCAGGTGCTGGTAACCAGGTGATGCTGTGCCCAAGAATCAGGGCTCTGTGCAGAGAGGGCAGATCCCAAAGGGTGAAGGGAAGACTGGCAGTATCGCACTGTGGTTTGTTCTCCAGGTTCTCTCCTGAGCTGTGTCCCTCAGAGAAGGCACGGCAGGAGTGGCTGTTGTGGTCACACACACCTGGTCTGGCTCAGCTCAGCTCAGCTGGAATGTGCTGCCCTGACTCCCTGGTGCCTGCAGCACAGCCTGTGCTTGCCCCTGTGTGTGATGCTGCCTCCCAGGGGTTCAGGGCCGGTGCTCCACTCGCTCACAGCTCTGCTGGCCTGGGGTGAGGGCTCGGGCACCTGTGAGGGGCTCTGGGGTACTCCAGGGTGCCTGTCTAAGGGTTCTGTTCTTTCTTGGGAATGGCAGCTTCTGTCGCTGCAATCTCTGGAGAACATGGGCATGTATAAAGCTGCATGTGGTGGCATGCAGGGCTGGTTCAGCCAGAAAGGACAGGGATTTGTTCAGTACTTGGTGTGTACTGTCACACAGACTGAGCGTGTGGTGTCTCAGCTGCCAGGTATGCAGTGCTGGTGGTTTAAAGCCTTGGTTTTACTGGCGTGGCATTTTTCTGTCTCCTCCCCTAATGGAAGTGCAGGGATTGGTGAGGGTCTGGGTCGCTCCTGCCAAAACGGAGCACTTTGGGGCTCAGGCCTGGGGGCTGTCCCTCCCCCCAGCCATGCCATCCTCGCTGTGACAGCCCTTGGATATGCGCCCAGAGCCCCAGTCTGAGGGGAGCTCGAGGCTGCTGAGCTTCCCATTCCCACTGATGGCTGTGATGCCCTTCCGTGCTGGAATGGCTGTGTGTGTGCTGCTGGCACTGTGCACAGCCCTGCCCCTGGCACCGTCACGTGGCACACCGGGAACACCAGGAACCTCTTCCTGCCTGTCTCCATTGCTCTTAGCTCTCTCTACCCTTTGCTGGATTTCTTCCTGTCTCTCCTCTCTGGGTTGTTTCCTTCATCTTGTATGCACTGGCATGGAATACTGATGAGGAAATATTTGGTCTAAAGCCAGCTAGTCAATTTTGGTTAATTAATTGGAATGGTGATTGGCAAAACCCCAGCCCAAATTTTTGTAGGTAATTTATAGCCTAGGTAATCGTTTACTCGTGGATAATTATCTCTACCTGTAGGTAGCAGAAGGTAATGGTTATGGAGATCCAGATGCATCCCTAACAAACGCCGGCTGAGGAAATTGCAAACATTTAGGCTGAGTTATCTGTTTAATTACTGAGACTGTAACTAGAGCTGTGTACTAAACCCATTCTTCTTCTTGGATTCCTGCACCTCAGGCCAGGTGAGCAGCAGTAAGGAGGAAATGACTTACTTTTCTAGGAAGTCAGTGTTCCTGTCTGGGTTTGTGTGTTCCCTGGCACAGATGCACTGGCTCCGGGGTGTTGTAATCTGCTTCGTATCAGCCAGCAATAAATGCCTGCATCTCTGCAGGGACTGGGAGGTGGTGTATGAGGGGTCCTGGGGAGGAGCAGAGCACTTTGCATTGTACCCTGTTGCTGGGTGCAGGTCATGTTCCTGGCCAGCACAGGTGTTGGTGTGGGGCAGCCTCTGGGCAGGTGCCTGGCTCCTTTGAAGGGGGTGAGCTCATTGAGCAGGCCCATGAGCTCCCTGGGTTTTCCAGACTGTCAGCCTGGGCACATGTTCCTGCACTGCTCGTGGCCCAGGAATGCCATCCCTCCACGTGTGGCACCCTTGGGCCTCCTTTCCAGTGTCGAGTTCTGCTCTGCAGCTTCCTTCTGACACAGGTGTAGGAGGTTTATTTTGGAGGGTGATGCCCAGTTGAAATTACTCTCTGCAGGGCATGGCATGTCTTTGTTCTGTACCTGCTCTTGCTGGTGAGGGAGAGGAATGTGTCATCTCATGCTTGGGAAACTCCTGTTGGTGTGTTCAAGCCTTTGAACTCCCTCTGTGCTATAAACATACCAGAGTTTGGAACAAAAGAACAGCATATCCCAGTGCATGGTCAGCACTGGAAAGGGACAGCTACACAAGAGGAAGACCAGCCAACTGCTGTGCTTCCAGACAGCTGTTTCACTCATCCGTGGATGGGCTGAACCTGCTGCTTTGCCTCTGAAGCTGGCTGCTCTGCCCTTGGAATCTGCTGAAGTTTCTGTCATTCTGTCCCTTGCTCCGGTGCAAACTGTAACAAACCAAAGCAGAGCCCTGGCATCATCTTGCTACAGCAGTAGGCTGCTGGTTTGGTTTTCTGCTTGTGAAATCCTTGGAGCACATGGTATCATTTCCAGAAAGGGAGCAGGCTGAATGGAGACATGCCTTGGAATAAGAAGCAGGTCTCCATGCTGTCAGTCTAATTTTGTGTTAGTGACAATATGAATTTCAGCCCTGGCCCTCAAAAAGAGAGCAGAACCTTCTCCAAAAACATGAGAAAAACCATTCACATTCTGCCTAGCAACAGAGGGATATCTCAGTTCTGAAAACCAGATTCCTTGAGTCCTGTTGGGTGTCTGGTGTGCTGGCTTGTCAGTTTGGCTGCCTGGGTGAGGGGGAGCCAGGGGCTGCATGCACAGGTTGGGGTGCCACCTGCCAGGTGTCCATTGGTGCCCAGGGAATGTCACCCTCTGGCCACTCAGGGCTGCTGCAGGGGGAGGCTGTGTCAGCAGTGACCCACCTTGCTGCTGGGCACCTGCAGCCCCGAGATCACACGTGGGGTACCACTTAGTGCATAAGCAGGCTGGCATCCAGGGTTTGGCACAGCCAGAGGGATTTGCATGGATTTATACCAGGCAGCGAGTTGGGTCTGTAGGAAAGCTGCGGGTTTGGGGGGATTGCATATGGCCCAGGAGAGCAAGGAGAATGGGAAACATATGCTTGGCACCCACAGGTACTGCAGAACCAAGCGAGTGTGAATTGCTAAAGCGTAGTTTACATAATCTGGTCAATAATATGCACAGATGGAGCCTGAATGTATCGCGTGAATCGGGAGATGGTGAGCGCCGTGAGGGGTGGCACAGCAGCAAGCTGGAACTGGGAGAGTAAACTGATAAATGGTTTCCTAGTTACTAGAGCTGGGGGGGAACAAACCCAGTGGAATTGGAGGGTGCTTACTGGGGGCAGCAGTGCCGGCCCCTGATGTGTGAAATGGGGTTTGTTAGGAAATGCTGCTGTAAAATCAGTATAGTTGGGTGCTGTGCCCAGTCTGCAGAATTCCCTCATACTGGACTCAAGTGGTTGTGGGGGTTTAATTGACAAAAATGGTGTTTGCAGATACATTTGGATGGAAGGCAATACTTCTGTCTCTTTATCTCCCGGTAGTTTTTGTGAAGTGGAGTTAGAACAAAGCCCTGTGCCTTGGTATCGCTGATGCCAAATTCCCTTTGTTCAGCTTGGAGGTGTTTCTTGTCAGGGTTGGCCTGGAGTGTCACCTGGGTCGGATGGGAGGCAAATGTGTCTTAGGGCTTGGACTAAGGCCATGATGCAAAGGTGCTTCCTGTGCTTTTTTTGGATACCTCTACTTTTGGCAGCAGAATATTCAGATGCACAGTGGAGGGTGTTTTTAACTTGAGCACCGTTTTGCTGCCTGGTGTGTTAGTGAGTCCCAGTAGTGGGGATAACAGGGACAGCAAGGTGGTTGAGGAGGACTGTTGGGCAGCAGCATAGGAACCACTGGTGTGTTTGTAGGACATGGAGCATCAGGAGTCCATCAGAAACTGAAGCAGGAGACTTGGTGCGTGTAACTCCTTGCTAACATCTCAGCAGAGATGGAAGTTGGCACATATAGAGTCTTTGCTTGGATCTTTTGTTGTTGTATACTTTGCCAAAATTTAGTTTGGCTATTTTCATTTTATGCAAGTGTGAAGAATGTTATCTGTTTAAGTTGCTTCTTTGCACTTGTATGAATAAAAAATGGCTTTAATTAAATTAGGGAAGAGCTTTGACAAGTGATTTGTCTATAATACGTACTTATGGTTTGTGGCATTTCAAAGAATAAATAACCAAGATGTTGAGGCTTAAACATTGGCTGCTGCACATGTTCTGTCATTCCTTCATGGAGAGAGAAGTGTTCTGAGTATGGATTTAGGTCTCCATCTTGCAGATCCTCCATGTTTCAGATCTGCCCGCACCTTCAGAGACAGGGAAGGTGCTTGTCAGTGACATGGTGGATGAGCTGAACTGGAAGCTGCCCAGGAAGGCTCTGAGGAATTCGGCTGGAGTTCTGTAAGCCAAGGCAAAGCAAGGCTTGGATTGCAGGCCTGCAGGAGAGCCAGGGACACGTGGTGAATTCATGGACAGATAAACCCAAATAAGCTGCAGCAGGTTAGAAGGAATTGAGACTTTGCCACAGTCCCAACAGCAGATCAGCTGCAGTTAGAGGGGAAAGTAGGTGATGGTGGTGGGAAACATCAGAAAAAGAGGTGGCGGATGAGCGAGTCCCAGCTCGGAAAGGAGAGGTTCTGAAGCAAACTGCTTTCCAGGATTACTGGTGATGAAATTTTGCCTTTGCCTTCTTTAGCGTTGTTTTTGCTTGGAAAGGGCAAGGCCCGCGAGCAACCAGGAGGATGGAGGTATCCACTCGCCCCAAAGTGTGGGTTTAGAGGCAGCACTGGCATTGTGGGCTTTGGCTGCCCTGTGGTCCCTGGGGGGAGGCGGTGAAGCCCTCTCTGCTGCCGAGGAGCCCCAGGTGTGGGGCTGGCTGTGCCCCTGCTCTGGGCTGGAGGGAGCTGTGCTCGGAGCTGCCCCGTGCCCGGGTCTCTCAGCTGCAGCTCTGCCGTGGCACAGCCCACCCTTTTATTGATTTGGAGTTTTTCTCCCTGACTCCTTGACACCCACCACCTCCCTGCCAGCCTGGTGTGGCTGATCAAGCTGTTCAAACAACTGGAAGACATCAGAAGTTAAACACTCATTATTTTAATTTGATGCTAATCATGTGTTAATGAGACTAATCCTTGCAATGATTCAGGTAATTTGCTTAATGGCTGCCCAGAGTACAGATTACAGCAATCAGTCACATCTGATAAGATGTCTGTTGTGGAGGAGCCTGTCAGGTGAATGAGGTGGGAAAAGACTAAGGAGCAAGGTCTGATCTGGTCTAAGTCAGGAGCCTTCCAGTTGGGAAGGGCACAGGGAGGGGGATGATCCATCTGCACAACCTGGGCTGCACAGCCAGGTTTGTGGCAGCCACAGAAAAGCACCTCAAACCTCTGTGCTTCGGGGCTGTTCTACCGGGGATGTGGTCCCTTCCTGCCTGGCTCACGCTGCCATCTGCGTGGGGCACTTCATGTGCTTGAGGTCATTTGGGGCATGGCCAAGCCTTCAGGTGTGGGAGACACCTGAATCTGATCCCATGGGATAGTCCTGTACCATAACTGCAAAGCTGTGCCTTGATTATTGCCTTTGTGGTGGATCACTTCAGCCAACAATCTCCATGGCTCCTGCTGGCAGTGAAACTGAGGGTGCTCTGGGAAGCTGCTCGTAGCCACACTGTGCTCCAGCAGGTCTTGGTTGGACAAAGTGAGATTCAACAGATATACTCATCCAGGATGTAAAAATACTTGTAATTTAGAGTGAACCAAGCCTGGATTTAAATGAGGGAATGCGGGTACTTGGTACTGCCGTCGGTGAGACAGCGATGCCTGGGTGTTTGTGAGCACATCCCCTGTACTCATCCCTACAGGCACAGAATGCTAAACCTCTACAGGCCAGCCCTCAGCTCCTGCCTGTTCCAGAGCTGCATTTCCCAGCTCGAAATCCACAGAAAACACAACTGGAGACAACTGTTCTTACGTGGGAGATGTGCAGCCCAGCAGCTGTCTCTGAACTGGGCGCTGGGGTTGGCTCTGCCCCCAGCACAGGGTATTGTGTGGTTCCTAGAGTAAAGAATGCCGGGGCTTTTAAAAACCTGGATTGGAAAACAGCCACTAATCATATTCCTATCTGCAAAATCAGGAATGGGAAAACATCTTTGGCTTGTCTTCATGATGCGTGGCAGAAATTACTGTTTGTTCAGTGGTGTTTGGATTCCGCCATTTGCGGCAAAATATGCTGGGATTTAATCAATTTGCATCTCTGCTTAAGGCCCAAATTGTTACAGGCTTTGGGGGGATGACATTGTCCTAAAGCACTCATTTAATGAGTTAGAGCAAACAGATGGTTTTATTTTTTCCCATTAGAATCTTTCAGCTTTTCTAGTTACATAGAGATAATAATTATATCTCTCCCTTTGATTAAAATGCACAGTATTAATGCCTTACTCTGTCGGGTTCCAATTGCATTAGTTCTCTGTGGGTTTATTAAGTGCTGTGGAGCTGACATCCTGTCCAACACACTGTGCTACGCTGGTCTCTGGGAATCAGCTGACAGGGGATGCCAGGCAGGTGGTGCCCTGGCAGGGCTGACTCTGCACGTGCATGTTTGGGGTGTCGGGGCAGGGGGTGGGCCGGGCTGGCTGCGGGAGGGGAGCGTTTGTCTCCTGCAGGGGGGTTTGGCGAGAGCTGCCACTGATGGCTGGGGGGATGCAGCTGTGTCTGATCCAGGTCTGGGAGGTGCAGGAGGCTCCATCCCTTTGGAGCCAGGCACACAGTGGCAACATGCTGAGCACACAGTTTGGGATGGGAATGAAGTGGGAGCTTGTTAGAGCCCTGAATGTTTTTTAAAGTGATTACCAAACACAAATGTTAATTCTGTGTCATAGTGGGTTGAGCTGAGGGTTGAGGATGTTGTAACAGCTCAGAGTGTGGTTTATGAGCACTGCCCAGGAACATCAGCACTGGGACATGTGCAAAGAAAGCCCATATGGTTTATTTACAGTCTGGGATGAGTGAGTGGCAGTCTGTTGGTGTGGTTTATGTCTCGTGCTGGGTAGTTTTATATGGTGGTCACTCAGCCATCATTTGACCTGTCATTTTTCAGTTATTTGTGAGCACTTTAGGTTTATCAATTGCTTTGCCAGGCTGTAAGTTACCTATTTAGAGAGCATAATTTGTTTATAATATATGTTTAACAGCATGATTTGTTCCGTGTTTGTAATTAATTTTGAGCTTTGAGACTAAAATTGCATGAGAAATGGTTATGGAGAGAGCCATTACCTCGAGTATTGCTGCTAAGGACTTGTAATATACTGGGACTCTGTCTCTCTTATTGCTGACTTAATTGTAGTGGTCTTGGGACTGGGATTCAGGGACAGCAGTGACAGAGGAAATGGGGTGCTGTGACATTGCTCCTCATGGTTACTGAGCACAAATTATTGGAGCAAAAGGGTTTTACTTCAGAAATTCTGGGATCTTGCTGTGGTGCAAACAGTTTTCCTTCCTGAAAAGTAGTGGAAGGTTCCACTGTGTTCCTCTGGACTTAGGGAATCCTGCTGTGTAATTTCTTGGCCCAGTAATTCAGACTTACATCAGAACAGCAAATGAGCTGCTCTGTATGACAGTTGTTTCTTACACCTTGTTCCTAAAGCGCTGAGCAAGGCCCTCAGAACAACAGCCAGTGCAGGAAATGGACATTTCTGCCATTGAAATCAAGGTGTATCTCTGGCTGTTCCTTCTCCAAGAGCTGGGTTGGGAAAAATAACTTTCTCTGTAACGACTGAAGGGTTTCCTTCCTTTAAAGACAAGGATTCCTTTTTTGGTAACCAATACAATCCAGGAAGCCCAAGGAATTGATAGTTTCAAATGTTTGCTGGATATACCCAGAAATGTGTTGTTTCTCCAGGAAACTGCACCAGGCTAAAAGCCATTTTTGAAAGCGGGTAATTCTGTGGTGAGTATGACTTGAGGGGGAGTCAGAAACGGGGAGTCCTTTTGAAGGGCTTAGGGAAGAGGGAGAGAGATGACAAAATTGAGGTTTAAGTTGTGTAAGCATTTAAGAATGTGAGAATTGTTCTCTGCTTGAAAACACAGAAATGTTTTCAGGTAGAACTGGGATGGAAAGCTTTGCTTCATATGGCATTTTTATGGAGTTCTGCACAGTGAGTGGGGTTTTAGAACAGAAGTGGACATGGTTAATAACTGGATACAGTATTTGTGCTGTGCCATAAGTGTCTGTCAGGGAAAGTCGAGGATGGGCAACTGGGTTAAAAGCATCCATGGGTATACCTTTTGGATTCTTAGCAGTGCTGTATGTAGATGTATGTGTGGCTTGATGTGTTCTGTTCTGTGCATTAGTACTTGTTTCTGCTGCTGCCAAATCAAGGGGCCTTGAACAGGGTAACTTCTAAAAAGAGTTGAGGTTTTTATTAAACTGTCAGGACTTGCCTTTTGTTTGGAAGTACCTTAATCTGCCAGGATCATTTCCCAAGGCTGGTGGGAGCACACAAAATGGGAGTTTGATAAAAGTTCTGGTTTGTCCTCTACTTCTGACCAATTTTGCACTAACTTGTGTTTGGAAAAGCACACATTTGGAACGTTTGTGTAATGTAGACTATTACCCCTCTAATTCCCTGTCCATCTGTAGGATAAACGTTTAGGCTGTGTGCAAACTATACCGAGTCTATATCATCCATAATGTATGACTGTATATGAGAATGTGCCACCAATGTCAAATTTTATTTTATTAAATATAAGCTGCTCTCCCATCTGCGCGTTGGAGACCCCATATATTGTTTGCCAAAAAAAGCACCATTTCCAAGTGTTCGATAATTTCACATGGAACGATGTGGAATACCTCAGTTTCTTCTCTCCTTTAAGCTGATAAAATTCCATGAGGTTTTGGCTTATTGGTGGTCCTTTGTTCCCAGTAAGAGCAGTGTCAGACCCTGACAGTTCCGCAGCTGTGCAGGCTCAGCCCAGCTCGCCTGCCAGAGCCAGCCCTGCCTGGGGCCGTGGCTGCTGGGACCCCCCTGCCTGTGAAGGGGCAGCTGTGTTTGGGGCAGGGGAAGCTCCGTCCTCCCTCCCTGCCTCTCCCACCACCATGCAGGACTCCAGCCATGGCGAGGCCTTCAAATGAGCAAGGAGACAAATGTTTGCCATAGCTCTTTACGCTCTGGCAGACGAGCTGCCGGGACCTTCAGTTGGCACCTCTTGTTGGTTCCAAAGGAGCCAACCTTGTCAGGGCTGCCTTTTCCCCGTTGTTCCTGTTGCAGGGATCTCGCACTGCCTGTGTGTGAGAGCCTGTGTGTCTGTGTGGCTCGTGGGCCCCGCAGCCGAGATTGACGGGAACCAGAAGCCAGGTTCATCAGAGGCACAGATTTCTGATCCAGAATTGCAGTGACTGATCTGTGCCAGCACAGACCTCGACTGGCCAGATAGACTGAACAGGAGGAAAACGGAATGCCAAAAAGGAAGAAGCTGAAACCTAATTAATCAGAAACAAATAAGTCACATTAATGGCAGCGCAGAAGTGGTACCAGTTTAATTGGAGAGCACCCTATGTTCTGTGAGGATGACACTGTGCAGTAATTCCACTGCCAGTTACTGCCGTCACAAGTGCTGAGTAGTGAGAACCGCCTGAGTTAGTGCCTCAAATGCACTGGATTCTGCATGTTTGAGTTCCAGCTCCCAGGGACTGGAATTTCAAATCCTGCTTATGGCTTTTGGCCTCTCCTTGTCTGGATGTCTCTGGGTGGCATCAGCTCTTTTGTCCATCAGTGCTCTGTGTGGTCTGGAATAAAGGACATGGGATTCAGGGAAATGAGATGGGTGTGATGGCATGATGATATGGTGTGTGCAGCAGGCAAACAGGATGGGAGCTGGCTGCTGGCTGAGGAGTTTGGGGCATGATGGGAGCTGCAAACAGGGGCTTTTTCACCCTAGAAGTGGAGGTGGTGTCTGAAGTGTAAGGCAGAGTTACCAAAGGAGGAGTTACCAGAGAGGAGGAAAGGAATTTGCCATAAGGGCCCTTTGTTGTTGCTCTGGAGGAACACACTTAAAGGAAGAGAACCCTCCTGAAGAGTCAATGCAGATACCGTGGCCAGGAGGGCAGTGTCCAACCCCATGTCTGCCAGGTGTCCGGTTAATGGAAGTGCAGGGCATGAACAGGTCTGTGCTCAGGTTATCCTCAGGGACTCTGACAGTGTGCCCTATCACTAGAGACAGGTCACCTTGGGACCAGCAGGTCTGGGAAAGCTTGTCCTTGAAACACTCAAAGTAGGAAAGGGCAGTCACAGATTGTGGATAGAGGGAAAGAAAGAAAGAAAGGAGATTGGTGTCCTTATGCTGTGTCTGAGAAGCTGGCCTTCTCTGGATGGGATTTGGCACTCCGTTTTCAACAGCTATTAGACCCCACAGATTTATAAAACCCAACCCTTAAGAGAAAATGCGGGATGAGAGAGAAAACTCCCTTCTGTTTCCTTGGTTACAGAAGAACATGAATAAATTATAGGGGGGAAAAAGCCCTCAGTACATTCTGAGTGGTCATTTGTGTCAACTGGTCCTGTGAGTGTTTGCACTGGGAGGAACAAGCAGGAGCTCATCCTGTCTGGGTTGGCCCCTGTCTCCTGTGTGCGAGGCTGGACCACTCACCCCAGGGGGCAGCAGGGCTGGGACTGGTGAGGGACCCCTGCCACTGGCACAGGGGCACGGGGAGGGGCAGAGGCTTTGGGGCCTTGTGTCACACCTCAGCTCGACATTAAGTGAGCCCCTGAGTATGACAGGCTCAAAATTACAATGACTTTAGGGCTGCAGCCTTATTTAGAAATTGCCTCATTTTCTGCTAGCTGGGCTTGCAGAGTCTAAGTGTGACTTGGTTATTTCCATATGGAGCTGCTTTACCAGGATGAGGTGTGAATTTAAAGTTCCTCCTCTCCAGGAACATTATTGTGTGGACTACGGTATTTTCACTGAGAAATGTTTTCTTTTCAATCTAGTTGATGTCATTTTGGAAATTGTTTGAACCACGCAAGCAAGCTGTTCTTAGTGTAGAATAAGGGATCCTTCTGCATAGCTGTGCCACTTCAATGATCTGTGTTCCTTACGGACATGCACTGGTGGCCCTTGTCACTCCAGCAGGACTGTGGATCTCTGGATACCCAGTTTGCTTTGGGAGTGGGTCTTGGGGTATGTTAACCTTGACTTCTTGTAATCCCCAGCCCTGTCTCTCCCTTCCAAAGGAGCTGTTCTCCTACAGCCTCTGGTCTGATATCCAGCTGGATTGCCCTTGTAGGCTTGTGGGGATAAGCTTTGGGTGATGCTGCTGTGCTTGTACGAAATGCTTTTCCTCCAAGAGGAGAGTTTGTGGTGGGTCTGTGTGTGCAGTTCCTGCTGTGCAGGCTGAGATACAGGTCATCCTTTCCGAGGTGAGCTCCAGCATGGGATGTGTAGAGATTTGCTTTAACGTTGCTCATGGCTGCATCCCATGATCAGGTTTGGAGCATCAAGGAATATCTTGCCAGAGTGGGATGGACTCCAACAGCCGCAGCCTGTCCCGTGGGAATCCTTCGCCGTGGGGCTGGGGAGGTTTTGGGGAGGTTTTGAGCCCTTGGTGAGGCGGCAGAGCTCGCGTAGCTGCAGGCTGGATGCGGCGGATTGCAGCACCTCGGACAGCAGCGCTGAACCGCGGCGTGCCGTGTCACACGGGGCCGTGCTGAGCACCTGCGGCGAGCGGGGCTGCTGGCGCTGGGAGCATCATTGCCTTCAGTTCTGCCGTTTACAATTTGCAGACAGGAAAAGTTAACACACTTTGGAGGAGTTTTTTTCTTTTTTCTGGCACTTACAAGTTCAGCACGCTTTTGTGCATTCCAAGCAGTCCTGCCCAGATCGACCACCTGTTCCCTAATTCTGGGTATAGGCAGGCTATAGTTCTTTTCCATATGGGCAGTGTAATTCCATTAAGTAGCAATCCAGCACTCTTTTTTTAACATTAAACCTCGAGAGTTAATCATCCATCTGTGTGTAATCATTGATTCCATTAAGCCTTATGGCCTTGTCAGATTATCAAACATTTTAAACAGCACTTTTTTCTTTTTTCCTTACTCGACAGCAAAAGCATTTGTTGGGGGCACGATTAGAGTGAAGTTTTCAAGCCATACCCCAATCTCAGAGACATTTACATGTTCCAGGCCCTCTCCCTGTTCCCACATGCAGAGCTGGCCTGCGTGTTGTCACCTGTGCCACATGCTGAGCCATCCAGGTGTTCTGTGACAGGCAGCGCTGAGACATGTACTTGATGCTAACAATTCCCCGCCCCCAAAAAACAACAAAACAGCACAAATCCCAACAAAAAGACCCAAACAACCCACACACATGCTTTTTTCCCTGATTATTCAGCACTCAGATGCTTACTTACATTGTCCTTGAATCTGGGGGAATTACGGTAGTTGGGTTGCAGTCAGAACAGCCCCTCAGACTGATGGACTCAACTGACCTTTATTTTTGTTAGAATGGGAGAACCTGTTGTGTGATGGGCATGTAAAGCTTTAGTATGAAAAGAGACCAAAAGCTGCTTCTCCCCCGCAGGATTTGGTAAATAAGGACATGGTATTCCTGGAATTAGCCATGTTCTCAAGTGGTTTCCTAACTGTGACAGTGTAACTTTGCACAAGCGTCTAATTACAGCCTGCTGGTTGTCCAGAAATCCCTGAAGTCAGCGCTCAGTGGTGAGGACTGTTGGACAAAGAGGAAGGAGATGCTTCAGAGCTGCTTAGTGACTCATGAGCCACGGCGGGTGGGTCACTATGGCAGGCTTTTCCTTCCCTGCATATTGATTTCCCTTAATAATATCTGGTGTCACCTCTGAGCCAGGAATGTGGGTGCACCAGTGGCTTGGTCGTGCCCAGCTGGAAAGGCAGAGGGTTTCTGTGTTGCTGAGGACACCTCTCTTGCAGCTGAAATACCTTCTCCAATCTTTGATAAAAGAGCTGCTGGAGCAGAGTGAAAGGTAATGGTAGAAGTCATGACACTTACTTCTGGGTTTGGATCTGTTTCTGAGGGGCCTGGATTAGATTTGCCCTGTGCTCAGGTCAGATAATGTATCCTAAGAGAAGTACATATTTCAGCTCAATTTTGATGACACTGTTTGCTCACAATCTTTTTTAAGGAAGGAAGTGTGAAGATACTAAGGTGACTTGAGAGGTGAAGAGCAAAAGTGACCAGAGAAGTGATTTCCTGAATTTCAAAATCTTATCAAGTGCTGGCAGAGAATCCAAACACCACATCTGATTCCAGCCACTGTGACTACTACTGAACCCGATTTTAAAAATAACAGGCCAAGGGGATTGGTTTCTTTGTTCCTTCTTAATTACACCAATTTTTTTGCTTTTTAAAAAATAGTGATAATTAGGCCACACATCATGTGTGGTTGGATAAAGAATACTTAGATGTTGATAAAGGGAGCATGAAATTGTATCCAGTGAAAGGAAGTGGTGCCAAATAGTAGAGATTAGTGTTTGTCCTGGAACAATGAGGAGCACTCCCCTCGTCTGAGCGAGGGTGTTGTGTGGTGGGTTCTGCCCCTTCACACCCCTGAGAAGTGCTCAGGGAGTGCTTCCTGTGCAGATGGGTCACGAACTGGACTGTGGGGAGCACAGAGACTGTTCTGCAAACAGTATCTTGAGTAGAGGGGTTAATGCCTGTATTTTATATGGAGTTCAGGTGTGCTGCTCTCAGCTGTGGGCTCGAGTCAGGCCCGTGTGGGCAGAGTGCCCCTGGGCTGGGCTCAGGGCTGGTGCATTCAGTAATAAACAGGAATATATGGGACAAAAGCTGAGTGTCCCTGCCGTGACCCGTGTGGGTTTGGTGGGGTTTCTGTGTGCCCTCCAAGTTGTGTCCAGCCTGGCTCCCAGGGCCACTGGTGGCAACATTCTGGTTGGCACGAGGGAGATCGCTGATGCCATGTGTGCAGGTGTGTGGAAATCCAGTGCACTGTGAATTCTGCATGGCATTTCTTCTGCTTGCACGTTGAGCTGGAGCAGCACGAGGTGATGGCTGGTGGAGTGACACTGGGGGCATTGGGGTGGGCCAGACAGCCCCACCCAGTTGGACAAAATGACTCCTTTGGGCCTAGTGGGAAGTTTGTTTCTTCAGCTTCATGGATAACTCAGGAGGCAAGTTGGTACAGTCTAAGTCTGAAATAGTGGAAAAGAGCAAATGCTGCAAGTTACAGCTAGGAAAATGGAGAATTAAAGCAGCGAGCTGTCCAGCTGAAGGGCTCTTACTCACTAGAAATGTACTGAGCCCTCAACTTCAAAACTGCTGATATTTTTTCCCCACATTTCAAAAGTGTAAGAGGGGATGGAAGTTGAATCTCTGTCTCGTGTGTCTCTTGGGCAGGTTGGAGGGACTTGAAAAGAATTTTTATTGAGTCGTATTGTGCCATCAGTGTTAGGTGCTGTGGATATAGAGTAAATACCACTCGCAGCACAGGTCTGGTGGGAGAAGCTGCCCAGCTGTTTGCCCCCCAGATCTGCCCTGGGCCCTGCGCCTTCAGTGGCAGAGCCAGGGGTTGTTCCTGCTGCCTTGTAGGAGGGCACAGCCACCCAGTCCTGTTTGGAGCCATTAGAAAAGTTGCCTTTCTCCAATCAAAGAGAGGTATTAGTGAAATGAATGGGAGTAATTAAATCTCATTTAGTCATGTAAATGAGTTTAATTAAAAGAAATCTACCCTTTAATAACTTGAGGGGGAAAGGCGCTCCGCATGGAGTTTGGAGTTTGGTTAAGCTAACGAGACACAATAGCTGAGCTGATGAGCCCGAGCTGTTGTCACCTGCTGGGGCTCGGGGGAACCGGGGCTGTGGGTGGGCACAGGGTGTGTGTCAGTGCCCTGTGTGGCCTCAGAGTCCCACCCACTGACTTGTGTCATACTCGAGGAATTTGGGGGAAAACCACAAATGGTTTGGGGTTGGCACACAGGTAGAGGTTTGGCTTGTTGGAAAAGACCCCTTGGGCTGTTTAGCAGCTCCACTGTGTTGGGTCCTTCTGCAAGCCCTTTCCGTGTGGAGCTGTATTAATTCTGTAGATGTCTCATCGCTGACAACAGGCTTGTACTGCTTGTCCGTGAATCCATAGCGGAGGGAAGCAGCGTGGGGAATGGTGCCAGGGAAACTCCCCGTTTTCCAAGAGTGGATGTCTGAGCCATGTGGCTCCATCCTGTCATGCTGACCTCATCCTTCTGTCACTTGGAGCGTGCTGCTGTCAGAGGGTGTCATTTGAGGCCCTTGCTGAGTGGGGAATCAGGCGTGGCCCTGGGGTAGGACAGTGGCACGGAGATGGGGATGGCCATGGACGGAGCACCTCTGCTCCCAGCCAGGTGCCATTTTCCTCCTGGGAGAGCAGCTGTCCATCCCTTCCGAGGTGTTCCTGACTGTTACCACTTGGAGTTTGGACCTTTATCCCACGTGGTGAGTTGTAAGTGATTTTATTGGCTGTCTCACCTGTGCACTGCAGGCACCCAGGGCTGGGGGGCAGTTGTGTCCTCCCCTGCATCAAACAGGCTATCCAGAAATATGGTGTGCACTGCAGCTCCTGTTGGCATAGCTGGGAGTTCCTCCATTCTGGAGAGTTGTGGATTTGTGTGTTTATCTTTCTGACTTCATTTAAACCACTTGGGACACACTTGGCCTTTAGTTTACCTTATCTCTTGCCTGTTCAAGAACCCTTGGTAAACGATGTCCTTGTGGATTTGTGCAGAATACTTGTCTTCTGCTTAATTCTACCAATTTAGCCTGATAATGTGCACTGTGTGGAGGGATTTTGTATGTAGATCAGGTTGTGTAGCTAAAAATAACGATTTTCAGTAAGCCCAACTGTATGTATCCAACCCAAGTACAGCCATTAAGTGATTTTGAAATTTCTGTTTTTCCTTTGAATATTGCTTTTTGACAACAGTTACTAACTGCAGAGGCTTGTTGTATGTTTTGTCTTTCATGGCCTTTTGATTTTCTGAAAGTAATCTCATAAAACACTTAATTTCTTCTTCAATAATAGCGAGCATTCTGCAGCTGGAGTTTCAAGTGCGGGTTTATATCAGCATGTACATTTTGATGGGATGAAGCAGCTTCTAAAGAGTTGGCGTGTGATTCTAATAACCAGTGCTTGGGTTCAGCTCCACTAGGGCACAGTCTGCCAGATTTCCTTTCCCTTACAGGCAAATCCTTCTTCAGGTGGACACTTCCACCACTAGCATCCCTTTCCAGTCAGCTGCAGAGCCTCTTTTTAAAGGAAAGGAAATTCAATACACAAAAATCTGAAGGTCTGTTTGGGGCAGAGCAAGACAGAGAGTTGTTGCTATTGGAGGTGCTCACCAAAAAAAAAGAATTAATTTGGATTCCTCCCTTTCTCCCCTTCTCTTTGCCTTGGATCAGAGCAGTTTTTTAGGAATTGCTGTTTTGAAGACTAAATGAAGTTCAGACAGCTTTGATAATGGTGTCCTGCACTGATTATTGGCTTTGACTTGGCTAAAATTAAAACTCTGTATTTTCATTGCAAATTATTTACTTGTTCAGAGTTTTGTCCAAGCTGGTTGATGAGCCCAGCAAACGCAGTGTGAGCTGTCAGGGCTCCACTGGATGTACTCAGGTTTGCCATCCTGAAAGAAATACAGCCAGGATATCCAGGTCAAACAAAAAGAGAAACTTGGGACAAGTTACTGCAGTTGGTCAGTTACTAGAAAGAGCTGTCTGAGGGCTAAGCCGTGGGACTCAGCAGGGGTTTGCAGGCATTGTGCTGCTTGGTGTTCATGACATCCTCCCTGTTAGTGGCTGGATTGGGGCTGCAATGCAGAGTCTGTGCTCTGCAGCACCTGAGGAGCTTCCAGAGCGGGGCTTTGCTGGAAGTACCTGGAAACTGCGTGGGAATGTGCACAGGAATTCCTCATGCTTGTGTCCATCTCAGATTCTGAGCTCCTTGACCGGAGGCCAAGCCCTCAGCTGTGCAGCCCAGGCAGCAGGGCACACATGCTCTCTCCTTGTGGTGTCTGAGCTCACGTGCTGTGGGTGTGGGAGCTGCCCTGGGGTGCTCCAGGAACAGCTACCCCTGTGGATACAGGGCTGGATGAGGTGGCAGCAGCCTCAGCTCTGCTGGTTCTGAGCTGCCAAGTGCTTCTCTTGTGCCCCACGTGTGTGTAAAGGCAGGACGGGGCAGTGCTGGCAGGAGCCATCCAAGGCTGTAAAATGAGAGTAAAGCAGAAAACGTGATTTCTGTAGTTGCTGGGGGGAGAAAAAGTTTGATTTTGCTGTTAGTTACACCTGCTGTAGCAGGGATTAAATCCCATATTGAACTGCACTACTCTGGATTGACACCAGAGAGCAAAATTTATCCTGCTAACTGAGTGCCCCTCAGATTCCATCAGACTGCACTGGCTGGATAAAGGAGAGAGGTCTCTGATCTTTGCTGCTGCTCCTCAGCCTGCCCCATCACCTACCCATCACCTGCCCCACCTGCTGACCTGCTGTTGCTCTGTGGGGCCCCTGCTCAGGGCCGGGGCCGGGGGAGGCTCACAGGGCTGGGCTGGTTGGTGGCTGGCAGGACATGTGGGAACAGCAGTGTCCGTGGGGACGCTGGGGTGTGGAAGTGACCCTTTCTCCTGCTGTCCCCCTCCCCAGGGCGTGGGCAGAGCTGTGCCCGGGAGCGGGTGGTGCATAACCGAGCACGGCTGTACCGGAATGTGTTCGGGGTGCAGAACATCCCTCTGTGCCAGCGGGTCTTGTGTATTAATGTGCATTTCCTTCATGCAGGCCTGGTTCCATTAGGAAGGGAGGCATTGTGTAATATAATAGACATGATTAACTTTAATTGCACTTCTTTGTTGGGAAAATAGACATGTAATTAAAAACCTGACATGCGTTGTACTTTTTTTCTTCAACAATTTACTTGTTGGCATCTCTTCAAGCGGATATTCCACAAGGCCCTCACCACTTGCCTCCTGCACATGTCTCCTCATGTCCAACTCCTGTCTTTCTGAAATGACACTGTCTGATGCCCGGACTGAACTGGCTGCTTAGTAGATCCTGCTGGTCAGTCCCTCCTTTCCTAGGAAAAAATAACCGTGGGTCTTAAAATGCTGGTCTTGTTGTGGAATTCTGTGGGGTATTGTTTTACTGGAAATGCTTTTTTACCTTCTGGCTACTGAGGAGTGTGCCTGGCACGTTCTCTGTCCTGCGTGCAGGAGTGGGGCAGGTCTCAGGCCGGGCTTCAGGTGTGCCAGGTAAATCATAACTGTGGCTGCTGTCCAGTCCCCTACTGCAGAGTCACATCTGTGTACACTGAGAAAGTCTTTCAGGGTTTCTCAGGAACATTCTCATTTCCCAGAAAACAGGTCAAGTGTAGGTAGCCCCAGCCAGGCAGTGTTACCCATGGCTGCTCTTAGTCCTTTTGCTCTGGGAATTCCTGTCTCTTTCTCATGCTCAGGTCCAGAGGGTGGTGCTGAGTTACTGAGCTGAAGTGTTGTACCCTGGCTCTGTGCTGTGAGTGAAACAGAGTGAGATTGGAGCAATGTGGGTGCCTTTGCCTGCCAGCACTGGGACAGAACTGAAAAACTGAGCCTGTCACACCTCCCAAGCACTGTTGGGTGGGTACAGAGCACTGTTCAGCCTTACAGAGGCAGGAGCTAAATAGACACCTCCAACCTGAGGTGTAAGACGTGATTAAACATTTGTGCCGTGGTCCAAGGTGGAAATACCTGCCATGGACACCTCTTGGAAAGCCAGCCCGTCCCACACACACACGGCAAACACGACAGAGACCCCCACAGATCTTGGGAAGCACATCAGTCTGTGTTCCTGCAACTGGGCTGCACCAGGGCCCTCGACAAAACCCCTGCTGTCCTGCAAGGCTGTTGCTGTGCTGATGATTTGTGCTCAGCTGTTCCCAGCTGCTGGGAAGGTGGGGTTTTATGGACCCCTCATTCCGTTTGTACTGTTTATCTCTGCCACACTTTATTTTGTCCATCTTTCCGTGGTCTGTGTTGTTTTCTGGTTTTTTTATTGTCATTATTCAAAACATGAATAGAAGTGAATATCCTCTAAGTTATGAATGTAATCAATTTTGAGTCTTTAATTGTAATTTTTTTTCCATAAAATTCTTTTAATTTAGTCTAATATAATGGCACATCAAGCAGTAATGGGTACATTAAATTGAATCATGATGTTCATATACACATTTTATGACACAATCAAATATCCCAATGCATTAATTCATGTCAATCAGTTAATAAAATCAAATAGGAAACATTTCTCTAGTGCTGTTAACTACATTTCTCCCATTTGGAGGGTGACAAGATGCTGAGGGCCTTTATGTCTTGCTAGTTCCTGTTTTCTTGGCTGTGTTGGAGCCAGTACTTGTACTTACTTGATCAGGACAAAGCACGTTCATTGCTGTAACCCCCAACCAAAATCAGGTAATGGGGAGCAGAAGGCCCCACCTTGACCTTGTCCTACCCTGGTTCCATTGGTACAGTCCTGTCCCCAGAGACTCCCCTAAATAGGAAAGGAATATTAACTGTGAACTTGGGGGATAACTTCTCTTTGAAGATGTCTTCCCTTCTGATGCTGGCCATCAAGGACAAAGAGTTTACTGCACACTGTTGTGAGGAAGGAGAAAAGGAAACTTCCAAGCCCTGCCAGGCAGTTGGCATTGGAGCCGTTCTTTGTGCTTCTCGTCTGCTGCACACCCAGGATGGGCACCAGCCAGGCTCCAGGGGGTGCTGGACTTGCACTGGGTCTGTTGTCCTTCTGCAGTTGTAAGGGCAAGTTTGCTTTCTGGTAAACATTTTTCTTTTTTTTGCTAATAGCCAGCGGACAGGTGTTTTTACCTTCAGTTTACTGTGCTGGATTGAAAATGGACCTGTTGTGCAGCAGTTAATCATTGTGTATTAAAATGGACTACAACAAAGAGAGAGAGATGGAAGTCTTACAGACTCCCCCAATTCTGGGTAGGGGCAGTAGAATGTAGGTGTTAGCAACTCTTCCTTCTCGTGTAAAGGACTCGGTGTCAATAAGCAGCTGAGTAGTTGAATGAATTGTGTCTGGATACTCCAGTGAGTGTCCAGAGCTGCTAATTCCAGCCCACAGAGGGATGGGGCTTGCTAGGGCAGTTCTTGTATGGTGCTTGAAAAGCTTCTTTCTTTTTTTAATTTTCCATTATTTTATTCCTACTTGCAGGTTTCCAAAGTATGACATCTCAGTGAGAAGGGTGCAAGACATAGCAACAGAAAAGGGGGATTTCTGGTTGGTGGGGGAAAAGTCTGGCTGTGATTTGATCGTTTAATCAAACATGTGTTCTGAGATGTGCACAGCAGGTAACCTGGACACTGACAGCTCAGTGGACATCAGTGGAGGTGATGCTCAGAAGTTAGTGCTGGTTTTGTAGGAACCATTGAACTCGACAGTGGCTGGGAGAACTCTCCTCCTTTTGGCTGCTGGTTACTCTCCTGCTCTCAGTTGCCTCATGTAATCCTGTGTGCCACAGACACTTGTGTGGGGAAGGGGAGGAGGAAAGAAAGCAGCAGTGTCTGTACGCCATGTGTCTGTCCGTGGCGGTTTACAGCAGTGTCAGTGGATCTCTCCAAGGGGCAGGTCGGAGCGGTGTAGGGACAGCACTGCACCTGACTCAGTGCCAGAGGGCTGGAACTGCTGCTTTGGGATGCATCTTGTTCACAAGGAGCAGCCACTGTGTAAATGTGAACGAGAGTGGAGTTGGGTGATGAAAATAAACAAATTCCAGGACTTGCAGAATTGTTGTACAAGGACAAGGAATGTTGAAGGCAGTCTGAGGTGTGAAATACCCGTAAGCGCACGGCCTTTGGATGCCAGTTTTTCTACTGAGTGGGTTGAAATCCTCCGAGCCCACGTGTTTTGTTATCATCTGCTATTAGGGTTGGTTTGAGAACAATGAGGAATGACAGCATCACGCATCTGAATCCGTGTATCTGTGAGCAGGGAAGGGAAGGACCTGGGCCGTGGTGAGGGGCTGGCAGGGGCTCTCTCCTGATGGCACTGTGTGCCCAGCTGTCCCCAGAGAGTGCCACTGGTCCCAGGGAGTATCTGCTTTCTTTCTCTTCCCTACCCTGAAACACTGTGTGAGAGTAGGATTTTTAGGAATGCTGATGTACAATGTAAGTGGATGCATGAGGTTGAGTTTAAGTTCTGCCACTGACCCATGATGGTCACCCTGCCCTGTCCTGCTCCCACTGGGGTGAAGGTGCTTTTAGAGTGGGATAAATGGGGTCAGTGTGCTGTGGCTGGGAGGGAAGGAGTGGCTTTGGCTGTATTTGCTTTCTGAAAGGCTCTTGCCGAAAAAGATGAAAAAATTCCTTCTGTTTCTGAAGGGAAAGTAGAGTTTTGACATTTCCCTCCTTGTCTAGTGCCAGTGAGGAACAGTCCCAGTGGCATCTTGGCAGAGCAGCTCTGTAAGGTGGTTTCGTGGCTGTGTGGTGTCCCTGCAGCTGTGTGTGCTGTGGGAAGGGATCAGCCCCTCTGGTTTGGCTCCTTGGAAGTGTCCATAGGCTGATGGCTCAGCGCTTTTCTCAGGTCTGCCCTGTCTGATGGGGGAGAACGTGCTGAGTCAGCAGAGACAGAACACAGTTCTTGTTAGCTGTTTTTTTTTCAGGCAGCACGGTATTTGTTTGCAGTTTCGTCACAAACACAACAGATCTGTCAGAGGGCATTTCAGAACTGTCTGTCTGTGTGCAGCTGGAATGGTGCTCCATGCTCCTTGCTGGCTCTGCAGGGCTGTGCTGGAATGGTGTGCAGGGGAGCCTTGCAGAAAGACTCAGAATACCCTTGACTGGATAACCAAACTGGGTTTTACTACTAGAAGAGGGACTTGAAGCCTGGGAGCAAGTGCAGCAGGTGGAAGAGGCTGTGGGACAGGCCCAGCCTGCACAGTGCTGGGGTAGGTGGTGTTTCTAGAGGAGAACACAGACAAGGGCACCGAAGCTGCAGGGAGAAATCTGGCTGAGAGAAGGAGGTGTCTTGTTTGATTTGTCCAGGGTAAGGTTGTGGGTATGTAAGTGGTGTGGAAGAGATGATCTGAGAAGTTGGGTAAGCCCCAAGACTGAGCAAAGACAGGCTGTTCTGGAGTCAGATATGGCTGCCTCCATTGAAAACTTGGGAAGGACTGGGAGAAGGAAGCAGAACTGGTTCATAGAAGGTCTCTACTCCTCCCTCCCTGTTGCAGCATCCGTGTCTGTGCAGCACAGGCAGGATGGAGTCCCAGGGGTGCCAGAGGGAGGGACACAGTGAGGGGACAAGTGTCTGAGTGGGACAGGAGGGCTGGGAGGTCCCTGCGCTCGGAAGTCTCTTTGCAGAGCACAAACAGATGCCACTGGGTTTGTGCTGTGTGCGTTTTGGAGTCCAATTCCCAGCCAAGGCTCCCCTTGCCGGTGGAGCAGAGGGTTGTGTAGGCAGGAATAGCAATCCTCCCACATCTATGGAGCAGATAAACAGCTGCCATGGGGGCTGGGCAGAGCTTTTTGCCTCAGGCGTGGACCCGTCAGGCATTTTGTGGGAGTGTGCCAGCATCCACATTTGACAAGGCTGTGGGCTGAGGTGCTTTCCCTTCCTGGCTGTCCCTCCCTGCTGCCCCTGGACTTGAAATATTTAAGGAGCTGCATTCCCCTCTGCAGGCAGGATGAAAGGGCAATGCTGGTTTGCTGGCAGTGGCGGTGCCAGGAGCAGACGTGGCTCTGCAGGCCCTTCCCCTTGGTTCCAGCTGCTCTGAGTTCACCGGGGGCTCCAGATCTGGCAGCTGGAGCGGCCGGGAGCAGAGCACACATCCCACCACCTCTGGCTCTGACAGGTCTGTCAGGCCTTCTCCGGGTGTGGAAGGGGAGCCTGGCTCTGACAGGGCTGTCACTCTGCCCCAGCTGTGGAGTGGGAGCCCTGCTAAATGCCAGCCTTGCACGAGATCAGTGCTTCAAAAAGCACATCATTTCTGCCTCTAACCCAATTTCCACTGCCCGGGGGATGGCTGAGCAGGAGAATGGGCCCATCTTTGCTCCCCCACCGTGGCTTCCAAGAGCAGCATTTCCTTCCTCCTGCTCTCACCTCTGGCAGCAGGGTTGGCGAGTGGGCACCACGTGGAACTCTGGCGGCTCTGGAAGGCAGCGTGGCCTTGAGAGCCAAGAATGAGGATGCTCCCCCTCTTGGTGTCTGCCTTGGAGCATTGCACAGGCTTTGAACAGATGGAAAATGAGTATTGTGACTAACAGGTATTTACTGTGTGCCAGCTTTTCCACCTTCCAGCTCACCTTGAGATAGTGAAGACCAAACTGAAAAGGTTTCAGAGACAATCCCTTTTTACTGTCTTGGCAAGATGTTGTGCCTGTCATTCATGCAGTGGTAGATAACCTTAATATCAGTGCTGCAAGTTCAGTGAGGTACAAGCTCCAGGGCCATTATTGCTGTGTAGACTGAAGTTGAGGTTCCTCTTGTCTCAGCTCAAACCTGAACTGCTTGGCAGAGTTAACACGTGTTCTGTATTGCTGTTAAAACCTCTGGGTTACCTGGAAAGAAGTGAACTTAAGGCACAGTGTAGGAGCTCTGCATCTGCATCCTCTGTGTTTGCATTAAAATGCCCATAGGACAAAACTTGTTACTTTCTAAATAGCATCTCTGGAAAGGGTTAAGGAAAAAATTGAAATTGTCTGCCCTTAAAATTAAGAGATGGGGTGAAGAGTTCCAGCCCAGCTGCGCTGGTTTCTGTAGGGCCTTTCCATTTTGTCTCTGGGTTTCTGTAAGGGCAGGATCCCTTGGCACCAAATTTAGGGACCATTTCCCTTACAGCATCCATCATGGTGGATTTCTGGAGTGCTGAGGAAGGAGGGGCATCTCCACAGATATCACTAATGAAAATGTTCATTTTAAGTGAGAGAAAGGGCTCTAATCAGTCTGCCTCATTTTAGGTTATTAATGTAATTGAAAACACAATCTACCTAAATCATGCAAATTATATGCAGGGTGAGGATTTTTCCTGCTATCATAATGATAATCTAAATAAAATGTGGGTTGTAAGTGGAGTTGTGAAAGACTGGATCTGAGATTAATATGAAATGCAAAGATTAAAAAAAGACACGCGTAGTGTAGAGCTGCAGCTCTGCTTTTATGACATTTGAAACCCTGATTTATGACCATTGTAACCAGGTTTTTAACTGTACAGAAAATGGAATGAGGTTAAACTTCTTCCTATTAGCATTAGAGTTACAATCACAACACATTACAATGGACTAATAAATGTTACTTTTTGAGTAATGAAATTGCCATCAAGGCCCCGTTAAGCGGAATGAGGTTGTAATTGGAGTTGGGTTGTGCAGGGAAGGGCTTGCACGGCAGAGACTGCCGGAGCCCCCACGGCATCCCAGGGACCAAGGGCAGCTCTGGCTCCAGCTTCTGCCTACGGAGTGCCCACCTAACCCCTGAGAGCACCTGGAGCTGCCACTGAGCCCCGTGGAGCAGAGCAGCGTGGAGTCAGTGTTCCAGGCTGGCTGTGACCTTTGGAAAGCGGATGTGGCTGGGGAGCCAGGACACCGAGGCCAGAGCTTAGAAACGGGTCTCTGTGATAGGCAGCATTTCTGGGTTGTCAGCACGCTGGGTTGGGTTTCTGACTTTATTCCTGTAGGGAAGGTGTTGAATTGACAAAGCCAGAGTGGGGATCAGGTGTCCTGCAGTGACTGGAAGTCCCCTAAAATATCTACAACTTAACCAGAAATAGCTCCCAGAAAGTTCCTGAGCAGGTCCAGCCCAGGCAGCGGCACAATGAGCTCCCTGCATTTCCCTGCTGGCAGGTGAGGCAAGACGTGTCTGTAACCTCGGGGAGGGAGCACTGCAGGTACTCTCAGCACCTGTAATTCCATCACTAGCCAGGGACTACCCAGGGAATGCAAGTGCTGGCAAGTGTCTATGCAAGTGAATCTCTTCTGTTCGGGGGCACCAGGTATCAATTCCCAGGAATGTGCTTCCACGGGAGGTGATTGGAAATGCTTGAGAGCTCAAAGGAATGTTTGTCCTCCCAGCAGCACAGGCCTGGCACCATCTGACAACTGGTTCCTGCTTACTGCAGGTGTTGGTTCCTCAGGGAATGCCCTTAATTCCTGTCCCTTCCCTCATCCTGACCAGAGGTCTGGCCCACTCTGTGCTGTGTTGGCCAGGTGGGAGATGACAAGGAAAGGCTGGTTGTGTCCTGTGATAAGCTGGCTCTGGATTTTTTCCTGATTTTCTGTGCCTGGATGCAGTGGATTCAGACCATTAGATGGTGGTGATTGTTGTGTTTGGCCACCATTTGCACAGTTAAAAAATAGATTAGATGCTAGTTGTAATTTTCAGATGTAGCTACACAAATTCTGTTAAATTTTCCCAGTGTTTGTTCTGGTCTGTCCCCAGACTTGATGCACAGCTTGGCACTGAGCAGGGATGACTTAGCTTGGAAAAGGGCCCTGTGGAGCTGTGGCCTGCAGAGCCAGAGGGTCCCTCGAGGGCTGTGGGGAGCCTGGTTGCAGCGGGCACAGACAGCTGAGGCATTTGGGGATGTGAGAGGCAGAGGGTTAAGTGATGTGATCACAAACCATACAGTAATTGCTCTCAGACCTATTAGCAGGATGTCTTGCCTGGACTGTCATCCTGCCCTTTCCCGTGGGCCCTGGTCGCTAACCCTTTGCATTGTGACAGTAATTACCAGCCAAGCACAAACCATCCCCAGCCTGGCACAAACCCACTGCCATGGTAACGGAGCAGCCCCCGGTTCTGCAGAAAGATGCTGAGTTTTATCTCATGTGCCTCAGATGGGACTGGGCTCAAAGCCGTGCCAGGGAGAGAACCAGCAAACCTAATGGGAAGCATCAAATGGAATGTGGTGCTGCAGGCACTGAGATGCCAGCGAGTGAAACAGACCTAACAGAATCAGGGACTTGGCTGGAGGCAAAGGGAAACTTTCTGGTAAATAAGAGCCTAAGCCCCTACAAACCTGTGCGCCCTTGCTAGGGGTGGGCTGTGCTGGTTTGGCGAAGGATGCTGGCTGACTTTCCTCACTGAGGCTCACCACACCTGTGATTCTGGTGTAGGACCTGACCAAGGGTACTCCCAATTCATTTCTTCAGGAGTATTTCTTTGTGGGCACCAAATGCTGTTCTTTGATCTGGTGTCATGGCTCCTGTTAGGGAAGGAAGCATCGTGGCTGGTGACTTCTTTCCTTGGGTGTTCTCCTTTTAAAAGCATTTGTAGCAGGTGTCCAAAGGCCACACATAAAATACAGCCCAAATTTTGATTCCATATCAGGAAAATGAATGTTGTTTTGGGCAAAGTGTTCAACCTCAGTTACAGGGACAGGTGCATCCCTGTCCCCATGTCACATGTCTTGTTGATTTCACTGTCTCCCATTTACTAACAGTGGCTCTAAACTGCATGTCTGCTTGTCTCCCTTTGGTTTCTACACTGGCTACTATTATGTCTGGAAGAGCATCTATTGCAAGGAATTCCTCTTACTGAACTTACTGCTGCAGTTCCTCCTTACTGCACCGCCTCTGGTGTCTGCTTTTGTGTAATGCTGTGCCGCTGGCGTTTGTGGGGGTGTGTCCACAGGGAATGCATCTGAGGGCCACAGACCGGGCAGATTCTGGCCCATCAGAAGCAAAGGTGGTGGGCTCCTGTCTGTCTGGATTTTTTTTCAAGATGTTGAGGCCCCTGAGGGTTGTGTAACACTTGTCAGGACTCAACTTCTGACTTCTTATAACAAAAAGGAGTGTTTAATCCACTGCTACTCCTAGGTACCAATATCTGTCTCTTCCCTGGGCTTTTCTGAACGAATGTTATGTACAGGTACATCAGAAATGAGCATTTTGTGGGTAATCATTTTGATATCTCCTTTAGAGTATTGCTACCCTGTTCCCATTCTTATGGACAGCTCCTTAATGGTGGTTTGTTTGGGGGTTTTTAAAGTGTTATTAATTTACTTTGCAGTTGCCCATCTGGATTAGCATCAGGGTGCTAAATTAGATCTGACCATACAGAGACCAAGTCTCTTTAACCCTTCTGTTCTGTTTTTCCACAAACACAAGCCAGTGCAGTTTGTGCCCTGCATTCATCTGGGGTTGGCTGTTTTACAGGAAACAAGGTGGGTGCGTTACATAAAGCAGATCCCCTTCTCCCTGCATTTGTGTGTTACAGAACAAACCATCCATACACCTGACACAATTCTGCTCCTCCTGAGCGGCAAACACGGTCACTTCCTATCCAGAACTGATGGTACCAAGGGCCAAAAGGTTCCCCCTTGTTTCTGTGTCTCCCTGAGTAGATGCAGATGGGAACCTCTGAAATAGGGTGGCACTCTGTGCCCCTTGCCCGTGTAGCCCAGACTGGTCCCTGCAGTCCAGTCTGGCCAGGGTGGTGTGGCACTGTGCGGCACAGACAGGAGGGGCAGGCGTTGTTTGCTTCTGGGGCTCTCCTGGCTCTCCTCGTGGCAGGCTCGGGCTGCGCCGCCCCCGCCGCTCTCGCAGGGGTCACTGCTGTCCCCCGAGCCGGCTCCGTGTCACTTCCAGTCTCCGGGCACAGCCTGACGCGCCGCTCGTGGTGAGCAGCCGCTCCGGCAGCCCCGCGCCGAGTGCTGCTCCCCTCGGACAGTGATTGATTCCTCCGTAATACTGCTAAATGGGAGCTGTATTGGGATCCAGGGCCGCCTCGGCATCGGAGAGACAAGGTCTTTAGCAGTAATTGGGCCACCCTGTGTCAGGTGAACGGCCCTGCTTATGGGCCAAACGCAGATGTCACTTGGTGTGACTGTTAGAGGGGACGAGCGCGGCTGTGAGAGCGTCCCTGCGTTGTGGCACAGTGTCCGTCCCTGCCTGGCAAAGCAGATCGTGCCAGCAGGGCTGAAATCATGGCTTGTGACACCGACGGTCAGGGATCATCAGGGCTCTCAGGCAGCAACATGGGGATTGTTTTGTCATATGTAAAAATCCAGCTGTGCTTGGGAAGGTGCAGGGACTCCCCCACTCCCAGCTCCGCTGGCTCTGCCTGTTGGAGCACGGCAGGTGCCCTGTCACTGTGCAGGGCTGGCGCCAGCCCCAGCCTGGCTCTCGCATGGCCACGCTGCTGTCCCACATACAACGGCTTTTTAATGGTAGTTGTTCTTTTAACAAATAGTCCACTAAGTTGCAAGTCGGAACAAGAGGACACGGTGGGGTGGAGGCAGTGATGACACTGGGAGAGGTGCTGATTTTCAGGATTTCGGGTTGGTGTTTTCATGAGGACCTGTCCCTGCAGCAGCCGGGGATGTGCTACTGTAGAAACCTTCCCAGCTGGTATTTGTGTCCGAGACACCCGAGCTGGCTGTAGCCAGTTGGCTGAATTCAGGTATATCTCTGTGTATACGAATATAATTATCTCTACATATGTGTAAAGACTGACAGAAATTTACTACATAATCTCATGTTCCAGTCTGAAAGAATAAACTTTTCTGGCTTCTCTGGTGGGTGCTGCTGGTCATCATAAAATCATACTTCAGTCAGCCTAGACTGAAATCCTGGTACTGAGGAACCTGTGAGCCCAGGATAGTCCCCAGATCATGCTTTGTTTGTCTGTTATCTCAAAGTCTTTAGTTCCAGATCTAAAGTCAATACGTGACTTGTAGAGGGCCTTGGCATGGACTTCAGCCGACCTGTGTGGTGTTGGGGGTTTGTTAGGGAGTTATGATAATTACTTGTACATAGGCTTTAAAAATTATTTGGAGATAGGTCCCAGGAGCTGTTCTTCTCTGCTTCATCCAGACAAAAACATAAACCCTCCTGGTTTCTGCTTCTGAGGATGGTGCTCAGGGATCTTCACCTGCTCCTGCTCGGCCCCTCTTCCTCATCATTTGCCCGTATCATCCCCTTATCCTTTATTGTCCACACTGCCCTCTCCCTTCTGGATCCATTCAGGATAGTCCAGGTTTCTCGAGACTTGCCTTCTGCACATGCTGCACACTCTCAGATGGGTTCTGGAGCTGTTTACTCCTGTTATTATTGAGTGTGCTCTGACCTGGTGGGTCAGAAAGGATGCAAGTGCTGTTCTCTGTCCCTGCCAGTTGTTGAGCATGTCACTGTCCTGTAGTCTTTGGAAATCAGGGGTAACAGGCTGTATAACACTTACCAGATATTTTCAGTTACTGGAAAATAATTCTGGTAATTCTTTGCCAAACATGGATAGACTGGAAAATGATTCACAGCCCTTATGGCCATTGCTGTTATTGCTAAAATGCCAGTTGTGGTGATTTATTCAGCCCCTCTGCTGGCTGAGGTGCTGAGCTTCTGCCAGTCCATGGATGGGACACGAGTAACACAAGTGGCACTAATGAGGGAAGTCCTCATCAGCCGGAGCTCTCATGCTCTGTGGTCATTGTTCCTTGGGCAGCACAGCTCAGAGCCAGGCTCTGCCCTGCCATGGCTGGCATTCCAGGAGCTTCCCTCTGAGGCCCAGCAGTGCCTTTCCACCCACACTGCTGGGCAGCCAGCAGGATCCCAGCGAGCACCCGTGCTGCTCCGGGCGTTCCTGGCACCCTCCCTGGGCTCTGGCTGCCCTTCCCAGCGGCTGGCAGGCTCTGGAGCATCCCAGTAATCCTCTTGAACTGACAGACACCTGATCAGTGTGGCCGGGGGGGTTCGTGCAGGCTTATATCCGATGAAATCTCCCAGTTTTACTTAAATTGCTGTTGGCAACATGTGGTCTCTGATAAAAAACATATTTTCTGTCGAGATTGCATTCATCAGTTGGGCTAATTTTTCCTGGCCCTCCACCCATCAGAGCTTCTTTGGAAAGGGAAACAGCAGCTTGTGGGTTAGCAAATGCCAGGCAACTGAACAAAAAGAGAGGGAGGGAGAGGAAGAAAGCGACTCCGAAGCTGCTGCAGCGCGTTTGCGTGGAAAGCCCTGGAAGCACTGCTGTTCCCTGGAGCCCTGTTGCTCCGGTGTGTGTTCAGGTGCTGGGAGGGGGAGCACGTTCCCTGGGGCCCCGCGGCCTCTGCGGATCCGCACTCAGACCCTGCGAGGCTCGCTTGGAGCCGCTGCGCCGACAGCTTGTGTGCCTGACACGCTGCCAGCACCAGAAGCTCGCCGGGTATTTCTGTCTTGGCAGATGCACATTCTGTTGTAAAGGTCTGTTCAGCTCGTGCCTGCCTTGTTCCCAGGTAATGCTCAGCACAGGCGGGCAGCAGGATTCTGAGAGCTCCTGCTCCAGGGTTTTTGCTTGACATGGGGAAGAAAATAGGGGCGCTGGTGTGTGCTGGAGTGCCGGCTGGATTGCTGTCGGGATGTGCTTTCCCAGATGTGCTGATCCCAGCTCTCCGTGCCAGCAGCTCACAGGCTCTCGTGTGAACGCCGTGGGTGACCCCGTGTCTGCATGTGATTAGAAAATAAGACAGGAGGAAGAGTATTGGTTGGGAGGCACCCTGTCACTCACCGAGGACAGGCTTAAAACCACCCTGGGTTCTTGGGAACTCACTCCAGAGTTAGCAGAAGTGTGTGGGGAGGGGGAGAAGTTCCAAAAAATGGATTAGCATTAGTTTTGAAGCAATGCTGAAATGTTTGCAGGGTTTGCATGCTGGTCTCCATATGTCTCTTTTCAATTGCATGTGCTGGAAGAAAAAATGGCAATGTGTAAAGGGATTTGTTAAAACGGAGAAGGGAAAGCGCCGTGCGCTCTGAGGCTGTGGGAGAGAGCAGGGACCTCTCAGCCCTTCCCTCCGAGGAAAACCCGTGTCATTTCAAAGCGCCTGACGTGAGAGCAGGGAATAATGGTTTCCTGTGAAGCAGCATTCCCGTGTTTTCCCCTGCCCGAGGAGTGGAGGAGCAGAGCATTGTAGCTGTCTGGTTCCCAGCCCCACGCACTGCCCAGCCCGTTTGAGCGAGGAGCTGGGAGACAAATAGCAGTCTGCTCCCTTCAGGGAGCGGCTCCCACACCCTGCCTGCCTGTTTTCCCGGTGTTTCTCGTTTCACGCAGCCCGACTCAGCCCTGTGCCAGTGCAAGCCCCGCTCTGCCCAGCGCCAGCCCCGCGTGGTGTGCCGGGGATGGCAGCGCTCCCGCCGGCTCGGGGAGGGCAGGCTGGGCCATCTGTCCCTGCCGCTCCCAGAGCCGGGCACGCACCCCACCAAACCGGGGCCGCTCCTGCAGCAGTGCCTGCATTTCCTGAATGGATTTATAATCCATCCAATACGGTACATTCGGAATGTGTTACAAAAAGGACAGATTTACAGGAGACAATCTGCCTTCATGATGACTGCATATTGTGGCATTTCTAGTCCATATGGATCAGTAAGACTTGGATAGCAGGCATTTGACCTTCAAAATCATGCAAATGTGAAACCAGACTTCCATTTTTTACAGCTGGGAAAGTCACAGTGTGGCTTCTTCATCTTATTTGGGAGGCATTGATTAAAATACAGTTTGACTTCAGAAATTACTGAGATTTTCATACTGCCTTTTTGCAGAGCTGTGGCTCGAGCTCTTTTCCCCTCCTTCCTCACCCCTTCTGGCTAAGCCTGACTCATTAACGCCTGTGACTCAATTGATCATTTCAGAGAGAAGTTGCTAATTTAGAGCCATGGGCTAACTATAAACAAGACTTTAAACCTTTTTGCTCCCGCCATAGTTAATCTGTGATAATAACTCCTGAGAGCCTCTGAAAAGGTCTGAGTGTGGCTTTCTGTCAGCAGCATTAGGGAACTGTACATTTTCTCACTAAGAAACCTTGGCCGTGCCAGATCCAATCAGGGTGTTGGGAGCAGCGTGAATGTCCCTGGTTTGCAGGAGAGGAGCTCGCTGGGATCACAGGAAGGCCAGTTCTGCCAGGGCAGGGGTGTCCAGTGCACGGGGGCGGCTCGGTCTGGGCTGGTGGCGCTGGTGCTGCCTTCGTGGTTTGCTGGGCTGGGCTGGGAAGGAGAGCGTGCTGCCTCTGTCTGGTCTGTGCTCGGTGTTCCCGGCCCGGGCTGTGCTGGCTGGGGTTTGCCTGCTCTCACCAGCCCTGTGCGGTGGAGCCCCTGCATTGCCACTGTCACAGCAAATCGTGAGCAATGCCCAATTCCTCCCTTGTTGAGGTAAAAACTGAAACCCGGGGTAGCTTCTCTTTGCTCACTATTTTGGCTAGAGCCTGGAGATGCAATTTCCTTGTGCCACATGCTTCCCCAGAGCTGTCTCGTGTACTCCAGAAGGAGAGTCTGTCCTGGCACAGGGCAGAGGGAGAGTTGCAGATGCCCAAAACTCATGGGTGGGTCTAATTTCTCTGGTTTGCCATTGATTCTGATGCATTTGGGTTGGAAATTCTGAGAGGTTCCTCTCCTGATATTTTTGTATTCTGGTTCCTCCCTCATCTTGATGCATGTACGAAGCTTTATGTGGTCTATCAACACTTCACACTCTTGTGCAGAGAGAGCTGTGGCTGGGTTGGTTCTGCAGCCCAGGCCAGCAGAGAGTGTTTAAGGATAGGGACAGAGGGAAGGGTTTTATGTGGTCTAGTGTAGTGTTTTTTAAAAACAATTTTCTGTTTCTTCGGTTTTAAAATTAACTCATGGACAGAAGTTTCTGAAGTTTCAGTAATTTAGTGGCCATATGCCACAGAACTGTTTCCTGCTGTGAAATCTGTCATGGACAAAGAATTGATAACAGAAGGGAAACCTACACTAATATCACCAGCTCTGTGGAGAAGAGAGAAGGAATCTTAGACTCTGGACACTGGCATTCCAGTAATTAAGGCCACTGTCTGCCTTTATCAGTAAAGGAGCACGTCATGTCTTTGCCCAGCATGGGCAGAGGATCCAAACCAAAGCCACTGCAGTTCAGATTACTGTCTGCAATCTGGGCAGCAATGCACAAGGGCGATGTCCTTCCCTGGCCTCACCGGGCTTGGGGGTCTTGGCTGCTCCTCAGGATCCCATGGCACAGTCTCAGTAAACTAAGGGGAAGAGATTCCCCCATGACTGTGCAGACTTGATCCCAGCACTGATTTACCTGGATTTACCTTGCTCTGTGTCCTTAACGAAGCACTTGCTCTTCCATTGGATCCAAATAAATCTGAAAAAGGTAGCTGGAGAAGGTTTGGGGTTGTTGATTTATCTTTTTTTTTCTGTAAAGTCTCTTTTTTAGAAGAATCCCCAGGGGTATGACTGGACAATAAACGGGAGAAAATGATAGGATCATTTTCCTCTGCATTTTCTTGACAGGATCATTTTCCTCTGCATTTTCTTAGTTCTGTCACGTTTTGAATGGCACAATCTATTTTTTGTCAGGGATTGAAGCAAACTGTTGTTTTTATCTTAGTTCACCCTGTGAGCTGGCAAGTGCCACCATGCAGTGCCCTCTGCTCCTGCTCTGCTTCTGCCCCGGGGGCTCCAGGCTGGCACTGCCAGAGGGACCGGTTTGGCTGGGACTGGAGCCCGGGCAGCCTTTGCCCATCTCCTCAGCACCAGCCCCAGGCAGGGCAGAGAGCTGGCAGCTCCTGGTCCTCTGTGCTCAGCTGCACGCAGGGTGTAGAACACGGGTGGGGAGCCACTGTGGCCCCCTTGTGCCCCCAGAGGGGCAGCTGGGCAGGGACCCCCCATCGCAGGGCAGGGGCTGCCCACGCTCCCTCCCATCCCTGTGGCACAGGCGCACGCTCGGCATCCAGCTGGGCATGGGAGGGAACAGGCAAAGAAGAGCCTTTGCAGGGAATGTTACACCCTCAGCCACTCGCTGTGGCAGGCAGGGTGTGTGGTGTTAGCACTGACTGCTAAAGCAGCAGACCCCAAAGATAGTGGTGTTTGCTGGAACGTGTCTGTCGGGCAGAGCCAGCTTTCCTCTTGCCCTGGCTTGGGCTAAAGCACTGGGCAGAGCCACTCCACTCAGCTCCTGCTCTCCCAGCACTGTGCCCGTTCCCTCAGCCCCCTGAGCCAGTGGCACAGGGAACACTGAGCCCTGACGCTGGATGAGGCCCCAGGAGCCCTTGGAACAGCAGGCCCAGCTCCCTGGCGGGGGACACCCTCCCCCCGCGGGGCTGGAGCTGTGGGGCTGAGCCCGGGGTGCCCGAGAGCACTCGGAGCTCCAGACAGTGCCAGGGCAGGGCACAGAGCAGCGAGGGGCTGCCAGAGTCACTCCTCCCCTAATTAATGCCTGCAGTTAACTCTGTGCTGTTTCAAATACAACCCAGAGAAAATGGTGGTGTGTCAGTTCTAAAGCAAAGCGCAGCAAAACAATTTGTGCAACCCCTATTGTTCCCTTGTCTGCAAAAAAGCCCTGGTCAGTCCGAGTGTTTTATTCTTTGTTCTGGGTTTTCATGTGGAAATGAAACACATTCAAAGGAGAACCACATCTGAGCAGGGAGAATCAAACTGGAAGTTGCAGTGGAGTGAATTCACTTGATCGAAAGTCCCTTTGTCATTTTGAAAAGTGATCTATTGTCAACCCGTGCTCAGCGGCTCCACTCTGATGGGCTGTCTCTGTGTGACAGGGAGCTATTCCGGCACAGCGTTCCTGCCCAGCTCAGCTGTGTCCCGAGCTGGCACTGGGCACACCTGGGAGGGACCGGGGCACTCCTGCAATCCGCCCTTCCAGCAGCTCAGGCCGGCAGTTCCGAGGGCTCAGCAGCGCGGGCAGTGTCTGAGCCACACGGGGTGCTGGTTCCTGTGGCACACACGGCTACCAGCTCTGTGGGGAGAGTGGTCACTGGGGCTCTGAGCAGCCCAGGGGTCAGTGCCGGCCACTGTGGGGCAGCCCAGGGGTCAGTGCCGGCCATTGTGGGGCAGCCCAGGGGTCAGTGCCGGCCATTGTGGGGCAGCCCAGGGGTCAGTGCCGGCCATTGTGGGGCAGCCCAGGGGTCAGTGCCGGCCATTGTGGGGCAGCCCAGGGGTCAGTCCCCATTGTGGGGCAGCCCAGGGATCAGTGCCGGCCATTGTGGGGCAGCCCAGGGGTCAGTGCTGGCCATTGTGGGGCAGCCCAGGGGTCAGTGCCGGCCATTGTGGGGCAGCCCAGGGGTCAGTGCCGGCCATTGTGGGGCAGCCCAGGGGTCAGTGCTGGCCATTGTGGGGCAGCCCAGGGGTCAGTGCTGACCATTGTGGGGCAGCCCAGGGGTCAGTCCCCATTGTGGAGCAGCCCAGGGGTCAGTGCCGGCCATTGTGGGGCAGCCCAGGGGTCAGTCCCCATTGTGGGGCAGCCCAGGGGTCAGTGCTGGCCATTGTGGGGCAGCCCAGAGGTCAGTCCCCATTTTGGGGCAGCCCAGGGGTCAGTGCCGGCCATTTGGGGGCAGTCCAGGGGTCAGTCCCCATTGTGGGGCAGCCCAGGGGTCAGTGCCGGCCATTGTGGGGCAGCCCAGGGGTCAGTGCTGGCCATTGTGGGGCAGCCCAGGGGTCAGTCCCCATTGTGGGGCAGCCCAGGGGTCAGTCCCCATTTTGGGGCAGCCCAGGGGTCAGTCCCCATTGTGGGGCAGCCCAGGGGTCAGTGCTGGCCATTGTGGGGCAGCCCAGGGGTCAGTGCTGGCCATTGTGGGGCAGCCCAGGAGTCAGTGCTGGCCATTTTGGGGCAGCCCAGGGGTCAGTGCTGGCCATTGTGGAGCAGCCCAGGGGTCAGTGCCGGCCATTGTGGGGCAGCCCAGGGGTCAGTGCCGGCCATTGTGGGGCAGCCCAGGGGTCAGTCCCCATTGTGGGGCAGCCCAGGGGTCAGTGCTGGCCATTGTGGGGCAGCCCAGGGGTCAGTCCCCATTTTGGGGCAGCCCAGGGGTCAGTGCCGGCCATTTGGGGGCAGCCCAGGGGTCAGTCCCCATTGTGGGGCAGCCCAGGGGTCAGTGCTGGCCATTGTGGGGCAGCCCAGGGGTCAGTGCCGGCCATTGTGGGGCAGCCCAGGGGTCAGTGCTGGCCATTGTGGGGCAGCCCAGGGGTCAGTGCCGGCCATTGTGGGGCAGCCCAGGGGTCAGTGCCGGCCATTGTGGGGCAGCCCAGGGGTCAGTCCCCACTGTGGGGCAGCCCAGGGGTCAGTGCTGGCCATTGTGGGGCAGCCCAGGGGTCAGTCCCCATTGTGGGGCAGCCCAGGGATCAGTGCCGGCCATTGTGGGGCAGCCCAGGGGTCAGTGCTGGCCATTGTGGGGCAGCCCAGGGGTCAGTGCTGGCCATTGTGGGGCAGCCCAGGGGTCAGTGCTGACCATTGTGGGGCAGCCCAGGGGTCAGTCCCCATTGTGGAGCAGCCCAGGGGTCAGTGCCGGCCATTGTGGGGCAGCCCAGGGGTCAGTCCCCATTGTGGGGCAGCCCAGGGGTCAGTGCTGGCCATTGTGGGGCAGCCCAGAGGTCAGTCCCCATTTTGGGGCAGCCCAGGGGTCAGTGCCGGCCATTTGGGGGCAGCCCAGGGGTCAGTGCAGTCATTGTGGGGCAGCCCAGGGGTCAGTCCCCATTGTGGGGCAGCCCAGGGGTCAGTGCTGGCCATTTTGGGGCAGCCCAGGGGTCAGTCCCCATTTTAGGGCCGTCCAGGGGTCAGTCCCTGTTTTGGGGCACACTTGTTCCCCAGAGGGGAGGAGATTTGAGCAGTGGGTGTGAAGATGAACTCAGCTGTACCGTTTATCATCAGCAGTGGAATTCAGTGCAGATCTCCAGCTACAAACATGGACAGGTACTGGAGCTGAGCACCTTGAAAATATTGAGCAGAATCAGGTAGATTTCTTAGTTTCTTACCACTTTCTGCCAACTGCCTGTCCCCTTGTCCAGGCTGCCTGTCCTACTCACTTGTCAGAAGAGCTGCTCTGGCAGTGCAGCTGCTCTGATCTAGCTCTTCAAGTCAAATTTGGGTGTTACCCATGAAAACCTGCCGCATCTCTCTCCCAGCTCTGCAGAGGTATCCCAGTCTTCTGCTGAGCAGAGTTCAAGTGGGATTCTTTGGGAACAGAGCCCTGGGCTGTGGTTCCCTGGAGGAATGTTGGCACTCCATTTTCCCCAGTAGTGCCAGTACACATCCAGTTTGTGTCCTTCATGCTGCTGGGGGAAATTTATAGTCACGGTTACTGCTGGGGAAACTGATCTGCTGTTGTGGACAGACAGAACTGGGTTAATGCAGTGTCTGAATCCATAGAGGGGGAAAATAAGTCATTTTCTTCAGTGCTTAACTCCCTTCTGGTGGGCAGAATCTACCTTGGCAGAAGCTGAGTTCTTCTGGCTTAACAAGTGTGCGCTACATTTTGGGTGGTTGGGTTTCCATGGAAATTGAGTGCACCCATCAGGTTCTGAAATGGCTCCACGTGTAGTCCTGGGGTTTAGAACAATTGTTCTGCTGACATTTATTTTTTATGCCACCTTTTGATAGAATTTGTAAGTAACAGAAGAGCAGTTTCCCAAGCAAACAAACTCCTTGGTGGAGTCATCCAGTTTGTCTGGAGTATCAGGTGCTGGCACTCCTGGGAATGCCTCTGCTGCTGTATTGGATAAACCAAAAGATTGGCTGCTGTGATGTGATGTAGCTCTGTTACTTTGGCAGGCCTGTGTTCCTCAGCAGTTCAGGGAACTAAATGTGTGATTCCCAAGGCCCTCTCTGTGGAGAGGCCTCTCCTGCACATAGATGGCAGTTGTCCAGAAGTTTTTGCTAAGTGTCCACTCCCCACACAGGTGCATTTACAGGCATTGCAGAAGTCCCTGGAGGAGGAGCTGCTGGAAATGGGCAGTTCAGAGTTTTCATGTGTGGTTCTTTACAGCTCCAGAGGAGTCATTTGGTTCCAGTGGCTTAATAATTGGCATTTTTGAAGGCTCTGAATATATATTTACATAATCTGCATTGTAGCAAGCCCTTAATTGCATATTTACATGACAGATCATAACAGCTCTGAAGGAAGCATTGTTGTTTGCCTGTTACCTCCTAAGTGCCCCTTCCCCAGGCCTGGCTCCTGCTCTCCTGCCTATTACCTCCTAAGTGCCCCCTCCCCAGGCCTGGCTCCTGCTCTCCTGCCTATTACCTCCTAAGTGCCCCCTCCCCAGGCCTGGCTCCTGCTCTCCTGCCTATTACCTCCTAAGTGCCCCTTCCCCAGGCCTGGCTCCTGCTCTCCTGCCTATTACCTCCTAAGTGCCCCTTCCCCAGGCCTGGCTCCTGCTCTCCTGCCTATTACCTCCTAAGTACCCCTTCCCCAGGCCTGGCTCCTGCTCTCCTGCCTATTACCTCCTAAGTACCCCCTCCCCAGGCCTGGCTCCTGCTCTCCTGCCTATTACCTCCTAAGTACCCTAATAGCTCGGGTAAACTGCCGGGACAACAACGCGCCGCCAATGCGTCTGGAGATGCTGCGTCTGCCGGCCTTAATCAGCTTCCTCCCCTGCACAGGAATCTAAATAATGAGTCAATTAACGTTCGCAAATGCCAATGAGATGCAGAGGAGATGAGTGGAGGTGTGAGCAGTGTGAGTCGGGAGCCTTTCCACAGCTGGATTTTCCCAGGAGTCACACACTGAGCGCCCACCTGATCGTTTCTGCCACACAGAGCTGGCACTGCCCCTGCTCCTCGCGCCTGGATCACCAGGGAAAGGTCTCCTTTTCCAGAGAGCTGTAACCCTTCATGTACAGGGCACACAGTGGAAGGTGTGACTTGTCACAGACCTTGTGCACACATTTACTTCCACACTTTACTCATTCTGAACAGTAGCAATAACTGACAATAACTAAATGAGCACAGTAACTTGTGGGATTTTCTTTTTCACAATCTAAATGCAGGATTTTAGTGCTGGGAAAGGATTTGGTATGTAAAAATGGTCAGAAGTAAAAACTGATCCCTAAACTTCTAAGTCCTAACACTATAGTTCCTGCTCTGTCTTCTCCACAAAAATAATTTTGGTTGCTTTACATTCTCCAAGGGTTTATGTTATCTGTAATCCTCCTTCAAGCAGAACCACAGACAGCTCAGAAAATGCCTTTCCTGTGCTCCTCTGAGTTGCTGGTTTGTGCTCTTCCTTGTAGCAGTGCTTGAGGGGACACGTAATGTCCCGAATGCCAGAGCTGTGCCAGCTCTAAACTGCTGGAATGTGGTTGGGAGGGGGATTTGCCATCCCAGAGGAAGAGGGGAGGGCTCTCACCCAGCTTTTGTGGAGAGCCTCCGGTGCTGGGTGAGTCTGTGATCACCCTCACTGGAGACAGGAGCAGGAGCTGCACGTGGCCATCAGGCACACAGGATTGAACCACGGGGCAGTCGGTGCTTCCTGGTGACTCCCCAAAGGGCTTTGCTGGTGGGGTGCTGGGAAATGTGAAACCTCCTTAGCCATCTGTGTATAGAGGGTAACTAAAGGCGGTTCTAGCATGTGTGAAGTTACAATGCCTTGCTCAGAGCTAGGCCAGGCACTGGCAGCTCCATCAGGTCCCAGCAGGCCTTCCCTTCCATTTACTCCTGCTGTGACTCAGAGAAGGCCAGTGCAGAGTTATTGCACCTGACAGCAGCAACACAGCGTCCAGGTAAATAAAGATCACAGCCTGCTTGAGAAATGAAGTTGGACCTCAGTCAGATCTAATCAAGGTTAGCTCACCTAAAAACATACCTGTCAGCGTGTGCAGGCCTTGGATACCTTCCCTCGTGGTGAGCTGTGAGTGAGGGTGTGAGGCTCTGTCAGTTCTTGGCAGGGGCTTTGCTGCTGTTTGGAGCTGTGCAGGGGTCAGTCAGTCCCTCCCTGGGTCTGTGGGAGAAACACAGGCATGGCTGCTTTGCTGGTTTCAGGCCTCCTGCACTTGGCCCCGGGTTTATCGGTATCCAATGGCTTGGGAAAGCACTCGTCTTCCCAGCCTCCTCCTAACGACCTGTATGTGGAACACATTATCCCTGTCTGTCAGCAGCCTTGCCTAATTGCAATGGGAAATGTAACGTTATCCTTTAAGTTCCCATTTATGAAGCAATTTGCTGTGGAAGTGGGGACTGTGCGATGGCCTTTCAGACAGGAGCTGCAGTGCTGGAAAAGGCACACAATTTAGCAAATGACACATCCAATTGTGAGGCAGAGGGGGAGCACTGTGATGTTTCGACATCAGTTAAATATTCCCTCCTTTGCTTGGCCTGAGTACAGTGAGCTGCTGGTTGTTGCTGCAGCCGTTGGGCTCATGGGGCAGGTGAGGCCCAGGGAGCCTCATTAGAGCTCAGGGTGCAAACTGCTCCAGCTTGGATGTTTGTGTTTGGTGTGGAACGTGTTCAGAACGTGCAGGGCTTGTTTGCAGGGTGGAATGGAGTAGAATAGAATTAGAATTAGGGGTAGAATTAGAATAGGAATGGAACGGGATAGAATAGATTGGAATGGAATGGACACGGGTAGGTCAGTGCTGCCCCAGGGCAAGTGAGCTGGGCTGTGTGCTCTGCAGAGAGAACATGGAACCCAAAGGTGGTGGGCTCATCCCAGATTTCCAGGGCCACTTCCCCAGCATGAAATGCCAAGTGGATTCCATCCAATAGGTAAAGCAAAGTGCTCACTCCAGGTGTGGTGGGCAGAGCCAAGGGCCAGCCAGCCTGGGTGTCCTGAGAGCTTCTGCGGAGCTGGGGGGAAATCGGGAAGTGATCTGCTAAAATTTGTGCCTTGGCACTTTTGACCACAGCTGTTTTTCATCCTGCTGGGCATTTCCCCCAGCTGGAGAGCCTGAACCATTTGCTGGAATGCTCCGTTGGGCATTAAAGGAGTTGGACATTGCGATGAAGCTGCCAGCAACCGAGTGTACGCACGTGATGCTTTTCCCTCACCTGCCTGCTTGCCCCTCCCAGTGGCTCAGCTTTCACTGCCTCCCCTGCCCATCTCAGTCATGAAGTGGCTTTCAGAAATGCACTTTTCATACCCAGTAGCCAGAGGTGTTATTTCTACCAGGATAGATTTTCTGTCTGCTTTTCCCCTGTGCCGCCATGTGTTACTCCCAGGCAGAGTGAGTGATACACTGTGCTACAGCTCGGTGCATTAGTCACTGACCTTTTACTGGGGGATTCTCTCTGGTTTAGCCTCGGTTCACATGGAAGTGCAGACGCTTCTGTGCCTGCTGGTGAGGACAGGGGCTGGCAGATTGCTGCAGAGGTTCTGTGTATGCTTTTGGGAGTCTCTGCTCTGTATCTATGGGCTGGGGTCTGTGATTTTAATGGGTGTGGGGACCCCTGAGGCAGGGTGAGAGGAGGAGGCTGCCCAGGATCCCAGGGGGAGGAGGGGCTGGTTTGGGTATGGATTACTGAGCCTTGTTGTGCTGCCTCAGTTGCTGACACTGCCCTGTCAGTGCCAGCCCTGAGCATGGGGCTGCACATGGGCTTGTCTGCAGCTCCAGGTCCTGTTAGCCAGAGGATCCCGGGCTCCTGAGGAGCAAGGGGTGCACTGTCGATGCTGTCAGATGCAATCAGAATAACCTGGCTTATGTGGATTTTCCTCTCTTCATTCAGAGGCTGAAGACAAGCCCTTGGAAGAAGCAAACATGAAAGCCTGCTCTGAGTGCAGGCTTTGGGGATGGTGTTATGCTGGGGTGACTTTTCAGGTCTGTTTTGTCATGAAACACTGAAAAGGAATACACGGAAGAATCTACCTGTTTACCTGTAGCCAACTGCAAAGAAGTTGGCAGAGGTTCCCTGTGGGATTCGGAAGGAGGAAAGGAGGGCTGCAGTGGAGAATTTGTTGGCAGGAGGTGGATATCTGTCACTAAAGCACGCTCTGGTGCTCTGGAGTGTTCCTGCTGATGCACAGGCCAGGCCAGGCCTGCTCTTCACTCCCACAGCCTTAAGATTAAAGGCACAGAGTTGGTGTGGGCCCCCTGGGAAGGGCAGACACGGAGGGTGGCATGGGGCTGGCTTGGGCTGCTGGCTCGTGGAATGTGATTGTGCTCCTGGAAACCAGAAACAAACTGAACAGCATCTGCAGGAGTCTTGAGGGGCAGCTCTGTTTCGTGTGGAAATATGGCATAAACTGGGTGCAAGCATCCTGGCCTTTTCTGCAGGGTGGTTTGGAAATCATGTGCTCCTCTGGCTGTTCAATACATTGTTAATTAGCAATGGATATCCGTAGTGGCATGTGCTAAAGCTTTTTGTAAATTGAAAAGACAGTTCTGACTGTCTAAGTCACATAGGCAGTTCCCAACACCTCCCAAAATGATGTGTGGGCATCGCTTCCAAAGGGAAGTTGAGCACAGGGTTTGCTCCCTGTGAGGAGGAACTGCTGGCAGTGTGATTTATGGACTGTGCCTCCTGGAGTCTGGGGATCAGGAGCACTCTGGAGAGGTGGAAGGAGGGGGACAGAGGGCAGACCTGACCATCAGGTGCGTTAATGGAGGACAGTCCATCATGTCACTAATGATGGCAGTGACACTTCATTATGCTGCTGTTGTATCTGTGGCTGGTGCAGGGGAGGGAGGAGGAGATGCTCTTTGTGTCAGTGTAACCCACTGCACCACAGCATCACTTCTGTGTCCAGGGCACCTCACCTACCTGAGAATACAGGATTTCTCCCTGATTATTCATCCTTTGCTCATTTGGGTCGTGTTTTCTGTTATTGTTGTAGCTTAGGTAAGTGCAGGCATTAAAGGGTGATAACAACCAAAGGCAGGTTCAGCAGCTGAGACCCTCAGAGAACTGGGACAACAAGGAGGAAACTGGGAGTCCCTGTCAGCTGGGAGCAGCACAGCCTGCAGAGCCAGGTGTGAGTTCCTGCACCCCCAAGAGAGATTTCATGGCACCGGGAGCCTGAGTCCTGTGTCTGCCCTCTCCTGGCTGGTGATCTCCTGTTCATGCCATCCCATGTCCCCACACAAGTGTCAGCAGGGCCAAGGTGCTGTCACCAGCCACTGTTGTCCTGGCCAAGAGCTCCAGCCCTGCTGTGCTCAGGTTTGGGCTGCAGGGAGGTGCTCCAGCCCGGCTGTGTCTGGCTCTAACATTCAGCTGAAATCAAGGGAACAGTACCTGGCCCACACCTTGCTTGCTGCATCTCCCTTTGCTCTGCATTTACCTGTGTGTGTGCAGGTTTCTTGTTGTTTGCCTCCTCCACACGCCTGAGCTGAGCCCTGGGCTCCCCATCACCCCTGCAATCGGCCCTTGGGGTCAGCAGATTTACAGGGAGCCTCTCCCAAGCTGAGCTGGGGTTTGTGAGGCTTTACTGTCCCCTTTGGCTGCCTGTCTCCTGTGTGATATGTGGCGGGGCACATAAAGCCTGGAGATTAAAAAAGAAGAAAGTTATGGTTTGTGTGCTGGAATAAATCCAGGGCCAGGTTGCTGGTGTGCGGGAGGAGGGCAGGGCCGGGTGGAGCTGCCGCTCTGGGGGAGCCCGGTGCCCTCCCGGCCCCGGGAACGCGCAGTAATGGAACATAAGTGCTCCTGCAATGGCACTGGATCCGTGGCAGCTGTTTGTTCAATGTTTCATGCTTTTAGCCACATCTGCTCCAAATGAGTGTTAATATTGCAGTGGCATCCACTAAGGATGGGCTCTGTCAGCTCTGCTGAGTGTCAGGCTGACCCCAGTGACAAGGCAAGAGCAGCTCAGCCCACAGTGCTCCCTCTCCCTCCACCCCTTCCCCATCTCGCCTGGCTCCGCTCCACCAGAACGTCTTCCCTCCCCACCGAGGGGGGAAAGGAAAGGGAAAACTAAGGCAGTGACTCTCAAGGAGAAAAATTGCATTTATTCCTAGCACCCTGTCCAGCAATGTCAGATAACAGTTTATTCATCCCCTGGCCCCTGTATGACATTGAAGCATATCAACAGTGACAAAAGTATATTGAATAATTATCTTGAAATTAATACATTATCCCAAACTTAAATAAATGTCATCTGATCAATATATCTTGGAATGGAAAGGGAAGAGAATGTGAAGGGCATCGCTTCATTATTCATTAATTTTAGAGTAATGTAGGCAGATGAAATGGTTATTTCAGAGCACTGCTATTATACTCACTGGCATTTTAAATAACTCCCAAGATTTAACAGTATATATTCCCTTGTCGAAGCAGCTTACCCTCGTTAACACTGTGGGTTCCAGATTTCTCTGCTTGACAGTGCTGGAAAAGACCAGAAATAGTACTCTGATCCCTTTCTTTTGGTTGGTTTTTTTTCCCTTTATTCTTCCTGTTTCTTCCATGGCTTAAGAGATGCAGTTGGACCCTTAGCAGTAACATGCACTGGGATCAGTCCAGATGAAACAGCTGGACACAAATGTTGCATTCCCGGGCACGGCAGGTGACCCCATTTTTTCCTGGCTGCAAACCAAGCTGTGGCTGCAGTTTGCTCTGTGAGGAGGTTGGGCAGGGCTGGTGCTGCCCACGGGCACTGGGAGCTGGCTCTGGCCTTTTCTCCTTTCAGCAGCCATTGCAGAGCTGAAGGGATTCGCAGGAGCCCCCCAGGGCACACTTCTGTAGGACTGTGACACCAAGAGGCCTTGTTGGCAGCTGGTGTAAAGGTGCTGGACAGAGCTGAGTTTGTTCCCTGTAGCACAACCCAGTGAGAATCCGTCCCGATGCCGCTCCGTGCCTGTGCCAGCATGTGCAGAGCTCAGCCAGGGCCTGCTTTTGGTAGGAAAGTGTGGGTAGCCAGGAATGGCAGGGCTGGGGTGGCAGAGCCCTACTGGTGTGAGAGGAGAGGCCACCAGCCAGCCCTGAGGCTGGTTTAGGGGAGTCACCACTGAGGTAGGTGGTTTGTTTACCTTGTGCAGCTCTGCGAGGGGAGTTGCTTCATTCCCTCCAGCAGAATCAGCCCCTTGTTTTTCCAGAGCTTCAGCTGGTCTTTGATCTGGCCAAGATAAATACTGGCTCTCCGTGGAAACACTGTATTTAATCTAGAAAAACATTAAAACAAGGCTTAAAGCTGGGAGAGGCCACTGTGTGTCCGTGCTTGTACAGGTGTGTGTGTACCTGCAGAGCGTCACAGGGAGAACTGAGAGATGTTCCTGTGTGTGTGGCAGGAGAGAAAATGATTCATTTCTCGGGGGAACAGAATGAGGGAAGAGAGGAAACAATAAGCCAGCAGAGCAGGGCCTGAGGTGCCGATAAACTGGAGCCTTTTGGAAACAGGAGGCACATGCAGAGTGTCACTGAGGGGTGCCAGGCCCAGCAGCACAGGGAGCCATTTGAGTGTGTTTCAGGACAGAACATGGATTACAAATGGGCGAGCAGCAGAGCAGGTTGTGTCCAGAGCAGGATCTGCCCTCCAGGTGACTTGGCTGATGCCACAGTGTGTGTGGAGCAGGCCCTGCACCCAGAGCCCTGCTTGCCAGAGCCCCTCTTTGCCTGGCCCTGCCCGGGAGCTGCAGGCAGTGCTGCAACATCTGTGTTTATTTTGCATGACAAACTCGTTGCTGGGCTCTGACAAAACGCGTGCTGGTCTGGGACTGGGGTTTGGGCTCCCCGGCAGGGCTGTGCCGGAGCGGGCGCCTGGCCCTGCGCTGCTCTATAATACATATTACATGACTTCATCCATAGTTAATGACAAGTGTGCTATATTTTTAATCTTTATAGCTTTATTGTGTGCAAGTGGTTTTAATAATTGGTGCTGCAGGATGGTTACTTCCCAGAATTACCCTGCAAAATTGCTGTGTTTTCAGCCTTCAGTTGCACAGGTTGTAAATTATAAACTTGGGTAGAGATAAACTTGGCTCCCTCTCCTCGCTCTGTGGAGATGCCAAACTGTAACAACAGCAGAAAGATACATGGTGGCAAAAATTCCTCCCGAAAGCTCTGATGTCCTGTCTGCACTGCCTGTGTGGGGCAGGAAGCTCTGGTCGGCCTGACCTGTGCTTCCTGTGTCCGACTGAGCAGGAGAATCAGTGCAGCGAAGCAGGGGTGGTGCTAAGGGGCCTGGGGGCTCCCTGAACCCCCCAGCTCCTCTGGGGCGTGCCTTGGTCTCCTTCCCATGCAAAGCACGGGCACTGCTGCCAGAATAGTGATAAACAAGGCTGATGGTGTCCAAGTGCCTCTGCTGGTGGCCAGAGCCTGCACATCCCTGTGCTGGGGCTCTGGAACTGGACTGGACGTGGCTGGTGCTGCGTCACAGCCTCGGTGCCTTGTGTGGAGGCCAGGTTTTTCCATCCCTTCCTGCTGCCTGGCTGTTGGGAGGGCTGGGCTTGGGATACTGCTCACCAGCACAACGCAAATACTGTAAACAAGCCTGGGGCGAACAGCACTTTTTTATTTAAAAAAAATGAAAACTCAAAATTTGGTGAAGGTGTTGTGAAGGTGTTCTGGAGACCTCCTGCTTGGGCTGATTGGTGTTGTTTGGCATTTCCCAGTTCTCTCAGTTTGGGCACGTCCCCAGCAGGATGATGACTGTGAGTGCCTCGCCCTCCCCTTGCCGTGGCGCGAGGAGGGAGGGCTGTGTCCCTGCTGTCTCAGCTGCCCCGGCTCCCGGCTGGCACCCCCGAGGTGGGTGAGTGCACCCCAAGCCCCGTGCCAGGCAGTGCCCAGCATCCCGCAGCAAACACACACACGCGGCGGCGGCAGCGCCGGGATGGCCTCGGGTAACAGCAGCTCCTTTGATCCCTCCCGCTTGTTGCCTTCAGCCTCCAGCTGCCGGCGGCGTTCCCGCTGCCTCTGCAACCCTGTTCACCCGTGGGCAATCTCCACCTGCTGCAGTCCCCGCAGCCAGGCAGGGGGTGTGAGATGTGCTGTGGGGAGCCTGCGGCATTGCGGGAATAGCTGATGATCTGGGGTGGTGGTGTCAGGGGCCAGGCAGTGCTTCCAGCACCACAGCCTGCGGAGCCAGGAGCGCTGAGTCCTGCCAGCCAGCTCTGCTGAAAACAACACAGACGCCTCCCTTGAATTACTGAGCTTCTTGTTTATGTTATTTTGGCCTAGAATGGAGCTCTAATGTCAGTGACATTTTAGGCCCTCCATTGACTCTGTGAGGTGTTAATACCTGCAGCAAGATGAAAAGACACAATTCATAACAAATAAATTATGTGATGGTTTACACTTCTTTCCTTCACCCAGAAACACTGAATACACGGGAGGTTCTTTACAAAAATACCTAATTCTTAACTCCTCAGGTGCTGCTGGATGCAAAGAGTTTTCAGCCATACTAATTCTCCTGAGCTTTTTGATGCCAGTATTTGCTTTTCATGCCTCACTCTGTGTGTAGGGATAGGAAACCTGGGATCGCTGGGCATTAACTGGCTTGGCAGGTGGTCATGCCAAGGATATCTATGGATGTCAAGGCCAGGATATCTATGGATGCAAGTGAATTAAAGCTTTTGGGGAATCTTTATTGCTTGACCAAGTGCTTCAGCAAGTGTTTAACTTGTGTTGGTGGGCTCAGGCGTGCATTGAAGTGATTTTAAAACAGCAGTGTTAGTGAACTGTTGAAAGGCAGGCACTGGCCATAACCCAGCCTGTTGCTTACTGGTTCTGTTAGCCTGGAGGCTGAAGAGAGCAGGCCCTCTGCAAACAACTCGGTGAGGGGCTCACTCTGCAGGGCCTTCTGGCTGTGGAACCTGCCATGGCAGAGAGGTGGGAGCAGAGGAAGGGGCTCCTGCAGCTGTGCAAAGAGAATGCCCATGCTGCCCACAGTGGCTCACAATTCATTGTTCCAGTTAGTACAGAATGTTCAAGTACAGTTACATTTCTCATAGAATGGAAGCTTATTGACTGTGAAATGTCTGAGCATTTTCCTGTGGCTTGGCTAACCCTGCACATTCCTTTTGCAGGGCATTGCAGGGACTCGTGGCCCACCTGCCTCCTCTGGATCTCCAGTGACCTGGCACAGCCACGGCAGGACCTCCCAGGTGACAACCGTGAGGCACAGCTGGAGGCAAAGACTAAGGTAAGAGACATTCCAGCCTCGTTTACACACTAAACACATTAAAAACCACACTAACAGTGGGTGAAATGCACAAATGGACACACTAACGCTGAATAAAAGGCACAAATGGACACACACACACGATGAAATGCACAAATGGACACACTAACAGTGAATGTAAGGCACAAACGGACACACTAACACGATGAAATGCACAAACGGACACACTAACACGATGAAATGCACAAATGGACACACTAACGCTGAATAAAAGGCACAAATGGACACACTAACACGATGAAATGCACAAATGGACACACTAACGCTGAATAAAAGGCACAAATGGACACACTAACACGATGAAATGCACAAATGGACAGACTAACACTGAAGGAACACACATTGTGATTCCAAATGCATTCTGAGGCACCCACATTTCCTCTGCTGGCTGGAGCAGCGATCCTGTTTGAGCCGTGCTGGACTGAGGAGATTAAGGTAAGAGAGTGGGGGATTAAAGAGAAATAAAGCAGCTTTTTTCTGCGCGCGTGCTTCTGTTGTCTCCTTTTGGATGCTGTGATTTCCATTTCACTTTGTGTCTGTTGCCAGCTCTGCAGAGCACTGGCTCATTGTGAGCACTTGTCGCAGTGTGTGTCATTTCTAACCGATGGTGTCCAATTTGTTTCACTTAACGTATTTGTGGGCAAAAGGTTGTATTCAGCTGTGTGGTCAAGCCTGCCTGGTTTGATAGAGACTTGGTGAGGGGTTCGGTGTGCCGTGGGGGGCACGCTGGGGCTGGTGGGGGTCCCTGCGCCCACGCGGCACTCGCAGCCCCGCTGTGCCTCATGCTGTGCTCGGCCGAGAGCTGTTCACACTGAGGGCTTTGAGGGAGTTCTCCTCACTAATTAGTCATCCTGTCTGCAACAAATAAGATTATCACTGGTTGTGATTGAAATTTAAAATCCTAATATGGCTGTGCTTGATGGAGGGAGAGCGGGTTCGGTAGTCCTTGTTGCCCGTGTTCAAGTGTTGGCTTTCACACAAGCTGTTCCACGTTAGTGCTGTGTGTGCCTGGCTCCCCTGAGGCCAGTCACAGTGGCTGTGTAACCAGTGCTCACTGCTCCTGGAGCACAGGGGAAGCTTGGAGCCCACACCCCAGGCCCTGTTAGCGTTCCTGACAGTCCCTGTGGGTATGGAGTCTGGGAATTGAAACTTTGGGAGATGTCTCAAGGGAAACACCTGCTGCTGTTACTGAGGTGCTGATTCTTGCGTGGTGTCCTGAGTGGCACAGGAATTGTCCAGGTGAGGGCCTGAGGTGCCTCAGTGCTGGGCAAGGGACTGGCGTGGGGTGGGGGCACAGCCTGGGCAGGGCCATCACACAGCACCAGGGCTGCTGTGCTGGGCTCACAGCTGGGCTGGCACAGGCCACCCAAAGCACAGGTGTCGTGTCTCGCTGGCCCTGTGCAAAAGCACAGAGAGACAGGTAAAGCCACGCAGGGTCTCTCACAGAGCAGGGTGTATCAGCTCACCCCCAAAGTCAGGTGTGAGGGCAATCTCACCTCAAACACTGACACCACAAAGTGTCATCCTTAGAAAGCACATTTCTCCTCTGATAGAATGCGAATTAGTTAATAGTTTCCAGCGACTAAAAATGTACTAAAGCAGGATTTGAGCAGGAAGGAAGCCACCAGCAGTGCTGCCACCTCTTTGACAGCTCTTCTAATCACCATAGCTTTATCAAGAAGTGTTAAGTTGTATTTTTTTATTGATATTTAAGAATAAATTCTTACAACATCATCTCTATAAAAGGTTCATCACAGACCAAATACCACTCTAACCTTTTAAGCTTCTACAGTAAAAACTGTCGTCTTTATTTATCTAAGTTTGGGAGAGATACAAATGTAATCATAACCCCCAAGGCAAAATTTTATGGCAGTTTTCAAAACTCCTCTCTATAAAAACTACTCAAACCTACCAACATAAAAGCTCCCAATAAAATTTGCTTTAGATCCTGGTCATAAAACATGAATTTCTTTCCCTGGTCCTGGAGCTACAGGTGTCCAATTGCCAGCTCTGGTTGCTTCCGGCTCCCGAGGCTGTGCTGGGCTCCAGGTACCTGCTGGGTCATTGTGGCTGAGGAAGTGGGTGCTGCTCCTTGAGCTGTGCCTTGGCTCATCCCAGCACACTCTGTGGGCACCACCGTCTGTGCCTTGGCTCATCCCAGCACACTCCATGGGCACCTGGTGCCACATGGCTGGTGGGGAGCAAGGGCACAGGAGGTGTGGTTAGCCCATGGCTGGAGGAGTTCTGGTCTGATAATGAGGACAATCCTTGGATATGCAAAGAATCATATGATAGAAGTAGCTTGTGGCTGAAGTCAGACATTTCAGACAGGCAGTAACGTAGCACATGGGGTTCTTCTCTCTGTTACTTGGCTGTTTGAACATCAGGGATCTGCACTCGTAAGACTGGTGACCCCTTGGGTCTTGTTGGTGACATAGGAATCCATGTGTTAGTGGTTGCTTTAATTAGATTCCTTATACTGTGTAAGCTGCCTATTTATATGTACAGTGGTAGTAGCAGGTGGGAAATTCTGTATTTACATTTCAGCTGAGCCCCCCAATCCCTTCCTGCATGCTGTGAGGTTGGATTGGGCTGGAGGAAGCCATGCTGGGCTGGAGGGTGCCAGGCTGGCTGTGTTCTTGAAATGCAGTGCAGGAATAAATCTCTGCAGGTTGGGGCTTTCGTGGATTCCTGGTAACTAAAGGTGCCTGCTTTATCAGCCTGAATTAATTTGCTTGTACTGTGCAGAGTGGATTAACCCCCATACCTCACTCTGGATGGTTTCTGTTGAGAGACCTGAGCCTGTTCTTCTGAATGGAGTTAGGAGTAAAGTGAACATAGCACAAAGCTGCTGCTGGTAAAGGAGAGCAGGGGCAATTCCCAGGTGGTGTGCTTTGTGAAATAATAAGTACAGCTGCCTTCTTTGGGGTACACATCTCAAATGTCATGAGAAGTAGGAATAGCTTAATGCAAAACTGTGCTTGAATGGAAGTATTTTTCTAAGACAAAAGTACTGGAACATTATTTCCTAAAGCTGCTTCCTCCAGAGACTGCAGGAGGCTGGAGGTGGCCCAGAAAGCTTCCAGCTGGTGGCCCACATCTTGTGCTTGCAGGACTTGGCCTTGCTTGTCCTTCCAGGCACCTGCCGCGTACTCCGGCTACTCCGGAGCTGGGAAAGTGGCTGCTGGTCTGAGCTGATGGGCCTTGTGAGGAGAGTGGGAGCCCACAGCTCCTGTCTGCTGGGAAGCTTCCTGCATGCTGGTGCTTCCCAAGGGCTTTCTCCTTTTGATCCATGTGCCCTTCTGCAGAGACACCATTGGGAGCTCTTGGATTGCCAGGGCAGGGGCAGTCAGGGAGATGGGGTGGATCTGATCCAGTAGTTGCACAACACATGTAGTAAAAGCTGTGACTGATGACAGGGCTTTTCTGTTTCTCTTAAAGTAGACTTTAATTACAACTGTGCCTTCCCATTTGTGTGTGATGTAAGGAATTGGCTCTGGGACCGTTTCTAAGCCAGCTGTTAGTGCTGTGTTCCCATCTCTCCATTGAAGAGGCTGCATGCTCTATCTGCTGGTTCTGTGATTACTGGTTAACTCTGCTTTACTGGCACTGTGACACAGGAACTTCTCCCCAGTGCCCACCCTGAGTTATCTCTTATCTTAGGCCTGCTGGGTCTTTCCTGTGTCCCAGTTATAAAGCCACACTTAAGAGTGAACTTCTGGATGTGTTCATGAAAAAGATTCGGTGAAAGGGGGCTTTTTCTTGGCTAAAGGACTGGCAAAATCATGCCTTCTCTGGCTGGACAGGCAAAACTGCATGGCAGCCACCAGCTCTTCCTTGCCTTCCTTCTTCCTGACAGTCCCGAGGGAGCCCAAAGCTCAGGGGTATCTCCTGAGTCCTAAATGGCCTTCAACATCCGTGTCCTAATGAAGCCAAGTTAAAAATCTGTACTAAATTAATGAGACTGTTCCTTGCTGAGGCAACCATCCATACACTCACTCTTATGGCACCTTTTAATTATTGTTACTAATGATAGAGGTTTTGGGTCACTGCTTTTGGAAAGGAGCAAACCAGGAAACTTGTTTCTCCCAGAAACAGGCATCCTGAGCTCCTGAGGCACATTGGCTCTGAGGGGACAGGAGGGGGAACGGGGTGTAGGCAGGTGCAGTCTGGGAGGCAGAGGGCTGTGTTGACTCTGTGTTTTGTTGATAAACAGAGCCGTTCATTCCCGATACCTTTGCACCATTCCCTCTAACCAGCTCCAAAGGCACTTCATTTTCCCGCAGTTTTGGCACGGGATCAGAGGGTGGCTCTCAGCCTCTCATCTAAATAAAATAGTCATGATTAGGGGCAGTGCTGTTTGCATTATTCATCACTCCTGGCAAAACAAATGTTGATCTTATAACATGGGCATTAATATTTTGATCAGGTAATGAAGCCCCCTGGATTTCAGGCAGAGCCAGGCTGCTGGGTGAGGGCCTGTAGCTCACAGACCTGGATAAGGAAACCCAGCCATGGCAGGCGAGTCCAGGGCAGCATTCCCGGCCTGGAAGGTGCAAGTGCAGGATTGTCACCATCCTGTGGGTCCTTCCTGTTTAGCTGCTGCTCAGGGGAGAGTTCCCAGCTCCAGGTGCTCCTGGGCAGAAACAGGCCTTAATGCTTTTGGTTTCTCTTGTAAAAATAAGCATGTTTGTAGCAGACTCAGAGGTGGGTGACTGCTCTGGGCATTAATGCTCACAAGATTAGCACAGGTAGGAAGAGGCTGTTCTCAGTCTCCTCTGTGCTTGCCTTGGGTGAAGGTTTCCATGTGACTTGTGGAGGCATCCATGGCCTGAGCTCCCCATATCTCTGCCTTACACAGGACTGTCAGGCACCTTTTGTGAAGGCTTGACAGCATCATCAATACCAGCATTAGAGCTCCTTGTGTGGTCTGTGAGGGCAGGACAGGTGTGATGGATGCAGAGCCATGGGAGAAATTGGGCAAGGTCACTGCCATTTTTTTCCTGGCTTTCACAAAGGCTGTGTTTGCTTCCCTGGCTCCTCACACAAGGACATGAATTCTTCAGTGCTGCTGTGACTGGGTTGGCAGGATGAGTAAGGAACCCCTGGGGCTGGCTCTGTCTTCCTGACAGGTTGAGGTGAGTCCAGACAGCAGGGGGATAAGGGCAGGGATGCAGAGGTCCACTCTGGAGGGCCATCTCTGTGGACACTCCATGTCCACATGCTCTGTGAATTGAGTGGCAAATGGCAGTGTCCACACAGGGTACCACAGAAATTGGTCTGTTGTGCCTGGTCTCTGATCTCCAGTTTCATTTCCCTTTGTTGCTGCTGCCTTTGGTTGTGGGAGCAGAAAGTGAACCTTCCCCATATGTCTTCTGATCAGCACCTGGAAGGCACTTGCACTGGATGAGCTCGTGCAGCTGATCCAGATCCTTGTACTGCCCCCAAAGCCTGGCTGGCCCCTGAGGAGCCAGGCTGTGGGGTGCAGGGTGAGGGGCTGTGCCAGTCCAGCTCCCGGCAGTGGCACTGTGGGAGCAGAGGGACAGCAGGAATGGAGTGAGCAACCATATTGCAGTTCCCAGAGTCTCTGTGGCTCCATCACTGCTCCAGCCGGGAAATAATCTGCACCAGACTTGTTTCCTGGCACCAACCAGCTCCATCGGTGCCAGCTCTGGTGTGTAGGCTGGCACATTGCAGGAGGAGTGGGGTGGGTGGAAGCAGTGGAAACAGTCCTGGCTCCGTCGCCTCTGCCCTGACCTGCTCTGGCCTCCACCAGTCCTGGCTCCGTGGGGAGCTTCTCTTCGACATGACATCCAGTATAAGCCTTTTACCTTGGGTTACACCATTTCCTCCTTTTCCTCTCTGTACTCATGTTGTCTACAGACACAGAATCCACTGTGATCTCCTAGGTTAAAGCCAAATCATTCCCATTCCACTGAGGGAGGTTCATACTGGACATGGGAAGTCACTTCCACTGAGCTGTTCGTGACATTCCTCCCCAGAGCAGCTCCAGTTGGGAAGAGCCAGTTTTATGTGGGTTAGATTAAGATTTATTTCCTCACAAGCCAGCAGAGGTGTAGCAGCAAGGGGCAACTGCCAGAGCTAGGGCTGCCACAGTGAATCCTGTGGTCCTTTTGCTTCCCAGTGAAGTCTGGCTTCATGCTGCTCCATGTGAAAATGGGATTTGCCTTGAGCCGTGTTTGCAGCAAGGCTCGAGCATGGAAGTTCAGCAGATGAGACCTGCCTGTGGTGGTGGGGCCTCTCCACCCATCCTGCAGCGGGACACTGGTCTTGTGGGAAATGGCCTTTGGCAAAATATGTCCATCAGGCTTTTCAGTGCTCCCACTCCTTCCAGTGCACCCCAGTTCAATGTGGCACAGGACAGTGTCACCGTGGGACATCCCTCTGCACCAGCGCTGGGCTGTTCACTCAGAGCAGGCAGGATCGAGCCTTATCCTATTAGCTGTGGGACCTTCTACCTGGAGATGAAAGAACAAAAGCCTGGGCAGACAGTTAATTATAGCTTCAGCTTCACAAGCAGAGTTAATGAATTTTAACGTGCCTCAATTAATAACTAATTGGGTTTTGCGCCTTGCCTGTGAGTGGAACTGGAGGGGTGTCCAGGAAAAAGGCTAAAGAGGAGAGATTTTAATTGAAAGACTGTAGGATCCTTGCACAAGGAAATGGTACCTCCTGTTACTGTATGGTTTGAATGTAAAGGGAAATCCAAGAGTAGGTTGTTTCCAAGGGGAAAGAAGTGGCAGCATTATAGGGGTGACAGGACACGGCATTATTGTGTCACCTGTACTGTACAGGCTGGACAGTCCCCAGTTCGTGGCATTATTGTGTCACAGGGGAGTGGGTCCTGCAGGCACACCAGGGATGTTCCACTTTTGAGTTCCAGGAGTCAGAGTATTGAGGTAGAAGAAATAATGTGTAGCATAAATTTTTTTATACTCTAGGCTGGAATGTGCCTGGTAGTGCTATTGGTCTAATGAGATATTTTATGTCTTTTTTCTGTGGAAAGAGGATTATTTTTTAAGCCCACAGTCAGGAGTATGTTCAGTGTTTTGCTGTGATTAGTGTTAATTCAGGCTCTGGTGGGCAAAAGGAAATGACCAGAGGTAAAGGTAGCAAAGGTTAAATTGTGTTTGCAGTGGTTTAAAAGAGCAATAAATCCTGGAGGCTGCAGAAATAGAAGAACACTCTGCATCTCAAGCAGCAGAAAATTGTCGTCTTTTGAATTTGATGCTCTGAGTGTGAAGGAAGAAAGGAAAATATATCTATATGCTGTTCTCCTCCTTCAGTACCATTTCCAGGGAATATTTATCAGCAGCCTCAGCCACCAGGCAGAAAAACACCCAGAAGCCAAAGTGTAGCTTTAGTTTGTTTTGTTTTACTCTTTCTTTTTCTTTTTTTTTCTGAATTTGAACTCTCTCACAGAGAACATGGGGTTTAAGTTGAAAAGAAATAATTAATTTGTTCAATGCTGCATTGTCAGGCACCGACCCTCCACCGACAACTATTTACACCGGGCTGCTCATCATGCCCTTCACAACTGCTGCACAATAAATAATAAAAGATTAAAACCTTAAACCTGGAAAACTTAGGAAAAAATATTAGAAAATTTTATTTCGGATTATAAAAATCCGCGAATGATTTACTTTAAGGGACAATTTCATTGCTGCCATGTGCAGGGACTAATGATCGCGGAGGGCTCGGATTGGAGAGGAGGCTGCTTGGGAAGCACAGCCATGGGCCGGCGATAAAGCCCTGCTGCTCCCGCGCTGCCTCGCTGTCACCGCCGTGGCTCCGCCGTTTGTTACGGGCAAATGATGGGCCGGTGCGTGTTTATCCCTGGCTGGCAGTAACGCTGCAGTAACCCCCTCGGAGCCAGCCACCCTGCTCTGGGGAGCCAGCAGCCCCTGCCCTGCCTGCGGGGCCGTGCACGGGCTGTGTGTGATGCTGCTGCTTCAGCTGGGAACAAGCACCAGGCACGTCTGGTTCTCCCCTTGGTGCTCCCCTGGTACTCCTTAGTGAGGGAATTAGGTCCCCAAGAGCCTCATGGTCCCTTTCGGAGAGCAGCGTGTCTCCTGTGGGTTCTGGGTGGCTGGAATGTGCCTGTCTGGGCACTGCGCTTGTGTGAAGGTGGGTTCGTGCTGGCCATGAGGAAAGGGTGGTGGATGCAGGGCTGGGTCAGCTGGGAACCACTGCTGGGGTTGTATTTTTGGTCTTTAAATTCCCCCTGTGCAATAAGCATGAGTGTGTCCAGGCTATTGTCAGGCCAAGCTGTCAAATGGAGCAGCAGTTGGGGGTGTCAAAACACAGAAAAAATACAATTATAAAAGAGAAAGATGGTTAGGATACAGAAGGGAACTGGTCATGCTTTGGGGTGCAGAGGGTGATGATGGGTGGAGGCACCTGGGAGGTTTAGTAAGACCATTTGGAAAACTCTGTGCATCCCAGACCTCCTTCTTGTCCACATCTTGCTGCATTTATTCACACTACTTCTTATTCTTTGCTCCAGACTCAGTATTTGCCATTTATGAGCCTTGATTTCTGGCGCTTGCCGTGTTTGAGCCCAGTCTGTCTTTCCAACTACAAAGTTTCTTGTTATTGGTGACTTTATTAGAGCTGCAGTTCTGGGTGTGTCTCTTCTTGTCCTTTCCTCCAGGCCTCACAGTCAGGAGGCTGCTAAAACCTTTCTGCTTCTTCACTACCACCTTCTGCTGAAAATACTCAATGTGAAATGGTAGGAAAGAGATTATAAACTTGATGCTTCTTTGATGAGCAAGTTGTTTCCATGGGGCCAGCTGACAGCAGACGGATGGGTTGGGAGACAGTCCCTGTGGCTCACAGGCTGTGGTGCCGTCCAGCTCCTCCCTCCGCTCGCCCTCTGAAGCGCATCCAGGCTGGGCAGCGTTTTGGCACCTGCCTGTGGTGCACAGAAGGGCTGGGAGCAGAGCATGCCAAGTGCCGGGCCCTGGCGGAGCTGCCAGCCTGAGCCCCGCGGGTCACCGGCCATGCGTGCGCCCTCCCCGTGCAGTCCCATGTCCCGCGGGTGGGCTCCTGTCCGGCAGCAACAGCATCCCCCTCTGGCTGCGGCCGGGACACGGCAGCGAGGGCACAGCCTGGGCACGGGGCTGTGCCAGGGCACACGCAGGGCCAGGGAGGGGTCCCCGCAGCGGCAGCGCTCGCACTGCACCGTGTGAGGTGCCGCTCACACCCGCGATTCTCTGCTCCTCACACCTCAGGGGCGCCCGGGGATGGGCAGGGGCCGGAGGAGGAACAGGCTGCTGTTCTTAGTGAATCACTCTTAAGCTGACTTAATTTATCAGTGTTAAATGCACATTTCTCATTTGGAAGTTGGATGTGGGTGACTATTTAATGGCCAGCATTCTGTGTGTTCACCAAGGAAGTCTGCACATTGTGTTCACACGGAGCAAAGTCCATGGCAGAAATGTGTGGGTCAGACAAGACAGTGCTGGGAGAGACTGGTTTTAATGTATCCCATAAGGCTGGCAGAGAAACTGGCGTGGGCAGTTACTGTAACCATGTCTGCTACTGATGTAACTCAGTGTGATCCTGTGGGCAGTTAAGCTGTATTTGACACGAACTGCAGTGAGGTGGATTTCACTTGCCGCAGTTTAACCAGCTCAGTGTCAGAAGTGGTTTTAGGGCGCATGGGATCTCTGGGGAGATGCGACTGGGCAGGGAGCTGTGGTGGCTGAGGAGCCCAAAGGTGACAGCCGGTGAAGGGGGTGGTGCAGGTCTCTGGCTGCCTCCTCCAGCATGGCTGGCAGGTGCTAAGTCACAGCCCAGGTTGCCCGAGAGGGATTTAGGGCTGTTGCTGCACCCTTGGGTGGATCAGCATACTCTGTACCAGAGGAAAACATGCTCCAAGCAAATGGGAATATTCTGCCTAAAGCTTTTTAGGTTTTTCATGTTGTTACTGCTCTGATACTGAGCAGAGATTTATGAGGTGCTCCGAGGTGGTGATTGAATGTATCTGTGCTTCAGGACCTAATCATGTAGGCAGGAATTAAAAATGGGATTTTTAGGAGGAATACCAACTCTCCAGCAGTTGCCTTGGTTATCAGGGATTCTTCCAAAGCCCACAGCAGAGCTGTGTTTATTTCATTTATTTTGATATCCAAACCTACTTAGAGAAGGAATTGGTAAGATAAAATACTTATAAAAGGGAAGTTGGGAAAAAGATGTGCAAGTTCCCCACCAGAGAGATGAAGCACTGGGTCTAATGAGAGTTCCTGTGGTATTTAGTGTTTCACTCCTGTCTTGTTCCTGCTCTGTGCAGAAATAATTTCTCCTACTTCCAAGTCAGGAGGGTGGCAAAACAGAAATGCCAGCAGTGTCTGGAGAGAGAGGGGAACTGGTCAGTACTTCCCGGTGTGAAAGGGCTCAGGTTCGGGATGGGAACCTCCTCCTAGGAAGAAGGAGGCTGGGCTTCATTGCAAGTTGGTGAGTGCCCTGAGCTATGAACACTTTGTGACCTGTGAGTGAGGCTCTGCCCTTGCTGCTTCTGTTCCCTGCCTGGTGCGTGAGTGGGTGACGTGGAGCCCACAAGGAAGCCCTCATGATGTGGGTTTGCCCCGTGGGCACTCAGATGGGACTCTTTGTTGATGTCTCAACCTCGTGGAGTTTTCCTTGAGCCAGAGCTCTCCTTCCATTTGTGTCTGTGCTTCTGGCTTTCTGAGGGCAGCTCTCCTTCTGCAGCCCCTTGGAAAGGAGAGAGCCTGAGCATCAGTGTCTTGTCAGAGCCAAAGAACACAAAGAGCTGGCTGCCAAAGCCAGGCATGTGTCGCCATTCCTTCTCCCAGCACGTCCCATCCATCCCACTGCCCTGTTGGGGCTGTGCTGCCTGCAGCAGGAGGAGATGGGATTGGGGAGCAGCAGGGTGTGAGCCCCTCCCCAGGAGACCTGCCTGCACCCCGGGCAGAGGCTGTGGAGGTGTGGGCACTGACACTGTAAGCAGAAATCCCATTCCTTCCCATCCCTGCATATGCACTTCAAAGAGTCATGGTAACTGTTCCCTCTGACGAGTCAAACCCCTGAACTTCTGAACCCCCAGTTTCCTGCCCTTGTGCCAAAAGCACTGCCAGATCCATGTCTCCCGAGCTTTCCTCACCACAGATTGCTAAAGCAGGTCTTCAGGTTCCATGGTGAGTCATTCATGTGTTACAAGCTCCAAAATGTGGGAGTGGAGGCAAGTTTCTGAGGGTGAGTGAGAACTGCCCCTGGATGCAGTAACTGCCACACAACTGTACAGAGTGCAGTGGCTCTCCAGGAGTTCCCAAAGCTGGCTCCAAGCTCATGGCTACAGCCATGGGTCACCACGAGCTCAGGGTCAAACTCCAGGCCCAGCACAGTGGAGGAGACTCAGGAGAGGTCCCTGCTCCTGCTTGGCTTGGCTGAGCAGTAGTCAGTGAACTTTTCTCTTTCTCCATGGACTCTTGCTGTGGAAGCAGAACTCAGGAGGGGAGGAGAAAGCTGTTTTGGTCAGATCCAGGCAAGGTCTGAGGAGCCCCTAAAAGCAGAGTTTAGGAGTTGTTTCAGTGCTGTGCTGGCTGGCACTGCTGGGCTCTGCAGAGGGTTTTCAGAAGGTCACTGCATGTGGCAGTGACTCACTGTAGCCACAGCCCTGGGAGCATGAACAGTTGGAGCAACTTCCTTCCAAAATATGAATGTTTGTGAAGGGAAAAAGAGACACCAAGGGATTTTAAGGATTTGGTTTTGTAAAAGACATGTGGGTTGGAGAATTATGTTACCTCATGAATATCTGGCTGTTTTATGTGCTGGTATTTCCCTCTGTCACCTGGCTCTGTCTTTGTGTTTGCATTTCCTTGCCACTCTTGTCCCATTTTTACTGAGCCTTCAGTTTTCTGAAGTAAAAACAGTTTGTAGGCTTTGCAGGGACACCTTAAATATCTTCCTCCCAACTGCTCCATTCTCTCTTGGCTCTGCTTGGGGGTTGTTTTGGAGGAGCTGGGAGATGTGACCTTGGGGCTAAAGGCAGATAAGCTCTGTGCAGGAGAAGCCTTTTTCCACAGAGGTGAAAACAGCTGCTTCCCTGCCTGGAGAGGAGGGGAAACAGTCGAGCTTTTAGCAAGGTCCTAAGAATAATCCCAAGAAACTGCCATCAAACCAGTGTCACGTGGCTTTTCTCTCACAAGTTCTTTGACAGGCAGGATATGGTAACATGCTGGGATTCTTCGTGCTGGCCACATCTCAGGGCGTAGCGTCACCTCTGTGGTGTCACCACTGGTGAGTGACACACAGGACTTGTCACCATTAACTGCAGCCATCATCCAGCACGAGGTGCCAGCCAAAATCCCAGCCTGGTGCCAGCCCCCTGGTTTCCCTCATGGAGGGGCAAGGATGGAAGGCACCAAACCTGCTGCACTTGGTTCACAGGGCTGGTGATTAACAGAGCTCAGCGCTGGTGCAGGTGCAATAAAAATAAAAGGTCGTCGCGGTTATAGTGAGATATTTGTTCGTGTCAACTCTGGATGTAAACTCAGCTCTTACTGTGTGCTTAGCTATGGGAAATGGAGCACAACAGGGCTGAACTCTGTGTCCCACCTCAGTTGCATCCCACAAATAATGGGCCTTACATGCCCCTGTCAGCAAGTCCATTTCCTGTGCCTGCCAGCAGCGATTCCCAGGCCAGGCATCCTCTGCAGCGATGAAAGGTGTTGTTAAGTAATTAATATAACCTGTTTCCAGGGGCCATAACTGATGTTTGCACTGTTTGTCCCTGCCAGAGGAGGACAGCACTGTGGGGGGAGGCCACGGTGTGCTGGGGAAGGGGAAACTGAGGCACAGGGGGCACAGACTTGGTCACAGAGGCTTGGCTGGCTTGGTGCCCATGGGCCCAAGTCATTTGCCCTGTGACTGAATCCATTGTGTGCCCTGGGGCAGAGCTTGGAGCTCCGGGAGGCCCTGGTGGGGGACGAGGATGGTCTCTGGTGATGTTCCCCCAGCTCCCCAGGATAGTTAGAGGGACATGGGGGCCTGGAGGCCAGGGCTTGTGTCAGAGGGACCGGGCGAGGGAGGGTGACAACCATCTGGCTGTGTCCCTGAGCTTTGCTGGTGACATCCCTCAGACCTCCCTGACTCGGATACTTTCAGCTTCTGCTGGTGTCCATCCAAGTGTTCTGTTGGTTTTCTGGGGAGGGATGTGGAGCACAGAGTGCAAGGGAATTTTCCACCTCCAAGCCTGGCATCTTCCACACTGCTTTCCTGCTGGAGTCTCTTGCAGACTGAGGAGCATTCCCTGACAGGCTGGCTGCTTTGGCACTGCTTCCCTTAGACAGAGCTGGAGGTTTGCTGCTGGTAATCCTGTCACAAACTCAGAATTAATCACGGCATCATGGAATCTGGTAGTGCTGGTTGTTAATTCTCTATTGAGTCTGCAGCCCTGTGTTTGTTCTCATTTGTTCTGATCAGGGCCATTGTCTCTAATATTGCTGCGTAAAGGGTAAGAAATAAATCAGTGGTGTTTAGCTTTCCTAACCATCTGCTCTGGCTCCCATCCCAAACTCAGTTTTTAAGTTGGGCACGGTTTGCGTGGTTTTGCCGTGTGACAGGGATGTCTCTGGGGGAGGAGGGAAGGAGAAGCAGCTCCTGATCCCACAGGGATCAATCACTGTGGGGATACTGAACTTGAACTCTCCAGGTTCTCATTGTCACGTCAGTGCTTGGGTTGAGCTTTGACAAAGGTGCCAAAAGGAACTTCTTTCTCTCTGGAATAATGGGATTAATGCTTTTAACAGCAGTGTGTTACTTGTAGGTGTAAAGCACTTGGTTTGGCTGTGGAATCTGTGCTTTGGTGGCCTTTGGTCTCAGCGAGGTTCATCTCCAACCTGTGTGCACCTTAGTGCACCTCTCGGGTCGTTACGGACCCTTCCTGTGGAGCACAGCCAGTTGGTTTCAAGAGGTGTTGTTAATGCAGTGAAAATCGGGGCGTTTGGGAGCTGTTGCATCGCCACAGATGGGACATACATCTTGTAAACTATAAATTTTTAAAAATTATTTAGCATCTCCATTGCTGTGTGGGCCATGTGGCAGCGGGCACAGGATAATTCCACAGCTTTCATTAGAGCACACAGTCATCAAACATTTAAAGTCCATGGGCGATGTTTTCAGGAACTATTATAATAATTAGGAAAGGAGAATGGGTTTAATAAGAGTTGCAAACAATGGTTGCCAGCCAGACCCCGTCCCTCCCTGCAGACCCATCTGCACGGCACATCTGGGCACATGGAGCAGGGAGCAGCACGATCCATCCTGGCTGCCCTGACCAGGAGGGCTTGTGTGGGTGTCTGGGTCACCCTGGGACACAGGGGTGACAAACCTGAGGAGGACAAACCTGTAAAATATGCAAAAAAGCTCATCCATACCCTTCCAGCTGATGCCTGTGCCCAGCCTCCTGGCAGCTGTCACGGGGTGCTCCAGGCTCAGGGGCACAGAGCCCTGCTGGCACTGGGCTGTGCCGGGCTGGCACCAGGGGAGATGCACAGCCAGACCTGGCTGCGGGGGCCTCACCCTCCCCAGGGACCTGCGCACAGGGTACGTGAGCCACCTTGTTGCTGTCAGGCACTGTCACCCCTCTGGAGCCTGGCAGATACAGCACCATAGGGTTGTGGTGCATTTCAGCTGTCAGAGTGAGACGTGGGAGGTTAAAATTGTGGATTCTTACTTAAAACTTACAATGGCCACTCTAACCGTGTGATCTCTCAGAGCAGCTCCTCCTTGCAGGGGTGCTGTGTGGTGTGTGGAAGGAGGCTCAGCATGGGCTGTGGTGGTCAGGAGCATCTTCTAAGTGATGAGAAGTTACAGTCCCAAATTACACCTGGTGGAAAATTATTCTGGAAAGAAGGTTCCCATGACTGGAGTCTGACATTCCATGCGCAGCAGTCGTGGTCTAGAATGCTTCCTATCTGTATATATAGGGCAGTGTGGGGTGCTTGTGCTCTGCTGGACCCCATCCTGGTTGTGCTCTCTGCAGTCCTTTGGCATTCTCTGGTGATAAGCAGTGGCTTTGTTCGAGGGGATGGAGGTTCTTGCGTTTTTATTCAGGAAAAGAGCACATTGAAGATAAGATGGAGGGGAACAACATTCCAGTGCTGTGGTGAGGATGCTGATGAAAAAGTCACTGCTTGCTGCAGCTGCACTGTGTTCTGCCAGGTGTTAAACAGGCTTTGCTGGAGTCAGCAGGTCCGTGATGTCGTTCCATGTTCCATGCAAGTTCAGCCTTTTGAGGGACAGTGAGGTGCTGGACTGGGACACACAGGCGAGCTGGCTGCCAACACCTCTGGGCTGGAGAGACTCCGGTGCACGGGGTGCTTCCAGCTGGGCTCCCCCATCTCCCTGTGAGCAGACCCCTCTCTGTGCCGGGCCAGGGACACAAACAGCCGCTGTGGTGACCTGCCCGTCCCCAGCCCCGGCAGAGTGTGCCCCAGGAGCTGTGCTGGAGGCACCATGGGCTGTCACCCTGCTTGGGGTGTGGGGGGCAGCACCCCCTCTCTGGCTCTGTGCTGAGGGCTCCTCACTGGGCATGGCAGCCGGGCTGCAGACACGGCATCCGGGGTGCTCTGCCCTGCTCCCAGCCCTCTCCTCCCCACGGGCCAGGCCCCCAGTCCCATGGGAGGGCGAGCACCCCGACAGGAGCACACACCGGGCTGGGGTCCCTCTGCTGTGCCCCCCAGCCAGCCCTGCCCCAGCCCAGAGAGGGGCTCTTGGCCACTGACCTAAATTGAGGCTGAGCAAGGAGAGCAGGCAGCTGCCCCACCGCTGCTGCTCTGTTTTCAGCACGGCTCGAGCCTCCCTAATCCCCTCGGATTTTGTATCTACCAAAACAGCTTGGGCCCATCAGTAAATTGCGGTGGCATATGGTCCAGGTTTATGAGTAATCTGGCACACGCTGAAGGCAGGCAGGACGTCATCCTTCAGCAAATACAGAAAATATTGTGGGGCTTTTTTTTAGGACTGTATTTAATATAGTTGATGCGAAAGCTGTGAGAAATGTTTACCTTTGAAGCCAGTCCTGTTTCAACTTCAGCTGATGGAAGAAGCTGCTGCCTAATGGAAAACAAATAGAAGTAACAAGGGAGTCTCATTGGTCCTGCAAAGTTTTGTCACTTAAACCAACCCTCTGGAGTGTGTGTAGGGCTGCAGGGGAAGGCAGGCAGCTGATGCCACCAGCCACCCTGGATACAGCCAGTGCCACATTGGCCACTTGGAAAGTCCTCATCACCTCCATACAAGTGTATGGAGTTCCTGTAGCTGGGGTGTTTACCAGAGGCACAGCCTCTTCCTGAAGAGAGAAGAAAAGTGCAGTTCGGGCTGCTCTGGGAGAAACAGCCCAAGCTTGTTCGGTGGTGGCAGTGGATGTCCTGGCACAGCATCCAGATACTCTGTGAGGGTGTGGAAAACACCCCCCAGTATCAATGTACTCAGCATTGGCTTCATGGGGGCAACTCACCTGAGAAGTTTCCAGGTCCTGGTCAAGGCACCCTCTGTGGAGTCCTGTCCTGGCAGGCAGATAAAGCTGCAGGTGATTCAGGCTGTGCCAGCCCACATGCCAGCCCTGGGCTCAGACCACATCCCCAGAAGACACCTGCCTCAGAACTAGAGCGTCTCTGGGAGCAGGACAAGGGGATGGAAGGGGCTGTGTTGGGTAAAACGCTGCAAGCATTGCCAGGGCTTTTCTTTGGCTCTTCATCTCTGTGTGGCTCTGACCAGTGACGCTGCTTTTCCCTCCAGCTGGGATGCACAGCTCATGGCTCTTCTCCCCTCCCCTCTCAGCTGGAGCCCCATTCTGCAGAGGGCTTGAACTTCCTTTCACTCTTCCCAAAATTCATATTTCCTCAGTGTGTTTGAGAGCCCAGCCACAGGAACCTCCCTTCACTGTGTAATGCTTTGGCAACACTGAATGTTTTCTTTGGCTGTGACATCCGAGGCAGAGACCATCTCCAAGGGGAGGTGCCCGGGTGCCTTCCCATGACCTGTTCAGCAGCCTGGGGAAGGAGAACACGGCTGGTTCCAAGTGCCACCCTTCTCCTGCCTCTGAATTCCACCTGGAATCACCCCGGACTGCAAGAAACTTTCACCTCTTTAACCCAAGAAAAGGCCTCATGCAACTCATAAATAGCTTAAACCTTGGGTTTTTAAAACTTTGAACAGAGCCTTTGGGATTGTATTTGTTCAAATCTTATGTATCTCGGTGGCTCAGATTTTTAGCTCTTTGCTGCACCTTTGAAGCAGCACAAAGACTGTTTTGCTTTTAAAGTTGGAACTGATTGGTTTTAAGGCTGGGGATTGTAGGTTTTCTCTGTCTTTTTTTTTTTTGCATGCTGGAAACTAAAGACAATATCTCATGTTGAAGGCTGGGATCCAGAGCATGTGATCTCAGGAGCGAGATGGGGCAGGGTGCAGTGTCCTGATGGGCACCAGAGTCAGTGTTTGTACCTGTGCACACTGTCCTGGGGTCCTGCTGCTGGGCCTGGGAACCGAAGGAGTTAAACTGCTTCCAAATTGGCCTCTTCATGCTAATAAAGTACCTTGGAGCTGGTCCAGCAGGCAGACACCTGGGTATTATCCAAGTATCTGACACCCCTAGAGAACCAGAGCCTTGATGAGCTTTATACACTCTCAGAAATCTTGGAGAAGAAAGGAGGCTTTCCATAGAAAATGGATTTTCAGGGCCAGCTGAAGGACATGACGTTCAAGATCATTGCTTTAAAATAATTTTAGCTGCAGTTAATGTGAAGCAAAGAAGAAAAGAAAACCCAAGACAGTGAAAGGATAATTAATTCCAAGTTGGAGCTGCAGTTTGGAAGGACCGTATTGTGAAGTGACCCTTTACCAACTGATACCTGAACTGGCTCTTCTCAGAGAGCCCTTGGCAGTGAAATGTCGTGTTGTTCTACTTTAATACCATATGTTTATTCTTCCCTGGCATTAGGGAGTGACCTTGGATTCCAGCCTTCCCCAGAAGGGCCCAGTGTCACGAGGGGGCTCCACAGAGAGCCCTGGCATGGGCTGGGCTGGGCTGAGCAGAGCCCTCCAGAGCCAGTGCCCCTTTCAGCACAGTACTGGCTGTGCCTGGGCCCATCCCACCCTTACAGCCATCCTGCTTTGTCCCTCCTCTCCCCCAGTCACTACAGCCCATGCCCTTGCTAAGATGGGTTTGCAGAACCTCCCTCTGGGCTGTGGAGCATCCCTCTGGAGAGGCACAGTGTCCCCACTCCTGGGGTCTCACCCCACAGCTCTGAGTGAACTGGGATCAATGGATCACCCTCTGCTCCCACCTGCTCTCCCTGCTGCATCTCCTCCATTCCAAGCATGTGCTGTGCTTGATTTCTCCAGAAGCTTAGAGGTGGTTTTTATGAGGGGCTGTTCCAGGGACTGATGCCTGTACAGAATATATTTATTAGTGGGCAATTCCAATGTAATTTGAAAAATATCTATTTCTGGCCTACTTGCTCTTCCTCAGCTTACAGAGAAACCAAATAAAAAGCATCAAGGCCAGAGCTCTAATGAGATTCACATTTTGGACATCAGATTAGTACAATAATGCATTTCACACTGTTGTTTCCTAATTTGCCTAATCAGATAAAAGGAGATGAAGCATCCCAGAGCCCAACCTCCCCATTCCAACAAGGCAGCGCTGAACCCATCACTTGTGTGCTTCAATTACTGTCCTCACACAGGTTGGCCAAAGCGTGTAATTGGGTCAGTGTCTACAGACACCCTCTGTGCTGGGGGCTGGCAGTGTCCTGAGGGACCACGGAGCTGGGGCTCGCTGGGGAGGGAGGGAGGGCTCTGGGGCTGCAGCAGTCTGTCCTGTCCTGGCAGGGTGTCAAGCAGGCGGGGTCAGTGCTGAGCTAAATCCCAGGTAAATCCGTGCTCTGCTGCCCCAGCACAGCACTTGGGTCTCCTGTGTCCCCAGGAGACTGTCAGTGCACTGAGGGTGTCACTGGTGGCCAGGGCCGAGGTGGGGTTTGAGGCAGTGCTAAAGCAGGTGGTGTGGTCAGGGAGGAATCTCTGCATGGCTGGGTCTGGTGACATCCCTAAATGCACAGGAATCGTGCTCTGGGTCCATCCGTGTCCCTGAAGGCAGCTCAGAGGCAGTGAGATGCTGGAACAGGTTTTCCTTCTGTCCCACTGGGCAGTGCTGCTGGGGGCTGGACACTGTGGGTACTGCCCGAGCCACCACACAGAACAGGGCAGTTCACTGACAGGAACTGAGTGCTGAGGTCTGGGACCCCTGTCCTGGCTGTGGAGCAAACCTGGGAGCCACACACTGAGCATTGGTGCCACTGCAGACACTTTTCTCCTACACCGTGTGAGAGAACGGAGCAGAATTTGAGGGTGTGTTTGTAAAGGAAATCTGACCAATGGAGTTGGGCTTGGGCGTTTGTTACAATCCATGGTGAGTTAGGAATAGCATTTCAGTGCTCACGTCAGAGCAGACCTAAAAGTTGTACTGAAAACCCCCAAAGTATGATACCATGTTTGAGTTCTGGTTCCTGGGAGATTTGTCCTGGGTTGGGCTCTGCTGTAGGGCACACCCAGCTGTGCAGAGGGGATTTGTGCCTCCAAAGGTGCATTTGTTCCCAACCCCACTACAGAGATGTTGGTGTGGTTTCTTGTGGTGGGCCCCTGTGCCCTCCTGGAACATCCCAGAGCTCCCCAGAAGGCACCAGCCACAGGCCCCAGCTGAGCATGCCTTTGATTTCCAGTTTGGGAAAACAAGCTCATTTACAAAACCAGGCAGTACAAGCAAATGAAAAAAATAAGTGTGAGTTAAATAATATGACTTTGGTGCAAACATGGAAATACTCTTGTTTTTCCATAGCCTGCAGAGCCATCCTTTTAACACTGGAAGAACCGTTGTAAGTTTACTGCCAAAACCAAAAAATCATCGAGTAGAGGCAGCTTCTTGTATCCAAAGTCCTTCATTATATTAAAAAATTATTGCAGCACAAAACTTACAAGTGCATCATAGGACCCACTTGTGCTGTTAAACAGATGGCACCTACACAGGACCCAGAAATATATAACAATTTTAATTGAGCCAATGCAAACCAGATTTGTGAAATAAAGTAGTACATGCCAGGTCTAATAAAGCCCTCCCTGGAAATGGTGACATTAATTTTCTAACGGCACAAGAGGTTATCGGAAGCTGCTCATTACCAAATGTGCCACTGCCTTGCCTTGCTCCCTGCAGCCTCTGAAGGCCCTGCTCAGCACGTTTTCCCTGCTCTGCCTGCTCCTGCAGCGCTGTGCCAGCCCTGTGGCCACCCCAGGCCGTGTGCCCGGTGTCCCCTCAGTGACACTTCCATGCCGGAGCCCTGGCCCTTGGCTCAGGACAGCAGCCAAACCCCTGTCTGGCAGTCAGGACTGGCACGTTGCTCTGGCTACACCTCAGCTTGGCATGCACAGCAGGTGACATGGTGCCCATCCTGCTGAGGGGGTCACACTGGGGTTTTGGGTGTCCAGTGATGTGTGGGGAGAGTCAGAGCCAGGTCCTGCCTCCCAGCACTGAGAGCTGAGCTGCCAGAATTCCCCTCAGTGCCTCCTATAGCGAGGGGTGGTTCCCCAAGCTGAACTCTGAAGGGCAGGTGTTGGTGGCACCTTCGGTGCTTCCTGGTGAACTGGGGACAAATCCTGCCCTGCAGCCGAGCAGGGGTCCTGCAGCCGAGCAGGGGTCCTGCAGCTGAGCAGGGGTCCTGCAGCCGAGCAGGGGTCCTGCAGCCATGAGGCAGCGGTCACTGACATGGGATCAAACGGGGATTTTCCCACCTGGAATTGATAGCACTGTTTTCTTCACCCGTCCCTGCAGCCTGAACTGTGGCCAGTAAAAGAGCTGGGAAGGGAGATTTGGTTTAAAATGACAGACCACAGAATTCCCAAGTCCTTTATCTTGTGCAGGGGGAACAGTGGCAGGAAAAACCTAAAACCTCCCCTATGTAGAACTTGCACTTCTCTTTTTCACTGCAGTATGTCAGCAGGATTTGAACTGTGAGGCCACGTTACAGGTGATGACAGCAGGGTTTTTTTGCAGAGGCCAAGTACCTGAGCCCTGGGAGTCTGCCAGAGTCCCAGGAAAGGGATGCAAACATGACTGGCATGAGGGGCCATGTACTGAGAGGGGTCAAAGATAAGCTTTGCTTTGCCCCTAAGCCCCAGCACCGCCAGGAGTGGGAGTGCTCCAGTGTGATGGGGGTGAGTGAAGAGGGTGTAAACTGAACAGCAGGGTGTGAAATGCTGAGCTGTGGTGTAACATTAGGGACAGTCAGAAGAGGAGGGGTGTAGCACAGTCACTTCCTGCATGAAAAATCCCAACAGGAATTTATACTGGCCAGCCCAGGCTGTCCTGCAGTGCCTGTGGCTCTGCGTGAGCTTGCTTTAGGGTTAGGAATTCCCTTGCTTTTCCCCTGGGATCAGCCTGACCCAGCTCCCCTGGGTTACACCCAGCAGATTTGTGCCTAATGAAGGCTGTGGTTCTTGTTAAATCAAAGAACTGAAGGGAAACATGGAAAAGTTCGTTTTTATTTCTTACTAACTGCAGCCAATTAATTTCTGCTATCATCAAAATGTATAGAACAAACCCAGCCTTGTTCCACTGAGGATCTTGTTCCCACGGGTCCTGCCTTACTTCGCTGGTGAGAGGACTCAGGGCTGCCTGGTGGCATCACTGGGCACTTTGTACATGGCTCCTTAGAGAAAAAGGTATTTGACCCACGTGCTGTCCTTGCTGGTGGTGGTGTTGGTCAGTGGGATCCAGACTCTGGGTTCATATGTGCCTTAGGGAGAACACCTGCTGGTTGCTCCCATGCCCATCTACTTTTGTGAGAGACTGTTCCTGTTCTCCTGCAGTCAGAAGTGGTGCCAACAGTGCTACTGGGACATGGCCTGTTTGTAAGGAGACACCAAGCTTTGACAGTGTGCAAGGAACAGACTCTGGTAAACCTCCCACCCGTGGTTCTCTCAGGCATTCTGAGCCCTCCTGCCAAGGAAGTCTCACTTGTGTCATTTAATCAGTGGATTTTAAAGTGTAATTAATTATCACCCTACGCCTCTTGCCCCCCAAATTATTTGTGACGGTTATTCCACACTGTGTAATAAGGAAACTCTCAGGTATTATCTGCTGTGAAATGCCAAGTGCAATGTGCTGTGATACCATGCCAATTAGAAGGGAAAATCCAAGTAGAGACCCGAAATCCAGTTTTGCTTGGCATCAGCCATTCTGTGAAAAACTGCTCATTTCACAGTTTTGGATGAGCGTGGATAGACAGAGTGGACAAAAGATGGTGAGTGGATTTCTATTTCTGTGGCTTTACTGGTTTCAAATATTCTTTGAGAGGCAGAAGATACACAAGGGGAAAAACACTTTTCATGTGCATGTTCTGTTACCAACACAGCTCAAACATGAGCTGACGTTCCAGCAATACCTTGGAACGTGTCATGTGTACATAGAAAATGGAGGAAAAGTAAGAGGGAGCCAATTGTGCTTTAACTTGGCATCTGCTGAGCTCTGCACTTCTGCCTGTAGCACCTCAGCACCGTGAGGAGCAGTGCAGGACCTCACCTGTGCCCTGCCACCCCTGCCTGGTGTTGGCTCCTGGTCTGGCCTTAGGCTGGACAGTGCACAGAGGTTTATCAGGGGATCCAGCTAAGCCAAGGGCTTGCTGTTGGCATCTGTGGGCTCCAGCGTGCCCAGCCCAGGGCCAGTGGCCCCCAGGCTGTGGTTCTGCAGGGTGTGGCAGTGCCAGGGCGTCCCTGTGGGCCCTCGGTGGTTCTGGGCATGTGGCTGACGCTCCGCACGGCGCGAGCCGGCGGCCGACGGGTTCCCAAGGCTGGGGGCAGTCAGGACCCCCGAGTGCGGCCATGGACGGCCTTGCCTCGCCATGCCATGCCAGGCCAGGGGCTCTGGGCTGCCTCTGGAAGCTGGTGCCACGGGCAGCCCTGTAGCTGGAAAATTAGTCTGAGCTGTGCAGACCCAGGAGGCTATGGGGGAGGAGAAGAAGGAAATAATGACTGAAACTTAGATAATTTTATTTATAGTCTAATGTGCAGACATGGCTGTTGCTGATGAGGCTACCAGTGACATAAATAAACTCAAGCAGAAGATGCAAGCGATATATGTAAAGGCTTCTTTGGGCAGTGCCACGGATTTGGACATGGACCAAGAGAATTATTTCTGTCCCTTGCAATTCCAATGAAGAGCACAAAGGAGATAATTAGCCCAGGATGCTCCACATTGCTCTTTCCATCTTGTGCACATTCATGCCCACCAAATGTGAAATGTTCGCCTTTTCCCCTCCAACATGATGGTTGTTGAACTTATTTTTAGTGTCATTTGATAAGCCTCCCTGCTCGCAGAGAGACATCCCACTGACCCAGCCACTGGTCATTGTCTATACCAGTTCCCATCAAAGCGGGCGCGCTTTGTCAGGTTTCGACTCGAATATCCATTCTGCCTCTGAAGTACAGTATCGAAAGTGACTGGATCATTTGAGCCTTTTTCTTCAGCTGCTCCCTCCTTCCTCCCCCACAGTGTTTCCGCTCACGCTAACATAATTTGGCATCGTCGACGTGACACGACACTGGTTTTTCTAAAAAATTATAATACGTACATTGTCGATGTTTGGTGATGGCCGGCACTCCCGCACATCTGATTCCCAAATTGATGGAAGAAGGTCCTTCCCGTGCGGAATCGTACCCAGTGCTCGGCGCCCCCTTCGCCGCCGAGGAACACACATACAGTAATAGGTCATTCAATGTCAAAAGGCATAAAAAAGATGAGCAAAATCTTCACAGGCTGCTGCTTGCTGTTGCCTTTAATTATATTAATTAAACTTTGAAATTCTCATGCAAAGAGAGTTGCTGGCTTGTGACGCTGAAGAGCCCTTGGAGATTTGCGGGGGGAAAAAACCCTGAGATACCAGCTTAGTGGCTACTGCTTTCTTTAATCTAAAAAAATACACAAGCCTGCGACTGCTAGGTATGTTTATAGATGATGATGTTTTATGCGCTACTGAACTGTGAATGCAGGAAAGGGGAAAAAAACACCAGCCACAGTGTCAAGGTCTTGAAGCATCAGTCCCTCCAACTCAGCTCCAGATCTCTACTTACAGGCTGTCTTCCTGCGGAATAACGCTCTAGTAATTCCCTCCTGTCCTGGGTGCATAATGAGAGAAAGGTGTCTTCAAAAACTAAAGGGCAAAGTCTTGCTCGCCACCGATACCTCCAGGCATCCTGTCTACATTTTGTCATGCGTGTGCACTTTTCAGTGTTAGAGTGACAAGATTTCCAGTCAGAAGGTTCCCGTAAGGCACAACGGAGATGCTGGCGAGGGTTGGGGATCTGACATGGCTCTGAGGCACTCGGCGCTGCGCCTGCTTGGCCTGGTGGGAATTGTTACCCTGTGCCTGTGGCGAGTAGTCCCTGTGCAAACACCACGTGGCTCCGCCGCAGCTGAGGAACGCCGCATCTCCGCTACCAGCACATTGCGTCCTGAGAGTCTGTAGTCCTTAAAAAACAGCAAATAACAAAAATAGAAAAGCATTCTCATCTTTGGTGTGTGCGCTGTCCTTTGGCGTTGCACGGAGCCGGGCACACGTGGCAGCGCTGCCCGGCACAGCACCGGCGTGCGCGGCACACGGAGCCGGAGCAGGGCTGCAGGAACCTGCGGAGCTCAGGCTGGACAACGGGCCAAGGGGTGCGAGGAAGGGCTCGGTTCTCTCGGCTGGGCAGGACAGTGGCAGTGTGGCTGTCTCCTCCTGGTATCTGCTTCTCCTCCTCTACTGAGAGGGAACTCGGGTGAAGTTGATACAGCGGCCCTGAGGGGAGAGAGAAGCGGTTACTGGCGGAGCAGAGCACACAGTGAGGTTGTGGCATGCTAGGAGGAGGCTATAATTGAAATTCAGATGTTTGGGAAAATAACAAACCCATGAAAACCTTTTAAGAATTAATGGAAATTATCCAGAGTGAGGCACCGCATTTGCCTTACAAATGCAGCCGTAGGCAGATGTGAGGACACGGGCGATACATTCTGACACTCCCAGGTCTTCTGTGAGCGTAATTCACAAATTATGAGTAACTGCACTGAGCAAACCCAAACCCATCTGACTGTGGGAAGGGAAGAGCATGGGGGAGGCAGATCCTGCCCCCAGTTCCCCCCGGAGCCAGGTCCTCACACAGTGAGTGTGGATGGATGTGACTGTTAGTTAGCAGAGCTGCTGCTGATCTGAAACTGCATTTCATTAGCAATAGCCCCAGCTCTGCATCCATAAACTCTGTTCTTATGGGCTGTAAATCCCCGTGCACCAAAGGAAAAGGAGTTTCTCATGCCATATCTGAGCAGACACCATTCACCCATCGAGGGGCCCAGGTGAATCCTGACAGGTTTTCATGTTGCTGAATGAAACAAATCCAAAGTCATGAGCCCTTTTTATTCCCCTGATGCTTATTTAAATGCCCAAACTCCCAGTGGATCATGGAGCACTGGAGTAGGGTGTGCTCTCAGAGAGCAGCTCCCTGGCACAGCAGCGATCCCTTCCCTTTTGTCAGGGGCATGTCAAGGATGGTGCCCCGTGACAGTGCTGGGTTCGGAGCAGGCGCCAGTGCTTGTACCCTGAATCCTTATTTCTGCTTAAGTATGTATGGCTGGGGGAAAACTACTGCTTTCCTCTGAAACCTGGGAGATCAGGGAATTGCCAGATGAAATCTGGACTGGGTTTCGTATTCCTTTGTTTAGTTAGATCTACAGTTTTACGGGCTGACAGGGAGGGTGATGGCACACAGCGATCTGGGCTGACTCCAGCAGGTCTCCACTGGCACCAAAGGGACAGTGTTCTCATCCAGGGGTTTCCTAATGCTCTCCTAATGGTTGTGTTTCTGTCAGCTATTTAATAAATATAAAACTGGTGGATGAATGGGGACAGGAACTGTAGGAACTTCTGGCTGCTGCCATCTGTATTTTAAATGCACAAAGAGGTGCAGAGAGATAAACTATTGAATCCTTTAGGTTGGCAAAGTCCTGCAAGATCACCCAGTCCAGCTGTTCCCCCAACACTGCCGAGGCCACCACTAAACCATGTCCCCAGGTGCCACATCCACATGACTTTTAAAACCCTCCGGGGATGGGGACTCCACAGCTTTCCATGATTACACTGCTCCCAGTATCCCACCTGACCCTCCCCTGGCACAGCCTGAGGCCGTGTACTCCTGTCCTGTCACTTGTTCTGCCTCCTCCCTGCCACAGCCTCTGCCAGGGAGTGCACAGAGAGTCCTTAAAAGGCAAAGGATAATAGGCCTGGCATCTTTATGTGCCTTTCCGTGGGCTTGTACTGATGATTGCAGGTTGGGGTTTTTTTAATTAATTAATCGAAATTAATTCTGTGGTAGGAGCAAAGTACTGACCCTGAGATTAGCTCAGTTGGTTAAAAATTTGGTTGTAATAATGCCAAGGTCATGGGTTCAATCCCCTATGTGGGCCATTGACTTAAGAGTTGGACTCGATGATCCTTGTGGGTCCCTTCCAACTCAGCGTCTGTGATCTGTGATATGATTTCTGGAGGACAAAATCCCAAAATGCTGTAAACTCAAGCACTCGTGATGACAGAGCTGATGTCAAACAGCCACTGACAACAAGGTGTTCACAGCCAAGGTAATGCCACAACAGGAAAACAAGACTGCAAAACAGCAGCAGGAAGCAGGGAATGGGGTATTGCAGTACTTCTTAGTGATGTAATTAATATTGCAATTTACCCACCCATACAATATTTCTGCTGTTTGTACCTTTCTCACTGCTGGTTAAAGACAATTACCAGTGCATGAGTTTAGATGAAGTTTAGATGTTCACTTGTTAGGGATTTATCACTCCAGATCAGCACGAACTGCAGGTTTTCATTACTAGAAACCTGGGTTGTCTGTGATGTGACCAACATCACTGTCTTCTGCAAGGTGGTGTGGAGAAAAAACTCCATACCTGTGAGTCCTTCCTCTAAAGGCATCCAAACCCTCCACGCAGTGGTATCTGTGTCATCATTAAGATCAGCTTTTAGAAACAGAGTATTGGTTTTTATTTCTGATTAATCTGACCTTTAGAGAAAGGACTACTTATTAAGTAGAAGCACTGCTTACCAAACAGTAGTCTCATCAGTCTGGTTTTGGCCTTCACAGTTAGAACATGCATGTCTCCTGCAGCCAATTCCAGCAGTGCGTTCCCCTGCCATGGTGCCCCAGTGAGGTGAGTTGCTGTCACACTCGTGTCCCTGTGCTCAATTAAACCATCAATCCAACCAATCTGAGGTCAGACGTACCATGCCTTGTAAATCACTGGATCATAAACCTTAACAATACCAACATGTAGGCAGTATGAAATTGCACTAAATTAGTGGTTTAGGACTAGAGTAATTAAAAAATTAGTTATGCAGGCATTCTGTGATCTTCGTAGGGAATATGAGAGCCATCTCCATGCACCAGATCCAACTGGAAAAACCCAGCCTGCACTTTGCTTAAGGATCAAAATTGAGGGTTATCGGGTTCTTCCCTGTACAAACAGGTCGCTGGTGCTATTTGAGCCCTCATAAGGATTTTTTCCCCCTTTAACAATTTTTGCCATCAGCTTGAGTGGAGTGGCATATAATTTGTGTGTTTTCCTCATATTTGTGTGATGTAACCTCCTTAGCATGTGTGTGTGACCCTCATGATCTTTCCAGCAGTTGGACAGTCCTGTAGGTCACCTCCCAAAGGTCACAGTCTGGGTCCAGAACTGTGGTTTCACAGGGAACCTCAAGAAAAAGGCTGCTGTGAGGACGAGGTGCCAGAATGGTTACAGGTGCCTCACAGCCACCTTCCTCCCCTTGGGCCTGCTTTGGCTGCAGGCAGTGAAGGGCAGGAAAAGGAGCACAGGACTAAGGTGTTTTAAAAGGCAGTTCCTCTTTCTGCATCTGATAAATGCTGTATTTTGGAGCAGAGGCTGAGAAACCAAACCTGACAGGGAAAGGTTCCAAAGAGGTAGTTTAAAAATGTTTTTTTTTCAGTGCTGTTGATTTAGGTGTGCACTTGGAGCAAACACTGAGGGGTGCAGGGCAGGTGTGTCTGTTCGCAGCTGGGGGTACCATCCCCGATGTGTGGATGGAGCTGCACCCACCTGCTGCAGCCTCGAGGAAATGCCATCAGGGCAGCTGTTCACGCACTGACAGCACTGATTTGGGAGCTGGGCACGGGGACACTCAGCACAGGTGCCCAGCACCCCACACCTCAGGAGTGCGTGTCACCACTGCTGTACCCCCTGGGCCCAGGTGCAGCAGCTCTGTGGGGCACCCAGGGAGATCCACCCGTGCTCCTCCCGTGTCCCACTGCCCGGCATCCCGTGCTGGACAGGAGGGGATGGCACAGGCTGCAGGCAGACAGGGAGGAACAGGACAAGCGCTGGGCTGGCGTGGGCGTTTGCCCTCCTGCCCTGACGTGTTTGGGTAGCGCAGAGGGAGGGATTTCTTTGCTTTGCCAAGTTTTCCATGCTGCTTTATTCAGCAGTTCTCCAAATAAACTCCTGCCCTGACCGAGAGTGGTTGTGACAAGCTGCCTGTGCTGTGAGCTGGCCTGCCAGGGCTGGGCGGAGGCAGAGCCGAGCTGGGCGCCAGCCCGTGGGCCTTGGGGGAGGATAAAACTGGCTGCCTTCGTAGCATCTGCTTCCAAAGGAGGTTGTGGCAGATATTTTATTCAGCAGAGCTGGAGGTCTCCTGTCTCTAGAGGGCAGGAGTTTGTTGTTTTCCTCATGCAAGGCAAGCATTGCTTATGCAAAAGGAAAGGATGTGGCAGTGGCCTGGAGAGTCCCCGTTTTCCCAGAACGGATCCTTTGGAGCAGGGGCCCTGCAGGCTCTCCCTGACCCTTGGCACTGAGCCTCCCTCATGCCCAGTGCTGTGGCCTGCCTGGAGTGCCCCCAGCCTGGCAAGGTCTGACCCCTCTTTCCTGAAGGACACGCTCTCGTTTCCCCCTGCCTGCCCGTGGAGGGCCCTTCTCCTTGTGTTCCCATTAGTCCTTGGAAGGCAGGCTGAGCCCGCTCGCTGCCCCAGGGAAGGTGCTGGCGCTGTCCCTGTGCACACCTTGCCCAGCACGGACACTCTCACCCGCTCACTCACGTGGCGCCAAAACCAGGACACATCTCCTGCCATCCCCAGAGTGACGCACAGACCTGTCTCTGGGACAGCTCCCACCTCCTGTAGGAAACCAGAGGGGTGGGATTGTGACCCTCATTTCCAGCTGAAGCCCTGAGAGCCCTTCCGTCATTCCTGCGCCCCATGTGCGTCACTGCAGTGGGGGGGAAGGACAGGAGAGAGGTTTTCTCTGAGACATGTGACAGAGAAGGCTCTTTGAGCTCTTCCAAAAATTTCTGGGATGAATCCTTGCCGTGAATGGGGATCCCACTTAGGTTATGTTATGGAAAAATGTGAATCTCTGTGAAGCAGTAGGCAGGGTTTAAGTGGGGTCTCTTCAGAGGAAGGACTAGCAAGGCTGCAACACAGTGGGAGGGTGCAATGTGCCCACTTGGCTGGAGCTGGAGCTGCCTTTGGCTCTGCAGACGGCAAGGGAGAGCCCAGCAGGGCCCCTGCTCTGCACACACACTGCACGTGGCACCCTCTAGATGCCACTGTGGCCCAGCAGAACGGGCCCAGCCCACACAGACATGTCCCACGGCTGGGGATGGCTCAGCACTGGTGACACAGAGTGTGGGCCCAGGAAGGACGTGGGTGCCAGGGTGTCCCCCCACCTCGGCCATGTCAGCTCCCCCAGTACCCCGAGAGGAAACTCTCCTTCCTGCACACAAACCCCTCAGCACATCTTTAGACTGTGGATGGAATGCTAAGGGATTCACAATCTAAACCTTCCAGGCACTCGGACATCCTCACCCCCCAGTAGTACTCCCTGATTTCCAGCTACCAGGGCACTTGCTGCGATTCCACTGCAGGTACCATGGTCACCAACAGTTGCCAGCTCTGTTACTTTTTAGACTCTCCTGCTCTCATGTGCCTTGCTGAAAACTGGGAATAGTTCCTTTCCAGTCAGCTGTGTAAGGCTCATGGTGCTGAGATCCATACAGGGACAGTGTGGTGTCTGTCAGGGGCTCCTTCTGGGCCCCCCAGCAGCTGGCCCGTCACACACAGTGCTGGCAGCCTCCAGAGGTGTGCACTGGGGTGCCCTCCGCTCCTGCCTTGGGGTGCGGGGCTGGAGACCGTAGGCCCTGAGATGTTTCTCCTCAGTGGAAGTCGCTGTTACAGATGTGCCTGTGGAGATGCTCCTGTTCTCTGGCAGACAGGGCAGGTGCCCCATGGGGACACAGTCAGGCTGCATTTGCTCCCTTCTCTGTGCATTTTTGCTAAGTGTCCATTGCCAGCTACCACTGAAAACACATGTTTGTTGGGGTGTTTGTGTGCTCTGAATGCTGAGGATGGACAGGGTGTTTATGGGATTTGCTCCATCGCTTCCAGATGCTGCCCAGATCCCTTGACTCCCAACCCCTCTGTGCTGCCCATGTTTCCCCTTAGGACCTCTCCTAAAAAACTCAGGAATGGGTACACACTCCTGGGTTTGTCCCGATTTTCAGTTCCCACCTTTCCCTTTCTCCCTTCCTTCCTTTGCTCAGTGTAATGCTTTGTTACTACACACATGCCCAGAGATCATGCCATTAAGTGCATTTTTCTAAGTTAAATCTAAATCTGCTCATTTGTTGTAGAATTCTGTTGTTGATTTGGGAATAGTGGGCTCCTGCAAATCTCAGCTTTCACCTTGCCAAGCCCCGTATCCCTGTAAGTGCACTGCAGCTCCTTGGAACCTGTTGGGGGTTGGTGTTGGCATCCCTTCGCTACATCACATTTATGTATTAGTGCCATCTGTGCCTGCTGCACCTTCTGTGAGCCAGCCCAGCCAAGTGACTGGCAGCTATCTGGGACTGCACACAAAAGGAGAGGGAACAGAAATCGGGGAAAGGAGGCAGAGTCGGTAAGGATGGCACTGGGGGGACTGGGGAGCACCGACCTGCACGGGGGCTCATACCTGTCATGGCATTCAAGCCAGCACTCCCTGTCCTTGTGTTCTGGAGGAGAGACAAACTGCCAGGACTTGAGAGAGGCAGTGGCTGCAGGCTGGGAACAGTTCGGGGTCAGTGCTGGACTTTGCACTGCCCCACATCTCCACTGGGGCTGGGCTGGGCCCAGGCAGTGCCAGGGGCTGTCCAAGAGTACTGAGGGTCTGTGAGCACTGGGGGCAGGAGGGGTGCAGGGTGGCTGTGCTGGGTTACCCATCTGCCCTCTGTTAAGGTAAAACCTTGGGTATGAAATAACCTCTCAGAGGTTTTCCCTGTCACTAAAGGGAGAGGGAAGCATTTCCTTCCATTCCTGCACCAGGAACTGAACTGCTCCAAGGTCCCCGTGGATGGAGTCTGAGCATGTAAGAGATTGTGAACTGAAAGTTCACTTTACTGTATTTGTGGTTTAAGACCAGTTCCCTTGAACCCAAGAAAAAGGGTTTGTGCATAGTCTCAGCTGACAGTTTGGGTCCATGTGTCCTACACAGGCACGTACAAACTACAAGAGCAGACAGAAACACAAATGGAAGAGTTCTTACACTGAACAGAACTGTCTGATAAGAATTTAGAAATTAACTATCTGGCTTAAAAATTAATTAAGCCAGTGCAGTGTCAGTCTGTCAAGAAAAATAATGTGCCTTACCCATCCTAACCTACATCAGGGAAGGAGCACAGGAGCTCCTGGCAGAGGGGCTGAGCAGCAACCCAAGCTGAGCACTCTTCAAGCTGAGGCTGGAAATCACACCTTCCTCTCAGAAGAGACTCACCTGTGTTTGTGCCAGGACACTGCCCACACGAAGGGAAAGCTCCTACTTGTAACTAGGTTTGTAAATATTTACATGTAATAAATGGGGGGGGGTTGTTTTGTTCTGAATGACCACTTTCATGCTGTAGAGCCTTTTCCACTAAGAATGGGATACTTGGAATTCAAGATTTGCTTTTTCTTTCTTTCCATATGTTCTGTGTTAAACATATGCTATACTTTATATTTAAAAACTAGCAGCAGACTGAAAAAAAATTGCCCACCACAAAAATATGTTTGCTTCATAATCCAAAGCTTCTGGGTTTCTGCAGTTATTTTATCCGGGGGGAGAAGCACTTGAGGGCAATCTCAGAGTGGGGAATAACTCTGAGGATCTGTGGAGAGAGGGAACATCTGGTTCTTGTTGATGGCATGGATAAGGCTGCCCAGGGCTTAGACCTATACCCAGCCTGGCAGAGGTGGTAATGGAGTTGTGAACTTTGGAATTAAGGAAGCCCCTCCACTTAATTTAGGAAATGGCCTGGACTACTTGAGTAATACTTGAATTGGCCTCTTCTGAAAAGCTGCACTGATTCAAATGGAAACGGACCAGCATTTGTGGTGTGCAGGTCCCTCCAGTCCTGGCTGGGGTGACACAGGGTTTGCTCCTGGGTGTGGAAACACAGATGGCCTGGCTGGGGCGTGCACACAGCTGGGCCCCACCATGGCAGGACAGGGATCCATCCTGCATCCCTGAAACAAGAAGGAATGTGCTTCCCACTATTCATGTCCGCCCTGTCTGGGGCTCTGGCTTGGCTACCAGCAGCAGTGTGCTCGAGGGCATTCCCAGAGCCTGCAGCAGGGCCAGGCTGCTCCCACAATCCCTGGCCACAGAAGAAGGCTCCCAAAAGGAGCTTTGCCCCCTCACCTGGTGAGCTGAGCTCTGTCAGAGGGCCCTGGCCCAGCTGGCCGAGTGTGGGCACAGCAGAGCCCCCTCACTGCCACTGGGAGCCACCCCCGGGCTGGCTTCCCGCTCCTGCCTGAGGAGACGCCTGGGAATAATGTGAACAGGAGGAGGAGACAGGAGTTCTAAGAGAAACCAGAATTATCCCACCTAGTGTGTTCCCAGCTTGCTGCCAGGGGTACAGACTGGTTTGATTGCTCCAAGGGCAGGAACAGCCCCCTCAGAGCTCCCTGTGTGAGAGCAGGGAAGTGGCAGGGAAAGGTTAAATGGAGGTGAGGTGTGAATGGCCGATAGATGGTGACTCTGGGGAAGGCAGCAGGGTTTGTCACAGCTATAGAACACCGAATTTCGGGGCGGTTGCCATGGCAATGCTGTGTTTGTTGTACACAGCACCGAGCCAGGCACTGCCCGGGACCTGCTGCTCCCCCTGGGCTGGGGCTCTTCCATGGGATTCGCTGTCTGGGATGGGGGAGGCGGTGCCCCGGCATCCTCCGGCGAGGTGTAGGTGTTTTAAACTATGAAATCACTGGTAATTTAGTCCTTGTCTCTGGAATTACCTGGTAATGACCACAGCAACATTCAGGAGTAAGAAGCAATGAGGTGTGCACAATTACCTTCTGAAGCTGCAGCCACACGGACCCAACCTGAATTTAACTGTAGCACGGGTGGAATGGTGCCTTTCCTAAATCCCCCACTGATGGGGGTGGCAGCTCTTTGGAGTTGAAACCATAACAGAACCAAAGCCTGCACCGGTAAATTAGAAACTTGTAAACAAAAATGAAACATAGGTTCAATTCCTGTAATTACTTGCATATTTCAGATTATATTTTCAAGCAGGTGTAGTTAAATGGGTAAAAATAGCTTTGTGAACAGTCCTGAAATGACTACATGCATTTAACAGCAGTTAGTGAAGGGCTGATTGGAGCTAAGTGATTTCTAAAATTTTTAAATGACCCAGGCAGGTTGTAAGGGGCCTTGTACCAGCTGTAATAGAATTTAATCCAGCTGGTCTGTCCTTTGCCAATGTAAGGCCTCACTGACACAAATGGCCCTTTCAAGCCCCACTTTGCTTGTGTAAAATCCCCTGGTTCTAATTACACCTTTGCATGAACCAGGGGAAATTTCATATTCTGTGAATTACATCTGGCAAACAAGTACACAAACTGAAGTCCTTTTTTCCTGGCCTAATCTTGGGGCTGACCTCACACAGGAAGGTGCACAGAATCCTGCCAGTGTCATGTAACACAACATTACAATGGGTGAAATATAAAGATACTGGGAAGTACAGTTAGGAGATACACTTGTAGAATCTAGCCAAACAATCCAAAAGAAAATATAGGAATCCATGAAACCAAGACCTGGCAGGAGCAGCTGAAATGTGATCAGTCTCTGCACTGCGTCCAGTCTGATTCCAGAGCAAAGTCTTCCTAAACTAAAAGCTGTTCCTGCAGTGCTGCAGCCCCACTACCACAGCATTATAAACTAATGCCAGAGACCCAAAAGGCCCCTTAGGTAGGAAATGTCAACATGCAAATGTTGAGTAGGAGATTCACAGAAGGACAGAGTCTCCAGGTTCCCTCGAAATGCTTCCCACCCCTGGAAGCCCTTGGAAAGCCTCACCCCCTGGCCCTGCCATGGGGGCTGTGGGACAGAACGTGACAGCAAAGCTCCCACCCTGCAGAGAGCCATGAACTCTGCCAGTGTTTGCCCACAAAGAGCCAGCCTGCACTTGAGCAGAGCTGCAGCCCTTGGAGAAGGTGGCTGGGACAAAAGGAATGGGTAACACGGAAAGAAGAGCCAACAAAAATCCCTTTGCTGCTAAAAGTGAGGGATTTACACTTTACTGATGGCAGCACTTGGTATTTTAGGAGAGCTTAGTACGAACCTTTAATTTGCTCAGGGCAGAGCCTGTAATGTGTGCAAGGTTTGCTGTGGGTGAAACACGAGCAGGATGGAGCAGCGAGGCTTCCCCATGCAGTGTCCGAGGGGCCGTGGATGTGGCACTTGGGGACAGTGTGGCCCTGGAAGTGCTGGGGGATACCTGGAGTGATGGTCTTGGAGGTTTTCCAGCCTGACTGCATCAAACACTCACTGCTGCAATGTGTCATCTGCTGGTGTGGTTAACTAATGTAAGGACTGTACAAGCCAGGTGTGGAACGCCACCAGGAAACACTCAAGGAAAGTCTGTGCACAGCTGAGGTTCCTGTGCCACAGCACTGCCTGCCCTGTGGTACCCCTTGGGGGGACATTCTCACTACGGCTTCGCTACTACAAGTGCAGAACAGAAAAAAGTATTTCTGCTCTTTATCTTTTTCTTTCTCCTTCCCCCAGACAAGTGATTTGGCTGTACCTAATTAAAACGAAGAAAAAAGTGGCATAAGCTTAATTAAGATTTTAATTCAGTTAGAGCCTGTAGGAATAAATCACTGCAGACTTGGTAGTGACAATCAGAAAATACAGTTACCTGCTCCTCCTCTGTCATAGAGAGGGTAACAAATGATGAGGAATTCTGAGGTGAGGAGACAGGGATGCAAGAGCTTAAAGGTGCAGGTGCACCTGTAAGCCAGGCAGCCCTGCGTTTGCACCTAGTCTGGATCAAAGTGCAGCCCCTTTCCCCAGTACAGCTACAGTTCCTGGCTGGTGCCCACGAGAACCAGGACTGTTGGATTTTTGGTGGTGTTTTGGGACATGAGCCCATTCTTTGGAAATGTGGGCAAGAAATTGGAAGAGATGTGTAACACTGGATCTTTCCTAATCAAAGTAATTTCTTAGCATTTAGTGCTGGTGGTAAGCACAAGAATGAAACATAAACTCCTCTCAGCTGATGGCCTGACCACGGCAGGCAGAGTGAAAATGGCTGGAAATGAGGCCCAGGCACCTCTCTTCCTAAATCCATGCTGAAATCCTGGGTTTATTGGGTTCACAGAATAAACCTAATCAAGATCCCCTGAAGGCAGACCAAGTTCCTTTGGGTAGCACCTCAGCTTGTACAAATTACATGCATTTTTAAACTAAAAAACTGCAGTAATGTTAGTAGTTCTATGATATTACAGTGTTTAGAAAAAAGTGGGGAGGGGAGGGAGAATGTACTTTCACTCCTTGGCTAATAAGTTCTCTGCAACAAGTCTTATTCTCAGACTTCTAGCACAACTTTGCAATTCCAAGTGAGGAATTCCTTCAAACGAATCACCACAGCATTAGAAAGAAGGCACTGCTTTATGTCACGGGCAACGTCTTGCATATTCAGGGTGCTTAATAAATTGAGCTCTGTGCAACACTAACTACTCTATTACAGTCATTAAAAACAACTCATCACCTGAGCATTAGAAATGCTGCAGTAGGAGAAAAAAGTTCTGAGTTTTATAATACTGTATATCAAGGATAAAAGGGAGGGGAATACAAATATGTGTGTGTGTATATACATATATCTAAAGACAGGCAAATGATTCTCACAGTCCCCCATCTCCCTCAACATTTGGTCCCCACCAAAGGGCACAGCTAAAATGCTTGGGTCAGGGAGCTGAAGGGCAGGCAGTGGACAGCCTGGGAAGGCAGTGCACAGGAGTGCTGGCAGCTCTCAGACCTTGGCACAGGACATTGGGAGTTTAATTTCAGTAGCTGTTCAGCACAGCCCCCAGTGCTGGCACGACGTCCCGTGTCTGTGACTGCCCCAGAGTGTCCCTTGGCTGGCAGGGACAGGGATGTGACAGGGACCCACCTCCGAGCACTTGGTGTGCTCAGGGCCCTTCTCCTCTCCCTGAAGGCAAGCAGGGGTTTGTGCCTGCACTCAGCTTTAAATATCCAGCTTTTCCCCCTCTGAACTGTTTCAGTCATTCAGTGAGTGTGTCACTTGGCAGTTCTGGGGGTCCTGCTGTCCCTTACTTGGGCTGTGTGTCTCTGGCTCTAGAGCTGTCCTGGAGACCCTGCCCCTCCCAGGTGCTCCCTGTCCCCAGCAGGGTTACACACCAGTGCTTGCCCATTTTTCACTCCTGGTGACAGGCAGACAGGCTGTGTTCAGCCTTCCCAGCTTCTAAACCGTGCCTTGGGTGAGGCAGAGAGTGATTCTGCCATCCCACCCACACCTGGAGATCTGTGCTAATGCTCTACCTGTGCAGGGTGGCTCAAGCACTCTCTGTGAGGCCTTGATGGTTCTACCAAGTCCTGACAAGGCTGGGAACTGTGGAAATGTAGGATGTTGAAGAGGCACAGGACAAATGTAATTCAGTTTTCCTGACTGGGAACTGGGCTCCTCACTTGGCTGCTGTCAGCTCAGGCTCTAAAGTGCAGGTTGAAAACTCTTGGCAGAGGTAAAACAGAAACAAAGCCAACAGTGGCCCCTCATCTGAGCAGGATAAATGGGAAAGGCTAAAGCTGTATCCCCCCTCCCCAGTCTCACCTCCCAGGTCACACACTGTTACTCACACGTGGTCCCGGCCCGTGGGAATCGTGTCACACCAAAAGCAGTGGCTAAACAGTCCAGCCCCACATGGATCACGGCATTGACAACACTTGCAAATCAGACATTTTCATACAGAAAATGCTGTCCCTGAACGGTGACAATGTTACTTGAAACTGCGTTTTCCTTTGCAATCAGCCTCGCTGCAGTTACAGTCACACAGTGACACGTGGCTGGGAGTTCCCCTCTGTGCCTTGGTGAAAGAACAGCCACAGCAGAAAGAAATACCACATCTGTGCTGTGGCCTGTCCCCTCATTCCCAGCTTGGATGAGGGTCCCACACCCATGCTCTGTGCTGTCCCCTATGTCCCTGTCACCCCCTTTGGGCAGAGAACCAGCCCAAGCACGGGCTGTGCCTGGGCGGACTCCTCAACACCTCCCACACCTTCCCTCTCACAGGACACTTCCCAGAGGCGCCATCCCAGCGCCTCGCTGGATGGGACAGACCCCAGCCAGCTCCCAGGGCCAGGAGGCCATTGTAGCTAAGTGTGCAAGTGCATTGTCAACATAATTAGGTGCCTAATTGTGCGCCTGGGCCTGGCTGCTGTATTTGCACGTGTACCTAATGACTTATCGAGGTGCTCTCCAGCCTGGCAGAGGCATCCACAGAGGAGAGGTGAGCTTGGGTGCTGGTTGTTCCCCAGATTTTATTTTAAACCCATCTCCTGTTTATATTGGGAGTTTTTAAGCCACTGAAGCTGCCTGAGCAATCTGAGAACTCACCAGCAGTGTCACAGGGAGACAAGGACAGCACTGCAACAACAGTGCTGATGTTGGACTTCTCCAGTAGTGTGATGGCAGGCAGTAAGAACCTGTACCAGCCATCGCCAAGGTCAAAAGGGATCCTCTTTCAAGACAAATAAATTCTCAGTGTCCCCTCTCAGGATTATCCAGCTCCTTTAGCTCAGAGCTGGCTGAACTCTGACACCGGAGTTCTCAGGGTCAGCTCAGCTGTGTGGCCACACAGTCAGACACTTAATAGACACAGCACTGTGAAAATGTCTATTATTTCCCTTCAGTGAAACACTTTTTAACTACAGCATCCAATCACTCTTTACAGCATATGATGTCAAAAACACTTACTGCACAAGCAGAGATCTGTGTTTCTTTTGCCACAGACAATAAATCTTTAGTGTCTTCTCTTGCCACGCATCACTCCACTTGCTCTCAGGAGGCACCATACGTCTCTCTTTCCCTCTGCCTCTTCTAGCAAGGTCACTTTCCACTGATGAAACAACTTTTCCAGAAGGTATAGTGTTCAATAATTAATACCTACTGATAATAGCTTCCCAGAGCAGCGCTTTAAAGCTGTAATGCTCATCACAGACTTAGAGCAGGAAGAACCCTTAAAACAGATCTTTGTAGCACATCTGAAAGTATCAGCCTCGGGAACTGTGAGTGTGTAAGGCTGAACTTACGCAGGTACCAACAGACCTGCAGCCCTGGGGCCAAGGGAAGCCCAGCCCTTCCCTCACCAGCCCGTGTTTCTGCACTGCAGGTGTGAGCAGGTCAGGTCACACCGTGGTGTGCTGTGGTGTCACCTCCTGAACAGCCTCCTCTCCTGTCACTTTGCCCCTGCACAGGTGGGATGCTGCAGGAACAGTGTCCCCAGTGTCAGGGCACTCGGGAGGTGCCACAGGTGGGGACAGCCCCTGATTCTGACCCAGAGTATGTTCCCTCCTACCATCCCCTCACCAACAAAGTGTCCTTTCAGTCCACCTCCAGTGACAGCAGCATTTGACAAAAGCCCAGAAGATACTGTACCTGAGTGTGCACTGGAAACAGCAGGTTAACAGTAATGTCAGTGTTTCTCCTGGGTCGTGGTTGGTGCCACCATCTTGTCCCCAGGGAGACCTGGCGACATGTGCTTAGTGCTAAGGCAGCAGGTGAAGCAGTTACTAATAAAACTATTATTCGGAGCCATCTCAGGAACAAAGCCCTTCATGCCATGAGTTTCTAACTAAGCAGTGCATGCTGTGGATAAATACAGGTGGATTTGTGTGGTTCATTCTGGGCTGGCCCAAGATTTGACACAGCTTGAGTTCTGCCTGTGTGCGAGGTGAAATCTGTGTGCCTTAAGCTCCAGGACAAATAGGAATGTACTCATAGGAGGAAAACTACTTTATGTTGCATTTCTTTTGCACCAAATGCCCTTGTCTTTGTTTTTAGAGTTTCACTCTCCAGATTTCATCCCCTAAACATGGAATATGAACCCCTTTCCCTGGGTCAGGGCCCTCTGTTCCCAGCTGGTGGTCAGGGCTCACCAGGGGCATCTCTCCTTCCCCACCTCTCAGGGGGTTTCTGTCATTCCTTGTGGTTCCCATCACCTCTGCCTGTGAGCCTCAGTGACCCTGCCCCTCAGGAGAGCCCCCTGCCCTGCCCAGAGGACACGTTGCACTTAGGGACGTGTGGCCACAGCCCGCTGGGAAGGGATGTCCTCCCTGCTGCTGCAGTGACCAGGACATGGAGGTTCTCCTGACCTCTTTGAGCCAAAGCCTAATACCACTTTTCTTTCCCTAAGCAGAGCATTTATGGGTTTATAAATCAGGAAGGACCGACATCAAACACACCCTGTGTGTGCCTCAGAGCATTCAGAGTGCCATCTGGGCACGTGGCTCGCTTGAATGGAAAGGGCTTTAATTACAATCAGCATAGAAAACACAAATTGACAGAAAGTGTTCTTTCAGTTTACCTTCTTTTGGACTACTGAAATATATTAGAAGTCAGTTTCTGGAAGGTCTTAACACTTGTGACCCAAACCACTCACAACCTTTAAAAATTCAAACACAGGACTTCCCTTGCAGTTTGCAACACAGCTGTAATATTTGTCCAGCGCTGAGAAATGGGCTTTCCTTTGGTAAAATATGTTATACTTGGCAGGAACTTAACATCACCTGGTATAAAGTGCTGTTCCAGGCTCCATGGCTCTGTGCTGGTTATAGGTCTGGCCCTGACTGGGAGCAGTGCTGAACAGATGCACTTGGGCCTGCTCCCCCCAGGGGCAGGTCTGCAGAGACCAGCCCAAAACTATGGGGAAGGTTGGATGGGAAGGCATATCATGAATCTGGAGGGAAAAGGGGAGGATAAACCAGATTTCAGCTTGGTAGGTCTGGAAGCTTTTAAATGCCTGTACACCAAAAAGCCACTGCCAGGAGCAGAATGGAAAAACGTGTGGCTTTTCCTTTCTTTGAAGGAAAATGTGTGGGTGTTGTACTCTGCTCACCACAACTGAAGGGATGCAGGACCCCAGCAGGCTCTCAGGCTCTGCCCAAAATGTTCAGCCCTAAATAATCAACTTTCTCCTGGATCATACTCTGCTTCTAAAGGTACCTGTCCATCATTTTACAGCCTTTCCAGATTTTAGCAGGTTTTATGTTGAACTATAATGTAAAATAAAGTGTCATCCATCTACTTGGGCACAGAAAGATATAAAACGCGCTGTGAGCTCCTGGGTGCTTTGCAGCTGTACTTAACCTCTGCTCAGACAGTCACAGTTTGCATCCAGCAAGGAAACTCGTATTTCACAGCAGTAAAGAATTTCTGTTGTTTCAGTGGAAAAATGTGATAATGAACTCCAAGAAAATCTAATCCTTTTTCACTGAATCAAACTGATTTAAGTTGCAGGGTTTGGCTTGCTGGACTAAGTAATAAAAACAGAACAAGGCTGTGGTAGAGAAATGCAGGCAGAAATGTGTATGAGAAATAATTATCTAGGAAAGAGCAGTGCTGAGCCTCAGAGTGCCTGCAGTGCCCCAGTGGGGAAGCGCTGCCCAAGGAGGGCTGTCACCCATCCAGAGGGGTGTGTTCCCATCCCAGGGGTCGTGTCACCCATCCCAGGGCTGCAGGTCAGGGACACTGCTCCTCCTCTCCCGGTCACCTGTCTGGCTGCAGCTGTGCCCACCTGCACTGCAGTGGCCAATCTCACTTAGCATTTGCCCACCAGTCACCACAAGTTACAGAACTCATTCTGGAGTGACTGGGCAGGGACAGACCCGTGTGCACCCACAGACTCTCAGTGACAGCACCACTAGGAACTGGTGCTAACTGCAGTAGCTTCCTTGGAGCCTCTCTTTAAAGTAGAGGAGGCTGTGACACAGCCAGACAAAAGCTCAGGGGTCAGGAAATGTTCTGGCTGAGGAAGACTAGGCCAGTTTAAAATGCCAGCAACTCAAGTATTCAGGGCTTTTTGTTAATGGTTTATGGATCCATAGTTTGGAATGGACTTAGACATGCAAAAACTGATTTCAGAACAAAAATAATTTTGAGTTATGGGAATAAGGTAAAAAGGTCAGAGCCAATAAATCTAATTTTTGAGCACTCTTCTTTCTCTCCCCACTGCCTGCCCCTACCATGCATCTGTCACATCCAGCAGCATGTGTGCTGTGGTCCTTCCCAGCTTTTGAGGAGCTGTAAGCAAACAGGCCCCTCACCCTGCCTTCTTTTGGCTTACCTTGTATTAAAGCTGCACAGAATATGTGCATGCACAAAAGGACTAGTCTGCAACTGCTTTCAGGCTCTGAGCCCTGGTTTGGGATGGGGAGGGTCTGGGTGGGCACATCTGAGCATCCTCTGAACTGCAGTACCTGCACTTCAGCACAGGTGTGTAACAACTCGCCCTGGGTGAGTGGGTGAGCTCAGGGCTGCCACAGCTCTGGCAGGTGACACCACACCTGCCTGGTGATAGAGAACCTCTCGCTTTCTAAAAATAGCATTTCCAAGGTGTTTTCGCATGCCTTTGCTGTTGGTTAGAGGAGCAGAGCCTGGTGAAGTCACAGGCAAACCAGCCTCGTTCTGTTCACCTCATTCTGTCACCGTCCCTCATCTCGGAGCCTCTCTGGCTCTGGTCACTTATTTCCCCCAAATGGCCATCAAACCACAGTCTGGTTTTAAAACAATCCAGGGCACTGTGGAAGAATGCTGCAACCTCTCACTTAAATCTGCAAACCCCAGATTGCCACTTGAATGCTAATCTAGATAACTAGCACATAGAGTCGATCTGGATTAATATACATAACAACATGAACGGAGGTGTGTGTGTCCATTGTGTGTGACTGTAACCTCTGTGCAAAGTGTTCTTTCATTTCCATCCCACTTTGCTGAGGAGCGTGTGAATGCAAACACTTCCCGCACTCTGTGTGAGTGTATCCGTGTGAGCCATTCCCCATACAGCGATGTATGTATGTGCAAATTGTGTGAATGTAAATATAGATAGGCCATATGTCCCCAAAGTCCCAAAAGAGCATCTCATGTTGATATGTAGACAGTGTGTTAAGGACCTTCCTAATTAATAACCCAGATTAAAAACCTCCTTGCAATCAATTAAGATTAATGACAGAAGTCATTCTGTCTCCCCCTCCACCCGCGTCTCAGGCTGTGAAAACCCTGGGTCGGAAAACTTTAATCCTGTTATCTGCTGCCTCCTTCCTCTGCAAAGCCTGGGGATTAGCTCAGCAGCCCTTCCCAAAGCCTGGCCAGCCGCTCGGACAGCTGCCCTGCCTGGCAGGGCATGGGCAGGGATGCTCTGGACAGGGGCACAGGCCTGGGGCATCAGGCTCTCCTGCAGCCCACTCCATGAAAAGGGTGTTGGGAGGAATTAGGAAAGCAGTGTTTGTTCCCTGTGAATCCTGTGCAGTGAAACACACAGTGAGTACCAGCCCCTGCCCTGCCCATGGAAAGGTTTCCTTTAGCTCAGCCTGGGGGGCTGCACTGCCCGTGCAGTGGCAGGAAGGTGTGTGCAGCTGTGGCACATCAGCCAGCACTGACCTTCCTTTCTCCTTGGGCACCACCCTGTGCTGCCACGGCCTCAGAACTGACCAGCAGCTTGGTTTGTTCCTGCTCTCACGCCTACCAGTGTTCACACAGGGATGAGTCCTGAAGGCTTATTTAAAGAGAGCAGCAGACTCATCTGCACCAAGGGAGGCAGTGCCAAGAGTGGCTGCCTACGTTGTTTGGAAAATGTCCCTGTTTCTCCTGACACCAGCACAACATCCTCTTTTCAGCAGGGTGATCCCTCCCTCTTCCACTGATTGACAGCAAACCCAGCTGCTACCAGAGCCGCTCCAGCCGGGATGGGCACCTGCAGGCACCAGGCCAGACCTCCTGGGGGCACCAGGCCGGACCCTCCTGGGGGCAGCCTCAGCCCAGGCCACAGGGTGAGGCTGTGATTCCACTGAGCAGGAGAACAGAATCCTTCCAGGGGAAGCACTGCTAACCACATGGTTCAGATGCACTTTCCTTTTGGACCCCCCTTCAGCACAACAGAACTCCAGTGAGTTCATTATCGATAACTGTGCTGATTTCTTGGCTGTCACTCGCTATTTTAACTAAAGGGGCAGGTGTGTCTTCCCAAAAAAGGGGTTTTTTCCTTTAGGGAGGCCATCAGCACAACCTGCAGTGAGAGACACTGACAGTGCCGTGTCCTCTGAGGTGGGGCCATGTCACTGGCCCCTTTGTTATTCTGCAGTTCCTCCTCTGGTTTCCTTTTTAATCACTGCAAAATCACTGGTGAAATGCATAGAGAAATAACAAGTTATCTTAGTATCTCCATATCAGGCAATCTCAGAGAAAGATTACCGTGGCTCCTTACACATAATTGCACCTCATGGACTGAAAATCCAAGTGCCCCAGCAGTATCCGATGTTACAGTGGAAGAAGCAGTTCACTTCTTGTTCAGTGGCACTCACCATGCAGCATGTCATGTAGTTGTGTGATGCAGAGATGCCCAAAAACTAACAGTTTAAACAGATGTTTGTGTTAACTCTGTACCCATGATTAGCAGAGAACCTTTAAATCATGCAAGTACTAATAGGCTTAAAATTAAAACCACGTACAAATGTCTTCCTTTTTAAGAGGCTGTTTTGTACATAAAAGTACCAGCTGAAATGATTCCACAGTTCTACTCTATTCTGATTCTTCTACAACGAGCTGTAATCTTTTTCCCCCTTTTTGCCAGCTGCACCTGTATGGCAAAATCTTCACTACAACTGCTGTGGGCTATTTGTGGACTTGGAACACATTTGTATGCATAAATGCACCCAGGATCAGTCTCAGCCACCACTGCAACAAGCTCGAGGAATCCAGAACCTTGATGATCACCTTTTGGTGCTAAACTGTGAGTTGCAAAATAAACACAAGGATTTAGAGGCCAGCCCAGAACCCCAAGGCTGATGCTGCGACTCTGTGCGAGGCTGTGTTCCCAGGCAGCCCCAGACAGAAGAGGGGCTTCAGTACAGACCCTCAGACACTGAACTGGTTTATCAGTCTCCCAAACTGCTCAGCTCGGTCTTCTTTGCACCTTTAATTAAAAAGGGAAGAAAGTCTAGCTAGGAGCATGGACACAGGGTAATGCATCATTTATAAATTACCTTGTTAGCGCAGAAAACAACACATGGCTCTGCAGCCGAAATCTCCTGCTGCGGACTCACTCTGTTTGATGGGAGCCCTTCAAAAGCGTTGGTGGCTTAATGGAGGCGGTTTGTGGGGACGTCGCTCCGTACCTGCTGTCCCTGTCCCTCGCCGGGAGCTCGGCGGCAGCTGCCGTGGCGTGCAGCTGTCTCTGAAGTGGCTGCGTGTCCTCAGCCCCGGCGCAGCCAGCACTGGGGCTCTGTTTGTGCCTGAGGCGAGTCGGGGAGCGCAGCTGTGTCCACCCCGCACTACCTTTGGTGCTGCTGCCGCCCCCGGGCCCCGCGCTGCCCGACCTGCCCCGGCTCCTGCGGCGCCGCGCCCGCCGCAGCTGTGCCCGCGGCCTGCCCGCCCACACCTGTGCCCGCCTGCTCACACCGCCACCAGCAGCGCCTCCCAGAGCAGCCCTCGCTCCGGGCCACCGCCGGGCACGGGGCACAGGTGGGACAGCTCAGCGAGGCACGAGCAGCTTGCGCTGCTTTGATACTTCATGCCTAAACTTCAACTGCTTGATCAAGGACTCAAATTCAGCAGTGAATTCTTCTACAAGTGGAACTACTGAGTTCTTAAACAATAGAAGGAAGATGAAATAGAACAACTCCATGACTGCCGTTTCAAGGCAGGTGTGCATGTGTCTCGCTGTGCACTCACGTGCACTGACACACACCCAGGGGCACACCACTGGATCCCTACTCAGCACCTTGTGAACAAGATAAAAGATGTCATTTTTTCCCCCAAGATACCAAACACTGTGCAGACTGAAATGGTACTCTTGCAGTGCCATAGGCCACACCTGAGCCACCATTTGGTTAGGTACAAATCCCACTTTTTTTTCCAGGAGCTATCTCTGTTTTCCACAAACCCTGGTGCCTAGCCAGTGTCCTCCTGTCAGGCCCAGAGAAGGTACGTGTCTGACTGCACAATGGCTCAGCCAAGACTTCTCCAAAGGCACTTCTTACAGTAATTGTCTTTAGGGTCAGAAATCCCCAAAACAGGGCCTGACACTTTTTTAGCCTTCGCCGGCACCACTTCTACGTTCCTGTTTACACTGAATTTATCTGTTAAACTGTACTGTGGCAGGCATTTTGTGTGTAGATTGGCTGTTCCTGCCGCTCTCTGTCACGTGCATCCTTCATGCAAACAGTGAATAACAACACTAACACTTGGCCATTCTGCTGCTTCCACCAGTAGTCCTAATAAACTCTTACCTTTTCTTCCTTTAGAACAGCAGCTAACGTCATACCAAGAAAATGATCAAAATTACCACTACCTCCCATTCTACCACAGATAACTCCTCCCCATAGCCCCTCTCATTGTTTTTATGTCACCTTTATCTTGTATGTTGCACAGACAAGGTTCCTGCACACTCATGCTCTGTGGTACGTGTGATTGTGATCTCCTGCCATCCCGTTTAAAGGAAAGCATTTGTTCTGTGGCTTCCCAGGTGCCACAAAACAGGAAGCTGTGCAGTCACCAGGAGGTGTGAAATGCCTTGATGATCAGTCAATTCCCGAGATAAATGCTGACATTCAAAGTGATACTCTCCTATGTCCATCCTAAGATGGTCAGCCATCAAAATTATCCAATCTGGCCTCACTATCAAAGGAGCAAACAGCAGCTCTGCATCCCCATCAGAGCAGTCTTTGGGGGAGGCCCCTTTCTCAGGGGTAAGGAGTGTCTGAGAAATACATTTCCTCCTCACCTTTTGTTCTGTGAAAGGTGTCTTAAACGTGGAAGAGCAAACCTTCAGGAAGCGGCTTGCATGGATGTTACCACTGCCACATAAATTTGATCCAGTTCCAGGATGCTGACAGCCAGCCTCTGCTCTTGCAGACAGCTGGTTCTGAGAGAGATTAGGGTGTCTGTTACAGAGTTTACTCTGCATGAGGTGTGGGCTGTGTTCCTGTTTTCCAGCTTCCACCACCCTTTTCCTTCTGCTTCGGGAGACCCGTGTTGGTGCCACGTCTCCCAGACAGTGTGATGCACCTTTCACTGCACTGACTGCCCAGTGTGTTACTTTCGTGTTGTGCCACTTTTTGTGTCTCTTTTGCCCATGCCCAGAGCTGCCCAGCCCATGCCCCGCGTCGCGCACCCACCTCGTCTCCTTGCTGGGGCCGCATCAGCGAGACTCGGTCGTACTGTCGCCGGAGCAGCGCCCACAGCGCGTCCAGCCGGCCCTGTGGAGACAGGACAGGACGGCACGTCAGCGCGGGGCACACCCCACCTGCACAGGCCACCTACTGCCAGGACAGAGCCGGTAAGCAGAGTGTGAGCCTGGGCTGTGTCCTGCAGTGCTGCTCCTGCCCACCCGCAATGCCGGGCAGGGCACTGGCCCAACCCACCCACCCGCATTCGGAGCCAGCCAGGAGTCGTGCTCTGTCTGCCATGGCCTGGGCTTAACTGCCACGTGTTCCTGTGGGGTTTATCCCACCTGTGTGTGTATGTTTCACAGCACACACACACGGGCCTTGTGGCTGTGGGTGCAGCAGGTTCACTGTGCCTGTGCACAGCAGCTCTGCTGTGGATGCGGAACATTCTGCTCCCCACAGATGGTGCCAGAGCTTGCCTGTGTGTCTGAACAACGTGGCTTCAGGCTTGCTGGGGGTCAGAGGGGACTGACAAGGAGTTGGAAAGACAGAAGTACCCTTGCTGGCCACTACACCTGTGTGCTCTCTGCTCTTACCCCTTTTAAAGCAAGGCATTTACAGACCCACCCCCAGGTTGCCAGAAGCGCTTGTGACGTGTTTGCAGGTGACTCGGGGCACTGTTTCATGAGCCAGATAAAACAATTCACTTTCTGCCAGACTTCTTGCATGATATTGTTTTATGTAATTTTTTGCTTTTCTTGGTTTATAATGAGTATGTGTGTTTAAAACTTAGTGTAACAGCTACAAATTGTGTAGTTTTGGGCTTAATTGGCTCTACTTTGAGATAGACCAAATGCCAACAAATCCCCCATAGATTTTAATGCTCTCACTGTACAATATGTCCCTTTCTGGGGGAAGGCAAACAGAATGTGGCAGCAACGCTCAGATACCACATTTAGGGCTAAAAACTGCTCTGCCATTCATGCTGAGTAGGTGTTCCCTTTGAGAATAGCACATCACACTTGAATGGGAACACTTGGAAAATACTGTACAGTTCAGCCTGTGTAAGACTGGTAAAACCACAGAATCCAGCCTTTAGTAATAAATCATACCAAGGACTGGAAAGATTACCTTGATTGGCGTGTACCACTTCTGCTGCATGACTGGTGAGGTAGGCTTTGGTTTAGGTGGTTTAGGGTGAAAAGGTTCTTCTGGTTCTTCTGGGAGTTTGACCACAGCATTCTTTGCTTTTTCCAACCTGGCCCCTTCTTCTGTGGAGCCTTTGTCGCCCCAGCGCACCTGAGGAAGGGCAGAGTTCAGGTATGAGTGCACTGCATGCACAGGGCAGGGAAATGCTGCAAATAACAGAGGGATAAATCTGGAAGAAGTTCTGGATAAACAAGGGGGGGTACTGAGGAAAAAATTACTTCTTCATTATTCTTAGTTAAGTACGTTTGTAAATTAGTCTCTCAGTGGTGAAAAGAGAAATACTGAAAGCAAATTACACCATACCTCACACAGGCTGTCCAGGAGACAGGGAATCCTGGAAGCCTTCTGTAAGTAAGGATGTAAAAATCTCATTTCCAGTTCTGATTTATCTTAAAATACCAGATCTTAATCTGGCACCGGTCAGAGCCAAGATTTCTGTCACTCAGGTTACCTGACCCAGAGTGTTTGTCACAAACTCCAATGAAGCTCAAAGGTGATGCTTGGGAGCTTCGAGCAGAAGCTCCATGAACCTGCTCAGATTTCCACATTATTTTGCAGAACGCACATCCCAGAGAAATACAGGTGAGTGATCTAACCTGCCTAAAAGTGCAAGTAGGACATGTAGCAATGTGTATTTTCATCACTGCTACAAGTATATAAAATGTGTACCAAGAGTTCAGAGAGAAGGAAACCCGGGTTGTTGTTGTTGGGGGTACAAGCAGGGATTCCCACTGCCATAAAGGCTGTACTCACTGTGCTCTGCAGAGGAAATAACAGGGAAAAACATTCCTTCTAAGAGAGAGGATCTGTCTTGCTGCAGGAATCCTATTTCAGCTTGTGGCAGGAAGCACCATGCAGCAATCTGAGCAGGGATGTTTGCTGTATTGCACAAAGAAATAAGCCTAGACAAGGCTGTTCCCTTCTCAGCCCAAAAGGAACAGCTAAAAGCTATGGCAGGAGTTTGAAAGTCCTTAGTGAAACCAGCCTGGATTATTTCAGCAACGCTTGCTATAATCATGGCCTTTACTAAGATCTGTCCTGCAAGGAGAATCTCCAACACCTGTGTTTTTCACTGTGATCAACAGTGGTTGTTAGAATGTATTTTAAACATTGTTAAAACCACTAAAGATAGGAGGTGGATCCCTCACGGATAAAATTACCTTCTTCAGAGTGAAGTCACTTCACCCAGAGAAAACCAGGATTGGTGGAGTCTGACAATCCAACTTTGACATAAAAGTGTATGGACTGTAATGGGTGGGGTCTGGCAATGCCATCACAAAACTTTAAACCAATGCCAAAAGACAGCAATCAGCACTGCCTGAGCCACTGGGGACTGCAACAGAAGTTCAGGTGAAGCCAGTGAGGAAGGCAGGAGTGCATGGGTAACTGTCCCAAAAGGGAATACAGTAACTGTAAGAAGGGTGCTGGATCATTCCCTCCTCCATGCAGGGAAACCGACAGAGCAGTGAAGCCGCTGGAGGAATGGCAGAAGAACGATGACAGAGAAGCAAAACTAGACAACTGTGTTGCCACAGGTTCTTCAAACAGGGAAGAAATGTCATGACTAGTCCAGCAATTTTGTCACTGGCCACAGCACAGAAACCACGTCCAACTGCCAGGTAAGGAATGCCCTCCCTTGGACTGTGTGTGTTTCCTCTCTGCTCTTGGCCCTGACTCCCCAGAGGAGCATCATGTTTCCCCTGAGCCAGGGAGAGGTGTGAGGCCTGTCCTGCTCTCCCAACAGCCCGAGCTCAGCTCGTTTCCCAAACCCCTGTCACAGACACTGCAGGGCAGAGGTGAAGCTGCCCAGTCAAACCCTGAGGCCCCGACCATGCAGTGCCCTGGGGTGCCAGGGAGGGACAGAGCCACAGCTGCACAGTAGGGTGGCCGTTCAAGGCCCATGATTGCACTGGCACCAGTGTCAGCTGGTTTGCATTTTTAACCCTTAGTCCTGCACAAAATTCCTACTGCAGATGAAAAGGGTTTTCTAACCTAATCATAATGTTCTCTTCGTAATTTTGCCATGGGCTGAACACGCATTTCTCTGTGGTCCTGATGTTACTTGTATTCAGGAGGTTTCTGTTCCACTGTGCAAGATCCCTTTTACAGACTGGAATGGTTTAAACCCAGGAACCCCTCCTGAGGCCTGTCACAGCTCCCCTCAGAAATCCAGGCTTGTAATTCTTTATGTTGGAAAGCATTTCCTAGTTTGCCTCTGAAAAACACTGCACAAAATGGTTTTTTTGTGAAATGTGAAGCTGTTCTAAATTAGCAATTCTGAACTGTTGAAGGAAATGTGTATAAGCCACAGAGCTTCAAACCTCCATGTTCTGCTGCTGCATTTAAAAAGAACTTGAGCAAACTCATTCTTAGGCCAATACCTTTAGAGTTTCACCAAGACACCTCAGTATGGCCTGGGTGGGTATTTCAGACAGAGACAGCCTCCTGGATTGCAGTTAAGAACTGCTCTGCACATTCCATAAAGGCTGACAACTATAAAACCTGCCATAAGGATGTGCCCATAAGGATGCACATTCTTCATTCTGTTTTAATTAACATGATGCTATCGTGTCTCTTCAAAGACAGGCACTGTTGTCGCTGTGAGTCCCTCTGGGATCAAGCCTCTCCTCAGCATCACCATTGTCAGCGCATTTGGCTGGCCCACACTTGGGGGACTTCTGTTTCACTGTAATGCTTTCCAAAACATGCAGAAAAGGCTCTCACTCTCTCTCATTAGCTTGATGGAAAGAGCATGTCTTAAGAGGCAGCTATTTAAAGTCCCAGTCAAATGGAACTACTGAAAGCTGTTCTTTCAGAGCAAGGTCAAAATGGTTTCGGGGTATGGTGAAGAATTTTCCATGGCTTGTGCCAGTGGGAAGACAGGCACACATCATGGCCTTGTATTTTCAGTGCACTTTCAGTCTTTGTTTCCACACTTGCACCCTCAGAAAGCTCAGGTTTGAGGGTGATCATACCAACCTCCATCCTCTTAATTCCCCCAACTCCTCTTCCACCATAGTAGGAAGCATCCACCGTGGGCCACTTCTTGGTAGGCAAGGGCTCCTGTTCTTCTTCCTGTCAGTACGTTCAGGTGACATTTACTTCAAAAAAAAATACCTCCCCACACATACACTAAATGTCTTTTCAGTGTATTTCACTCAAGTTCACAGAGAGTAAGTTTGCCCCTGTTGGGTGTGAAAGGGGGACAAACACCAGCACAGCCTCCAGTGTGTTATTGCCCCTAAGGGAGAGAGAAATTCTCTTGTGAGGGTCCTTAATGTCTGGAATGCCAAAGCTGGCAGAAAATGCTGTTCAAGTCCTACATGAATCTTTAGATGTTGTACAAGGACCGTTCAGTCTTTCTGCTCTCACTGCACAATGGGAAAAACCATGTCCAACTATCTTGGGATAAAGGCCCTAACTGTTAGTGTGGCTGTGAGTTTAATTCAGGCCACATTGAGCTGAGACAGAGCAGAGGGCTGGACTTTGGCCATTCCCTTCTCAGCTGAGGGTTTCCCCTGGGGCACTCCTGTCTCCGGCAGCACCGGACAAGGAGCTGGATGTGCAGAGCCCAGGGAAACACCCGAGTGGCTCCGTGTAAGCAGTGTGGGAAGAATAGCACCATCAGACCATACCTCTTTTGGGGCTGGTGGAGGTGGAGGGGGATCCTTGATGACCTGCAAGAGCCAAACATAGGAAAGCATAAGGAGCTGCACTGGCAGCAGTCACAAGGCAAGAACACAGGGTAAGGGAGACCTGTTTCCACCCAAGCCCCCACATCTGCTGGTGAATTGGCAGCCGGCGCTACATGGTCCCCAGGGCATCGACCACCAAGGCCTTCTGGAAATTAGCACCATCCATCTGACAGAACATGTCATCCCTGGCCGGGAGACGCTCTGGGCAGACGTGTCTGCCGCTGTTCCTCCTGGCCGGATGCGCCTCAGCCGCTCTCGGTAACAGCCAGTGCCAAGACCCCACGGAGTTCATTAGCGATCCTGGAGGAAGCGCGTCCGAGGCCTGTGTGAGGCCCTGCACAGCTGTGGGCAACGCTGCTGCTGGTGCCACCACACTGCTGGGCAGGCTCTGGCCCAGAGACAAGTGTGAAACGCCTTCTGGCAGCTCAGGCCTCACCTCTGGATGTCCCCAACGCTTCCGCAGCACTCACAGCTCAGGCCTGCAGCTCACGACTGTGCAGGGCCTGCAGTGGAGTCACTCCCACAGTTCTGACAGTGCTCACAGGAGCATCCCTTACACCTCCACTTCAACCTCTCCCCACAGCCTCCTCCTGTTCCCTTTGTCACATCCACACTGCAAAGCTCAGGAAGTTCCCAGCACTGGCATTCCCAGGAGGGAAGAGGGGGCAGGGACCCCCTTCAGCTGAAAACTGAACACACAGCTGCTCCTCCACAAGGAAAGCAGGAGTCTAAGGTAAAAATAAGTACTTTGGTCATATCAGGTCATTTCTGGGGCTTGAATATTGCCTAGAAATTACTAAAAACTATCTCATGAATATAAAGAGTCTGTTTCTGCCATGTCTTTGTATGATACAAACACACCCTAAACTGTCCATGCTGACAAACACCTAAATTTCCTAATACAAACAGGATTAAGTACCTTAATTGAAATATGCCTTATTTTATCAACTCTGTGCTATTAATTATAGTACTTTAATTTACCACTGCCTATAAACAATATCACTACAGAGTTGGTCAGCATAATACATGAAAGAAACAAATTTTTTTGACAATAATCAAGAGTTTTCCATCTTGATTTACATTTTAACTCGCCGTGTCACCACTACTGCTTACTGCCTGAACAGGCTATGGACTTGTAGCACTGCATACAGGAATTCTTCTCAACAGGAGAAATAAGTTATGGTCCTCCTGGAACCAGTTTCCCACAACACTTCAGGTTTAAGATATGGAATTGTTCCCAAGGCAGGCTCAGAGTGCTTTGGATGGACTGGAAAGTCAGTTATGGATTTTAACCAGATTTCTCTTTGCTGATATGATGTTGCAAAAACATGCCAGAAATTATTTTTTTTAAATAGTTCTTATTACTTTTTCTTCCCACCCCTCAGGAGTCTCCAGAATACTTCACAGAAATCAATTATTTAATTAGTGAAGCATTCCTGAGAGCCAGACTGGAATTAGTGCCTAACTTTACATGAAACAGCAACACAGAGCGATTGTGGCACAGATCCTGAGAGATACTTGGGTGCTGAGCAGGATTTTCCCAATCTATTGAGAGACTGGAAACAGTAAACCAGCACTTCTGCTCTCTGAAGGGCCACCTTGTCTCACTTAATTGCTGTCCCTATTTCCCTTTTGACTGTCTCTAACCGTTATCACTAAATAATTTACTTCTCTGCCAAGCCTGCAAGCTGCATGGGGGAAAGGCCTCCCAGGCAGCAGATTCACATAAACCCACATGAAATGGCATTGTCACTCCACTTTCTTTAGTTGTACCACTCTGACCCCTTGCAGCCTGTCTGAGCATGGATGGCTTTGCCTACCAAACCTCTCCGTGGTGTGCTTGGAGTTCCTGTGGGCCCTGTGCCTGCTGGGATGTAGGAATCACCATTTCCACCCCAGAGAACCGAGGGAAACCCGACTTGTTGACCTATGTCTTCCAAAGGCAACAGTCAATGGCAGCTTTGGCTTGACTCCCTGAGCAAAGGATCTAAACCTGTGCCAGCTCCTGAGCTCTCTGAATTTTGAGGGGAAACCTGATTTGAAGCCAACCAATCCATTAATTAGCTGTTATTTCTAATGGCTTCAGAAAATGAAGCTTGTTTTAAAAGTGACAGTGGTGTGAGAAAATAATCTGCTTTGAGTAGCAGCTCCTCACCCCGCTGACAGCACTGGAATGTCAGTGCCTGCATCCTTATGCTCCCACAGGCTCACACACTCGCACACTCGAATCACACATGCACACACAAGGACTATTTTCAGTCACATGATGTTCCAAGTGAAATCAGCAGAAAGCAGTTTATAAAGAAGAGAAATGCAGTGCCCCTGTGCAGCCCTGCATGGAGCTGCATGCAGAACTGCACACAGGAACATCACAGTACTGTAAATTAAGTTTTGCTGAGCTGGATTCAGATTGTTTAAATGCAGAAGCCTCTGAGTAACACTGCTGTCTTATCATTCCCACAGAGAGATGAGCTGCTTCCTCATTTTGTTTTGTTTTATCATCAGCCTCTCCAGGCAAGGCTCCATCTCGTTTAGTGAGTTGCAAAGAATGAAGGTTTGAGTTTGGAGAAGAGCCGATTTCTTTTAAAAAAATGAGAAGTTGGTGCTTTGAGGCAGCAGTGCCTGTGATCGACTCATTAACACCTCCCTGCCGCTCCGTGATGTGGGCATTAGGAGATGTCAGCACGGAGCCTGCAGCCAGCTCGCTGCGATCATACGCTCCACAGCGAGGGACGAGTGACAGAACTGTCTGAAATCTGTAAAGGGCGGGAGGTGTGAGGAGAAGGAAGAGGAGTCCCCCTGCCCCACCCCAGGAGTGTCCCTGGGCCTCAGGGCACAGAATGCTGCCGAGGCTGAGTCCTGACCAAGAAGGAGCTCGGCCGTGGGCAGGGGCAACGCACCCGCCTGGCTCTGGCCTCTTGTTCTGCCCAAAACACCCTGTAACTCTCCATTCTGTCACATTCTGACTCCTTTGCTCGCTTGTCCCAGGAAACCAGGCACTGCCAGGGAAGCAGATCCACAGGAAGGGAAAAGAGCAGGTCCTGCCTGGCCCTCACACTGCCCCTCTCCTTAAGGACACTGCCCTGAAGCCCAAGACTATGGAGCCACAACAAGGGGCCCTTTCAGGTGATGTCTGAGCCTCAGGTGCAGGAGAGAGAGGCAGGAGCAGAGGCACAGCACAAGGACCCAACAAACAGCCAGCAAAACCAAAAGAAAAGGTCAGTATTTGGCAGTAGGTTCGGTGCAATAGTGTGTGGGTTTGGAACTCGGTATTGTCGCAGAGGTGTGAAATTACCTTTTCTTTTAAAGAAATAAATAGTATGCATGAGAGGTGGGAGGAAACCATATAGGACATGAACATTTGAAGTGCTGTGGTTTTGTATGGCTGGAAATTAGTATTATAGAACTATCCATGGGACTTTTTTTTATCATAAGATTTGGCTTTTGAAACCAGTAAGTGTGAAGCTGGTTTATGAATCAAGGTTATGCAGTTATTTTAAAATAGGAAAATAGGAAACTTGCTTCTTACTGATTTGTAATGTTCCTTTTCCACAGCAAGGCTCGTGATACAGAACAAAGTGGGAGTAAAGTGCCTAACAGAAACCTGCCTGTATTTCTGATGCTGGGCCTGTGCCGTGGAGAACAAGACAGAAGAGAGCCCTTTTATTACAGAAGAGGTTCTCATTCTCATCTCAGGAACCCCAGAGTGTGAGGGTGCAGGTGGAGGCTGAGGACTTCCTGCCCTCGGACAGCCTGGATTATGGGGGCTGCAGCACAGTCAGGTGAGAAGGCCTTTCCTCTCTGCCCCATGTTCCATAAGCTCCAGACAAGACCAGGCATACAGAGCAGCCCAGAAACAATCTCCACTTCCCAAGTCCTCCCTCCTGTCACTGAGCTGAATAATAAACTCCACCCATTTAAATGCCCCTCCCCAAGCGATGGCAGGGTCAGCCACGAGCACTGCTGATGCTGGGGAGAGGACAGAGATACTCAGATAACGAGATGGATGTGAGCAGGGATTATGAAGACCATAAGGGATTTCCAACTTCAGAGCCCATAATGGACTACAAATACCAATTTCAGTGATAGCACTTTTCAAGTGGTCCTTGATTTCAGGGTAACATCTGCACACCACTGTGGCCACCACATCTCCAGTAACAACACCGTGCTGGTGTTGGTTCCTGTGTGTGCAGCTCACAGGCAGGCAGAGGCTCAGCCAGAGCACAGCCCCAGTGCTGGGGCTGCCTCCCCATCCCCTCCCTGTCTATCACAAGCCCCCCAAGAGCTGGCTCACATCCCATGTTGCTTCCCTGCCACTTAACCCATTTCCTGCAGGATCTGTGTTTCCCAGTCATGACTCTCAGTGCAGTGGCTGTTCCTTGTGGCCTGTACTTACCACTTTGCAGCAGAGGGGCCAGAACCACCAGAGCAGGCCGAGTGCCACCAGCAGCAGCAGCACGAGGACAGCAATGAGCGCTGCCACACCACTGGACTGCAGAGAGAGCAGGGATGGCGTCAGTGCTTGCTGCAGGAACTGCTGCCTGGTTCACCCACTCACCCCAATGCCCAGGATTAGCTCTGCCCAAGTCAGGGGGTGCATTCTGATGTAAAACTGATACTCCTGAGAGGAGAATGAGGCCAAGATAGAACTAAAGTGAGATCACATTGACTACTAAGGAATGAGCCATTAGACACGGACAGGGGAAGTCTCCTAAGCCTGTGGGTGAGAGGTGCCCTTCTCCTCCATGAGGACATAGGTCTGAATGGATTGGGATTTTGAGGCCAGATTGTAAGGCACCTCTACTAACAGTACACATCCGAGGCTTTCACGCTGATAGCCCACACACCTGTACAGACTGTGACACACTAACTCTCTGCAGCAGTGCTGTTCAAACCTGAACTGCAGCAGTGTTCCTGCTTCCAGAAACACTTCTTGTAATGGAGAACTGAGCAGTCCAACTCCCACATGTCTCACTTCCTCTGGCATTTATTCCTACACTCAGGGTCTTAGACTGACAGAAATGCAAGAAACACATGAGCAACCTTGGGAAAACAGGAGTTAATTCAGACTTCAGCTGGGGAAAAAGAAAGGCAAGTAGGGCCCCAGGGAAATGCTGAGGCTGGAGTACAGTGTGAGCAGTTCTGTCCCAGTGAGAAGGGCTGTACCGGAGACACAGGTAGGTGCAGCAAGGCCGACGGGTACGATGGATGCCTGGGTGCCTAATGCCGTGTATTTTTGTTTGTTTTCACTGCAGCAACGTGTGTTCGCTGGGAGGCTGCAACTTGTAATTCATCTCCCAGCCAGCCATCAGCTGCTCAGCTCCCAGAATTAGTGAGCAGTTCTAGCAGTGACCCATTTCTGGAGTTGCCCATCTGCTACTATGGAAACAGCAGCTCCTGTGTGGAGCTGCCTTTGCTGCAGCACCGGCCAAGAGCAGAAACCAAAAAGAGACAAAAAGGGCTGATGAGAAGCACGGCAGTTCTTCCTGCTCGTGCACATCTGTACACCTCTGCTTCCTGCCAGGGCAGGCTGTGACCACAGAGCAGCACAGCAGGAAGGCCGTGCCCAGCACTTAACTCTGATCTGCTCTGCGTCAGGGCTTTGCTGTCACCTCTCTGTGCACTCCTGGCAGCTCCTACAGGGGCACAGGCACAGACTCACCAAGTGCTGCCTTCTCTGCAAGGGCTGAGGGAAAGGCAGCCTGGAGCTGGGCTGCAGCAGGTTCCTGGGTGTCTGCCTTCAGTCACTGTGCTTGGGTGTAAGGCTGGGATGTTACCCAGTAAACTGTGAACTGGGGAGTATGTGTTCTTTCAGCTCCCAACTCAGCCAGGGTTAACTCCTCAATCTGCAGGGCTGCACTGAGACTGATTTCTACTGCACCAGTACTGAGGTTTTAAAGGATTAGAAGAAAAATGCCATTTTTTCTCTTTTAGGTTCCTGAGCTGTGAGCAATAGCAATCCTGTTGGAGAAATGCAGTGACGAGCAGAAGGGTCTGTTCTCCATGCTCCGCGCCTGATGGGGAAGCTGCTCTCAGTCACACTTCAGATGAGACACATTTAAAGGCACACGCTGCCCATGCACAGCACGTGCTCAGCACAGGGGGCTCGTGTCTCCCTGCACAAATCCCAACTGTCCTGCCCGTGTAATGGAGAGCAGAAATGCAAGACTAGAAAATCCTATTAATGTATTAATTGTGTAAGTGTATTAAGTTTGAACAGTCACTCTCTGCACAAGTGTGTGGTTTCTCCCAGAAGCAGTTTTTAACTCTTTCCTATAACCTGTGATCACTCAGCAGGATGTTGACACTGCCTTACCCCCAGGTGTAACTGTGGTCCTGCAGCCTGTGCTTGGACTGGCTCTCTCCCCAAATTAATGCAGTGAAGAGCCTACACTCCTTACTCAGGGTCCAGAGTTACGAGCATCAGTACCTTCCTGTAGGACTGCAACTCCCTGCCATGCCCAGGCTGAAGTCCCGGGGATCTGCCTGCTCTGCTCCCCTCAATCCTATCCAGGGGAGCTGTGCTGGAATGGGACTCCAGGGGACTGTCACACCTGCCCCATGGAACACAGCTCTATTTACAGTGAGCAGGTCTCTGAGGGCCAGGAAGCCTCTCAGTATTTTGAAAGCCACAGCTTTCCACAGGGAAATGCAATCAGAGGTTCCCTGCACTGGCAAAGCCCAAAGAGAAATGGGATTTGGGAATTTTACACGAGACTGTGGCAGTCTTTACTTACACACTCCGAAGCGGTGATGGTTAAGGAGCTAGACATGAAAGACTGGCCTCCCTTCAAACTCACCAAGACCTCCAGGGTTCTGCAAGGAGAGAGAGGAAAAACATGAGCAACCACGGAACAGTCAAGAAAGGCACCTGCACCTACAGCCTCTGCTCCACAGAGAGTATCCCCAGAGGGGAAATGGAAGCCTGTGCTTATTCCTGTTTGGGACTAAGTTTGGTCTCCTTGACAGAGAGCCATTTGAGTAGAGATTATCCCTTCTCTTTTCCATGGAGTATGAAACACTCCCAAAAGTTTTACATAAAATAAATCAAAGTTCAACTGTAAAATTAGCATTGTTTGGTCTGTTCCATAACCATCTCTTTAGTCACATGCAGACATTACGGATAAAGATGTTGGATAATTATAAATGGTCAGGACTTGCTATAAATAGCCCCAAACACTGCATACAAATGGTATGTGGTTTACATTTTACAAATTAACCCTACAAGAAAACAACACATGGTGGATGTTAAACAGAAGAAGACTCTTCTCTGGCTTGGATTCCCAGGATTCAGACAGTTTATATTATGCATAGATGTAATTAAAAATATAGATATCCATGCACTAAAATGATTAATCATTTATACCGTTCTTACATGTCATGAGTTTTTATTCTGGCACAAACGCTTTAGTCAATATGGAGTTCAAAGCTATTTTAACTAATTTGGCTAATTTCTTCTTCAGTTTTAGCAAAAATGAAGTGAGTTGCTTCCACTCAAGTACTTTTTAAATGATCTGTGTTATGAATAATTGATCCAACAGAAAGAATAATTTCTTTCTAATTATTACTGGAATAAGTGAATCAGAAGAGATAAAAGTAAAAAAAACCCAATTCAGTTCTCTTGCAGCACACTAAATAAAACAAACTACACCAGAACTTTGGTCAGTCATGAATTTTTTAAGTGTGGTGCTTTCTATTATTTTTAATTCCAGTGTTTTGCTTTGGCACTGTAATGAGGAATGCTGAGAGAAACTCCAGCATGAGAGTTCTGCTCAAGCTTGGCCAAACACTCCCCTGTCTGCAGGGCAGGAGGGTTTCCTGCCTTCCCTGGGGGAGAGCAGGAGCCCCACGCTGAGCTCCTCACACCCTCCTGCAGCCTCCCCACTGCCCCTGTGTGTCCTGGCAGCCCCCTGAGTCCTGCCTGGAATGGCGCTAGTGAGAAATGAGGCTCTCTGGGTAGATGGTCCTGGCTATGAAATGGAGCAAAACAAAGACCTGCAACACATCTGGATCAAACACAACACACGCTACAGAAAAGGCATTCTCGGGTAACGTGGAGATTTTGACAAGTTCTTGAGCTCACTGAGATGTATGAAAAATTGGGTATGATAGCAAAGATTTCCAAGTGGACTGGAGCCCATGGTTACACCTTACTGTTTGCAACACAGAGCCGGGTACATAACTGTTAATGGGCCTGCATTTCCCAGCTGCAGTGCCCCCGCAGCTGTGCATCCCCCAGCTCGCACTGTCACACACTGACAGATCCCAGGGAGCAGGCTCACTGAGCAATGAGCTCCAGCACAGGCACCGCGCGCTGCCCACCCCGCTCCCGTCCCGATACTCCGCTGCAGGGATGAGCCACTGGAGATGTCACTGGAGCTGATCATACCCGCTCAGTTCTGGAAGCCACAGAGTGAACTCACACAGATAATTACCTCATCTTCAAAAGGATGAACCTGTCAACACACAAAAGCCCTCCTTCCCTGAGACTGTCATGGCTGTAGGGGATACCGAACGTGTTCTTTCATTTCTTCAGCAGCCACCTGTTTGCTGGGCTGTGTGTACTTGTGATTCATACAAACACTGCCCCTTAAACCAGACGTGTCCTGTTTCTGCTATGCATTCACACACAGCCCAGAGACAGAGACAAACACACCTAATGTTTATCAGCAACTGTCCACAAGTGTGAGGCTTTTAGCTCAGCACTCTGCAGAAACTGCAAATATTTTGAGAAGACATGCAGCAGCGATTTCATGTGTTGGGCCCTTCAGTTCCCACTGGGGACTGTCAGTGTTGTGTGAGGGCTGCATCCCTTCAGCAGAGCTCAGAGCAGCCAAGGCACCAGGAACAGTCCTGTCCCAGGAGCCCTTGGGCATAGCCCTGGCTCACCAAGGAGGGGCTGGGCTGGGCTTGTTTTGTACCTGCACAGAACCCAACCAAGGGCTGAGCTCTGCAAAGCTGTCACAGAGCAGGGTGTCCCCTCAGGGCCCCCAGATAAACCCCCAAGAATTAGGCAGTTCTGTCGCACCCCAGGAGCCCTCCTGTGTTACCAGCTCTGCTGCCTGGCACCAAGAACACCTGCAGTCAAGCAGCTCCTCTCCGTGCAGCTGGACAAACAGGGCTGCAGGAGGCAGGCTCCAGGGAAAGGCAGAGCAGCCCTTCTCACACCTCCCCAAAATCCCAGCACTGCCCAAAGCCAGCAGCTTTCCAGGGCTTGGAGCCAGGATGCTCCTTTCCATCTTCTGCTCTCTTCAGCCACAGCACTTGAGTGATGTGGATTCAAAGAGCTGGCAAATGAGCACGAGCCATTACCAGGCTCTGCCTCAGCCCCAACACGCACTTTTCCAGCGGTCTGTACTTCAAACCCGTTTCAGTGTACTAGGAAAAACTGGCTTTCATTTACAGTTCACAGCCCTTGCTCCATGTGGAGGGGATTTTCCTAGACTTTGTCTGTGCAGTGTTATTTCTTGGATGGGAATCAATCCTGGAAACCTTAGTCTGAGAAGTGCTTTTTAAACATGTTCTGACTTCTGACCAAAGGTAACCACAAGACTCTTGCAACTTTAAGCTGCATCAGTCCTGGCCCTCCGCCTGCCCCATTTCACAATTTACTAAAAAAAGTAACTTGAGGCAAACCAGCAGTTGCAGTTCGTTCTTTCATGCTCACTGCCAGTTTATTGTGACAGCAGAGGGACGTGGCCCACTGCCATATGTCCCTGCAGCTCTGGGCTAAAGCCTCCCATCCCCTGTGAAATACAGCTGACATTTCCATCCACGGTAACCTATTTGCAACGTATTCATTTGCTCCTTACTTTATGGGGAGCCACTAAAAGACTGTCATTTTATGACCCATTAAAAAAAAAAGAAAAAATTAAATACAATTGTGAAAGACATTTGCTGGAAGCAATAAATAATTTACCTCCAATTTTCACGCACTGAAAATTAAACTGGCAACTGCTCAAAAAGTTACTAAAATTATGGTGACAAAGGTATTTCAGAATCAAGTGCCTGCATTAAAATAGCAAAAATGCTGTACACAATAGGACAGAAAAAATAGGTATATGTATTTAAAGGGTGCTGTCCCTTCCAAGTCCTGCCTCCATGAATTCATGGACAGCTTCATTACAGGGCCCCACTCAACCAACGTCACTGTGAAACCCTTGGCCACTGCTTGCTGGGGTACAACTAATATTCCCCCTCCACTCTCCCCAGCCCAAGCACAGAGCACAGGGCAAGCTGCATAAGGCAGGGAAGGTTCCCTGGAGCAGGTTCCAGCCCTGCCTGCCAGTCAGTGCCATCCCACGGTGCCACGGGCCGGCTGTGCTGGGGAGCACTGGGACCAGTTTGCTCCAGCCAGTGGGAACGTGCTGGAGACAGGACATAACTTGCAGTCAGCATAAATGGTCAGAGGTGTTTTACTCACACCAGCCACACAGGCATAAGAAAGGGCACTGAGTATTTCCTGGGGACAGAAAAACTGCTCATCATGGAAATCATTATGGTGTTCAGTGATTCTGGTAAAGAAATAGTGTAAACTCTTTCCCCAGCCCTTCTTGGTGTATCTTAGCACTGACAGAAACTCAGATTATGGTTCTTTAGGACCCCCTCCTGTTATCCCAGAACACTTTAGGCTTCCCAGCCACACGTGCAATACATTGGCTGTCTGGTCTTGGCTTTCCAAGGCAATGGACACAAGTGCAGAGAGACCCAAAATTTCACTCCTAGGAAGTGCTATGGAATGTGAGAGAACTGGAAGCCAGTGAGGAATTAGCTCTGACCCCCTGGAATGATGGGAACCTGCAGTAACAGGGTATGAAATGTCAGTATTATGTTAAATTGGACTATTAATTCAGCTCGGGATCCTATGGCCACTGCATAATGTGCAGCACTTAGTTCTGCTGCCACGCTCCTCGCTCCCGCTCTGGGAACACTCGCTGTGCCCGAGGAGGGACGTGAGGGACTGCGCCAGAAATCACTACTGATCTTAACACCACGGCCATATGGCTGAGGGGCCAGTTAGCCTATACAATTCATTGAGGATGTTTCCATCTGTGAATAGTTCCCATTATAACCTAATTGTGTCAAACTGAACGTATTTCTAAAATATTTTCACAAGTTAATATTTATAACAGACATTAAGCCTAATCCAGCCCTATTTCTGATTTACTCCCACCTGAGTTTATTTCTCTCATTGTTTTGAAGGGGACAGGTTGTCCCATGTGAGTACCAGGGGTTTGGAACCATACCCTTTTTCTTTTTGTTGGAACAAAATGCTTTGTGTAGGGCAAAAAAAGACAGTGCAGAATGCCCAATCACAGTGAGTCTGCAAAGGAAGAGATTAGTGCAGGTGGGAGCAGCTGTGATGCACATCAGCTCCCTGCCCAGTGCTGCAGGGGAAGCACAGCTGTTGGCCATGAAGGATAACGCCAATATCCCATGCTGGGCACCTCTGTGACGGGGAGGTATTGCATTCACCTGAGCACAGAGGCTCTGCATTGGTGGAACCAAGGGATGAACAGGTGAAACAAACTGGCCTGGAACTGGCAGCCTACCAATTGGTGAGCAGCAGGGAAAAGAGGGAAGCACAGGTTGCTTCCTTCTCTGCTGGTGCTGGGAATGGCTGCACTCCTGTTTCAGGGAGCTGTATGACTGCTGGGTGGCAGTATAGCTGGAAGGGGCTGAGGAAGCCCAGAGCTTGTCCTGGGACTGAGACCTGCAGCCTCCCTGCTCTCCTTCATCCAGTGCTTCCCAAGGAGCAGATGGTTTCTGAGAGGTGAGTAGGGTTGTTGTGCTTTTGCCTCTTCATAGTACTGACCAGTGCTACAAGGAGTGGGAAGTATCTTGGTCAACAAGCTGCCTTTTTGGGAAATCTGATCAAATCCTCATTTTAACTGCTCCCTTTGTCTTTGAACAAGGATTTTTAAAGTGATATGTAGTCACCATACAGGTTTTAGACTTAGGGTGACACAGAACATTGGTCCTTAGACCCACGCTGGGATAGTGACACCAGCTGCTGAGCTCTGGAGTGGCTCAGTACTCAGCACAAGCCCTGCCCCTTACATTAGTGAGAAATCCAGCACTGTGGCCAAATGGCACTCCTGCCTTTATAGCCACGAAGGCTGTGCTAAGTGAATGGCACCACAGAAAGAGTTTGGTGTCACTTCTTAGCTTGAAAGAGGACAGAAATGCTCAACACACCCATGAAATACTAATCCATTCCTGAGTGACCCTGAAAGCTAACTAAAGGAGAGTAAGCTGCCCCTTGCAAACGCCCTGCCTTCACTGGCACTGCTTGGTACTCAGGTTTCCTAAAACTTTACCTTTCTCAGCAGAGGATGGAAGTGACAAAAAAAATGGTAAGGCTATCCATAGCAAACAGCAGTAGCTATCTCCTCCTCTGGTTTTTGGCTACTCATTTTCGTGTTACCAGAGGACTCAACTAAGCTTCACACAACTTTTCTCAGCACTCATTAAGATAGGCAAAGGCATCTTCTACTCAATTTAATGAACCTGACCAAGTTCTGGGCCTGCCTGACCAAACAGGTTATCCTGTCTGTGTACCTGTGTGTGTTGGAAATCACAGGGGTTTGTGTATTTGAGTATTTGGGTGCAGCTTCTGTGGAGAAACACTTGTGGTAGCTTTGAAGAGCGTCTTTCTAAGTGTGGGTTTGGACTTTGTAATAGCACAGTCAGAATGTCTAAGGTTATCCCCTGTGTTTGTTTGTCCATCTAGTAGGAGGTGATGAGCCAAAGGTGAGCTGCAATGACAGGTGTTGCTGAGGTACCCAGTGCTGGGTGAGTGCTGCAAATGAGTTCCAGTGTTAGCCTTGGATGGGCAGTGGGACTGTTGGATGAATCCAGGTGTGAGAGGTGTGGTGGGGCTGTGCTGGGCTGTTCTGCTGATACTGAGCCAGGAAGGCATGAAAATGGTTGCTGGGCCAGGTGTACTCAAGAGCTGGTTGCCTGTTTGGTTTTAAGGCTTGCAGAGTTAGAGGGAAGTATGGCTGTGCCGTGATGCCATGAGATCCTGATGCTGTGTGTGGGAATGTGGATGTGTCAGCCCCACAAGCCTTCCCGAGCACCAAGTGCCTTGTCTGAGAGCACTGATGGGGCCGGATGGGCTCTCGTGCTATTCAGATATTTATTTCATATTTGCTTGGAGGAGCAGGCCAATGTTTTTGAAAGCACATTTAACTATACCATATGCCTACTTAAATCATCCCTATCAAACAAGTAGTGGGTTGCTGCTCTGGTTCATTCTGTTCTGTTTTCCCTCCCTTCCCAATGTGTTTCTGTATATTTATCCAATTTGCTCTGTTCCTTGTGCCAAATGGCAGGTCTGAGATCCCAGCTATGCAGGGGCAGCTGTGCTATTGTTGGTGCCTGACAAAAGAGGTCACAGGCTGGGCCCACAGCTCTAGCTCTAATGACAGCTCATGTTGGACATGATGGTACAGGCACAGAGTAATTGGGGTTCATGCACTCTCAGAAGTAGGAATAAATCTTAACCTGCCCTTTGGTAACCAACAACTCAAGTCTCACTTTTAACTATTAATTTTTTGAGTAAATTAGTCTCTTGCAAAATATCCTGCTGTGCTTATTTAATTTATTGACATAATTCCTCCCTGTCTGGAAAAAAACACAACTTGAAACAGCCCCACTACAAAAAGCCAAAACCTGAAAAACCAAACAACAGCCCAGTTGGAAGGAAGGGTTTCTCCCGCATGGAACCTGATCCCAGCTGTTCTCACCTCTAAGATTGATGAGAGTTACCAGCTGTGCCAGCCTAGGAAGCTGCTGCCCACAGAAAGGAGTAGGCTACCACAGGAGGATATTTCCCTCACAAGAAGGTTGTTCCAAGCCCAGAAGCTCCAGGCAGTGACACAGCAGGGAGGAATCATTCCCAATGTCCTTTGTTCAGTAAGAGATTAATGTGCAGAGCTTGTGAATTCCACACTGCCCTTTGGGTGGCCTGCGATTCCTCCTTCTCCGGCTACCTTGCAGACCAGAAGCCAAGAGTGTGCAGTTGTTCAGAAGGGCGTTTCCCAGCGCTGCCCGTTGGTGCTGGGGCAGATGAGGAGGGCAGGCACATATGCCCAGCCCCACTCAGGGAGGTGCAGCTGCCACGGGGCCGCTGGCTCTGCCTGCGTCACCACCGCGCTGTTAATTATTTAAGGGAGAGCGCGGGGGAAACATCACATCTGTCACCCACACACAGGCACAACCTCCACTCAGGGCGGGACCAGATGTGTTTATTTGAAACATGTACTAACTAGCTACTTAATGGCTTAGAATTATTAGCCTGAAGTTAATTAGGCAAACATATTCAGCATCAGTCACCTTAGAAAGCATTGGCTTCTCTTTCCTGAGTATCTTTATCAACCAGCAGAAAAATGACAGGAAAAGTAAAGATCTCATAAAGGCACTTCAGTAAGAAACAGGTGTGTGGGATGTGTTCATGGTGTCCTAGTGAACACTAAGGTGTTGAGGCAGTGCCTTAGCTGGGCACCTCTCCGTGCTGCTGGGACACTGGCAGAGGGGAGAAAGCAGGAGGCTTGTTCATGGGCCTGCAGGCATTGGGGAAGTCAAGGGAAATAACAGCAGAAAAACTTATTTCTTGGTATAGTTAAGTGAAACTTGTAAATGCTGGCTTTTAAATGCTCCTGCATATACTGTGCATGTCCCTGAGGATGTGAACACTTGCCTGGCATTCTCCCTGCACAAGGAATTTGGGACTGCTGCTGTCCAAGGAAACAGGCTCTGGTTCCCCAAGAGATGAGATTCAAAAGCAGCTTTTTAGCTCCTGGCCCCCAGGTCCATATCACAAGCACCACTGGATGTGGTAAATGCAGAACAGAACCTGTCTTTGGGCAGGGGGGACAGTCAGGATTGTTGGTTGGAAGCCTGCCATGACAACCATTCTGTACCAAGACCTTTCAGCTGCCCTCCAAAGGGATCAGCTGTCCAGAAACCCAGTAACCTGCAGGATGGAGCCCACAGTCTGTTCATCTTCACATGCTCTCATGTGTCCATGTACTTCCCCCTCATAAATCTGGTGCTGGTAGGAACAAAAATCACACTTGTAAACTGGAAAGCAAGATTCAAAGTACCCCCATTTCACTGTTAGGAAAGCACTTTTCACCTAGAAATCTAGAAATTGTAGAGCACCTAGAGCTGTGAGGCAGGTGTTTCCTCTTTGTACTGTAAGATTTTCACAGGCAGGCAGGAAGCACCTGAGGGTAGCAGTGCCACTGACACTGATTCCTGGGCTTTCAGCTAGCTTTGGTTTTTGTCTGCACAGCTGCTGTAAAGAATGTCCAAGGCCCCTAAAGCAGTGAGCAGGAACTTCTTGGTGCACCCTGTGAGTCACTGTGAACACATTTTAAGTAGACTCTCACAGTACCATTAAAACAAAGCTTTCACATGAGTTTGTCAGGAACCTGTGGGAAGCAAAGCACCGGGTTCACCAGTCTCCTCCAGCTGCACAGAGTCCCAGGCTCCCTCAGCAAACAGGGCCTTGACTTCCCCCAAGCCCCTCCTAAGATACCCTCAGAGCTTGTGGTGATTCCCACTGCCTCAGCCCTGCCAGCACAGCAACAGCAGAGCAGCTAAACCTGCACTCCAGGAACTAAGATCATAATACCAGAACTTGGGCCAGAGAACAAGGGAGCTCTTGCCTGCAGTCAAGCTGTCAGAGGCCATGAACATGGTACAAAAAGGAAAAGAAATGGGGCTTAGTTTTGCACTAGCTCAAAACACAAGTAGCCGGAGGGCATGTAATGCAAACAAACATAAAGAGCCAGAGAGTGTTAGTGGCTGTTACAGGGCTGATGTCCTGCTGGGGAGAAAACAACTGTTTTTCTCCAAGTCAAACAGAACCTGTACCAAGTATTTTCCTATGCAGAGAAGTTACGGAGCTTGTAAAGAGGAAGCCACGTGGCTGCAATAGGTGGCTACACTGGTTCCTGAAAGAGGTGCCTTAAAGGCTGAAGGTGTTAATGATGGATGTGGGTTCTGCTTTCTTCTCATCTTTTTATTCCAAGGGGCTAAGGGATAAAAGCTCAGTTGTCAAGACAGGATGAAAGAGAAATCAGTGACAAACCAGAAAAAAAAACCCAAATTAAAATCCAAAGCCTTAAGCAGTGTCAGAGCAGGCACCATCCAGTGCTGTGGGTCTGAGTTCCCCCTGAGCTGCCATCCCGTTCACAAAGGAGAGCACAAGCAACAGAGCAGCTGTTGGCAACAGGAGGAGCAAAGACTTGAGTGACACTCAGCAGTGTTGACTGTATCACCCTGGCACGCACACTGATAATCGAGGTACCTGTGAGAGGTTTCACTTGCACTCAGGTTTAGGCTGGGGTTTGTCCTTTTTGGCTTTGTTATTCCTTACGCTTCCAAGGACAAGGAGACTGCCCATTTCTGTCCTAGTAAGCCCTGAGTTCAAGTGCAGGATGCACAAAATGGAAGCTGGCCAGCAGCACTGCAGCTGCATGAAAAAATAGACTTCTGTAGTTCTCTGAACTATTTTAAGAACAATGACAATTCCTCAGCCTGTTCGTTAGGTTTGAATAATCCACTGCCTAGATTAGATCCATCCTTTCTTGCCTGGCTTAGAGGAGAGTCTGTGCAAGATTAGACTGGATGTTTGCAGAGGGCACCAGCAAATCTGGAATGTTACTGTGAGAAATTAGAGTTCAAACAGACTGAGGTAGTTGATTGGTAGTCATGTAACAATTTACTACAAGCGTGTCAGTAAAATAGTGTGGTGGTGTGCTAGTTTAAACTGTAATTACTGTCATCCCCTTATGCAATCAAAGCAAGTTTTCCAGGCAGTAAGAGAAATGCAGGTCTTCCTGCCTGGTCTTTCCATGGAAGATGGGGGGATTTCACCCCTGGCTTACTGGAGGAGAAGCCAGCTGTGTTGGTGAAGCCATGTCTGCAGACAGACTGTTCTGAATCCAAACTCGCAGGGCTTACACCAAAACAGAGAGAACAAAAGTGAAGAGAGCAAGGAATGCAGACTTGCAAAATATCCCAGTTGCTCCTGTACTAGTGTTCAAAGAGCCAAGGGCCCTGTTTGCCTTCCAAGGCACAGTGACTATAGAAACAAGTGTAGTAACAGAGAGGTCCAAGCCATCTCTGGCTTGGTTTGATTGCCTTGAGCTGTGGCAGAACAGCAAATGCAAGTCTGAGTTAAAAAGGGGAACTGTTTTTCTCAAATATGCTGCAAGACTTGAAAAATGTGAATTTAAAATGGGCAGTGCAGTTAAATCTGAATCCTTTTTACTAACCAGTTTGGTTGTGTTGTTACACCTGCCATCTCTCAAAGCAACTCAGCCTGGGTTGGCCTCCTCCCCTTCCCAAAGGTGTATGTCTACTTTCCCTTCCTGCTTTATTTCAGTACTTTGCAACATGCTTTGTAATGCATGGGCTGCCTGTGTGGAAACCATAAATAATTGTCAGCTGTCAGTTAATCAGGAGCCTTGTAAGTGAGCTGGGTTTGCAAGCAGACTATGGCATTTTGTGCTTGAGAAGTGGCATGACAAGAAGGCATTTGAAATGGCCCAAGCAGCACAGCCGTGTTGTCACCCAGCCTAAGGATATCATATTCATCTGCCACAGGGTACTGTGGACAAGCAGCCTTTGAGAAGAATGCTGGGTTAACTACAGCTGGCCTGTGGGAGGCTCCTGACTCAATCCAGCCAGCAGCTGGGAATGAGGCACAAGTACTCCGTGGTTTAAGTCCAGGAGAGCAGGGGCACATGGACCCAGTATTCTGGGTACTTCAGCATTTTATTTATTCCACATGGCTTTGTACTGCTCTGCATGTGAAAACTGCTAATTCATCAGGCAACAGGAAGTGTCATCAGAAAAAAATAGAGTGAAACCTATTAGATGAGTCTTAATGGTTTCCCCAGAATCCAAATTGCAGGTTTAAAAGCCACAAAACTACCTCGGGCTGCTCACGTTCTCCTACTTGCACTGAGAAGAACACTAGAAAAGAGCAGAGCTGTTGTTGCTACATTAGTGACTAATATTAGCTCCACTACATGAGGAATTACTGGGAGATATCCAGCACTAGTCTGAGCTGTGCCAATGGGAAGTCAAGAGTTCATGTATGTACATATCTTTCATAGCTGTCAGTCTTCTGCACAGCAAACTGCTCAGCTCTGGGCCAAAGCTCCAACTCCTTCAATAGCAGGCTTGGGAACTGTATTTCAGGTGGTAACTTGGGAAAACAGGTTTTCCTGTAAACCTGCACAACTCCAAGTGTGTTGTGCTGAGGTGCTCTATCCATGCTGCAGTTCCAAGGTGGCAGCTGCCTGGATGGGTAACGCTTCACAGTGTATGGAAAAATGCAGCACATGCAACTAACTGCCAGTGCTTTAATTCAGACAAACATTCCATGCATTTCACATGCATTTGGCAGGACTGGCTGTTTACATACTCTGGGACTAACAGTGTGTGGAAAAGCCTTTACAGCATGATATTTGGGGAGCTTAATACTGGGACGTGATTTGCTGCTGTTCTGTTGTTTGGTGTTTCACTGAAATGCCTGGACAGGGAGGAGTTCTGACCTAACTGATTTATACTGTTCTGATGACAGAATTAGTTCTGTTACAACTGCAGTGGTGCTCACTAGTTTTAGCCAATTCAGCAGCTGTACAGCTGTTGTGCTGCACACCTGGCACAGCCCCACAGCTCTGCTGAGTGCTGCTCACCATGGGAGGTGCAGGCTGGGCACAACATCCTGCTGCACATGGCACAAGATCGGTGTGTCCCACAGCCAAGTGAAAGGCCTCGTGCACATCAGGAAACACCCCAGCACAAAATGCCCTCTCGCCCCCTCCCTCTCTTCTCCGTGTAGCTCTGCTCCATGCTGGTTCTCCTGTGGGCCCTGACCCAGCTCTGGAGGCCCTGCAGCCACTCCACCGGGGCAGGCTCTGAACTCTGTTCTCCCACAGCTTTCCAACTTCCCGCCCCCAGCCTGCCACTTAATGCACAAACCAGATGTGTGTTGGGAGCTTTGTTATCCATCTCGCAGCACAACTGAGGCACTGGATTGTTGCTGAAGTCAGAAATGTAGCTACAAGTCAGTCACCTGTACAATCTGCTTTGTTCTTCAACTGCTAGAATTGCCACACAAAAATGCCAGTACAGAACTGCTGTGCTTCCTACTAGATTAGGATTAGCCTCATCCCAAGTAACTCTCTGAGAGCAACTACTTGCCAAGCAGGTAGAAAGGCAACAGCCAAAGCCTTGGCCCTCCCACAGGGCCTAGATTTGATGTGTAGTTTTCCTACTTTGTGTTAGCTCAGGGTCTCAGGAATCTGCAGAATGAAGTCAAAGGGATCAGAGGGGCCTGGGGCACATCTGAGTAGGAGAGGAGGAAGGAAGGATTAGCTCTCCAAGGGCCAGAAGTAATGTGCAGCCCTGGCCAGTGATACTGAGAATAAGGCCAGAGCTGCAGTTTAGCCCCAGTGCTGAGGCTGTTAAGTCAGTGCCTTGTTGGATCAGGAGATGTGGAGCAGGGGCACCCATCCTGACACGCAATTTTAATAATAGCTTGTAAGTGTCAGCCGTAATGTCATCTACTTAACAGTGAGCCTGAAGAGGATCCAGAAGAGAACATAATATGCCCTGTTAAAACAGCTAATCTGCATAAAACTTATGACAAGCCAGATCTTTTCAGTGCTTCATAAACTGGCTGAATATTCATTTTTAAGGCACTGTCCAAATGGGTTTGGTCACAGATGACTATTTCAAACCCAATCCAAAGCTGTGTATACACCAGGGAAATAACACAGGAATGGAGAAAAAAATGCAACAATAACAACCCCCTGTGAAAGCAACAGACTGCCTCTGGCCCAGTCCCTCATAATTAACATCCGTGATAACGGTGCCAACTCCAGCAAAACATTGGATGACACTTGGTCAGTACTTACTGGCCACTTTTGTACAGGATCGGTGCAGGGCAGAGCAAAAAATCAGATTCCACTGTTTTAGGTTTTTCATCTGAAAAAAACAAATCACATGAGCTTACTATGCTGTACTGCTGTGACGAGGAGCTGCTGTGCAAACAGGCTGTGAGGTCTCTCCCTTCCCAGTCTCCTTACTGGTCAGGTCATGTCTGGAACTGGCAGCAAGGCAGGCCCAAGCTAAGGAACATTCAGCCCCAGACTGGCTTTAAATGCCAGCTGAGTCCAGCTTACAGTGCCAATTGTATTTAACTCGAGTCAGCTCACGCTCCTCCAGAGAGATAATTTCCTTGAATCAACACTGGGTTTGTGGAGAGAGAGAACATTGTTAGGGGTTTGCTGGTAGTTGGAAGATGAGGATTTGTTTGCAATTGGCTCCATCCATGTGAACTGCATTCTAGGACTGTTCTGTTAGCTGTGATTAGTCTGTTTCTTTGGTGTTTCTTATGGGTTTGAGTCTCTCATATGCAAACCTTTTACACTTCTAAAGCACCTACTTGTAGAACACATGAAGCACTTGTTTTTAGAGCCCCTGGATCCAGCACAGTAGTTTTATTCTGCACGTGTGAGGAGGAGAGGAGGGAGCTTTTATCTTATGTGTTTGTTAAACTGGGGGAAATTCTTTTCCTGTATGCACAGCCATCCTCTCAAATGTCCCCATGGTAGGACTGGTAATTTCTGTCCAGGGATTATGTCCTGATTGCAGGGTGAGAGCAGATAATTGATTGCCAGATCAACATGGAGATGACTCTGTCCTGCATTTTGGGAACAGGCAGACAGACAAGTAGTTCAGGGGCAGCTGAAGGAGGAGCTGTTGGCATAAATGAGCTTTTCTTATGTGCTATAATCTACACTGACTGCTTGGCCTAGATTTGGGGCTAGTTGTGAGGTGGGGAAGAGGGATTAGCACATTGCCATATGTTTTTGTCTTAATGGTATGTTTCATAGATTATTTTTCTATCCCACAGCTCCATTTGGCAGGTTTCCTCTCTAGCATTTGGTAATGGTTCTTTATAAATGCAGAACAAGAAACATGCCAAATGCATCTTTTGAAAGCAGAGGAGCTGGCACGGATGGGCGTGCTCAGGGGCTGGTCCGGAAGCGAGCCCAGAGGGGAACTCTGTGAGCCCATCCTCGCCTGGGGACCCTCCACGGTGCCCTGGGACACTGAGGGCTCTGCTGAGGGACTGCCTGTCTTCTGCAGGGGAGAATGCAGTGACAGGAGAAGGATGCTCTTCTCTGGAGACTGTCTCCTTCCTCCTGCTACTGCTCCAAATGCCCTGCCTACCTTCCTGTCCATCCTGGCTCCACTGCCCCTTTTAGGCTTCCTCAGAGACAGAAGCACATGGAGTCAGCACAGAGCTGTAGACAATGAGCTTGTGTATAGCAGAAGGACCACATGAAACTCCTTGGTTTCCTTCCTATACAAACATTCGCTGTTGTCCATTGCTGAAGACGTGAATGAGGGGAAGATGTAGAAGGCCCTGGCAAGACCCCACAGAGCAGATTGTGTTTTTATAATCAGTAGATCACTGTGCCATTCCCCTCCCCTCGTGTGCTTCAGCACACGGTTTCCTGAAGCCAAGAAAAAACAAGCAGGCCAGAGCTGTAGCTGACAATTCTCACATCAGATGCTACTAAGTGTTTGTGAGCAATGGGAAACAGAGGTGACAATTGTAACGGAAACTGAAGGGGAATTTATACAAGCAGAACTGACTTGCACAGGCTGCTGGTATCCAGAACTACTGGGCTATCCTGCTATTCTGCTAAATTACTGTCGGTATTTAATAGACCAGAGAGACTGGCAGCCCATTCCACTTTATATGATGTCCAGGGTAAGGACAAAAGTGCACTGGAAACACAAGTTCAATTGGGTAGCAACTTAAGACAGGCTAATACAAAAATCAGACAGTAGGAAAGAAAAAAATCAGTTGGATTTTTTTCTCCAAGTCCAGTTTTGGTTGCTTTCCAGTCTGCCTGGCTTCTAAGGGATGCTGCTTAGAGATGGAAGTCAAATATACTTACCCTAAACATCCACTTCAGTTTCTGGATATTAAAAACAAATTCAGACAAAAGCTTACAGGGAAGTGCCTGTAAAAGGTGCCCTGGTCACTGACTGAAACCGAATTGCTTGGGGATGTGGCTGCAGTGAGCCCCACTGCTGGAGCAGAGTGCTGCTGGACACTGAACTGCTGCACTGTGGTGAAACACAGGGGAAAACACTCCTTGTGCTGACCTGGTCTTGTTCTTTGCTGTCGCAGGACGGAGGACTGACCCTGTGTCACCCAAGTGCACCCACACCCCTGAAAACCACAGCAGAGTGGCTCTACACCTGGCACACTGACCAGAATGGGCAGACACCTTCCAAGACAACAAGGTAAGTGCCTGTGGGAATTGCAATGAGGTGTTGTGTCCTGGGTGATTGTTTAGAAAGGGTCCTCAGTCAGTACACTGCAGCCATGGGTTCATTCATCAGCAAACATCTTCCTCCCTGACCATCAGGAGCCAACAGTTCTCACGGTGCTCATGCCCACAGCAGCTGGGCTGCCAATACCCCTCACAGCTAATGGCACCTGGGAGCAAACTCAAACCACTGAGCAGAGTGTGAAATAACTGTCCTCTTATTAATATAATCCTCAGAGCTTTCCTGTTCTCCTCAATACCTTTTTCTTTGATTTTTCATCAACTGAGGTCACGAGAAGCAAAACCCTTCACTGCAGAACTAAAGGCAGATCATTTCTAAGGTCAATACTTACGGATTGTAGTTCCATTCACTTGATAGGTACAGGTCACACCGTCAGTTCTGCCACCGAGGGTTAAGCCACTTCCTCTAAGAACAACTTGAAACTCCTCTGGAGAGAAAAGCAAACACCCCAAATCACCCACCTTCAGTGCACTGCAGTAAGTTACACCAGGGCAATTTCAATTTAGTCTGCAGTAAAGGAAGCAAGACATAGAAACACATCCAGCTTACCGAGATCTCCTTTTTACTGGGATCCCTGTACTGAATTTCCCTTAGGTCACACTAGGGAACATCAAGATTTTCCCAAATCTTTGTCACCGGCACAGCCCTATGAAACTGGAAGTGGATTCTGCCTAACAACAGAATTTGAGGCTCAGTTGCACGGTAACAGTTTCTCAGTGAATGAGAAATCTGGGACTTGGAACAAGAAGACTCCCCAAACCTGGATCAGGCTCACTTGAAGTACCTGATGAAGAAAACATTTCTTCTTAGTACTATTGCTCTGAAAGTTGCTTGAGGGCCACACTACCTGTGAGCTGTGCAGAGGAGTCAAAACAGTTAGTTTACCAGGGCCAGATGACCCATATTTTCACAAAAATATCCAAGTAATATTTTGCAGCTCCCTTATTTTGACTGGTCTCCAACTATGTGTGGATTGTGAATTCAGAAAGAGGACAAGCCCTTAAAATTTTGTGCAGCTCTTACAGTTCATCCATGTATTGCTCTTACTGCCCAAAAACACAGTCGCGTGCTTTACAGCTTGCACTCCACAGGCTTTGGGGCAGAGCAGGAGTCATGGGAGAGGGGCAGGTAAATGCCATCCAACTTCCCCACGATGTACCCAAGCTGTGGAAGCAGGCCCTGCGCAGACACCTCCTCTGAGAAGGGGTCAGCAGAGAAGGATCTGTCTTTCTTGAACTCCCTAAGGATTTTTGTAAGTTAGGGATGTTTTATTCTAGAGATGTTCAGTTTTCCTTTCGGTCAAGCAAGGAAGTCACAGTCCTATGATGACTGAATATCATTTTAAATTATAAAAACTTACCTCCCACACAGACACTGGATGGCTCCAAATACAAAATCTCAGTGCATGATTGCTTCAAAACCTATTGCAAAGGAGGAAACTAGTCAAAAATAGGTTTTGGAGTGCTACTTTAGTGAGTAATATTACTCTAAAACAATTGCTTGTCCCTAGAAGACACACATGCTCAGCCACAGGTTTGATTTTGCTAAGTCTGACTTTGCAGGACATTGCCTGGAGCACGCACAGCTCCTGCATGCCTGCAGAGCCAAGTCTAAGAGTTTCTAAGGCTTGGCTGAGTTTAAGCCTGGGACAGCCTTCAAAACATAATGATGTCCAGATCCCTAACCTAATTTTCCATGAACCCCAATCCTGATGTTTAAGCCAAAAATTAGTCACAAGGAGCCCGATCCAAAACCTAATCCAGTCCAAAGCAGTCTCCCAGCCCTCTGTGGGTGATGCCAAGTGCAGGTTATTCCGAGTGCTGGCACCCTGCCCCACACACACAGGGCTGCACTGCCTGCCATAGACAGGGGTGGCTCACTTAACCTGCCCTGGCATAAGTGGTATTTCTAGCACGTGTTGGTAAAGGCTCCACGGAATCGATTCAGGTCCCTGTAACCATGTGCACAGCAGCAAGTCCTGTTGCTTTCCCCCCCTCCTTGTGTTGGCCAGGGCTGTGCCTGCTGCTGAGCCGCCCTGACTGCTTGGGAATGTCCCTCCTGGTTCACTCAACTCTTTCTGCCTTTCTTTAAGTGCAACTCCCTTCACTCTGCCTGCAGTCTGTGCTAGTGAATTCTGCTGCTGCATATCCAGCCCCAGCAGAAACAATAATGTAGCCACTGCTCTGACAAAAAACATGCCAAGCTCCAAGAACAAGAATGGCCTCCCTCACAGAACACTTCCCAAATTTCCTCTCTCCCCACAGACTGTTGTGCACAAATTATATTTTTAGTGCTCTAAAACCCATTTGTAAGTAGTATTTAAGGAAAATGGAGACCTTGCAGGCTCACACATTTGGATGAGACACAGCAAAAGAGATCTTAGGAAAGAATGTAGCCTGGAGTTCAGTGCAAGCCAAGCAGTTTGTATTAGCTGAGGATCTCGCCTCGCTTCCAAAAAAGGCCCTTGGCTTTTTCACTCCTATTGCAGTGTGGAGAGAAGTTTCCCGTGGTTTCTTTGGGGGTTGGGCAATATTTTGTGCAAAGTAAAACAGAGCAGGAAAACAGCATTTTATTCCTTTGCTGTAACAGCAGATTTTATTTTTTCCCCTGAAGAGTCAGATGAACAGCCCAAGTGAAGCTGAGACCAGGGACAAGCTTTATGTGAAGCACAGATCCAGCAGCAAACACAGAATTCAGTAATTTTGGGTTTAGAGCATCTCTATACAGACAGGGAGAAACTTCCCAACTCCTGTCCTGGCCCCATTTGTCCAGTGCCTGATGAGGGGTCCCTGTTATGAACTGTGGGTCAGGGAGAGGGGAAGACCATGTGGGACAGGACCTGACTTCCCTGGAAAGCAGTAGTTCTCTACTTGTGCTGCATACCAGGGTGAATTTTCCAACACTGTGCAATTCCAAATGCAGTCCAAGTCAGGAAAGAACCTATTTGGACATGCTTAACTCCCTGTTGATTTAAGCATAAACTGGGAGGGGCAGATGGAACAACCCCAACAGAGATGAAAAATGGCCTAGATGAAATGATCAAAAACCATGAACAAAAGCAATTTTCACTATAGGGTTCAGGATACACTGATGTCCTGCATGAAATTCATTTTTATACACATAGATATGCTGCTCTTGACTAAAGCAGGAAAATACTGCATGTCAATACTGTTCCTGGAAATAATTGTTTTGACAGTAATTTCTCAAAAAACCTGCAAAACTACTAAAATTCAGGTTTCTAAGTTTAGCAGGTTTTTCCCATCCTTCAAAAAGCTTCTTGATAGTCCATGCTTTAAAAAATCTGAAGAATAATGGTATAGAAATCTGCCTTGTCCTCATAAGCTCTTCTCTTCAACAATCAAGTCAGCTGCAAAAGCAAAAATCAAACCTTGTAAAGGCCCAACAAGAATCAGGTGGAACCAATCACAAGCATAACGAGCTCTTTGCTTAACCCTTTATGCTTTGGGTTCTTTACAATATCCTCCATAAGCAACACTGAAACACTGTGCAGAGCTACATTTCCAGCAGTTAGACAGAAATCAGGACACTCTTTGCAGGGTTCAACTCATGGGTTGTACCAAGCACCAGCTGTGCATGGTTTGGCTCACGTGAATTCTGCTGGCACAATGGAAAACTGAAAATACTTTCCAAGGCAGCTTGTGCTTTCATGTGTAGAGAACAAGAACATATTTGCACATCTTGAAATAAGGTACAGGAACTTGAGGCCTTTCTTCATTTTCATTCAGTCTTTTCGATTTGTTTTCATCTTTCCCTTTCCATGCAAGCTCTTCCTTTCCAGCCAGCCCAGGGCACTCCAGCACTCCAACACAAAGCTCATTACTCTTGGGAAGAACTGATGTGAATGCATTTTACCCATTTCTCCCTGTGATTCATGCACATTATTTAATATGCCTTCATCCCCCTGCCCTTTATAATTTAAGACTAACTTTAAACTATCCTGATGTGGAAACCTGGGCTGCAAAGTCTGCAAGGTCAATGTGAACTCCACAAAAATCCGTACAATGCTTCCCCTTTCCCAGCACATGATAATCCAGGACACCACAAATTTGTTATTGAGAAACCTACTGCTCCTAAGTTGAAACAATCACTATATAAGGCCATCCTTGGGTACAATAGTTAAGCACTCTGTTGACATAAATTCAAATAAGACTATGAATTGCCTTAGTTTAACAGCAGGCAAGGAGAGATTCAGACAATTTATGTCATCCACTTTGATTCCCAGAGCACCACACCAAATATAGGACTTTGCTCCCAGGCTCACCAAAGGGTTTCCTCCCATTCCCTCCCACTCAGTGCTGGCTGGCACAGAGAGAATCAATTCCCCACAAACCACTGCAAAACAGAGCAGAAACCTGCAGCTTCAGAAATGGAGACCTGTGGAGAAACTACAGGGTCTTCTTCCCCTTCTGAGGCAGAATTGTGCTGTGCAGGACTGGTTGGCCTGGACCCAGAGCCTAATCAAAGTAAAGTGATCACAGCTGTGAGCCCCTTAGGAACTGTGAGGATGCTGGAACAAGAGGCAGTAGAGGTCTGCTCTTGAAGGCGGTTTCTTGAGCTTGAAGCAAATGAGACATGAAATCCAGGCCCCAAACATCCTCTCATTCAACACCACCACAATAGGCTGCTGAGGAAGTTATTCTGTAGCTCCCCATACACAGGAGCTGTTGAGCTCCCAACCAGCAAAATGGGCACACTTGCTGCTCTCCGAGTCTCACTGTCTGTCCATCACTTGTCTCCATTTCAGGCTATTTCAACAGCTTACAGGCAAGCACATGTAAATCTTCTCAAACCACTTGCAGGATGTTCTTTTATCAAGTATTTTTATTCACTTATCACAAGCTTTATAAGCTCTTCTGTTTGGCACCACTTTTCACTAGTGCATTTTTTTCATGACCAACCTGATTGTGAATGTACCTAATCCATGTCCATCCTCATGGATTTCTGTGCACTTCCCACTACAAGGTTCCCCAAGGCTCACACAAGTTCTCACCCACTTTCTAATGCAGTGCATTCCCATTTTTGGCACTCATAACACACTTCTTCCCATTAGAGCTATTTCACAGAAATGCCATCTGTTTCTGAACTGCAGGTGTCCAAACTGACCACAGACTCCAGTTTTGTCAGTTCTGAGCTGCAGAAACGCCCCACCAGCCCAAACTATGCCATTAGCACAGAAAGGGCAGATGTCCCTGCAACAAGCTGCAGAAAGGCAACCAAGTAACAGGCTGACTTCAGGCTCCCCAGGGGTTGTGGTCTTTGCAAACTCCACCTCTGTTTATGAATTTTGCCTTGACAGAGATCTTGTCCCTGCTTTATGCCAATATTTCCTCACATGGCACACGTGCCTTCTGGACCTCCCTTCCCAGACCTCTTGAACCTGTCACAGGTTCTGTGTAACTGGCTCTGCTCTGGGTCACTCCTCACCCTTGCTGCTGCCTCTCACAAGTTTTGGGTGCTTTAACAGCAAAGCAGCAGCTTCCTGAGTGTTTAGCCTGCCATGGCCTCAGAACATACTGTGAACAGAGCTGGACCAGGAGGCACAGTGTTACACACACAGGCTAAAACAACACCTTTCAGCACTCTAATGAAGGTTGTGCTCCCAGACACTGGGAGAGCAATGCACCAGTAACAAGCTGTGAGCACCCCAACCGCACAGTGACAATTAACAGAATACGCCAAGTGTCAATTTATCTTGCAGCACCACTCTGTTTTGCTTAGCCCCGTATGCAGGTCAAAAGTTTTGGCAGCAGGCAGCACCATAAATCATAACTTGCACAGCATCTGCTCCTGCCCAGCACTGCACACTGGGCTCAGCGTTTGGGGCAGGCTGTCAGTACAGCTGTGTTCTTTACTGAACCACCATAATGATTTTATGTCTGGAAAATGTTCTATGTTTCCTAGGCCAAAGGTCAGGATAACCAGGAACTGCTGGGAGTGAACAGCTTCTGACCCATTTTGGTCAGACTTTGCAGGCTAACGATTCTGAACAGCCAAGGATTCCCATCGTCACCAGCAGCCTTTACTCCCATGGTTTCACCCAAACACACACACACCTCTGTTCACATCAGCACTCCCTGGAAGCTGATCCCAAAACAGGCTGCTGTGATTTCCAGGGGAAGGCAGCATTGGTTCTCTGACAGAGGGCATTTACTGCAATGCAACAAATGTATCTGACTCACTATTTCCAGAATCAAATTTTTAAGAGGAAAAAACGTTCAGCTTTAAAAATAATCTTATTTGCTCTACTTGTAAATGGCAAGGCTTGTGCAAAACCTGCTGACAACACAACACAATTACCTTGAGTGTGGATGGTATCCAGTAGTTTTATCTCCTGCTTGGTGTGTGGAGCCTGCACCTTGAGCACTGGCCATGAATGTGCTGCCAGACAAAGTGTTCCATGTGCACAGATCAGAGATGACAGTGCAGCCCAGAAAGCCCCTTACATGGCAGCCTCACACCCAACTCCAGGCAGTGGCTTTTACTGTGGAGATTCCAACCTCCTTTTCTTTCTCCCTCCCAAACATGGGGCCCATAATTTTCTCTAGGGGTACTACAAACAGAACAGCTAGTGAGCAAAACTTGAACTGAGGCAAGGAGAGCTGTAAACTGGTAAACTGCAAATCTAAGCACAACTGGAGGACATGACACGAGGATGTGCTTTCCTTATATGCTGTGCCAAGCTCCTCTCTCAGGTAACCACAAACCCAGCTTTATCAGGATATGTATCTCAAGACAGAGTGATAAACATGATCGAGTACTTTTCACTGCTGAACATGGATATGCACTGTGATAAATGTACTGCAAGCAGCAGGCAGGAAGCGAAGGTGGTGTTTGAGGGGGCCCTGATAAGGTAAGAGCATTTAAATCCCCTTTGATATTCTTTGTCTCCTCTGGATCTGCGCACACAGACAAAGCCAAAGCCTAACCCTAATGCCTTTTTGAGCCTTGTGTCAGCTCCATGCAGAGCTCCTCAGGGAATGGGTGATGAAGGCAGGGTTCTGCTGGGTTAGCTGTGCCCAGCCCAGCTCACCCAGGTGCTCAGTTTAGTTCCTAAAGCTATTCTGCCTCATTCCTGATTGGTGCAATCAGGACTGGGCTCACCCCATGTTTCCATGTGGGTTTGTTTTTCTATGAGTCACTTAGAAGTACTAGTAACAGCCTGCTTCCTTTTTGTTTTTCCCCTAACTTGAAACCTTTTATTCCCTTTATTGCTGAGGCAGTAGAAAGGAAAGAGAAGAAAAGCAGGAGGTATTTAATAGATGTGATGGACTTGCTGGTTTTTTTGTAGAGAATGAAATGCTGACTGTCCAGAGTAGGATTTTTCATGCTGAATTCAGTGACCCTTATAGCACGTAAAGGGAACATGTGTGGAGTCATGGTGATGAAGAACTTAAGGTGTATTTAGGCTGGCATAGTTACAGGTTTCTTACACTTGTGAGCTGTTGGTTTTCTACTTGATTAGAACTTGTGTCCCTTAATACTGTGGCAGAGTTAGACTTTAAAGATAAAGACCTGGAGTGGATAGCAGGGGAAATGGATACAAGTAGAGCCCTTGATGTCAGTGATCACACTCATGTAATCTTAATCTTTGAGGCACAACCCACCTGAGGCTCTGGATTGGCCAGCTCCTCTATACAGCAACTGATGTTTGAACTCCCTGAAATGAATTACTTGTTTCCAAAGTGAAGCCTTCCATTCTTTCTAGTGTTGGTTCCACATCAAGCATCTCTGCTGTGTTCAAGCAAACCCTATTGTTTATTTCAGCAGTGCTGATTTGTGCAGAGAGCTACAAGGCAGCAAGACCACCTCATGCTAGACAGAACTCAATCGACTCAAGGTAACATGGAAAGAAACACAGGCTTTTTTTTTTGTTCTTGAAAACACCATTTTGGTGCTTGTCTCCAACAAAGAGAAGGAACTGCAGCAGTTAATATCTAACAGGCCCTACCTCCCTATGCTGCCAAACATCTGTGCTCGTAGCTGCACCTCGCTGCCAAGCCTGGCCTGCTCCCTTGGACAAAGGGGAAGGGGAAGGCTGCTATCCTGTCCCTTTTCTAAGAGAAAAATCCCGGAGCCATATGGTCTTGCATAAAATCACCACCCGAGAGAAGCCTGGCGCGGTGTTAGGTTAGTGAGAATATTCTAATTACACCAAAGCTGAGTGGTACCTCATTGGCAGTCGCTGAGGAAAGCAAATGGAGATGACAAAACCGTGGGTCATGAGCTGCGTATTTTAACAGCACTGGAACCTTTACCCCCAAATTACTAAAAACAACCCTAAACCCATTACTTACCGAGTAATGTAACCAAGAATCAAGAAAAACTGTTACTTTCCATAACAGGAAAATAGTTATTTGGGCTGTTTAGTTTTTTCCCATTAGTTAGAAAAATCTGGCTCAAAGCAACTTATCACTAATGCAACACTGGATGTTGTTTGGACCTGCGACTGCTTCCTTTGGAGCACGTTGTGCAGCAGCCCTTATGTAAGGGAGCTGCCAGGCGTGCAGGGAGGGCTGACAAGTTCCATCCCAATCACAGGGCACAGGCACGCTCACACTAACCGGGGCCGTGTCAGTGCCGGTGCTGGCTTATCAAGCTCACTGTGCTCCAGGAGAACATTATATGGTTTGTAATATGTCAGAGAATGTCAAAGTAAGGGCTGCACGGCAGTGAAGGGTAGAGTAGAAAGCATTCTATTCCAGGCCATTGATTCCTTTTAACAACTACATGCAGTAATTCCCAAAACTATCTCCTCGGTCTTCAATCACATGGAAAACATAGCACGGCGTTAGTTCTGAACCTTGCACCCGGTGCAGCTTGGAGATTAGACCGTCCAAGGGGATTAAAGAAGATGACTGATTAAATCAGAATAATTCTTTTAATGATAACTTGCTGCATTTCTCCTCGCCCACCCTCCCCCCTTAAATGTCTAATAGTTTGCTTCCTGGATTCCCAGCACATAAACTGAGCATATTTTCTTCCTACAGGAAATGATCCAATTAAGTTGATGTATAATTGATAATGAACCGTTTAAGCTGATTTTGGCCTTGAAAAATCTTAACCGTGTGCAGTCAGCTGGCTGACCCCTCATCCACAGCCGAGGGACAGCAGTTAAGGAAATGGGGAGCAGGCTCAGCACGCTGTGACCAAGGCAGTGTAGGGAGGCAGCTCAGCTCAGGGGAGTTGGGCAGGCTGGACAGAAGTAGGGACTACTTGAAAATTATGTAGTCTCTAATTACTGTTCCGTACCCAGCAATCTGGCCCCTGAGACATGAGTGGTTCAGAGAGCAGAACTTGGTGAGCTCCCATCTTAGGGATAAGGAATCAAGTGTTCTCCACTACCCAACCTTGGAGCTTCACCTGTGGCAGTGGGTAAGTTTTCTGTTTTCCATAAACACGAACTCTGCTACCTTACAGCAGGTACCCATGGGAGATGCTGCTGGACTCGTGCAAGTTCAATAACTCCCCATCCCCCAGTGCCAAAGCCAGGTCAGTTGGAGGAAGTGCTGCTGCCAGCACAGACAGAGCACAAGGCATTGCATTCGTGGTGAGAGGCTGAAGCGCATCTTTGGGAAGCCAACACAGTGAGTTTTACAAACCTAAAGGCTGAAATTGTTCCTCACACAAAACAGTTCTTGCCAACCTCAACAGAACTGACTCCTCCGTGCTAGACTTTGGTGTTGTCCTTTCTCAGGCACTACCTTGCTGTCCAACATACGTTGTGGGCTTCCCTCCCTGCTCACTTGGTGCTAGTGAGGCAAACAGGGACAGGTCTGCTTGTCACCAAGACTTGTGGGCATCCTGTGGACCCCTCTCCCTGCTGAGTGTCCCCACACTCTGGATGAGAAGTGACTCCACCAGGCACCGGGAGCTGCCACAAGCGGTTTGTGCGGCGGCTCCTTCGGGCCCCCCTGAGCTGGCTGTCACCAATCCCTGTAACTCCGAGGTAGGAATGCACTGCCATGGACAGTGACACAGGAACCATCCAGCTGACATGGAAGCCCCCAGGACAGTCAGTAGGTATCCTCCACTGGTGTCCAAATGGATCTGAATGCCAGAGGGATTTTGTTGACTGCTCTTTGCAAGAGAAGCAGACTTCACCCACTGTGCTTTAGGGGAGAGAATTTATACTTTTATAGCAGAGAATCTGTATTTTATAGCACTCTCTGCTTACACCCCTTTAGTCAGAGTCTGCCCCTGGGTAGGTGGCAAATATACTTTTTAAAGGACCCTGAGTGCATTTAATCCTTTGTTCAGTCTCACTGTTCTCAGTGCACTCCTTTGATGGGTCTAAGTAACTCCACATCAGCGTGGAAGTTTCTACCTGCAAACTTCTCCCCAGGTCGCCCCTTCAACAACAGATGGATCCTTAAGTATCCATATTTGCAACTTTTCCTGCACAAACTGACAGCTTTAGCTAAGGGTTAGGTTTTTTTCCCCAAGGGGCTCAGCCAACTTGGAGACAATTTAGCTTCTGTTTACAATATTCTGGGTGGTCCAACTGCTCAGTTCGTGTCATTTCATCAATTTTGGAGTTTTTTGTCCTTTCTTTTTTAAGGTTCAGTTTCCCAGGTGAAACGAACAAAAAAACTGAGCACCTGCAAAATGAACAACCAGAGAGAGCTTAGCAATTCTATTTGTAGTCCTACCCAGGTAGACCTCTTTTAAGAAACTTATAAACCTTCCTGGACAGAGTTCTTAAGAAATTGTGGCAACAAAACATAAAGGAACTCTAGGCTGACCTTTTTTTGAACTGATTACTTCCTCTATAGTTCTGCATGTATTAGTTCCTGTTGTCTTATCTGTTAAGTTTTCGTGGGGTTTCCTAAGTACGAAATATATTTTAACTTTCTCTATTAAGTGCTGTCAACTCACTTTAGCATAAAAATGTGTTTGTCTACTCAGAGCTGTCACACACTCTAACGTTACTGAAGTGAGTTCCTTTAACCTAACTTTTAAAAGCATGAGCCTTGTCCAATTCTGCCTGCAGAGACAACCAGACAACTTTCACTCACAAATCAGCAGGACTTGTGTTTAATTGAGGGTTTCCTTCTCTTATCTAGCACTGAACTGCGCACGGTGACAAACTGTGCCCTCCCCAAGCCTCGCCGTGCGCGCTGCCCTGGGTCTCTCACGAGGCCACGCTCCGTGTGATTACCAGCCAAACCCCATCACTAACAGCTCTCAGAGCACACTAAGTTGCCTTCAGCGTTTTGCTTTTAAGCTCCAGAGTTTTGCTTAGATTTATTCACCCTGACAATGCTGTTTAGTTATGACTTTGTAAAGTTGGGTATTAGCAATGCTGGCAGAGCGGGAAACTTGACAAAGCAGCCCCCTCTTCAGGGGTCTGAGCAGAGCCTTGGAATTGGTAGTTGATGCTGTTCAGCAGGAACATAGTGTGGTGGTGCTTAAACCCTTCCCACTTCCCTGGGGTTTTATTTGAACTTAAGCTCAAAACTCAGTGTGAGCTCTCCAGCATCTAAGGCAGAGTTACTCTAAATGCTCATCTCTACTATCTTCAGAGTTAATCCCTGGCCACGACTAAACCTATTCTGTGTATCTGCACAGAGAAAAAAATTCTAATAGGTGCTTAGACTGCAAGCAATTGCAAGAGGAGCTACTACCAGACACTCTATGATAAAGCTCATCACTTTACCATCAACAAATGCAGTTTAACTGCTCAGCTCTCCTGGAATAGAGTACAAATTTTAACAAGACTGCAATCAAAAAATCTCCTACCTGGAGAGATCAGTGTAGAAGAGGCTTCTGCCTCATTGCTACTCAACAGTTCTGGGCTCTAATTTTGCTTAGGGGTTTTAATTGTTGTATTGCTGCCATTTCTGAAAACTGTGTTTTTTCTAAACAGGAATTGTACAGCAATGTTCATGGAGGGTTTCACAGCTGCACCTTTGACTCTGCCCTTTGAGCAATGCTGCTGCACATCTGTGACCTGAGTAACTCATGTTCATCTGGTTTGAAACTAGTTTTCCCTTTAGAAGTGTCTCTGAGTCTGTATTCTCTAGCTAACTTGCAAACTGAAATGAGTTTGTAACAGTAATAAAAAGGAAGACTGTGACTATTTCATGTTCAGTTAGTTCTGCTTATCAATGTTATGAGAATGAATTGTCAAAATTATTCAAAACCTCTGCAAAGAAAACTGAGTTATAACTACAGCATACCAAAAAATCATGTTAATACAGCCACCACATATCCATTAAAATAAACCCACAAAACCCACACATAAAAAACCAAACCAAACAAAGCAAAAACCCTGTCTGTAGATTCTTTGATCCGTGCTCTATCCAAAGCCAAGTGCTGACGTGTCCACTGCAGCTCCAGGCTGTAAATAAACCCTGGACCAACTCATGAGCTTAGTCTGCAGGAGCAGACCTTGCATTTAAGTTGTAGAACAGTGTACCCGAGTCTGCTTTTCCTGCCAGTGCTCAGCTCTTGCCTCACAACAAGGTGCTGCTGTTCTGTGTGTCTGATCCTGCTCTACAGCTATGACAGGCTCACATCTGGGATTTTTACACCTGGGTTTTTCACCAGTGGCAGAAGCAGCTGGATTGAGGCTTGTGCAAGCACCACATGCCAGATCTCATGAGAAAAGCTTCCCCTGCTGCCCACACAGGAGCGAAGGCGTTTGAGAGCTCCTGGGCCGTACAACAGAGGTAGGTGGGCACTGCACTGCCCAAAAGCACCTTGGCTGAGAAGGGGGGGGTCCTACAGCTTGTGCTAATCATCATGTGCTTGAATTACGGTCTCCTCAAGGGACTGCACTCCTGCTGCTGCCCCAAAGGACCAGAGCAGCGAGAGATCTGATTCCCTGGAAGGCTCAATCTGCAGGTCAGTGACCCTGGCTGAGGGGGAAATGCTGAATGCAAATGTCTGTACTCCTCGATATGGTTCTATCTTGACAGACACATTTCCAAGGGCAGTATACTTTGAAACATAACATCATCAGCTGGGCCTAAATATTCAGTTCTTATGAATAAGCACAGCACTAGTGGCTTCAAGGTTGCATCATTTTCACCAGCACCATAGCTGAGTCCTCTAAGTGTTTCAAATGGCATAGAATGAGATTTTGAACAGTGAAGCTTTTAAGCAGTACCACATGGGGTGCACTGTCTCTTCAGAAGAATAAATGTCAATGCATCAAAAGGCTGATGATCTCTCTTTAGAATGTGCAAGGAAGATTCTGAAATTACATTTATTTTAAGCAATAGAAGCCAAGTAGTTGCACTGACATGCACAAAAACCACACTGCTCAAGGGAAGTGATAAATTTGTGACTGTGTAATATCCTGTGAGTCGTATCCTTTTGTTATTAAAAGAGAGGAAAGGGAAATGGTTGATAGTGGGATCTCTCAGAAAAAGATTTGATTTTAGATTTTGACTTTACTTTTGCCAGTAACCTTGCATAAAATACACAGCCTGTAGTTTAAAAGACGTTCCTCTTGGTTTGATCCCTTCTTGCAAACCACATAAGCATGAGGGAACTTCACCTTTTGCAATTACTGATTTAGGATTCGGTGCTGCCTAGAAAAGTAAGTGAGACTGGAGAGGGCTGTAATCTGGAGGAAATGAAAAACTTATTGCCTGGTACTCACAGAATTGATTATCCCCTTAAGTGCTTGGAATCCTCCAGTGACAGGGAAGACTTGCTCTTTCACATCAGCAATTCTTTCCAGCTTCGGAGAGAAAACACATGCAAACACATCAATCATCTGGCAAACTAAATTCATCACACTGATTTTCACCCTTAAAATTTAAATGGATGACTAAAAACAACTCTTAGCAACTCTGCAAAGAGAAGAAAACTTGAGAGCTCTCTCATAGCTAAGTATAAGTTTTTAAATAGGAGGACTTGCTACTGCTGATTGCAGCTAACAAAATGGTGGGCAGCCACTGTAGCAAACATCACACTGAGGAAACCTTTCAGGGCCTGTGGCTTGACAGTCATTTCATAACTCTGTCCAGAATTACCTTCCTTGTTTGTTCTGCCTTCCACTAAAAAGTCTTTCTCTGTGCCTTCCACAGGAAAGAGCCTTCTGTGTACTTCTCCATTTAAGTCCCTTTGATGGAACCTACAGGCTTCATGGAGACCCAGCAACTCTGGAAGAGCTTTCCATCGGTGAAGGACATGGATCCCGCACTGTGTTCCTTATCCCAAGGCTGTTACGTGCTGCATAACCTTGTCTACAGCTCCTGTGCTCGTGTGACCAGCACCCTGACCCGACTGCCATCCCAGGGAGAGGGTTTTGCCTGCTCCCTCTGCCAGCAGCTCCCAGCTGGCAAGGGGATTTCCAATGGTTCTCCTTGGCAGTGAATGCAACGCCCACTCCTTCTATTTATGTCTCTGTACACGTTTTTGAGTGTATTTCCTGAGCCAGATAAGATATTACACTGCTTAATGTAAGTAAAATTAATTTCCATACTATTTAACATGAACTATGTAACCCCTGGGATGAGGTACTGCCTAGTACTCTAAAATATTGATGTTCTTATTCTTACCTGCTCTTGTTCAAAATCCTGGACACCAACACAGTAAACTCTTGCTCCCAGGTCCCTGGATTTCCTTGCCTGTCCCGTAACAGAACAGAGAAATAACCATGTTTTTATTCAACAGGCAGCATGCAAACTTTGCAGGGTATGGCGCGCGTTCCCAGCTCAGGCTCACCTCTTTCTCTGCATACAAGGGAATCTGACCATCTAGCTTGCCATCTGTCAGTGCAATGATGATACTGGAGAACCTCGAGGCTCCTTGCTTCTCAATTTGCATATTGGCCTAAAAACAACAAAAAAAATCATCCAGCTTAAAACTGCACCTGAACTTCTAACCATGATGCATCTTCTAAGCATCAAATACAGCATCTGAAATAACACTGTCTCATCCTCAAACCCATCTCTCGTGACAATCCTCTGACTGCCTTGAACTCAATACCAGCAGGGAAATCCCTCACTGGTCCTTTCCAGTCACCAGTGAGCCCATCTCCAAAGACCTGGGGTCACTAAACCATCAATCCCTGCCAACACTCATGTCTTTCAGGCAGATCTCTTCAGATCCACTGTTAACCGTTTCCTTTGCTACCCCCTGGATTTCAAATGCAGTTAGTAGGTTCCAAGTTATAAAAAAATGGCTTAAAAACAATTTATTTTTTTAAAACAACAACAGAACTCTTTGCCCAGCTTTTCAGAACACAGTTCTGTTACCAACACGGCTCCACAGGCAGAGGAAGTACCCATTTGTCTGTAGCAGTGAAAGCTGAGATCCTCACCTTCAGGGCCTGAGCTTTCAGCAAAACTGCACAGTATACTTGAACTAAAAAAAATATCGGCAGTTGGGAACCCCGTAATGAAGAGCATTTGTCTGGCAAGTGCTGCTCTGTGCAGTGAAGTCTCCCCAAGGAGAGCGCTCTAGAAGGCGCTGCAAGCCTGACAGCCCTCCGGAGCTGCGAGTGAGTATTTACCATGTCATTGGTATGCTGGGTTAGCTCTGAGATTCATGACACAGATCCACGCTCTGCTGCGAAGGATCAAGTCAGAAATTCCATATGGTAAATTCTGTGATGGCTAATTTCTGCATGGCATTTGCACATGTCTGGGCAACCCTGGGACCACTTCAGCAATGAGTAAGATTTGAGTGTAACAGACTGAGGCACACAATCAATCCATTTGTGTTACAGGTTGTTAACCAAAGGGTAAGAACAGAGGACGTGTTGATTGCAAGAAGACAAGTAAAACCTACCTGTTTTAGTCCTTCGTGTATGTATGTCTCACCTGCTGGTATCACCTCCTCCAGATCCTTAAGACCTTTCTTGATTTTCTCTCTGCAAACAAAAAAAGGTAAGACACAGTGTGATCCAAAATGTGGAACGGGGGGGGAGTTTATCAATTGAAAAGGTAGTATTGATCCTAAAGGAGATCTGAAATGAAAAGCTGTCTATTAGAGCCTTTGGCTGAGATCCCACGTGGAGGCAGGTTGTGTATTTGCAGCAGGACTGGCACTGAGGTATTTCAGACCTAACACAATATGCCTCAGTGACTCAAAGAGCTCGAGTAGAGAAAAATGTTCAGGTGGAGCAGATATTGTAGAGAGGGGGCAAAGCCTCAGAATTACGCAGCCCAGTGAAAATTCTGTTACACTGTGTATTTGGCCCAGCTAAACCAATTTTGCTTCAAATCACATTGCAATTGAAGAAGGAATCCTCTAAAACAGCACTTCTATCCTGACGTTCTTCTGGGTCAATATGGAGGAATTTAATCAGGTAGAACTGAACTGCAAAAAAAATTTTTGCCCTTAAAACAAGTATCAATAGGCAATTGCAGGATTTGCAAGACATGTTTTGTACCCAAGGAAAAGGAGTTGGATTGAGGGCAGCTTTTCATTTCTGGGTCTCACTACCTTTCTGTATGACCTTTGCTAAGATGTCACCCTTACACAGGTCAGCGCTCACTTAGACTTAACAGGAGAATATGGTTGCACTGTGATTTCTCACGGACACTGGAGCAGATCCATCTGTGAGATGCTCACTGACTTAGGAGGATGAGAGTGGAGAAGTTGGTAGACAGCACGACAGGAATGATTTCCAGTGAAATCAGCACCAGTGGGGGGAAAAAAAAGGCAGAGATGCTTTTTGTGAAAAATCAAATCTGGAGGGTCTTTAGTCTTCTGTAAACACATTTCCAGTAAAATCCATGGAAAACTGTGGTAGGAAGGGGCAAGTGAAAACTAAATAGGGACAAAATTTGGGCCAGAATATATAGAACACTAAGACAAACCTAGGTGAGAAAGAGGAACCCAGCAGGGGTGAGGAGACGGAGGGGAAATACATGGCAGGATGCGTGAAAGCTTTCCTTAGGCCAGACCAAATGAGAAAGAATGCATATGCCACACTGCCTGAATGCCACCCACTCATCATTTGTTCCACAAATGGGCTTCCTCTATGTTTAGCAGCTCTGTTCTAAAGTACAATTCATAGCTAGAACAAGCTCCCCATCACAGGATCACAGAATCGGGGAGAGGAGGGGTAAAAAGGAGAGATGTGGCACTGCATGTATGGAAGGGAAGAAGTTATGTAAGATAATACAATCTGCTCGATCCAAATATTTTACATTCAGCATCTATAGAAACAACTTGCAAGTGATTATGTATGAACGCAGATTATAAACCACAGAGTTGGAGCTTGCCAGAAATGAGTGGCAGCACATCACAGGCGTTAGTGCTCTGCTGCCAAGAAACAAGCAGCAACTCAAGTCCCAGTTTTCTGAAACAGATTTCATTTTGCAAAAATAGCTTTTGTACAATCAGTTCGGTTTTATTTATCTGCAACATCTTGTGACCCGGTCGTACAGAAATCTCTGGTGTTGCCAGGCCTCTGCCTACAAAGGGTTCCAGGAAAATCTTTGGCAGCATGAGCTTTTGTAGCTGCATTTAATCAGTCACCATTTCTTTCCCTCAGGGCACAGCCTCACTAGACAGATCCAGCCAGATGTGAACCAACTCCAGGCATGCTCTGAGTCAGTCAGGGACGAGCGAGTCCTGGTCTGGCTGTCAGAAGGTCAGGGTGGGTGCAGGACTTGGGCTGAGCAGGCAGCAGGAGAGGAGGACTCTGTCATGCTAAAACTTGCCCCCAGCCCATTTGGAAGGCAGGGCAGGGTAGCTCGTGTCTGCCTGCACCATTCTGGTAATGCGACTCTGCAGTCAACCAGCCACAGCATTGGGGAACCCCATTCCTGCTCTTCAGTGCTCTCACAGCTTGCCCTTCTCTAGTTTCTTTACTAACTCCTGGTAGCCACAGAAATCCCCGGAGAAGGCCTGGTTGTGTGACTCATCTGTACTGAGACAGCAGAGTCCTGCCCTCAGCCTGGGTGCCTGGACATGGGGCAGCACAGCTCAGCAACAGGAACAAAGGCTGAGGGGCTGCTGGCTTTGTGGTGCAAGTCAGCCAAGGGAGTGAGGTGGAGAAGGCAAAACAGAAGCAGCAACTCGCAGCCTGCCTGTGTTTGGGCTGAGCATGTGCAAATTTAATCTCTCCTCCCAACTCAGCATATGTGCTGCAGCCCATTGCTGTGTTTTAGCACAGGCACAACTAAGTTTTAATAGCTAGCCTGTCTGGTCTTTCTCTGAGCTGTCTAACTGCCTCAGACAGCTCTTGCAGCAGCAGCCAGACAAACTTTGCAGGTGTTACATCCATGCAGTTTCCAGAAGGGGTGTTCTTAGCTCTGGGTGTGGGGGACAGTGTCCTGTATGTCCCTCCCATGCTGCATTCCAGCTACTGAAGTGCTGGAATCTTGACCTATCTCAGTGTGTTGAGCGTACAAGCACTGTCAGGAGATGGTGGCTCTCCCTGAGCATGTATTTATGGTGAGGAATGAGGCTGCATGCTGCGAGGCAACAGGCTGATCTCTAACCAAAGGAGACAAACAAAACAGGTACTTGGGGTTTGCTGCTAAGAACAAAGTACAGTAAACAGGAAAACACACCAACTTGTTAGTGAAACCAAGAAGGGGAAGTGTTCTTTGACAGAAAAAGGGACGGCTCCATCCCAGATGAGGTGAGCTGTCATAGTGGTGAAAAGAAACCCCATAGAGCAGCCTCCTCAGATGTGTCATTTGGAGGACTTTGATGCTTTCTATGCCTCTTAAATACTCCAAAGGGTTTGGTTCAGTTATAATAATTTTTCTACCTCAGACTTGAAGCCTCCCGCACGGACTCCAGATGGAATCCATGTCCGTGGCTGACTCTACTGTCCTTCATACACGCAGCAGAACACACTCTCTGCAGATGGCTGTGCTTTGGCAAGCTGCTTGGACCCAGGAGCAGGGGTAGCTCGTGTGACAGAGAACCCAACTGCATCCATGTCTGACAGTCCCCTGTGAAACCAGGAGCAGCTGGAGAGCCGCCAGACTACGGACAAGCACGGTATGGTTCAGTTGGGCGTGTACCAGGGACTCAAGTGTCCTATTTTAGCACCTTCATCAACACCATCTCCAACAAGACTTGCACCCAGGCAGAGGCAGAAGGGCTAGTCCTGGTCACTGGCACCAGTCAGTGCTGCAGAGGCAGGTTTACAGCAACCTGGACTGGTGCTGGCCAGCACAGTTGGCCGAAACAGCAGAGGCCATGTTGTGCCAGCTGGATGGTATTGGTGAGTGTATCTGCTTTCCCAAACCACTTGCTCTCCAACAGTGAGCCTCAAATGTGAGTGCACCAATCTTTTTTTACCACTTAGTGCATTTTCCAGCTGAACTTTAAAGGCTTGTGTGTCCCAAATGGGCTGTAACCATTGTGAGAAGGCTTTTCCATCTGAGTGTTGTTGTTATTCCATGCATTTGTTATAGCACTTTGTGTGCTGTGATTAACAGTGACTTCTGTTTCCAGACTTAGTCACAGAACATTGTTCATAGTCACAAAATATTTGGGAATTTGGGGTCTTTGGCGCTATGATGTGGCTTTCTTTGTATCCCCAGCTTTATTGTGCAGTACACCCAGCAAGAACTTTGTACAAACAACCAGAAGCCAAAGGCTTTTGAAACAAAAAATTCTGCCTTACTTTGATCTAACTACTAGGAAGGACTTGTGGTTTCTTGACACTCAGGAATTAGCAAGGAAGTGAGGGCCGAACTCTGCCTGCAAGTCCAGACTGCATGGAACAAACTGAGGCCATAATAGCCCAAAATCACCCCTCCACAATTGCACTGTACTTGGCATCCTCATCATGTGGGAGGAACAACATAGGAGCCAGACAGTTTCTGTGTTTTCCCTCTGCTGACTTCTTTAATATTTAAAAGTATTGCTGTTCCAACTCTAGCTATCCATTCTTACCTATGTAGATATGGTCACAGTTACTGGTCTTGTCCATTCTTCCTGTCATTCCTTCTGAAAAGTAAGGGTGGCACTTTCTTCCCCCTTCCATGCTCACAAAAGCATCAGCCAACCCTGCACTAAAGCCAAGTTCTGTGCTTTAAATGAAGCTTCTGAGGAAAAACACGGCTCTACCCATGGCTCCAACCCTGACACAGACAGGCAATGAAAAAGGCACTTGTGCTCCCGTGGCCAAGTGCCAGCATTCTGCCCTGCCTTCCAAGTGGTCTGTGTGCTATCAGTGCTAGCTCTCATGCTTGATAAGGAACAGGCCACTGACAGGCCTATTGTAATGGAGAGAAAGGACTTCATTGACTTCAGCAGGCCCCAGAATAGGCTCAAGTGTCCTCTTCTGACCCTTCTCAAGCCATCTGGAAAAATGGCTTATAACCTTGCCTCTGCCCACAGAGCACAAATCCAGTATCCTAGTCTGGGTGGGGGGAAGTGGCTGTTCTCAAGTCAGATCACTGTGCAAATGCTAAAACAGGAGGCACTTAGAATTGGATTTTTAGGCATCTTGGATGTCATTGACATTTCTGTAGCATGAATTGTGTATGTTGTCAATGACAGGTCTTTTCAGAAAGTCTTGCACTTATTGTTATGTATTACTTAAAACAAACAAACCAACAAAGCCACAGCGGAAACTAATCAACTGTGGCAGGTCCCATTTTGCACTGACCTACTAAAAGAAGCAGAAAGGAAAGACCATCTCACTTTCACTCTGCCACAGTTAATTGGAATGATTCCTAAGTGGTTTATCCACATTTCCAAAATCCAGACAGTTACGTGCTGCAGTAGCTTCTGGACACAAGGGAGAGAGAGAGGAGGTCATTGTGTTGGTTTTGACAGGGCTGAGAGAACACTGAAGGACTCTCGACAGGAACACCACTGTCCTCTGCTGAAAGCACTCTTTCCACAAGATAGTTTCCAAATTTCTGTGATTTCAGTAATTACTTTGGCAACTTTCTCTTCTCTATCTGATTTCCTCCTTCTGTCTCCCCACGCCCACCCTTGAGCTATCCCAGCTGCTAATCCTTACTTGCTTTACCAATCAGAGTAAGCAGCCTTGAATGCCAACGCCTTTGAAACCATCAGCTGAAAGAAGAGTTCAGGCACATCTGTACATCACCACAGTGCCAGGAAGACCTCACACCCTTCCAGTGGCACCAATTCCACTGTCTAAACCAGATTCTGAAGTCCTGATTAGGAAATACAAAACAGAATACCTCCCTTATGTGAGATTACAGGAAACATTTATGCCTTTCCTAGACATGAAAAAAAATCTGAAAACTTATCTACGGACTTGGCTTTACAACAGTAAATGCAAGAATCATTCCCCTGCTGTGCCAAGGGAGATGCAGAGTCATGCAGAGATGAAAACACTACTGCTAGTTGTTCTGCAAAGCAGTGGCAGAGTTAACAGCAAGCATTTCTTTCCCATCATTCCACTCCTTCCTCTTTTATGAGGCTGTCCATTGTTACGATCACAAAATTAAATCAATTCTGCATGGAGGATTCATGAGTAGCTACTTAGAAGTAACAGTTGCTGTTGTTCCACATCTGTTACTGCTCCTTGGTTGGGTGTGAGCCCTGGAGGGGAGCAAGGGGGAACTGGAAAAGCAGTGCACTCACCTGTCTCCAGTGAGCGGCATAATGACGTGTGCCTGGGTGGAAAACACGATAAACGATAATCTCATCTTGGGGCTGCAGAAAAGGAAAAGAGGGAAAAATATACATGTCAGAGAAACATACAGGTGCAGAGCATTTCATTCATTTATTCAAGCTTCTTGCACACTATCTTTATCTTCCTGCTTCCTAGGAACATACTTTCGAACTACAAACCCAAAAGGAGAGGAATTGAAAGATTTTTGCTTATTCTCTCTCGCTTGACTTGACTCAGTGAACTTCAAGGATATGATCTCCCCACACAAAGAAGGTAACACACATCCCTTGGTGCTGTTGTGGTTGCTGGTGTAACACAAACATAGACTCAGAGTTCCCTCCTGCTCTGGGTATTAACACATTTCCCCTTCTTTCCAGGCTGTTGGTGTCATTTTCCAACTGTGCTTTTTGGTTATCACATCACCCCAGACACAGAACCAGGGCCTGATGGCTGCCTCAGCCCCCAAAAAAACAGCACATAAACTCTTAGGGTGAGTCTGGTTTTGTTTCAGTGACAGAGAGCTGTGATACTTGAGATCAACTTTCCTGAAAGTACCCACAGAAATGCCACTGGAAAAAGAAATACTGTACAAATTGACTGAATTCAATCTTTTTTTCAGAAGCTCTCCTGTCTCTTTGAACAAGGTTGCAAAGAAGCATATAATTAGCAGTGGAAAATGTTAAAGAATTGCCTGATGCTCTGGAAGCCCAAGACAGGAACTTTTCTAAGGTAATTTGTAGCATCTCTCCTACCTGCTTTGAATTTTTATTCACTACAAATCCAATATATTCAGTAACTTTATAGTTCACTGGATATGCGTATCAGCATTAACTAACAGGTTAATAATGTTTGTAACGACGTAACACTTGCAGGCTGAATGACCTTATGTTTTCAGTTCACTGATGTCAGTGATGCAACTTAAAACTATTGACATGGTGGGAATGCAAGTATTACATGCACAGAATAGCACAGACCTTGGATTTAAGATCCATCCTTGCAGTTGATCCATAATGTCTCCAAGTACAAAAATCTGAAATGGCCTAAATTAAATTAAAATCGAAACCATGGGCTTAGCAATCTTTTCAGTTGCCAAATACTTGCAATCCCCATCTCTGGGAGTTGCATCACTGCCCAGAGAGATGCATCTCTGTGTGCAATGACCTCCAAGTCGTGTTTTAGCAAACCTCTCTTTAGGACCACCACGGAACTACCCTCTGCACAAGCCATCCCATCCCTGCTGTGCTCTGCAGGCACTGGGACAGTGGCACCATAAGGCAGCCAGACCTCTACGCAACTGTTGCAAGATGGAGTGTCACTTGGCTGGAGAAGATGCTGAATTGAAAGATTTTCACTGTACAAGCACCTGCCTTCTAAGGGAGGGCAAATGTTGTATCACTTAGCCCAAGAAGTGCTGCTGCAGTATCTCCTCAGGCTCTATTTTTACCTTTTTTTTTTTTTTTTTAATTCTAGACCTTACAAAACAACTTTCAAGTTTGTCACTCCCCTTGACAGAAGTTTTAAGAAGTTTGCTTTTTACAAGATGAAAACAAACTATATTTAATTTTACAAGCTTAATTGTACCTCTCTTTTAGGAAGACAAGATCACAACTGCACACTGCACTTTGTTTTCCTTAACAAAACCTACCACAGTGTCTCTGCCTGTGTCTGAGAGGACTCCCTTGGTTTATTTTGAGTTTTGTTGTTTTTTAAAGCAAAATGCTGCATCCCAGCAATCCTCAGCTGTTTGTGCTGAGCAGTCAGTCAGGATTCACAGCAGGGAGCAGGACTTGCCAGACAACACTGCTGGCAGTAACGAGTTAATTACAGGTATGAACAACAAATGCACTGTTATATGGCATGGGCTTCCTCTGGGTTTCAGCTTTTCCACTGTGTTCTCTCCCTTCTGACCTGCACCATGTATTTATGCATATAGAAACATGTATTCCAAATGCTGCTTTATATAGATCTCCAAACGCAGCATGGGAGCAGCACTCCATCAAAAATGAGGCATGTGGCTTGTGGAAAGTTTTTTAAAAAAATCAAATCACATCTGAGAGTAATTTTAGCGTTTAAGTATTTAAAGTTGCATATTACCACCTTTTTGCTGTGCTCCAAGCACGAGAAAATTAAGCTAAAGTTTCCAACATTTTCCAGCACTTTGGGTCTCAGAAGCCAAACTTTATGGTGTCTGTGAAACACATCCCCTAAGCTTGCAAAAGCACGGGGGGGTGTTTATCACAGCCCGGAATTACCGCAGCATCACCCCGGGTGTTACAGGCAGCACCACGCACCTCACAAATCTTTCTGTCAGCTGATTTACAAAATCAAATATCTCACGCCAGTTCGTTGCCACGCTCCCAGATCTGAAAGAGAAAAAAGCACAGCACATGAGCGGCCTCATCTCGGGGAGAAATTTATGATATTCACTGTTCCAAACACCCGGAGTGACAGCCAGCCCGCCGAGGGACGGCGGACGCCGGTAAGTTAGTCGCGATTTGTCGCTGTCCCCCGCCGTGAGGCGGCCCCGACCCGCCCCGGCCCTGAGGGCGACCGCGGCTACGAACCACCCCACAACAGCCCGGCGAGGCGCGGAGGGGCGGCAGATGCTGCGGCTTTCGCTCCTCCAACAAGGCCGGCCGCAAACGCAGCACCAGGAGAGCTTCCAACGCCCCTCTCCGAACCCCCGACCCGCCGGTGTGCGCCGCGGCCCCGGCGGGACCTTCCCGAACTTCCCGCCCGGTGTGTCCCCTCAGCGCGCCCCCCGGCCCGGTGTGTCCCCTCAGCGAACCTCTCCCGCCCCTCAGCGCGCCCCCCGGCCCGGTGTGTCCCCTCAGCGAACCTCTCCCGCCCCTCAGCGCGCCCCCCGGCCCGGTGTGTCCCCTCAGCGAACCTCTCCCGCCCCTCAGCGCGCCCCCCGGCCCGGTGTGTCCCCTCAGCGAACCTCTCCCGCCCCTCAGCGCGCCCCCCGGCCCGGTGTGTCCCCTCAGCGAACCTCTCCCGCCCCTCAGCGCGCCCCCCGGCCCGGTGTGTCTCCTCAGCGCGACTCCAGCCCGGTGTGTCCCCTCACCGCCCCATGGCCGCCCCTTCAGCGCACCTCTCAGCGCCCCATGGTCGCCCTTCAGCGCTCCTCCCGCCCGGTATGTCCCCTCAGCACGGCCCCCTCGCCCTTCAGCGCTCCTCCCGCCCGGTATGTCCCCCCAGCGTGGCTTCCCGGCCCCTCAGCGCGCCCTTATCCCGGTCTGTCCCCTCAGCGAACCTCTCCCGCCCCTCAGCGCGCCCCCCGGCCCGGTGTGTCTCCTCAGCGCGACTCCAGCCCGGTGTGTCCCCTCACCGCCCCATGGCCGCCCCTTCAGCGCACCTCTCAGCGCCCCATGGTCGCCCTTCAGCGCTCCTCCCGCCCGGTATGTCCCCTCAGCACGGCCCCCTCGCCCTTCAGCGCTCCTCCCGCCCGGTATGTCCCCCCAGCGTGGCTTCCCGGCCCCTCAGCGCGCCCTTATCCCGGTCTGTCCCCTCAGCGAACCTCTCCCGCCCCTCAGCGCGCCCCCAGTCCGGTATGTTCCCTCAGAGCTCCCCTAGCCCGGTGTGTCCCCTCAGCACACCATGGCCGCCCCGCGCGCGGCCCCTCCGATCCCCGAACAAAAGCGGCGCCGCCGCCGCCCCCCCGATCCCCGATGGCGGCGATCACCGCCCGCTCTCCCGTCTCCCTCCTCCCTTACTTGTCCAACACGAAGTACATATCGAAGGCTCCGTGGCACGACGGCTCGTCCGCGGCCGGCACGGCGAGGGCGGGCGGCGGCGGCAGCAGAAGCAGCAGCAGCAGCGGCGGCAACAGCTGCAAGGGCACGGCCTCCGCCATGGAGCCTGCGGACAGTGCAGGCGGGCGCTGCCGTCCTGCCGCTCGCCGGAGTGGCCGCCCGTCTCTGCTGCCGCCGCCGCGGATGGCCCGGCGCGGCCCGGCCCGGCCCTCCGTCCCTCCCTCCCCACAGCGCCCGGGGCGGGGGCCGGGCCGGGCCGGGCGGGCTCGCGCCGCCCCTTCGCCATGGCGACCCCGCGCTGAGGGGTTCGTGTTGTCACCGCCTCGCTGCCAGCGTGCCAGGCAGGGATCCAGCCCCAAATAAATGTAATGTTGACGGGGTTGTGTGTACAAACACCTAAGTTGGGGGGGGAGGGGCGGCGTGTGTGTGTGTGTTAAGCAAAAACGACGAAAAAATGACCTGGCGGGTATCGTGTGTCTCCCGCAGGCCGTGGAGGTGAATCGGACACATCACCTGCTCCAAAAAGGATCTCGAGGCTCTTCCCCCCTCAAGAGGAGATGAGGAAGTCGGAGTCAGAGTCATCCTTTTGGAGAGCTTTCCTTTCATCTGATTTCATCCCGTTTCCTGCCATCTCTGGACGGTTTCCTGAAGCCACAGTGCTCTGACCTGATGTCTCCGTGTCAGAGCCTCCTCTGTGCAGGTCCAAACACCAAACCAAGCGTCCCTGTGATGCAAGTTGGAAATTTTGTGTAAGTCTATGGGCCAACAGTGATTTATGTCAGCCAGAGATCTGGCTCATGAACTTCTTAATGCCTTACAGAGCAGCAAGGCTAAAGGGCAAGCAAGCAGCATTTTACAGTCCCTGTGGATGCACAAAACATGGAAGATTAAGGTCAGAGCAACCTGTGCTTTGCCAAAGACCTAACCAAGCAAAAGGCCGTGCAGTGCTGCCTCTCCCTCTCCTCAGAGGCGGCAGAGCAGGCTTGCTGAGCTTCCCAAAAGCAGCTGCACTCCAGCTTTCCAAGCTGCATGAGCCACCCCCAAGCACTCCCCTCGCCTGGGAGTATGTGTCACGTTATCCAGATGTTGGAAATCTTGCTTTAGGCACATAAGACTCACTGTTTGGAATGAGCCACCCCTGCCAGTTCACTCTGTTTCCAAGTGTGTGAATTCCTCTTTTAGGCTGTGGTTTCTGCTGAAGTTGCAGATAAATCATGCCCATTTTGCCACAGTGAGTGGATGAGAGGGAGATGGGTACAGAGGACATACAGGGCAGCGGCTCGTGGCTATTTGCCTGTGTTTGGCTTCATTCATAGAAGCACCCAGCCTCCTTTCCTGGTTCCCAGAATTCACTCGGCGATGCTTGGCTCTTTCCCAGCCTCCTACAGCATCCCAGCACCACGTAAACCTTGGCCCGGGGTGCCCAGCCGCAGTGGGACAGGCGTGTCCCGCTGTGTGCACACACAAACACTAGCAAAGCAGCCTCCTGGAGCTGGGCTGATATCTTCCTGATATCCAAGGAGCTGGATGGAGCCTCAGCAGCTGGCCAGTGCTGAGGCAAAGATGGTGTTGCAGCAGCAGGAGGGGACGAGGCTGGTTGCAGACCTCTGCCACCAGCTCTTCTGCTGCCTCTGGGTATTGGCTCCACATCTGGAGAAGCAACAGCTTAACCCTCGCTCCTTGACCTGTTGGTCTGGAGTGGAGCTCACAGGGCCTTCTTTGCACTGCTTTCTTGTACTGTGGTATAGCCTGGTGGCTGGGACAGCAGGGAAAAGGGAGGAACTAGAGAGGAACTGTCCTCAGTTGTTTAAAACAGAAGTCTTAAATAAATGCAGCTTTAAAGTAACCCAGGACTAGAAGCAGAAGTTTTCGCATGGAAGGTCAATGTGCAGATGAACATAAGTCCACTGCCAAGATTTACTGCAGATGAAGTAGTAAACAGAACAGCTTACAGCACCTTTGGGGTTATACAGATCCCTTCTTTGTCTCCAGCCTTTGCAGATGATTTCCCCACATGTTGTCCCTTAACATCGACCCACTCCCACCTTTTTTGGCCCAAGCCAGATGGGAAGACCTCAGGCAAGCGGCATGAGTGCCGAACTGAACTCTGCTTTTCAGGAGTGAGCAGTTGGAGCAAAAATCTCCCTCAGTGTAACCTGGCTGTGAGCCTGGCCTGGCCGTGGGTCCTTGGGAATGCTGCAGCAAAAGGTGGTGTTTGAGGGTGGGAAATCCTTCAGTACTGGGGTGAGGTCACCTCAGGACCAGAGTCAAACAGCAGCTCGGGGGCCACACAGGCTGCCCTTTCCATATGCTATAGGAGGCCAGGAGGGCTTTGTTCTGGTCCAGGACACCTCTGCCCAACAGCTGTGAGCCAGGCTGCTTTCTGCAGGATGCTCAGCAATTGCCAAAATTTTGTCTGGGAAAAATGGAACTTGGGTGTGTCTGTTTGTGCAGCTACAGTGCTGATTAATTAAATCTCCTTTCTGACTAAGGGCCAGGGTTGCCATTCTGCCAGGTGGCCCAGAAGCACTGGAAAGGGAAAGGGGAGAGCTGGAGGTTCCGCTCCACAGCACTTGCAGACACTGTGAGCCGTGCAAACCTAAGGTGAGGTGATGCTGATGGGAACCACTGAGCCATTCCAGCTTAAAACAGAACCTGACTTTGAGCAGACTATATGAAAATATTTTCCCTCACATGGAGGTCTCATGCTTTGTTTAAAGGAAGAGGAAGCAGAAGGACTCCAGCAGTTATACAACATGCAGGAGCTGTCTGGGAGCTGCCTCCTGAAGGATTAGGTACAAATCCTTGTATGCTTTACAGCTGCAGCCTCATGTCTCTGCTCATCCTGTAAAGTAGTGTAGAAATGAATAAATAACAAGGACAGCATTAAGTAACACAGGAGAAGAGGAGGCTCAGAGGTGACCTCAGCACTGTCTAGAACTCCCTGAAGGGAAGTTCTGGCCAGGTGAGGGTTGGTCTCTTCTCCCAGGCACTCAGCAATAGGACAAGGGGACACAATGGGCTCAAGCTCTGCCAGGGGAAATTGAAGTTGGAGATCAGAAAAAAATTCTTTGCAGAGAGAGTGCTCAGGCATTGGAATGGGCTGCCCAGAGAGGGGGTGGATTCACCCTCCCTGGAGGTTTTTAACCTGAGATTGGCCGTGGCACTGAGTGCCATGATCTGGTAAAGGGACTGGAGTTGGACCAAGGGTTGGACTTGATGATCTCGGAGGTCTTTTCCAACCCAATTGATTCTATGATTCTAGGAGCTCTTGTGTCCCTGTGGTGTTGCATGCATCATCCAGATGGAAAGTATCTGTCTAGACAAATCTGGGAATTATGCAAGCTCAGAATTCCTGAGTAACCTTCCTTTCTAACATCATGAAACATTTTCAGTACCCACTGAAAATACACATGAAAACACACGGAGGAAAAAACCTTAACTCTCTGAAAACTAGGAAACCTGAGGACTAGAAATATGTTGGAAGAGGGAAGGTGTAAATGTGTGAGTAATGTTCCTGTTGTGGTGCAGTGGCCCACGGGCTGCCCTGAGGAGCTGGGGATGATCCCTGGTACTCACTCCTGTCTCAGCAGAGGTGGACCAGGCTCTGTTATCCTTTGGTGTGATTCTCTGATGCCCTGGATGGGGCACAGAGCTGCTTGTTTCCACAGTGCTCAGATGAGCAGAAGGAATGAAAACAAAGAGGGAAATATGGGCTGCCCTGGTGCAAACCACCACAGAATAAAAATAAACCCCTCCTGGCCCAGGAGAGCAAAAAAGGCAGAACAGAAAACATGGAAGTGCTGCTCTGGCATGGGAGGTGCAACTGGCTCAGAGGAGCACCCAGGGCTCACCAGGGTGGGAGCTCAGTGCAACTCTGGAGCTGTGGTGACCCTTTTTGGTCTTGTCAGGAAACAGAGGAGCCCAGAGGAGACAGATGAAAGGAGTAGGCAGGATTTCTCCCTGCAGACCAGTGCATCCCCAAAAAGGGCTGGCATGTTTCTGAGGACTATATGGAGAAAAATAATTTTTAAAATAACGCAGGTCATGATTCCACAGCCACCCAGTTTGGGACAGAGTTTTCATTAACTCCAGAGGAACAGTATCAAAGCCTCCTGTGGTGCATCCAAATAGAAACATCACTTGTGCTCAGTTTAGGGTCACACTGGGTGAAAAGAGGCAAATATTTATCCGCTCAGCCTGATGCCTTTGTCACTGCAGGAGAGAGAGAGAGAGAACATTGTGCTGTGAAGCCAGTTGTGTCCTCCCAGGACTAGAAGAGAATAAGGAAAGAGCAACTGGAAGGATGAATGATAAAACAACTGTTTGTACTACTGTTAGGGGCAATTAGGTCAATGTTTATGCAGGGCCAGTGGACTGCAGCAGGACAGTGCGCCCAAGCCGCTGTTGGATCAGCAGCCCAAAAAGCAGATGTGCCAATTTCCTGTCCTTGATGATGATGGGCCCTAATTACGCCAGAGCTGTGGCAATGTCCTTTCTTGTCTATGACCTCTAATTTGGTTTCATGAAGTCATCTGTGCCAGGTTCTTCCAGCGTGCAAGGTTGGGTGAGGAAGAGTCACGGAGAGCCGTGTGCCCCACAGCAGCAGCAGCAGCAATGCCCACGCAGCTGGCCTGTCCTTTGACCCAACAGAATTCAACTGTGAGCCTAACAAAAGTCCCTGGGATTTGGGTCTGTTCCTTGTCTTGCTTTACCTCTGGCAGGTTATCATGCCTGTTTGTGAGGAGGTGTGGGCTGGAGGGGACATTCCAGGAGGAATGTGGATGCTCTGTAGAGACCAGCTTGTTTGTTTATTTGGGGAGAAATTTTGGATGTGGGATAAAAACACACTCCTCTATGTTTTTTCACCAGGAAGATTTCTTTGCTGCTATTGCTACTGGTGCTTCTTCCAGCAAATTTTCACTGTTTCTTTCTGTGGTTTTTGCCACTTTATTTGTAATTTTCTTCCCCTTTTTTCCTCCTTTTCTTTTCCTACCTACAATTTGAGGAGTTTCCCAGTTGAGCATTTATTTTAGTAATTAGGTTTTTTGTGCAGGTTCTGCTTTCCTTAGGTGGAGATCACTGCTCTAGGTTGCTTCTGGGTGCACCTGCCGCTGCCAACAGCTGTTTGTTGTTCCCTGATGGTGGGTCTCTGATATTAAGGGCTGTACCTGGAGGTTCCCCTCTTTTTTTTCCTGGGGATCAGCTGGGTGATATGCTGCTGGTGGGAGAGGGTTGTGCCTGGAGCTGGGCACACAGAGCAGGGAGAGGTAGAAATACTGCTCCTGGGATGTGAGGGATGTGCAAAGGGAGCAGGAGGAAGATGTGGGACTGGGATCTGTCCTAGAGGAGCTTTGTGGAGGAAAGAGCTGAAGGAGGGGTTGGGACTGTGTAGCACAAGGAGGGGCAGGTGAGGAAATAGCAGACCTTTGGTGGAGCTTGTGTTATGATGTGCCTGCAGCTAAGAGTCAGGACACAGGAGAGCAGAGCTGGCTGGAAGTGGTGCTGCCATGAGAGGAGATGGAGGCTCCAGAGTGGGGCTGGGTAGCAGCTTGTGGTACCAGGAAGTTGGGGAAGGATTCTTCCTCTGCTTTTTGGTAGCAAGTGAGGAAAGGAGCACTGTGGAGTGAGACTGCAGGTTCTCGGCATGCAGGTCAGGGTGGTGGGGGCAGGAGAGCCCTCAGGGTGGGTCAGACAGCTCAGAGGTCCCTGTGGCACAGCCAGCATGGGGAGAGCAGAGCCTCCAAGTGTCCCTGCTGGTCCAGGATGCCCTGTGGGCACTGAGGGGAATGGATATGGGATCTCTGGGGAAGGGCTTTCCCTCCCTGGGTTCAGAGCTCCAAAGGGACAGGGTGACGGGCTGGCTGCGTGCCTGAGGCTGGGAGGGGCAGCAGCAGGATGTAGAACAACTTTGTCACTACAAAGCCAGAGCTGAGTACTGAGCAGGGCAGCCCAGTTGACTCTCATGAGAGGTTTTAAGACCTGACCAGTCAGAGGCCTAAGCTTTGGTTTGGGTTTGGTGTTGTCCATGCTTTGAGCAGGAAGTAGGACCATCAGAGGTACTTTCCAGTCTAACTCGGGTGTTTTCCTTCTTGCCTGCACCTCTTCCACTCAGCTACAGTCCTGTGTTCCACTGCCTTGTGCAATGTCAGATTGCTGAAGACTCGTACACCAACCTGCCAATTCCAGCTAGACCTTCTGGAGGATGTGCTCTGTGAAACACCACATATAGGAGGTAGGTTGGGATTTTATTGCGGTCAGCCCCTGTCTGTGCTGCTGTCAGACTGCAGGGCAGGAAGGGTGCCTATGGGAGTGTTTGCTGGCTGAGTCAGGACCCTGCCTGGTTATTTACCAACTGAGCTGCACCAGTTACACAGTGTACGTCAGCCTTACTTGCCCTGTTCGTGTGAGCTGCTCCCCCAGCTGCCTGGATGACAAGTGCCTCTGTACATCAGTGTGACTGTGCTGGCCCTCAGACAGGAGGGAGGTAGCTGGGATGTATCTTATCTGACTGGTGTTTACATCTGCCTCACTCTGAATTACCTTTTCCTCAATTTCTCCACACTTAAGAAGTTTAGCTTGTACTATATCGTGAGCTGTACTCGTGTCCTGTTGTCTGTCATCCAAAATATTATCTTTTTCTCTTCCTGTGTCTGGGAAGGTAGGATGGCTGGAGGTGGAGCAGTGTTGTCTGGATTGCAGGCTCGTTTTCCAGCAGTGGTTGTTGGCAGAACAGAGAATGCAGTAATTTCTAAAGGTGGAAGGGTCATGTCCCTTTGCCCAGGGATGGGCAGGTGAAAAGTGGCTTGGTAAGGGCTTTGTGTTTTCATGTAGAAGGTGGCATACTTGGCCTTGCTTTGGGGCAACAGGCATGGTTGACATACAGTAATAGTCACAGGAAAAGAGCTGAGGTACTAAACTGTCATCCCCACACAGCAGTATTTTAGTGTTTATGTTGAATTCTTGTGGTCTCTGTAAAAGAGCTTTATAAAGGAAACATTTTGTTTAGCAAAGCTAAACCGGAAGCAAAATAGCACAAGTCACCTTTAGAAAAGCACATAGAACAGGGAAGGGGCTTCAGTCCCTGCTGAGGATGTGTGAATAAGATATGCTTTAATTTCCTGGCAAACTCATTTCCTGAGTCGGAGACAGTGGTGAGTCAGCGTGTGCTCACTTGGGCAACTCACCTGGTGGCACAGACAAGTGATAGTACACAAGGTCCTCAGCAGCTCCCTGCCAGCCCTGTGCTGTCCCACCTGTACAGCTGCTCTGAGCTGGAAGTGTGGCAACTGCTCACCAACACTGCCTGTCCTTATCTGCAGGAATAACCCCTATAAATCCTGTCCTATAAATGAAACCGTACTGATCTCAGCTCTCACGAGCTACGTCACAGCCCCTGGGTGAGTGGCAGGGAAAGGCACAGCTGAGTCACCAGCAGGGAGCCAGCACCTTGCTGCCTGCCCCAGGGGAAGCTGTACATGCAAACATCAGCCTTCTTTATCCCTGTCCTGAACCACAGAAATGATCCCTGAGAGTACAGTCTTACACCCTGTACATACTTTTTCGGGTGGGCAGTGACATTAATGCACAGTGTGACACTGAATGTGCATGTTAGAAAGATGGCAGTGAGAGCACTGAGTGGGGCTGCTGTTACTGCAGGAACGAACAGGAACATGGATCTGAGAGATCCAAGTCACCTACAGATTGCCAGCCAGGGTGGGCATCTGTTAACAGGGATCTATGACCACAGCTGTGGCACTGATTCTATATAGTCAAGGCAGCAAAACTTGCTGGTTAATATTCACTTTTCCAGTTTCGCTAAGTGTGCTTATCAGGGGAAAAAATGTGTGGAGGTGTGGAGCATAATGCTGCATTCTGGCAGCCTGGGGGAACTGAGTCTGTACCACATCCCAAGTGTCTGGGTAAATCACCCAAACTAGCCTTCACTTGTATCTGGAAAACAACATAAAAATCATGGGAAGTTTCTCTGGGGCCTTGACTTCGATTTTTTCCCCTGTTCTGCTTTACAGAAACATTTGATGTCTTTGCTGCTGTGTGGTAAGAGACAGTCCCCATCTTTGGGTGGAAGTTTTTTTGGGTGTGAGGTGTAGGAGGGCTCAAATCTCTGCTCATTTGTAGAGATCTTAGGCTTCCTCATATAAGACAGGTGACTAAAAACCACCAAAAGAACACTAAAAAAAAACCCAAACAAACCCCAAACAAAACGGAGTGGGGGAAAAAAAACAAACCAAAGAACAAACCAACCAAAAAAAAACTCCAAAAAACTCAAACCAGTTTCTCAGCTGTTGTGCTGAGGCAATTTTCATTCAGCATCTTATAGAAAGTGTTTCATGTCTTGCAGAATGAAAGTTACTGAATGTAGCTCATCAAGGCAGAATGCTGCAATATAATTTAGAAGCTCATTAGAGATCATAATCACAGTGACAGATGTTGGTGGGAAGTAGGAGCCGTCACAAAGAAAAATAGGGAGCTGTTTGTCACAAGGGTGTTAGTTACATCATTTGGGGACATTTTTTGAGGTATCTAAGGGGGCTGATTATTCCTTGAAGGTTTCTTAGCACATAAATCCCTTGGAAAATAAGAGGAAAGCACTCAAATATTGAAAGGACTTTTCAAGACTTTGCTTCTGACAGTCATATATTGAAATCGTGTCTACTAACCCATGTTGGAACAGTGCACGTGTTTCTCTTAGGTGAGGTTTCTGTGCCACAGCAGCTCGGTGGGATGCAGTGGGATGGCACAAGGTGGGAGAGCTGTGCCTGGGTAGGGAGCCATTGGAGCAGCTGGATTGTACATGTGGCTGGAGCAGGGGCTGGCTCCAAACAGCTGCCCAAAGGTGTTCCTTGCCCCGTTACCAGGGTAAGTGTGAGATCATCTGCAGAGACATGAGCTCTTCCTTTGTGCTACCCACTTCCTCTTGGTTGCATCATCAAGATTGAGACAGATTTTGCAGGAAACCCAACTGATCATGCACACAAGGAGTGGCTCAGAAGTGAGTACCAGAATGAGAGGCATGTTCAGCTCCCTGGGGGTGGAGCAGAGGTCTGTGGGAAGCCCTGGGTGGCAGGGCCAGATTGGGGGTGAGCCCCCATCACCGCTGCTCCTGGCTGCTCTCTGTGCCGTACAACTTGGGAGCACAGAGATGGAGAAAGGGCCTGGGGGCTGGGCCTGGGAAGTAGAGCTACAGGGCCTCAGTAGTGGAAGCAGGTTAACAAAGTCATCATTAGACTGTGCTGGCATGTGGGCTTGCTGGGGTGTGAAGTCAGCTGATGGAATTGCCATCATTGGAATTGCCCAATAACAGAAATTCCCTAGCAGAAAATGAGCTTTTGTTTCTGCAGTGCTGTTCTTCTGAGGTGTTCCATCTGCTTTACAAACACTATGTGACTGAGAACAGCAATGCTTCTGTGAGAACGGCATCTCTAGTGACAGCTTCCAGCTGTCTAGCAGTCAAGAGCAGCCAGGTGTCATGGAAAACCAGGGAGGGAATGATAACCATCCCAGCTACCAAGGGAGGGATGCTATTGCAAGATGGGAAGGGACCACCTAGTTGGATGTTTGGCAGCTGAATGTCCCTATGCAGGGACTGAAGATCTGAACGGGAAGGTGAGGTAAGGTCTTACAAGAGGATAAATCCAAATAGTTTCTTTAATTTCACCTTTGGAACATGGGCTAAACAATTTTGGGCAGTTGGTTCTGCTAATCTTTCAACTTCTCTGTTAGGAAAAGCTAGCAGGGCCTTCTGCAGAGGAGAGCCCAGCAGGAGCACTCTGGGGCTCAGTGTGGTCGTGCCCAGGTCTGGTGCAGCTGTCCCAGCTGTCGTGGCCCTGGCAGGGCAGGAGGGGTTGCTGTGTGCCACAGAATGCAGTCAGAGCCCGAGCTGGTACTGTGGCACAGATGATCTCCATAAACTGTGATGACATTAATCTAATGTATGCATTCCCCTACGAATGTGAATAGCAACAAATACAAATCCTATGCAAATCAGGGCCTTGTGCAGTATGTGCAAATGGCTGAACATCTGAGGACTCAAATATTATATCAGAAATTGTTCACAGACATGCCTGTTCCAAAATTTGCTGTTACATGGCCCTTCTGTGTTCCCATGGGAAGGCTCAGGTAAGGGAGAGATGTGCAGCTGCTCCCCTTGAGCTAAAAGAAGTTTGTGAGCCTAAGCTGGATCCCCTGCTGGATTCTTCCTTCTTCCCTAAGTCTGCAGCTCCTTTCAGATGCCTGGCTGCCTGGAAGGATTCACCCCAGCCTCTGTGCCCCCCCCCCTCCCTGGGGAGAAAGTGGACCTTAAGGGTTCCTCAGAAAAGGAAGTGGCACCCTCTGCCAACTGGCAAAAAACAAGCACTGACATGGGCTGCAGGAGAGAAATTAGTCTCTCCTTCCACAGGAGCACATTTTGGGAATCCCTCTCCCAGTCCTTGCCTGGGTCTGCCAGCTGTGCTCACTGCAGCCCAGGTGTCCAAAAGGGTTTGGGTGTGTAAATGCCCCAAAGGGGCAGGGAAGCTCCTTGAGATGGTGCCTCTCAGGTGAGAAATCTTTGCCTTTCTCCACAGAAAGAGGAGAGAAGAAGAGAGCAGCTGAGAACTTTACCCAAGGCAGCAGGAAAGGAAGGACAGAGTCAAGTTACTGCCCCTCTGCCCCCACCCAGCACCACTGGAAATTCAATTTGCAACAGGAAAAGAAAAAGGTAGGAATATGTGTTAAGTGTGGGAGAGTCCTACGTGTAAAAACAGAATGTAAAGATAGTCCATGGTTTTTGAGCTTTTTTTTTTAAGTTGATGGGGCAAGGTCAGGGGCCTAGGAGGTTTTCACAGTGGAGCTGGATCTTGTTAAACAAGAGGGTGATGGATGCAGGAGTGTTCATAGAAACATCCCAAGAGGAACAGGGGGAGAAGAACTCAGCAGCTCATGTACAGGCAGCCAGAGGTGATGCTCCAGGTGGAGGGACCAGGGTGCAGAGATGTGGACCTCAAGGAGAAACAGGTAGTAGGAGAGGTGTAAAGACGTGTTTTTATAAATATAGAACTGCTCAGGTTGTTCTTCCCTCCTGAAGCCACTGTTGCTGTGCAATCAAGGGAGGGGATTTAGGAGAGGAGCGAGCCTGTTGAGTGTGTTACATCTCTCATGAGCACTGCTCTCCCTTAACAGGCCAGTTTTCTCTGCTGATCTGGAGCTCACAGATGTGATGAGCAATGCAGGAGTACAGTGGTATCCCTTCCAGCTTTCCCCTGCCTACCCTCTCAGTGCCCTCAGCTGCTCCAACAGTTCTAGGTGAGGAAGCTTTCTGCCCACTTTTGTGCTGAGAGAAAACAGTCTCTTTTCTCTTAGGCAGTGGCAAGTTCTGTAGGATGACATCACGTGTACTCGTAGCCCAAGCCAGCAACTACTCCATATATAGCCCTCCTTAATGAAAACCCCCAACCTCTGCCAGCAGGTTAAGAGTTAGGGCCAGCAACCCCTGGTGTGTCAATAAATCTTCATCCTTAGCATATTAAATCCCCAGCCTGCTCGTTCAAGAGGGATTCACAAGAGGTAATACAAGCCTGACCTTTGCTCTGCCATAAACGCCGGTGCACATGAACCAGCTCAATCAACAGGCTCTTTTTTTGGCTCTCTTCCCTCAGGGTAGTTTTTCTTAGCCTGTAGCTGCAGGATCAGTGCAATGTCCTGTCAGCACAGTGCAAGGCACTTGGCTTTCCCTGTCCCCTCCTTTTTCAGCCCTTCAGGTGGTTTTCCCAGGTGTGTCTCCAGCTTTTTGACTCTGTTGGACTGTATTTCCCTCTCCGCCTGATTTATCTTTCAAAATACTCTGCTGTAGTGTTAATTTTTACTGCAGTAAGAGAAAAACATGGCTTCTTTTTGATAGCCAGATTGTATGTTTGTTCTTTTATTTTTGGCTTCTTAGGAGCTTTTTGCCACTTTTCACTTTCTAATTGTCTCTTTTTCCAATCCTGACATTTACAATCAAAGCCAGCATTTCTTACAGCAACTTGTTATCACCTGCTGGCTAGAACAGAGTAGGGAGAAACCACGCTGGCTGAAGGACCTGTGAAAGTAGGAAAACATAAAGGCTTATTTTAAGGTTTTATTTTGTGAAATAGAATAGAAAAAACCCAAGTGTTTAGGGTGAAAGACCTGACTGCATGTAGAGCTCTGGCTTAAGATTTTTAACAGAGTTTTTTCCTGTAGCTTCAGAGGAGCCAAGTAGGAGCCTGGTTCCTATTGCAGGTGGGAAAACCTACCAAAAAGGAGGTGCTGGGGCACCCAGATGGTTTGCAGCTCACGGTATTGCAGTGGGGACTGGCAGGGGACAGGAGGTAACGAGCACGTCTGATGTGCATGCGCAGGAAGTTGGGCAGAGGCTGTGCTGGGCCCAAGACCCCAGTAAGGGAGGTTGTGCTTGCTGAAATGGGATGCTGCAGTGCAGGACTGGCAAAGAAAAGAGCAGCAGTCCTTGATCTCGTGGGAAAAAGGCATCTGTGTGTCTTGAATAATGCTGTCACTTCTGGACACAGATGATTTTTTTCAGGACCTTGTAGGGTGACAGTATTTTTCCAGGAAGATGTTCAGGGAGTCATGGGTTTGTTGCTGGTTTTAACAGCGTAAATTACAAAAGGAATAGACTAAAAATCAAGTGTTGCTCCGGGGCGTTGCTATTTGTCCCCTCCTCCTGATGTTTGCCTGGTCCTCTGGTATCACTGAGAGCCATGGGGTGCTAAGCACTGGCCCTGGTGAGGTACAACAGTCTCACTTCCAAGATGGGAGCGAGCTGCAGTGACTCCCAAATAGGTTTGATCACTCCCAGAATTTCAGTCTTCATGTACACTGATCAACTGAAAGACAGAGGCAGTGGTGGCGACAGGGAATGTTAAATGTTTGTTGTGAATGGTGAGGTCGAATGTTAAGGAGTAACATTTTGAAATCCTTCCTCTCAGCAAGATCCGGGGTGGAGATGACAGGCTCTCTGCAGATGAGAGGAGCACCTGGAGTGGCGCTGCCAGAAATGGTTAGTGGCATTGGGTGTTGATTCCTGTTTGCATGCCGGTGCTGGCTCTGGAAGGAGGGCTCCTGCCTGAAGCCTTTAGTGATGTACAAGTGCTACATGTAGGCTCTGTGCACTGCTCTCACACTTGGGCCTCTCCAGGGAAAGCCCCCAGCCCCAGACCATATCCGTTGTCCCGGCCGCTGGCAGAGCCCTGTCTCACTGGGACCCATATGAGTCCAGGTTAGAGTTTGGCAGCTGCTGTCGACCTCGGACCACGTGGCTGACATCAACTGTTTCCTCCGCAGCTATTGTTTCCTAGAGCCTGTTCCTAAAAGCCTTGTCAGCCTGGTTGCTTTGCATTAGCCTGTGAGTGGGGCCAACCCACCCGTGTTCCCCAGGAGGTTATTCCTGGCTGAGCAGGCTTCAGTCTGCACAACTGGTCTGGTTAAATGCACTTCCCTTCCTTGCTTTCATTCCACTATTGGAACGGGCACTCTCAAGCTGCTGAGATATGGTCTGTCTTTGTTCTGATGCAAGATCTTTTTGTAGGTACAAAATCACCCCAAAAGTGTATCCTTGAAAATAAACCAAATGCCTTTTCTGAATTGCAATTTAAATTGATTTTGATGGAGAGGATGGTGGAGGTGCATACAGAAGAAAAAAAAATCTTTTAAAATGAGAACTGAAGCAAATATAGTTTAGTAGTATGCTCGTTACAGAATGAACAGCATATTGTATGTGCTGTGTTAGAGGTATGTTATGAATAACAAAAGCACTGGAGCATTTACATATTTGTTTTCAGAAATCCTGGCAGTTGGATTTCACCATTCTGTGCCTCTTTGCCAGAATCACTAAACAGTGGTACATATGGCTTCTGAAGTACCATATGCCGTGGAAAACGTTAGCTGATGCCTATACTGATGCGACACGCTATAGTCTTTATTTAGATTTTTTTGCAGTTTTGAACAAAGAATATTAGATCATGCAAAACATTGTGCAAGCAGCATGGAGTAGTACATAGAAGAAAGCATAATGCATTGCGTCCAGAGAAAAGCCAGCTAGGAAAAGGGGAAGAGAGGGTGGTGTTGGGAATTAGAATGTGCACGTGCCAAGAAATGCATGAAAGGATGGGACATGGCTTTGTGCAGCTGAGGCAGGAGGTTTTCCAGTGCTTGAAGCAAAGAGTCAAGAGCCAGAGCTCTGTGGCTGTGCAGGTTTTGAATGAACTCCCAGTTCCAAGAGACACTCCCCGTTCCAAAAAGTACTGAGGTTTAAATATAAGTACATGCTTGAAATCTGAAGAGAGCAAAGGAAACACGTGCAGGAGAACTTTCCTACAAAACCCTCCTCACAGGACCAGCAGTAACTCTGCTCTCTCCTACATCGTCTGAAAATAGTGACAATTAACACAATGAGTCATGTGAGAAACACCTTGAAAACAAAATGAAATAAAGTTCCCACACAGTGACCACAAAGCCCACCCTTGAATTAAAAACTTTAATTCAGGCTTTTGTGTTGACAGGAGTTTTTAAAGCACATTTTTCTGCTCCTTCTGCCAGTCCTCACCATTATTGCCCTCACTTTGCTGCTGTCAGTGTCAGTGCCAAACCCTGAAGGAGCCTGGTGCCGGGGCTGTCAGGAGCAGCCTATGGAGAAGGTGGCCCTGGGGGGAAGGAGAGTAGAGAGGTGTTTGCCACTTCCGTGTCTCCCCTTCAGAGCAGCACCTTGTTCTCCCCTTTCCCCTCTTTTCTGGCTTCTCTGTGGGCAGACCCCTGCCCTGTGAACACTTAATAGGCTTAACTTTAAGCACCAGAGTAGATTCAATGGGATTACTCACCTATTTAAGGTGTAATGTTTTGAGAGAGGGGAGAAGCATCACATCTTTGCCTCTTGATTTGGTTCCTACTCTTAAAGCCACACAGTTCCAGTGTCTGAGGATGGAAGGTTGTGACTTCTTAACAGTCTCTGCCAAGAGCGTGTTGGTTGTGTGTGGTACAGCGAGTGTCAAACCCTAAAAAGTAGGAAATTGGGGAAATACCTTATAATTTGCAGACATTAGTTGATTGAGGCCAACCAACTGCCAAGAACAGAGACAAACTTGGTGCAGAAACAGAAGGTGTATAAGGCTGAGCCCGGAATGCAGCCAGAGCAGAATGACTTCCTGGGGAGGTGGGAGCAGGAGGAAAGGGCTCACAGCTGAGCTGTGCCGCAGATGGCCAGGCAGGGGATGTTGGGAGAACCATCGCCTGTGGGAAGATTGTCCCATCAGCTTTGGGCAGAGCACGTGTGGTGCTGGAGATGGGCATCGCCACAGAACAGCGTGCCAGCCTGGGGGGGCGCACGTGGCTGCGGGGCTCATGGGGGCTTCCCAAGGTACATGTGCATGGGGATTTATTGGGACGGGTAATTGGAGAGACCAGTGCTGGGGAAAAGCCTGTAATTCCCTGCCTGCCTGACAGAAGCGGGAAAGGCACTGTGAACTGCCGGTGGTCTTTCACAGCATGAGCAAAAGTAGTGGAAGATTTCAGACACTGAGGCTGTCACAGGAATTATCTGTGAGGCAGAGACTGTGTGCATGTGTAGGTAGCATCTCACACATTTTACGAACCACACTTAAGTGAATGGATGTAAACAGAAATAGAAGTCGGAGTGGAAGCAGGGGGAAGGCAGGGCTGAGGAGAGCTTTCACCGAGCACTTCTCTGAGGTTGCTTCCCAGGTTCACTTGAAACCAAATAGTGGCTCAAATTTAAACCTCATTAGGTGGTTGTAAATTTATTAAAGTAATAAGAGAGGAAGATTAACATCTTCACATCCAACTAATCTCAAGGTGTTTTAATTCCTTTGTAGGAACAGGGACTTTCACAGGGCCTCTGAGCAGAGAAAAACGGAGCCTCTCTTCCCAGAGATTGATGTTTGTAGCAGCGCTAAGCAGGTGTTCCTTTCCTCCACCTCTGGCTACCACATCACTTACAGGAGAGTGCAGTGAGTGCCCCACCTGCCCTGGGGGTGCAGCTGCCCCTCTGGGCTGCAAACCAAGCTGTCAGGACCAGCACTGAGCCCACTACATCAAGAGCAGGGCGGCTGTCCAGGCTACAGCAGGTAGACCCCCAGAGGGGAAGGACAGCTGAGCCATGCCGGCCATCAAGTAGGTCAGTGCAGCTCCTTCCCCTGGCCTGGGCAGCTTTCCCAGCTGCCCTGGCATGAGTCTCCCCAGGCTGGTCTGTGTGTCCTTCACATGGGCACAAGGAGGCCATTTGCTGCATTAGCCTCGTTACCTTTCCTGTCCAAAAAGCATCCCCTGCTGTCTGCCCTGTGGTTTGGAAAGGGGCTCATGCCTTCCCCTCCCTAACCTGGGCTCACCAGCACAGCTCTCGTGTGCTGCAATTATTTAATGACACTTCACAACTTCATCTCCTCTCCTGCTACATCTGCTTGTTGCTCCCATGTGCAGCCCTGTTCACATCCCAAACATCTAAATGCAGTTTCCTCTGTTTCTCCTGCCAGCATGGAAAGAAGCCATCCCTGAAGCAGGATTGCTTTTGAGCTGGCAGCGGATGAGTGACTGGCATTGGGCAGCACTGCTGAGGCTCTGGCAGGCCGTTTAGCAGAGAACCTTGGCTAATGAATGTCATCCACACCTAGCAGATGTGCCACTGCCTGCCATGCCAGATTTTTGGCATAATACAGGGCTGCTGGACATGACGGTGCTTGGGGAAAGCCATGGAGTGACTTGTACCTTCAACGCAGCCTTCAGACCCACTCGTGTTCTGCAAGAGAAACCAAACCTGCAGGAGAGAGAAAAGTGCATCTGTGTCTGTCGCTCCTCGCCCCTGGTTTTATTGGTGCGTAAATAATATTTGTGTTGCTCTCCCTCCCTTGCCAGGAGTACTTCCATGAAAAACTCACCACCCTTTTTCTTTTGTCCCCTGTGCTTCCGGTCCCGACTCCTGCTGGTCTCTCCGACCTCCCACGGTGCCTGAGGATAGGGGACCGAGGAAGGGGGGCTCAATGCCCCCCGGGAAGCGGGATGGCTGCGGGCAGGTGCCTGGCACCTGCACCTCGCTGTCGGCAGCATCCCGGACTTCGTCTTTCCTCTCCTGCCCTCCATCGGAGGGAAGCAGCATACGCCGGGCAGAGCGTGGGGACAGGGGGACAAGGGCCCTCCGAGCACCCCGAACGCCTCTGAGCTCCCGGGGCTCCCCCTCATCCCGCCCAGCGGGGGAGCGGGCACGGGGCCGCCTCGTAATCCCGGAGAGCGGCAGCAGTGCGGGCGGCCGCTAATCCCGGCCCGCCGCCGCTAATCCCGCCCGGTCTCCGTGGGTCCATGTCCGTGTCCCCGCGGGCTGGGGGCGATGTCCATGCTCCAGGCCATGCGGTGGGCTCGCCGATGGAACACCCGACTCTCAGGGGACCAGCTAACTCGGTCATTAACCCGCTAATTGCCCGGCGGGCGGTAGAGCGGGAAGGGCTGGGGGCCGCGCTCCGATGGGTGCCGCCCGCCCGGGGCTCTTGCACCCGTTGGTCCATCACCTCTCGCCGCCCCCTCCCCGCGTCCCTTTTGGGTGACACCGTTGCTGTTTTGTTTCTGTACGCCCAAGAGCGTCGCGGACAGGGGAGCGGTGAGTTCCCCGCGCCGGAGGAGCGGCCGCCCCAAACGCCCTCTGAGGGGCAGCCCGGGGGCCCGGAGAGCCTGTGGGGTGTGTCCTTCATAACGGCGAGTTCCCGGAGAGCGTCGGGGGGTCGTTCCCTCCTAGCCGGCTGGAAAACAAGTTCAGGTGGCGTGGCCGGGCCGGGTTGCGGTCGGGGGTGTTGGGGGGTCGGTCCCGGGGATATCGTACCCCGACCAGGGATGCTTCGGCTCCGCTGGCTGCATGAGCTCGGGCGCCGGTGCACCGCATAACGCAGGTCGTTTTGCCGCTTTCCCTGTTTTTTTCCTCGGCCTCTTTATCTTTCAATTTTAAAGCAATTAAAGGTCTGTACGAAGCTGCGAGCATCCCTCCCTGCGGGGCCCTCTGATGCCCGCTGTATTGCCCTTTAGATGCCTCTTCCTTTTTTTGTTTTACAATTGTTGTATCAATATAATGCTTCCTTTCTTCCTCTGTCTCTATAGATACAGATATACAAGGCAAACCAAAGGTTTCGGCTGCTATTCAGTGCCTCCTCATTTGTCCCGGAGCCCTAACAGTGGTGCCCTTTCTCTTCTGGCTGCTTTTCCCTGCTTCTGGAGCAGCAGTTATGGGAGAAGCAGATGGCTACTGATTGGGTGAGCTTTGTGGCTTTAATACTGAATACTTTATGGAAAAGGACTTTATCATGCTTGGTTGGTCAGAGGAACAACGGGATGAGATTTATGACTAGAGAAAATAAATCTTTTTAAGTTTCAGGCTCCTTCACACACCCCACGTCAAGTTGCTGTAGCAGAGTCGGATCTGAAATCCTCAGCATCTTTCTCTTTTCCCTCCCCCCGGCCCCGTCTGTCTGTCCTTTCACTGCTCTCCCCACCCCCTCTGCGCCAGGGTTTAGCAAACGTCTGCAAACTTTAGGGACTATCACTCACTGGAGCATCCGAGGCCTTTACAGCCCCCAGGCAGTGCAGGAAAACGCCATTCCCAGATGAGGATCATCCACCTGATGGCTGGATCAGCCTGGGCAGCGAGCTCCTGCCAAGGCTTGTCCATGTTTACCTCTGATAGTGGCCACCCAGGGTCCGGTGGGGAGTTGTGAGTGACATCCTCGTGACCCGACAGCATGGACAAACATCCAGGCCACCGCCCTTTGCCGAGCTCAGGCCTCCTGAGGGAGAGGGAACCCAGCACTGCCTGACCCCACTGCACCCCATGTTGGGCAGTTCTGGGCCGGGGACTGTGGGACTGTCCCCAGGGATCAGCGCTCTGCATCGTCCCCCAGCTGCAGCGTGTCCCACAGCAGCCCGTGGTTCCTGCCTGGCCTCATGCCATGGCACGGCCAAGGGCCATGCGGCAGGGTGGGCTCTGCCCCAGCACGGGGTGCTGGTGGCGACACATGGGGACAGAAAGGCCCAAGGGTGTACAGGAGGCAGAAGCAGATTTCAGTCCTACAGGGCTTCCCCCTTTCCATTTCTCTGCCTTTCTTGTCCCTTGTAGCCTATCACGTCCTCTGTCACGCTGTTAAACACTTGAAGAAAGGTGAAGCTAGGTGAAAGCTTTCCAGGTTTTAAACCTTCGTGCTGCTGTCAGTCCAAGTAAGGAGGAGAAGCAGAAAACTAGTGCTGAGAAAATCATTTTCAGATAGAGAGTCAGCAGTGATATAGGGCTATACATGTACCATTTAACCAGCCCACCTGTATTATATTTGATGGTCTGGACCATAAAAAATTATTTAAAAACTATTAAAAAATTTCTGTGACTCTTCTGTGAATATACAAATTAATATTACTCAATAGACTCTGCACATGCTTGGAAGGAAGTATAGGAGTAGTTTGAGTTTCATCAGGGTGGAAGAAACAGCCAGGGTGCCTCAGCTGTCTCTGAATCATGAGAAAGCAGATGGGGAAGGTCTGACAGGTCTTACTGGGCCTTCTGGGGAGCAGGAGCATTTGCTCCTTGGGGTAAGCCATAGCTGAAGCTGGTGTCTGGCCCTTTTCTAGGGATTTGGCATTTTGTGGCATTGCAGTGACTTGATCTGGGAGTCCCGGGCACTGCATCCATGAGGTGTGGTGGTAGGGACACATCCAGCTTGTTGTGGGGCTGAGGATTCCCAGCGGGATCCCTTTGCTACTTGACAGGATTGCTGGTGGGAGAAGCCCTGCTGCTCTGTATGCCATGTACAGGTCTGCAGTGTGGTGGTGATGCTTCTGGCACCCCAGCACACAGGGCTTCCCCAGGAAAGCCGCCATCCATGAGCCTGGTGACATGCAGAAAGGATGGTTTGTCATTCAGCTGTGGCCCTGATTTATTTCCACTAGAGAGGCCTGTCTGTCTCCAGGGAAGGGAACTGTTCTGTCTGTATTTCTCCAGGCACCTGGAAAGCTTGTGGCTCTGCATTCGGTTTCGAGGGGCTTTTCCATTCCACCTGGTGTGCTCTGCCTGGGACCACAGCTGGCTCTGCCTCTGGCAGCAGCAGGCAGAGAGGGCAGAAAGGCAGCTTTGGGCATCCCTTCATGCCTTCTCCTTATGGTCCCCTGCCACCGTGGGAGCGAGTGTGACTGGGCTTGTGCACTTCTGGGAACTACTGTATTCTCTCAGGGATTTTATTTTATGGGGGACTTTACATCAGTCACCTGGGAGCTGACTCTCAGCTGTGTATGTGTCTCCTCACACGAATAACCACACATCTGTAGGCCTGGTGCCTGTCACAATTCAGGAACCATTTCCCAAGGGATGCAGTAGTGTTTCTGACCACAGGCTGAGCAGCCTCATTGGCCCCCTTCACCTCACCTGCCTGGGAGAAGTCCAGAGAGGAAAGAGAAGACTGACACCCTTGAGGGGCAGGTACTCTGTCCCTTGCTGCTGTCCCCACGGTAACTCACAGTGGGCAGAAGAGGGTTATCACAATAATCAGTGATAATGGTGTCCAGGGATCCCCACTCCACCGGCCCGTTGGCCCCTGCAGCCACCTGAGCCCCCCTTCAGGGTCCCAGCCAGGGAGCAGCAGACCCTGGGCTGCACCCCTGGCGCTGGATGCTGCGTGTCCATGGGAATTGGGTTCTCCAGTCTGCCCGTTTCTGAGCCCAAGTCCCGATCCTGCCCGGCTGCACCCGGGGTCTTCCCTTGCCGGGGAACCGCTTCTGTCGTGCCGGTGCCATCGCCAGCGACTCGGCGGGGCCGGGACTGCGCTTTTGAGGGGCTGGGAGCGGCGGGAGGCTGAGGGCTCCTGCGGTCTGTGGGAGGCGGCCGGAGCTCCTCAGCCCGGGGCAACCTGGGCTCTTCGCGGGAGGTTTTCTGGAAGAATAAACGGATAGAAAATGCATGGAAGTACAGAGATAGGAGCGGGCGGTGGCGGGCAGCTATCGTACGGCCGCGCAAGGTGACACTGCACCCGCTGGCACCGCTGCTGGGGCTGGATCGGGCCCGACGCACCTGGGCCGTGTCCCCAAAAATCCCTGTGAGGCCGGGGGAGCGCCGCCGGCACCGGGCTTTGTGGAGCGTCGGTGTTTGCGCTGGGCGCTCACGGCCGGAGCACCTGCAGCAGAAACTCCAAGGGAAGGCTCGCCTCCATCCCGGTGCTGTGCCATTCTGGGGGGGCCAGGGACGCCGTGCCCTGGGATCCAAATTTTGGATGGCATCCGAGGCTGATTAAAAAGCTCAGAAATACCGCCGCGGTCCTTCCGAGTCCCGGGGAATTTCGGTAGGTGAGATTATGCTGAAGCGATTTTGAGATCGTTTATATGCCGTGGTATCCCTTAAAATTCTCGGGAATAAAAATAACGTGTAGGTTTTCTTTCCCCCACTACTAATGACAGTCATTCGGACAATTTGTATCTCACAGCGAGAGCTGCATCCTTCAAAAAAAAAAAAAAAAAAAAAAGAAAAGAAGGGGGTAAAAACCCAGGAATTGGAAACCCACACACACACATTTCAAGCAGAAATTGAGATTTAGATTTTTAGATTCCCATATTTTTAATGTTATGACAATCTCCGTTTTAGGAGACACTGCGTTTTGTCGAATTAATAAGATTAATGTTGAAAGCATATTATATGCAGCCTTTAATCCTAATGCAAGGAAAACCATAATTATGGGGAGGATGAGTGAATTTGAAAGCCAAACATCAGCCCACTCTCTGATTGCAAACCCCGCTCCGTTTGCCCCTGGAAAACGCTTTGTCTCTCCTTTTGTTTGGTTTAAAGAAAGGCTTTAAATTCTAATTTTTTTAATCTGTTTTGTGCCTGAAATGACGGCGAAAAGGGAGGGACCAGTAAACACTTTTCGGTGCGGTGAGCCCGTTATTTCGGCACAGAGAATCTGCAGATGCTTCTGCTCCCCGAATCGGCGCGCTGTCGGTGAATGCGGGAGCCACGCGTGTGCGAAGGTGCGAGCCCGCGGCCGCTCCCGCGCCCCGTGAACGGCGAAGAATGGTCAGGGGACTCCGGCCGCGTGTCCTCCATCTCGCTGCGGCGGGGTCCGGCTGCGGCGGGGAGCGTGGGGTATTCTCTGCCGCTGCTCCGCACGCCGGGCCTCCGTCGGGCGCCGGCAGTGCGGGAGGGCCGCCCCGCAGACCGGGGCACAGGCATTCCGGCCGGGGAGGGTTTTTAGTGCGTGTCCGAGGTGCCCCTGCCCGGCAGGTGCGGGGGCAGCGCGGGCGGAGGCCGCCGGGATCCCGGCGCCGGGCGGAGCGGCCGTCGGGCTCCCCCGCTCCCCGCCCCACACCCCCGCCGGGCCGTAGCGGAGCGACGGCCCCAAACCCGCTCGCTGCCCCGGGACAGAGTCAGTGGGCGGCCGCGCCCCGTGTTTCCCATCACCTTCCCCGCAGGTGCCCGATGGCGCCGGGGCCAGGTAAGGGGCGGGCGGGCGGGTGGCGAGCGGGCAGCCCCGAAGGGGTTAACGGGAGGGACGTGGGCTGTCACGCGTCATTGGGCAGATTATGTGCAGCAAACAAAAAGTGTGTGTCTGCGTGCCAGCCCCTCACTGCACCGCGTCCGTCTGCACCGCGCGCCTCCCGCTCCGCCGCCTGCCCGGCCCGGCCCGGCATGGAGCGGCGCTGAGAGCCCGGGGCAGCCAGCCCGGAGCCGCCTTTGTGCCACTGTCGGGGCGAGGATTATCCCCACTGTCCCTGGTGAGTATTGGCGGAGGGGCCCCGCTGGCCCCCGCGCCTCACCGCCCCGGAGCGGGAACAATGCCGGGGATGGCCGTGCTGCCGGCGGCCCTGCCCGGGGTGCGGGGCCCTACCCGAGCTGCGGAGCCCGGCGGCGGAGCCTGCGGGAGCGGCCCCGGAGCCGCCCGGCCCGGACAAAGGGCGGCCGGGGGAGGCAGCGCCGCGGGGCCGGGGGCGGCCCGGGGAACCGGAGGGATGCGGCGCCGCGGGGAGCCGTACGAGATCCGCCGGCGCCGAGGGGAAAGTTCGGCGGGGGCCGCTCGGTGCCGGTGGTTTCGTTTGGAGAAATCATCCCTTCGGGGAAGGGATGCGCCGGGGAGCGGTGGAACGGGGAAGCGGTCAGAGCGTCCTCTCCGCGGGCCCCGTTCCCGGGTTGGGGCCGGGACTCTCCCGCCGCCCCTCCCGGGGGCGAAGTCCCCGGACCGGCGGGGATCCGGTCGTACCCCGAAATCGGGGGCCGTGTCCGGTGCGAGTGGCGGCGGCCGTCAGCAGGCGCACCGGGAGGAGCACCGGTCTTTTCCCGAGCCAGCCCCAAATGACGGATTTCGATGGCAGATGGGGCGGGGGAAGGTAGCCGTGCCATAATCGGGTCGGGAAGGGCGAGGGTACCGCAGCCGGGCACGATGCTCCCTCCCCGCTCGCGGCGCCGCCGGCCCCGCGCCCTGCCCGCTGTCCGCGCCCCGCCAGCTGCTAGCCGCCCGCATCCCTCCCCTCGTACGGCACGGCAGCCCGGGCTCACTCTGCACCATAAATAAGCGTGTCGAGGTAAAAATAATTACCTCTGCTTGCTGCTTTTAATTAAAGTCTCGGAGGGAAAGTGCTGGATTATGGTAATGAGGAGCCATACGTTCCCCTTGTCGCGCGGAGCGGGAGGTGAGCTGACACGCAATCGGCGACAATGACAAGCCACTGGAAACCACTCGGTTCTCCGGCGCGGCCCGCAGCCCGGCCCGGCTCTGGCGGTTACGGGAGACCGCCGCCGCTCGGTCCCCGGCGCCTGCCCCGGATAGGATCCGGCCGGTGGGACTCCCAGGTCGCTGCCCGGAGCCGGCTTCGCCGCGATCGTTGAAAAAATAAATCCTCGCGGCAGCGTCCCCGCACCTTGCCTCCGCCCGCAGCTTCTCGCCCGCTTTATTATTTTTGGGGGGTTTTAGACCGGAGGGACTGTCTCAATTTTTTTCTTTTTAATTTTTAGTGTTTTTTTCCCTTGATTTTTATTAAACAATTCTAGTTAATTATAATTTGTTTTCCGTCACATCCTGATGCACCGCTGAGCGGCACCCGCCGCGGTAACGGCCCTGCTGTTCCCCTCTCTCCGCCCGCAGGGATGGAGGACGCCGGCGTCCAGCGGGGAATATGGGACGGGGACGCCAAGACAGTCCAGCAGTGCTTGACTGATATTTTCACCAGCGTTTACACCACCTGCGACATCCCGGAAAATGCCATTTTCGGCCCCTGCGTCCTGAGCCACACGTCCCTCTACGACAGCATCGCTTTTATCGCCCTCAAGTCCACCGACAAGCGCACTGTCCCCTACATATTCCGGGTAAGAGCCGCTCGTCTCCGGCCTTAGCCCCTCGCCGCGTCGGCCGCTGCCCGAGCGCGTCCCCGCCGCGGAGCGCGGCTCTGCCGGGGTCCCCTCGCCGCCGGGAGGCTTGTCCCCGTGGGCAGCACCGTGCCGCCGCCGCTCCTGCTGCTGCCCGTCCCTGTCCCGTCGCTCGGTCGGTCGGTCGGTCAGGCTCTCGGTCCGGTGGATTAACGCGGGGTTTCAGGTGGACACGTCGGCGGCGAACGGCTCGTCGGAGGGGCTGATGTGGCTGCGGCTGGTGCAGTCGGCGCGGGAGCGCGAGGAGCAGAACCTAGAGGCCTACATCAAAAGCGGGCAGCTCTTCTACCGCTCTCTGCGCCGCATCGCGAAGGACGAGGAGCTGCTGGTGTGGTACGGGAAAGAGCTCACCGAGCTGCTGCTGCTCGGCCCGGCCCGGGCCCCTGCCCGCAATAACGGTGGGTGCCCCTCGCGGCCGCCCGCAGTCCCAGGCGGGAGGAGGGAGGGCGATTTCCGCCGCCGGGGGGATCGGGGGCGGCGGTCGGCTTCGGGAACCCCGCGCCCCTGTTCCCTAAGCTCTCCGGGGATACCCCACCAACGACCCCAGCTGACGGTGCTTCCTCCCGCCGCAGGCTCGCCGCCCTTCGCCTGCCCCGAGTGCAGCCAGCGCTTCCAGTTCGAGCTGCCCTTCGCCGCACACCTCCGGTTCCGCTGCCCCAAGAGGCTACACGGCCCCGACACCGGCCCCGCCGCCGAGGCCGCCGGCGGCAAAGACGGCCCCGGCAAGGAGCAGGAGCCCGGCAAGTTCGGCAAGCCCGGCGGGCCGCCTCACCACCCCTTTCCCGGTCCCGACGGCGGCCCCGCCGCCAGCACCAAGCCCTCCACGGACTTCCACAACCTGGCGCGCGAGCTGGAGAATTCTCGCGGCGGGCGCGGCGGGTCCCCGGGCCGGCCGGCGCCCCCCGAGGGCGGCCCTGAGGCGGCGGCTGGGAAGGCGAAGAGGCGGTTCCCGGAGGAGGAGGATCGCGGCCCCGGCGCGGCGCGGGGCCGCTTCCCGGCGGAGCGGCCGGGGCTGCCGGCGGCGCCCAAGGAGGAGCCGGGCTGCGCCCCGCAGCAGCAGTACCGCGCCCCCGGCTCCTACTGCGGGCTGGAGGAGGGCGGCCGCCTCTTCGCGCCGCCCAGCCCGGAGACCGGGGAGGCCAAGCGCAGCGCCTTCGTGGAGGTGAAGAAGGCGGCCCGCGGCCCCGAGCCCGACGGCGGCCCCGAGGAGGGCCCGGAGCGCGGCTCCCCGGGGGCGGGCGCCTCGGAGCCGGGGCTGTGCCCCCGCGGTGGAGCGGGGGGCCCGCTGGCCGCTCGCCTGGACGGCGGCAGCCCGGCGCGGGGCAGCGCCTTCAGCACGGTGCCACAGCTCGGGGCCGGCCCCGGCGGGCCCGGCGGCGGCGGGCCCGAGGAACGGAAAAGCGCCTTCTCGCAGCCCGCCCGCTCCTTCCCTCACGTCCCGCCGCTGGTGCTCGGCCCGAAGCTGGGCGGGCTGGGCGAGCCCTGCCCCGACGGCGCGGCCGCCCCCGCCCGCCTGTACACGGCCGAGGCGTTGGCCGCCAAGCTGCCGGGCGGCGGGGACGCGGCGGGTGGCGGCGGCGGCGGCGGCGGGGGGCTGCCCAAGCAGAGCCCCTTCCTCTACACCACGGCCTTCTGGCCCAAGAGCTCGGCGGCGGCGGCGGTGGCGGCGGCGGCGGCGGGGCCGCTGCAGCTGCAGCTGCCGTCGGCGCTGACGCTGCTGCCGCCGTCGTTCACCTCGCTGTGCCTGCCGGCCCAGAACTGGTGCGCCAAGTGCAACGCGTCTTTCCGCATGACCTCGGACCTGGTCTACCACATGCGCTCCCACCACAAGAAGGAATACGCGCTGGAGCCCCTCGTCAAGCGTCGCCGCGAGGAGAAGCTCAAGTGCCCCATCTGCAATGAGTCCTTCCGCGAGCGCCACCACCTCTCCCGCCACATGACCTCCCACAACTAGCGGGGACCCCCCTGGCTCCGGGCACTCGCCCGGGACCTCCGCCCGGGACCTCCGCCCGGGACCTCCCGCGCCGCCGGCCGCTCCCGCCCTTCCCCTTCGATGCACGCGTTTCCACTGTCCGGGGAGGGGCGGGAAGGGCAGGGAGAGCGGAGGAAGAGAAGAATAAGAAAAGAAAAAGAAGCTAAAAAATAAAAAGAAAAAGGAAAAGGAAAAGCACCGCGAAAAAGAGAAAAAATCAAATGACTTTAAGAATACATTTTTTAAAATGTCATATATTGCAACATATTGATGCATTTGTCATACGTTTCTACTTAAATTATTAAGCACTTATGGTTTAGATGTAATAATAATTCTATGTCAGGGTAAATTTTTATTTTCGATATGAAGTTAAGGGTGGGGGGAGCGCAGCGGGGCCGGCGGGCGGCGGGCCGGGGTCCTGCATGCACCGGGCGCTCCCTCCGCCCGGCCCTGCCGCCCATGCCCCTTCCCTTCGAGTGTCACTGGTGCCCGTGGAATGGAGTCTCGGTAGTTCAGTGTTACCTTCCCTTTCCCGTCTGGGTTTGTTTTTTTTTTTTTTTTTTCCTCGCCCCTCTGGAAAAGATTTATTAAACTTTATAGTTTATCCGGGTATGTTGGATGCTTTGACAATAAATAACTTTATTTTCTTCAAAGCCCCTGAATGTTAATCGATGCACGGGGGATGGAGGGAAGGGTAGTACTGGGGAGGGGGACGGCCCTGCGGCTGCGGGGTGGAAACTGGGCCCACGGCCGGGGTGGGCTGCTGGGAAGAGCAGAGACCCCAGACCTCACTGCCTCTACTCTCTGCCTCTCCGTGCTCGCCTGCCTTCCTTCGGCCCCTCCGACATCCATCCCTCCTTTCCTTGTGCATATTTGGTTTTGCCTGGTATTTTATCCACCCTTTATTTCTCTCTTTCACCCTCTGCTTCCCTTCCTTTCCTCTTCCCTTGCTGGTTTTGGTTTTGTTTAATTTCTTACTTTTTGCTTGTCTTTCTTTTTCTTTTTGATTTTCTGTCTTTCTGTGTTTTTGTCTCATTCTCTCTTCCTTTTTCCCCCCTTTCCTCTCCTATTTTCTTCTTTTTTCCTTTTCCTTCCCAGCCTCACTCAGGTCCCCTATTCGCAACACACTACCCACCTCACCCCTGCCAGGAGCATTTATTGCCCCCCAAACTTTCCAGGGCTGTGGGTGGCCCCTGGCTTGCAGGGCGGGCAGAGCCTGGGGTGTGGGGTGACAGGGCCCGGAGGAGCCCCCGGCCCGTGGTGTCCTGGAACAGGGAGTGCTTGAAGGGGCCAAGGGTGGGTCCCCTTTGCCCTGGTGCGTTATTGGGGTGATGGCATCACAGTCAGGGACACATGGGAGGGCTCAAGGAAAGGGAACTCCCCTGGCCCCAGGAGGACAGTCTGGTCCTACGGGCACCACCTGCAGTGAGTGCATCTGGTGCCAGCCCTGAGTGTTTTGGGGTGCCCAGGAGGGTCTTGAGGGACACAGCAGCCCGGGGACACTCACTTCCACACATAAGCTGGCATCACCCTGGAGGGGGCCGGGAAACACAGGGATGAGGATGCACATGGCTCGATGGGTCACTGGCAGGGGAAACATCCCAAAGCTGGAGCTGTGCAAGGCTGGAGCCCCTGGCAGAGACCGGGAGCTGCACGCTGTCTTGCAAATGGGTTCAGGGCATCTGCTGCAGTGGGGTTTGGGATTTGCATGGAGTACCCGAACCTGTTGCAAAGCTTTCCAGCTCCCAAGGAAGTGCCTGGAGCCTCAGGTAGGGCATTCTTAAAATTCTTGGAGCCCTCTTGGCTCTGCTGAGGAGCGCTGACAGCCAGCACTGGCCGTGCCTACAGATACGGAACGCAGTACGTCTGAAGGGCTTAGGGAAGTCCCTGCCATGGACAGTCTTCCTTCTCCCTGATGCCGTTCACTTCGTCAGCGCACTGACCCCGGAACCGTACCCCAAACCACGGCAGGTGCCGAAGCGGCCCCTCGGCTGTCATTCCCTGCGGCAGGAATACTCACAGCTCCAACCGCTGCCGGTAATTGCCGGGGAGAGACACTAACGATTCCCGGGAGCTTTCCTTAAAAACGGTGCCACCGCTGCAGCTCCCTTTTCTAGTGAAAGCTTTTGAGGACTTCCCGGAATGCTGGGCCGGGGTCCCGGGGGATGCGGCCGGGCAGGGACCTCGGCCAGGCCGCGAGATTGCTGCGGGGATGCCGCGGGGATGCCGCGGGGCGGCACAGGCGGGCGGGCACCGCCATCTAGTGGGGCCGCCGCGGGCGAGCGGGGACGCTCGGGATGCGCGAGGCCCCGACGGGCTCCTTCCCGAGGGATGCGCGGGCCCCCAGAGGGCTCCTTCCCCAGGAATGCTCGGGGCCCCGGCGGGCTCCGCCTCGGGGATGGTGCTCCGGGCTCCTCTCCCGCGGCAGCTCCCCCTCTCCAGCAGCCCCTGGACGGCTTTGGGGCTGGGTCGTTCCTGCGTCCTGGGGTGCTCATGGGGACGGTGTAAATAATGCTCTCCCCGGCTCCCTGCGCTCGTCCCGGCGCTGCTGGAGAGCTGATGCTTTCCCTTCACGAGGGTGTACTCGGGAGCCTGGCGCACATCTGTGGGTCTCAGCACCTCGGCACATACAGCATCTTTTCCATCTAATTCAAAGACTTCATGGCCCAGAGGTCTGGGGTCCGGTCCTGTCCTGCCCTGGCGGCACCCTGCAGCACCCCGCATTACCTCTGCTCCTTGTACCCTCTCTGCAGGCACGGGGCTAAGCCCCAGGACTTCCCCCGTGGAGTCTGTCTGTGCTATGGAGTCCCTGCCTGCAGAAGGCTCACTAGAAACCATTTTCAGGCAGGACACTTGTGGTGCAGCAGGTGCCTGTGCTGTTACTGCCACACAAAGCTTCCGCTGTTCATCTCCATACGCACAAAAGATCTAGAGGACTAACAGGCAAGAAATTTAATCAGACTTTATTTTGACGAATTCAGATATCAGACTCCGAAGTGGTTAATCAAACCCCAGGTGAAGCCTCTTGCATAAGCAGGACATGGCATAATAAGGTCAGGCAGCACCTGCGATCCTGTGCAGTTGGGTGTGGCATGAAGGGTGGTTACAGAAGTTCCCCTTGGGCCATTTGGGCTTAGGGCTTGACCACAGAAAGTCTCTCACTCCCCAGAGCTGTGCTGGTTCTCAGGTCAACGTGAGTGCCATTGCCAGACACTGCTCCTTTGTCCATCGGCAATGCTGCTGCATGTGCAACAGGGAAGGGAATCTCCCGGTTGTTTTTTTGTTTTCTTTTGTTTGTCTTTCCCTGTCGGTGGTTGATGCTGTGTCGTGTCTCTGCTCAGCGCAGGGGCTGGCTGGACTGTGGCATCAGCCAACTTTCCCCCTGTGCAGGATCCTGTCCCAGCACCACCACCCGGAAAACACAGTGCTGGGGCGTGGCTCGGGCGGTTCCGTGGGGCAGGACTGCCCCTGCCAGCCTGTGCCAGAGCCCTCAGCTGCATCTGCCTCCAAAGCCCACCCACGAGGGGCATCCTCAGTGTGCTGTGGAGAAGTCTTGGCAGTGAGGAGGGGCAGCTTTCAGCTTTGGAAAGGCCTTTCCCTGTGCCCTGCAGAGCTCAAGGTAAGGTTGCTTCATTTGCAGCAAGGCCACACTAATTATTATTATTATTATTAGTAGTAGTAGTAGTAGTAGTAGTAGTAATGATGATGATAATGATGATGAAATCTGCTGTCAAGATTTAATTTCAGTACCCAGCTGTGCATGTCTAAGGCAAGGCTGAAATAGTTCCCTTGTTTTGAAAATAATACAAGCTGTACAATATTTCTTCTCTACTTTCCTTGTTGCTAAGATCTCTTTTGGAGTGGGGCTGGAAAGACCTTATTGAGTACAGAAGGTGTCCATGGTGGCTTTTAAACAAATTCACACATACAACAAAATGCATAGGGGAAGTTTCTGTGAGTTACAGTCCTGTCTTGCAGAATATTGGCTTGCACCAGGCTTTTTAAAAAAGAGACATTGCTTTTCACGTGTTAGAATTTCTTTTATTTCCTTGTCCAGGCTCGTGAGGTGACTTTCGAGTGATCTCAGTGGCATTCATGTCCACGGGGCATGTTACCGGGCCGTACCTGGGCTCCCCACAGGACATGGGTAATCATCTTAATGCAATTAACCTGGCCTAGTGCACGCGCTCCTGGGAACACGCTCTGCTTTTGGCTTTGTGTGGAGCTGCTCGAGCAGCCACACAGTTCTCACTGTCCCCCAGCAGCGGGGACGTCTCCGGAGGGACTGGCAGCGTGACCTGCGTTCCAGCCATCACCATCCTACAGAGGTGAGTCTCCTTCAGAGCACACGTCCTCGTGCCGAGGCTTTTTTCCAGGCTCCCAGGTGGTGTGGGGTGTGTTTGTCCGGGGAGCAGCCAGCTCTGAGGCAGCCCGAGCCTGCACGAGCACAAGGGCGCGGCGTCACTCAGCAGCTCGTCTAGAGGGTGAATCCAGCACGATATTGCTCTGCTAACGCTGTGGAATAAACCTCTCTGGGGGAGAAAAAAGAAATCAGTGATGCTAAAAGCCTGGTGTGTGTGGCCCCGCGGGAGCGCTGGCTGGAGCTGTTGGAGTCTGGGGTCAGGCAGAGGTGGCTCCTCGCGCACCCCAGTGCCCTGGTTGAGTTCCTGTCTCCCCGTGCTCACCTTGCACATTTCTCAGTGGCAATCGAATAACGCCAGGCTGACTTTGGGAGCGGGGAGCGCTCCTGCCGTGGGACGCGCAGCACTGTGCTCTGCAGCAGATCAAACAGGCTCAGAAGAGCCCTTCTCATCTTCAAAGGGGCAATTTTATACTTGAAACTCAGCTTATCCTCTACGTTTGCTGAGTTCTGTCTGTAACAGAGCCCTGAATAATTTACGTAACATAACATCAGCATTAGGCTTCCCGAAGCTGCTGGAGTGTGTGTGAGGGTTGCTACTGCCAAAGACAGTTACACACAATTACTCCAGGAAGTTGACTATTACATCTACTTATTTATTTAGATTAAGGCTTCATGTTTGGTCTGGTTTTGTTGTTTTTCCTGAGTTGTGCTACAGAAGCACCTGGACTATCTGAAATTGATGTGTGTTGTGCTAATGAATAGGTCCAAATTAAAACATCCAAGACTGTACACAGATCAGGCCCAAAGCACTGCTTGGGAGTCCTAAGGGTTTAACGGTGAAGATATAAACATGCCATGTGCCACGGGGACTTGGCCATCACTCTGATGGGCACACAGGAGTTGCCAGGGGAGGGGGTTGCATCCTGCAGATGGGCAGGAGCCCCACCTCAGGTCGGGTGTCCATCCCACAGTAGGGAGAAGTTGAGTGTAGAGTGGATGAGAGACCCCCAAGGGCTCTGCTGCCTCACTGCATCCCAGAAAGGGTCGGGAACATGCAGCACAGAAGGGTTCCCTCCAACAGCATGCCTTGGAGACCAGCCTGGGCAAGCCCACCCAGCTGGTGTAACCTTCTGGGTGGCCTCACCAATTAATGGCTGCACCCCACAGGAGTCTGGCTTTTCTGGGAATTCTTTGCTGAAGGGGAAAAATTAGTCCAGAAGTGTGAGTGAGCAGAGGGTTCTTGGCAGCCAGGGCAGCACCAGAAGGACTGAAGGAAACTGTGGGTGTGGACCCAAGACTCAAAATTAGGGAGACTGGGCTTGCTGGTGAACCTCTGGGTACAGCAGCTTTAGGTGGGCATCTCTGCTCAGGATGTGCAGCTGTGTCCTTCCTGCTCCTGGCCTGCTGCTGCGCCCTGTCACCCTCGGGATGGCAACTTTAAACATTTTTGCATTCAACTTAACTTACAGTGACAGAAATTCTTTATAATCTTCTGACCCAGATGGAGAACAGGGATGGCCCTGGGATGATCCTGTAGCAGCTGTAGCCTCTACACCAAGATGGCCAAGGGGAAGGCCTCCTGGAGGGAGGTGGCCATTCCTCTCAGCATACCTCAGCTGAGCTGATTACAGAAGGTGCAGCACAGACTCCATAGGAAAGATTCAGAACCCCTGCAGGTCCTTGTCCTGCTCATGGATCTGGATTTGGTCTCAGCATGTGCATGTAATTCAAGATGAGGTGGGTAAGTGGAAGTCATGGATTTTGCCAGGCCAACAACTACAGCTGGGAGAAGGAGAAGTAAACAAGATTTGAGAGCCTTGACCCTCCTTCAGGTATGTGCATCTATATATAGGGCTGTCTAAATATACATGTCTATATATAATGTGTGTGCATATAGCTGTGTGGATATATATATGTGCTGAGAAATGGTTTGAAATTGCAGCAATGCTGTGAGATCATCGCTGCTTGCACCAGGCCGTGCCAGGTGTCAGCCAGGCAGGATATGGCCCCTTCAGTGTGTGTCCCTCCCTGTGCCCCCGACCTTCAGCTTTCTCGGAATGCGAAGGTCACTCTCGGGCGTGCCACCCGCTCTGCCTCCTTCCTGCTGAACCCAAACCCTGGGAGCATGGCCTGGCCCAGCCACTACCCCCGGGGATGGCTGAGGAGCGGTTCTAGGTGGGGTCTGGGGGACAACGCAGGTTGACAGGAGCAGTGAGGGCACAGAGGTGCAGAGTTTGGGCTGCAGGCTGAGCAGGGTGGGTTTGGCCCATCTTGGATTTTGTAGAAGTGAGATTTTCCCGGTGGCCTCGAGCGTCCCCAGAAGCTGAGAAAAGCGGAATCTGTGCGGAGCTGTGCCAGGGTGATGGATGAGCTGCCGCCGCGTGGTGCTCTCCTGTGCCGCAATGTTGTGTGACAGAGTTGCCTTTGTAATTGGGAAGAAATACGGCCGTTGGTCCTGGGGGGCACCTGACACGTGTGGGGGTCACCCCTCAGGAGGTCGGGGCCGTGTACCCCCTGCTTGGGACCCGCGAGGGATGTTGTGCAGAGACAAGGGGCAGAGCTTCCCTGTAGGCTGTGAGATGCTACTGGGGGTCCGTGTTGGGGACCCTCACCCGCTGCCCCCCCCGATTTGCTCTCAGGGGCTGAGCACGGGTTGCCGTGTGGGATGGAGAGTGGCTGGGGGGGCTGCCCCCAGCCCCACTTCCGAGCCCTCCGCCCGAGGCTGGGCTGAACGTGCAGCTGCCGTGTCACCTCCTGAATCCCGGGCGGGGGGCTGCAACCCGACCCTGTCCCCAGGGTCCCGCAGCCCCGCGGCCCCGTCCCGACAAGGCGGACAACTTAATTCCCAGATAGATGCGCCCTCGAGCCCCGCATCTGCCACGGGTACGGGACGGGGGGGTAGCTGGCGGGGCCGGGCACAGGTGCGGGGCCGCCGCCCGGTTATAAATAGCGGGGAAGGGCGGCCCGGCTCCCACCCGTGCCCGGTTCCCACCGCCGGGGCTCGCAGCGGAGCGGGATGCGGCGCCCGCCCTCCCTCCTCCCGCCCGCCGGCAGCATGAGCCCGTCCTTCCTCCTCCTCCTCCTCTTCCTCGCCCTGCCCGCTCGCGCCCGGCGGGAGCAGGTGCCCGGCGGGGCGCAGCGCGGCCGCAACGCCCCCGCGCCTTCCTCCTCCTCTTCCTCCTCCTCCCCGGCGGCGGCGGCAGGGCCGAGCCGCTTCCCGCGGAGCCGCCCGGAGCGACGGCGAGGCCGCCTGTACTGCCGGGTGGGCATCGGCTTCCACCTCCAGCTGCACCCCGACGGCCGCGTGGACGGCGCCCACGACGCGAGTCCGCTCAGTGAGTGGGGAACTGGGGGGCTGCCAGGGCCAGGGCAGCCAGGCTGAGCATCCCCATCCTCATCCTCATCCCTGCAGTGTCCCCATCCCCACGGAGCTGACGGAGCCTCTCGTGCCTGCTGCCCTCGTCTGTGGGGAGCTGCAGCCCCGGTGGCCTCGGGGAGGGGAGGCTGTGCTCTTTGGGCTCGGTGGGAGCTGCCTGGCTCCCTTTGGGAAGCGCCACCTGCGGGTTTGCCCACCTCGAGGGTTGGTGTGAGGGCATGTGGTCTGCAGTCCCACCGTAGCCTCTAGTCAGGCACGTGGGAGGAGGATGCTGCCCCTTTTCTGTCCTTTCCCCACTGAACTTTTCCATCCTTCGGTTTGCATTCTCATTCTCCCTGCACAGTGATAGGATATATTCAGTTTAAAAATAGGACTGAGGCTGACGTTCCCCTGAGAGAAAGCTGTGCTAACTCATGGCTTATGCTCCGGTCGGAGTTGCCGTGATATCCTGTTAGAGGGAATGAAACAGCAAGCAGGGATGAAAAATCACTTAAAGAGCCCGAGGGCTCGGGCCCGAGGTGACCCTGGCAGCATGCGAGGCTCAGCTGTCGGGAGCGCTAACAGAGTAGCCACCACATCTGCCCTGGACCAACGTGTGCAGGCCCCGGTCTATGCCAAGGCCCCACGAGGGAGGGCAGCCCCTGGGCAGGGATGCTGGGAGCCTGGAAACTCTACTCAGGTCTCCGTGGGTGCTGTGGGCACGTGGCCTCAAGGGGTTTTAGGGGAAGGATGAGAAAACGGAGCATTCACACCAGAGTTGTTTTGGGAGATGTGAGTTTGGAAGGGCAGGCAGAGATTTGGTGCCACAGCTGTCTTGGAGGGACCTGGATTATATGAAGTTCCTTCCTTGCTAAGGTGAGATTTTCTCCCCAGAAAGGTCACAGTGACACCAGCTCTGCGCTTTGGAGTTGGGCCAGCACTGGCTGGGGGCATGTGATGGTGAGGGGGGGCTGTGCTGGGGGGTCATGCTGAGAACTGTCCCTCATGGGGAAGACGTTGGCTTTTGGCAAGGAAACCCCAGCTTTGGCCTGAGAAATGGGGCTTGACCTCTGGCAACCCCAATAACCAGGAGTACACCTGTCAGCCCGAGGGCCACCCCGCAAAGGGCAGCAGGTTTTAGGGTGCCCTCGAGGACAGGCATGCTCGGGACAAGGTACTTGCCTTGAGGTGGGGCTGCACAGCCCTGTGGCTTTTGGCCTGGGGCACATGGGGTGATGAGGAGTGGCCCACCAGCCCTGTACAGTGGCCCCTAGGCCCTTGGTGCTGGGACTTGGCTGCCTCAGGGACCTGCGCTTCCTCCTTAAAATAAACATGGGAAGTGGTGATCCGATACCGGCCTCGGGGATTTAACGCGGCTTCAAGTTTGCTCCCGGCATGTTAATCCCACGGCCCTTTAGGGGCCAGACAAGATGTTCTGCGGGGTCCTTCCTCTGCGGCTGGGGCCAGCAATCCCCTGGGGCTGCAGCTGAGGAGCAATGCTGCTTCCCCAGGGCGGGAAGGCCAGTGGGGGATGTGGTGCTGATCCCTGACTGGGAGGTTTTGGGAGGTCCCCTGACCCTCTGGCCCAGGAGCCCCTCAGTGCGTGTCGAGGCAACACGTGCCAGTGCTGTTGCTGAGGGTGCTCGGAGGTTGCAGTCCTGTCATATGAGGTGCAGGGCACACGTGCCCTTTTGGGGCCCAGAGCCTGAACATGCTCAGAGAATCCCCATTTCTTCCATGGCTGGGCTGCACAGCGACCTGTTCCTCAAGTCCTACTTCGAGGACGGGGGCCTGAGGAAGCAGCATCGGTACCTCGAGTCCAGTGGGGTGTGTGACACCTTCACTTCCTGAGTCTGGTGTGTGCTGGAGGAGGACGGGCATGGACAGTCCTGGCAAGCTTTCATAGGCACAGTGGGCTTTTCCCACTCCCACCCTTGTGAAGGATTTTCCCAGGGGTGACCTTGTTGTGTCACAGCCCTGCCAGGAATTGTCTCCCAAAGTGCAACCCCCAGCCACCACCCTTTGTCTGTCCTGGAGCAGATGGAGCTGCCTCTGTGGGGCACAGGGATAGAGCAGGAGCTGCGTGGAGCCTGGCAGCTGAGGAGCAGGGACACGGGAGAGGAAATGCAAACCTGTCAGACTGAGTTGTATTTATTTTTTCTTTGTCACACCCATGTGGAAAGAACTGTGATTTATTTTGGGATTTCTGTCATCCTAGGTATTTTGGAAATATTTGCTGTGTCTCAGGGGATTGTAGGAATACGAGGAGTTTTCAGCAACAAATTTTTAGCGATGTCAAAAAAAGGAAAACTCCATGCAAGTGTAAGTAAACTCACCGCTTATCAGTATGTGTTGTTTATTAAAGGCCTTATGACACCTCCAGGTGCAGGTGGCAGTGATGCTTCTGGGCAGGGCCCCACCTGCTGACCCTCTTGGGCCGCCGGGCTGGCTCCGTGCTCGGCAGCATCAGAGCTGTGCAGACAGATAGGGGACAGGTGGAGCCCCAGATCCCAGCCCACCTCCCTGCTTACTGCATTTACCCATGAGAAGTGCATGCTTGTTTTCTGTGCAGTGGGGTGTTTGCACCGGCGGTGCCTGTTCTTGGAGCACGGCTGGGTTATTTTTAGCCATCCTGCAGCAGATCGCGCAGACGGCCCTGGCCACATCTCCCTGTGAGCGGCACACGTGGTGCCCACAGTCCCGGGGCTGGCACTGGCTTTGCCCTTGGGCAGAGAACTCCGTGAGAGCTCAGGCAGGTGAGGCCCAGCCTGTGCAGGTGTGTTACAGCTAGAGTGGGAAAATCCCATAACTTTGTTCTGCAGGCTGTTTTCCTGAAGGGTGGGGCTTCCTGCAGGTTTAATTGTGCTTTTCCCAAGCTTTTTGCAATCAAAGAGTTGTTGCAGCCTCAGGATGCTGCTTCCCAGGTTCTTGTTAGTTCCAGAGATCCTTCAAACAAATGAATTCCTGTGCTTATATGAAAGTCAGTGCCTTTTAAAGGTGCATGTACCTTCATCACCCCAAGAACGGTGCTTTTATGGCAGCACGTTGTCCTGCAGGGTGGTTCCCAGGGAGGCTGGGCAAGGCTGACAGAGAGGGAGAGGGAAAAGCCAGTTGCTCACCCCACAGTTCTCATCCAAACTTCCTGGTCATGGAGTGGATGTCACTGATGTGCTTGTGCTGCCCAAGCCCTCAGATCACTCCCAGTGAGATTTATGAACTCTTCGTCTCTCTCCCTTGAGCCTTTTTGGAGTGTTACTCCTGAAACCAAACTATGCTTAAAAGGTTGAGCATGTGATTGTTTATTTTAGGAAATAAAGCAGGAGCAAGAACTGTGTCTAGGGGTAAAGGGGTGGAGAAAAACCTGAGGTGAGGTGATGGGGCAGGAGGAGAGGTAAGGGATGGAGAGGAGAGGGAAGCAGGCAGGGAGTGATCCCCAGACCCTCCAGAGCCTTCCCTCCGAGCGTGTAATGGGCCCCTTATCCAAGCTGAAGCCTTGATTCATGCCCTGGTGCAGGCAGAAATTAAATCAAACCTCGCTGTGCCTTGTTAATTGTGGACATACAAAGGGCAGGGCCGGAGAGGGACCTCAGCCAGGCCTCAGGGTGAGGACACGCGATGCCCCGCTTGAATGAAAGCTGCGAATTTGTAGAAACTTGACCCAAATGTCTAAAGATTGCTGTACTAAACAACGCTGATAATGCAAACCCAGCATCTGTTGTTCTTTCCTGCCCTGGCAGGATGAAGTTATTTCATGGCCTAATGAGTTCTGAGCAGTACAAAGCGCGTCCTGCGCCCGTCACTCAGGGCAGTGCTTTGATATGGGAGTCAGGCAGGAGACTCTGCAGACAAAAGTCATTCCTGCAGGAATTTGGGCTCCTTCAAAACTCGCTCTTGGAACCACCTCCACCCCAGTTTGGTGCTTTACAGATGCCCTCCTCCTTTTTCTTTCTGTTTTTTTCATGGCAACTTAATTAAATTACCAAGTGGTTCATTTTTAGAGGCACCAGCTTCAGAAAATGACAGTAATCCCAGCAATTATCAGTTGTGTGCACAGATGGCTTTTTCCTCGTTGATAAATTCTTGCTCCCCTGTTTGTCCATTTTTAGCACAGAGGGGGTGGGAGGGGTTTGGTGCCTATCTTGGCAGGGGCCAGCACAGACCCCAGGGGCCAGATTTGCCCAGGTAATTCTCCCTTCCCAGGAACCGTCACAATGCTGTGATCCTTGCTGGGGCAAATCTCTGTTCAACGGGATTTTGAGATTTAATTCACTCCAGGATTGCTCTTTGTGATTGTCTCTGGAGGTCTGCAGAGCAAAACCAATGCCAGCCATGTGCCGTGGCTGCACCACTCACCTTGTGCCAGGAAAAATGGCTTTTCCCGGCTGGAATGTTGCGGGGATGTGCTGGGATGTAGGGAAGCCTGACAGGGTGATGGTGGAGCAGCAGCTGATGCAGTTCTTCCCTCTGTACTTGGGGTGTCCTGCCCGAGCAGTGCCACGTGCTTGGGGGCTGCAGGGAGGACCTGGGGTCTGCAAAGGCAAAGGATTGCTGGGGAAGGTGAATGTTTGTGCATGAGGAATGCAGCGTGAAGGGTGTATGAAAGGCAGGGAGAGGAAAAATGAGTCATGGAGGTGGCATCTCTGGGAAAGAACGAGCTTAATTCCAAATGCTGTGAGGCAAAATGTGCACGGCAGGCTGAGGGTTGTGTCACTTGTGCTGTAAGGCTCAACTTCTCTGCTTAAATTAGGAGTTTAAAACACCTTTTGCATGGTTACAAAGTGCTGCTGGGGGTTGGTTTTGTATTCCATTGCTGATTTTGGAGCTAAAGAGCTCACTGATCCCATTCCAGTGGTTTGGAGGCATTGCTGTGGAATTAGGCCGAGGAAGCCATTGGATTTTGGGATGCCATGCCCATTGTCAGGTGACAGTGTCTCTGGAGTGGCTGCTGAAAGCTCCAGCCAGGGGGCTCAGGGTCGTGGGTCCACAGGCTCTGGTCCTGCATTTTGGAAAATTTTTTTGGAGGGAAGGGAAGGGTGCTGCTGGGGCGGGCTGGGACAGAAGGGAAGGGCAGTGCTGGGGCAGCCCAAGCCTTTTTATTTCCAAGGAAGCTGAAAGTTGGGCAGCAAGCAGCTACTGAAGAGTCTCTGTTGGGGGGTTTCCAAACAGTCTGGTGCCCAGTGTCCTTGGCACGGGTGCCCTGTGCTTCCACCCACTCCTTTGGACCTGCTTGTGGAGGGCAGACAAACTCAGTAGGCTTTGGAGGGGGCTGAGGGACGGGAGCACCAGCCCTTGGCTGACAGTGTCCCCGCTGTCCCCACAGGCCCGGTTCACGGCAGACTGCCATTTCCGGGAGCGCTTCCAGGAGAACAGCTACAACACCTACGCCTCGGCCGTGCACCGCAGCCCGCGCTCGGGCCGCCAGTGGTACGTGGCCCTCAACAAGAGGGGCAAAGCCAAGAGGGGCTGCAGCCCCCGAGCCCGGCCCCAGCACGTCTCCACACACTTCCTGCCCCGCTTCTGGCAGCCGCAGCCCCCCGAGCTCGCCTTCACCGTCGCCCTCCCTGAGAAGAAGCCCCCGCCACCAAAGCCAAAGGCCGTCCCAGCCCTGCCTCGGAAGAACCCGAGCCCCGTCAAGTACCGGCTGAAGTTCCGCTTCGGGTAGTGCCACGGTGGCGATGCCAGCACCGGAGAGACTGGGCAGCTTTCGAGGTCAACACATGGGAGACCCTGTCCCGCTGCTCAGGCAGTCGCAGGGAATCTCCAGGTGGCCGTGTTGGGCTCAGGGTCTTCTCTTTGCCACTGGAGCTGGGCAGCAAACCTTGAGGCGTGTACTGGGATGGCACAGCTCAGGCTTTCCAAAGAGTATTCCTGTGGTGAACTGGAAACACTGGATGGACCTCAGATTAGTGTTCTGATGTTGAAAGAAGCAGAAAGGTACCTCTATGGCAAACATATTTTTTTACCTTGTTTTCACTAGTGACTCTGACAATCATTTTCATATGACAGATGTTCAGGTTTTGTTTGTTTTTCTTGCATATCCTTCTTGCTGCACTTTTTCTTCCAACCTTACCTCAGACACCGGATATCCAGGTCTGCCCCTTCCCCTTCTCTTCCGGACCGGCTCCCCCCTTCCACAACAAAAGACCAAGACCAAGCTCTGCAAATTCACTCACCTTGCGGTGCAAGGGGGGAGTCTTAAAACTCTTTGTTGGCAATAATAGACAAGTATATATATTTTTAAGGGTTGTAGGCTTGGGGAGGGTGGCTGTTTGCAGCCCAGCTCCTGGGTGGGGCGGGGGTGGTGTCTCTCCCATTCTTCCCTGGGCAGCTGGAGGAGCACGTTTCCTCCTGTCCATCCAAGTAAGGATTTGATGTCTGTGTTTAAAATACCTCTGCCCCAGTGCTGGGGCATTTCTGTTGCTTGGCAGAGCCCCCCTACACCCCTGCTCCCTGGGGACAGGGACACCTGTGGCCCCTGGGTGCCCACTGGTTTCTTCCAGCAGTTTTTGCTCCTGATTTGTTTTATCACTCACAGTACATTTGCAGAGGTGGGGAACAAGGGTTTTATTCTACAGCAAGCGTGGAAACGTGGCAATAAATACTGTTACAGCTGCTTGTCCCTTTGGAAGTGTTTTTCTCACCTGGGTTGCCACTGGGCTTGATGTTGAATTGTTTCTCTGTGTGATGTAACCTGTGGAGTCGTTGTGCATATGGAGTTTGTAACAGTGTTGAGCTGAGCTGCTCTATGTACAGACAATGGTAGCATTGAACCTCACCGGTGAAGCCTTAAGGGGAGCCCAGGTGGGCAGAAGCTCTCCAGACGTGAGGCCACCAGCATCCTGCAGCAACAGCAAGGTGAGCAGCGGGGTTGAGCCCCTTCTCCAGATCTGGTGGTGGTACAAATGGCTGTTTGCATTGGGATCGTGGTGCTTTGCCTGTCATCCTTCTGGGCAGCCCCTGGCTGGACATGCACACTCCACCTATAGGGGTGGTTGGGGATGCCAGAATAAAATAGCTGCTTCATTTTCAAACCTGGTTGTGTGATCTCTTGCCTGTCTGTGCCTTCTTTTCTTTCCCTGAAGGAGACAAACAAGTACTGCTGAATTGGCTACTACATGTGGTTTTTGGGTTTGGCTGGTGCAGTGTCGGCAACGGGCCAGAGCGGAGCCCACACTCCTTGTGCCATAATCCACAAACTGTGCACTGGGACAGCTTCCCCATGGCTCCTCTGGGCCAGGTGCTTGGATTTGGGTCACAACAAGGCACAGGTGAGGATGTGGATCGCAGCAGGGGGAGGTGAACTGGGCACTTCCAGATGGACAGGCTCACTGTGGATGTACAAAATCCAAATGCTGCTGCTGCTGCAGCTGGGCACCATCAAGTGCAAGTAGTGCTCTGCTCACCTCAGTGAACTAATGGAATGAAAACTTTTGCAGGTACCATCCTCAGCCCTAGCCCAGGCAGGTGCCTGGAGCTCCCGGGGCAGGCAAGGGAGGAGGAAACATGTTGGTTCTTTGCTGCTGCTGCTGTGTCCACTCAGAGGAAAAGTGCATTGCTTTAATTATTTTTTTAATAGAAAATTCTTACAGATAGCTATGACAAAACAAACAAAAAACTAAGCTGGTGCTTTACTGTTGCAGTAGTAATTAAAACATAGTTGTGCTGCAACAAAGAGGTCTGTGCCAGGCAGAGACCAGGGTCAGGTAACCTGACAGACCCTCCCTGTTCCTCCTGGGCACTTCTGCAAAAGAACTTACTAGGTTTGCTTATGAGGGAGGGGACTGAAGGCCTTAGAATACGGTAAATATTTCTGTTACATTTAAAAGCAGTCAGCACACAAGTTGAGGGACGTGTAAGAAATAAAGCTAACTTGCTCAGGGTGCCTCTTGCATCTCTGAAGTGGTTCTGCTGGTGGTTTAATCTTATTTACAGCTGTTGATTGCAGTTCCTGACTACTGCTTTTGTTCTGTGGCAGGACAGGGAGCCCCAAGCCTTGTGATTCCTGCTCCCTGGGCAAGAGGATGCTCCTGCTCTTCAGCAGGTTGGTGGGAGCATCACTCCTGCAGAAGTAACAGGACTGGGAGTCTGCTTTGTGCTGTGACTTTGAGGGGGGGACAAGTTCTGTGACAGCACAGGAAAACAGGGCTCCAGCTTTGCAGCTCTGACTGTGCCATAAACCATCCTGTCAGTCACTCCTGTTTCATCCCAGTGGGTTTATCCTCTTGGCTTCAACCACTGCAGCCCTAATTGCTGGACTCTTAAGCAGACTTCTGTACTTATTTTACATAAAAGCTCTTTGTATTGTCTTTAAATGTTCCTGCACACAGGGGAAAAACCTGCTGGGAAAATACCCCAAAGTCATCTCTTTTTTTCTCTCCCATTTGCTTTCTGATTCCTCATGCAGGATTTGAGATATCCAGTCTCAGCTGTGGCTTAGGCAGAGCATGGTGGGCCACGGGAACCTCAGCTCACAGAGTGGTGGGAGCAGCGTTGGAGCAACCCCGGAGTGTCCTGGGAGCCCTGGACATGCTGTTTGCTCTGCAGAGCTGGTGTTGTACCCCAGCTGGGTGCCTTCAGCCTGTGCTCCCTGAGCTGCAGCTCCCCTGGGGGTAACCCTAAAGTGAGATTGGCAGCTGAGGAAGAAGCAAGGCCGTGTGTGGGGAGCAGCATGTTGAGAGGGGGTATGAGGCATGCTGGGAATTTTTAGTTTTGTTTTCTGTTTTCCTTTTTCACCGCTGTGGTGCTAGAGCAAAAAAAATGGAAACAAATCAAACTGAAAGGACTTTCTGAATTGCTTTGCAGAGAACTGCCACCTTCAGAGGATGCACAAGTCCACATGGAGCTGATGAAGGGTATGCAGAAAGTACAGCAGAGTGCAGGGAGCTGCCCCTGCCCCCAGCTCCCTGGGTTTGGAGGCTTTTGGTGACCTTCTGAAATGAGAAAAGCCTCCCTTGTCTTGATTCCAACCCTACAGCCAGCCCTGCAGAGGTATGTCATGTTCCAGATATTCAGAGGGATTTGTGTGTGTCCTGTGCTGGCAGATGTGTCTCTTGGGAGGAAGAGCCTTTTCCAACAGAGAGCGGATTTGTGAAGGAGCTGCTGAGCTTGGGTGGGTGGGAAAAGAAATCCTCCCTCCCTTTGGGTTCCCCCTTCCCTGTGCACCTGCAGATATCCCTTCTCCCTTCCTCTTCTTATCCCCACTTAGACCCCATCCTGTACCCACCCTCCCTCTTTTCCACCTTTGGGGTTGAGTAAAAAGTGTTATGGGGGGAATCTGGGTTAGGGCCATGAAGGGCATCCCAAGTCTCTGTGAGAATGAGGATGGAGTGCAGGTGCAGGGGGGATGAGGGTGGATCATGTGGGGTCCAGCAAAAAAAGGGAGTGTACGGCCCAAATGCCTGGAAATTCAGGGGCTTCGTGTGTGTAAAAATAATAAGAAAAATAACGTTTCTCATTTTGCTGTATGTTGAATTTTAATATCAATTTACACATTAATGGAATTCAAAATAGAGCCCTGTATCTAGGTATTACATACGGGGTTAGGGAATATGAGAAATTCAGGGTGTAGAAAGGGGGAGGTTGAAAATCGAAGTTTTGTATTTACAAATGAAACAAACTGAAGGGCTTGTCCGTGCCATGCAATGCGCTCGCTGTGCCGGCAGCAGCAGCAGCTCCCGCTCTGTGTGTCCGGAGCTCTCTGTGTGCCCTGTGCCATGCAATGCGCTCGCTGTGCCGGCAGCAGCAGCAGCTCCAGCTCTGTGTGTCCGGAGCTCTCTGTGTGCCCTGTGCCATGCAATGTGCTCGCTGGGCCGGCAGCAGCAGCAGCTCCCGCTCTGTGTGTCCGGAGCTCTCTCTGTGTGCCCTGTGCCATGCAATGCGCTCGCTGGGCCGGTGCCAGCAGCTCCCGCTCTGTGTATCGGGTGTTCTCTGTGTGCCCTGTGCCATGCAATGCGCTCGCTGTGCCGGTGCCAGCAGCTCCCGCTCTGTGTGTCCGGAGCTCTCTGTGTGCCCTGTGCCATGCAATGCGCTCGCTGTGCCGGCAGCAGCAGCAGCTCCCGCTCTGTGTGTCCGGAGCTCTCTCTGTGTGCCCTGTGCCATGCAATGCGCTCGCTGGGCCGGCAGCAGCAGCAGCTCCAGCTCTGTGTGTCCGGAGCTCTCTCTGTGTGCCCTGTGCCATGCAATGCGCTCGCTGTGCCGGCAGCAGCAGCAGCTCCCGCTCTGTGTGTCCGGAGCTCTCTGTGTGCCCTGTGCCATGCAATGCGCTCGCTGGGCCGGTGCCAGCAGCAGCAGCTCCAGCTCTGTGTGTCCGGAGCTCTCTCTGTGTGCCCTGTGCCATGCAATGCGCTCGCTGGGCCGGTGCCAGCAGCTCCCGCTCTGTGTGTCCGGAGCTCTCTGTGTGCCCTGTGCCATGCAATACGCTCGCTGTGCCGGCAGCAGCAGCAGCTCCCGCTCTGTGTGTCCGGAGCTCTCTGTGTGCCCTGTGCCATGCAATGCGCTCGCTGTGCCGGTGCCAGCAGCTCCAGCTCTGTGTGTCCGGAGCTCTCTGTGTGCCCTGTGCCATGCAATGCGCTCGCTGTGCCGGTGCCAGCAGCTCCAGCTCTGTGTGTCCGGAGCGCTCTCTCTGTGCCCTGTGCCATGCAATGCGCTCGCTGTGCCGGCAGCAGCAGCAGCTCCCGCTCTGTGTGTCCGGAGCTCTCTCTGTGCTCTGTGCGCGCCCGGCTGCGCCGGAGGCGCTGCTGCTGCCGCCGCCTGGCGGTGGCCGCCGGTACTGCGCGCGCGCCGTGGCTCGCTGGAGACACCTGCCGGCCGAGAGGCGGTACCGCAACCGGGACTTGATGCGTGTGCAGCGACTCGACCGGAGCGCCGTGTCACGTGGTAATGAAGGGCGGAATGGAAGTGCGGAGAGCAGCTTGGAAAGGTGTGCTTTGCTTGAGCAAGCCCTGCCGCTTTTCCTCTTTTCCTAGCAGGGCTTATCTGTCTTGCCTCGGAAGGAAGCGAATGTCTCGGTGTCTGCGGCTTTTGCCGCACTTGTTTTCTTTTTCTGCGCTTAACTGGCGGTGAGTCACTGTGCCTGTGACGTTCTGGCTCTGTGGGTGTTGTCAGCGCTCGGGGAAGGGTTAAAATGTCCCGTAATTTCTCGTGTCCTGAGGAGCGCGGGTTTTGCCACACTCAAGATGGCGGAGCTGACCGAGCAACGTGCCTCGGCGCCCGCAGGAAGTAGGGGATGCCGCTCTCAAGATGGCGGCGCGGCCTGGAACTCGGATGTTCCGGTTTGCTCTCTATGGTATGGGAGGTCTGGGTAGTCAGTTCCGGACTACACTCAAGATGGCTGCCCGGACTACAATCAAGATGGCATCCCTAGGACCCCTTGGCTCTGATAGGCGGTTACCTGCCTGCCTGATCCCAAGCCGGCCCCCGCTCGCAGCGCCATCGCCCCGCGGGGCTTCCCGCCGTGGGCCGGGGCAGTTGGGGCGCGCCGGCGGCGGCGGAGGATCGCGGGCGGCAGGCAGGCACCGGCGTGGGCAGCCCGGGTCGGGACCGCGGCGCACAGTGGGCACCGCCAGGGCCCCGCGCCGGGAGCGCGCAGCCTCCGTTCGGCTCGGCCCGGCCTGGCCCGCCGTGCACCCGCTGTCGGCGCTGCATTGCCGCGATGTCCCCGCGAGCGGCACATCGCGACAGAGCCCATGCCCCGCCAGAGCGGCACATCGCGACAGAGCCCATGCCCCGCCAGAGCGGCACATCGCGACAGAGCCCATGCCCCGCCAGAGCGGCACATCGCGGCAGAGCCGATCCCCCGCCAGAGCGGCACATCGCGGCAGAGCCGATCCCCCGCCAGAGCGGCACATCGAGACAGAGCCCATGCCCCGCCAGAGCGGCACATCGCGACAGAGCCCATGCCCCGCCAGAGCGGCACATGGCGGCACAGGCCGGGCAGGCCCTCGAGGAGGTCCCGGCAGCTTTGCCGCCTCGGCCATGGCCGGCAGCGACCGCAGGGAGGGGATCCGAGAAACAGTTTTGCTGCCACTGGAAGGAGGACACGGAGAGCGCGACAAGGACGAGCACGTTCTTGCGTGTGCCCTCGGATTCCAGTTCCTCGTGGTTGGTGTGGGCGGCCTCATGTCCCGAGGAAGTAAATCTTGAATTCCCTGCTGAGCCTGGCAGAGACGCGGGGGCCGGGACAGTGCGGGGAGGCGGCGCTGACTGCGGGGTCTGGAGGGAGAAGTGGCTGAAGCTGCGCGGGCTGTGCTTGTTCCCCGCCGTCCCCTCGGCTCCCCGGGACTGCAGGGAATCCCCTTGGCTTTCCCACGGTGTTTGTCGAGCGGTTTCAGGATGGGCCAGTGAGGTGTAGTGTACCTGGGATTTATTTCTGTTTCAGTCAGTGTGTTTCCCCTACGCTCTGTGATTTAACCCTTCCCACGCCAGGCCGGTTGCAGGGGAAGAAAGCAAAGGAAGCCCAGAGCCTGGCCTGGGATGCCTCAGGCCTCTGCCGGGCCCAGAGGTCGCTGCTTGGTGTCCTTGTGTCCGGTGCTGGCCCTGCTCTCTGTGTTCAGGGCTTGTTGCTCGCTGTTCCATCCCGGCCAATGCCGGAGCGAGAGGCAGAAAACGCCCCCGCTGCTGCAGGCGAGCTGTCTGCAGCGCCTCGGGGCGGGGCAGGGCTCGGCCCAGGGGCCCGAGTCCTGTGCAGTGCCCGCAGATTGTCCCCACGTGTCATCCCCGTGCCTGCTGTGCCGCAAAGCAGGTGCGGGTAACCCGGTTACCCCCAGGGGAAGCCACGGGGGGGCTGCTGAGGGGTTGTTGCTCTTTGGGCATCTCTGGCTCTGCTTGGAATTCCAAAGCCTCTCCCTCTGCAGGGGGATGAGACCAAGGCTGCTCTAAACTGGTTCATTGCTGAGTGTTTTGGTGCTGAATTAACGCTCTTGGCTTGTTCTGTGTCTATTTGCAGCCTCAGCTGTGGCTTTCCATGGAGCTGGTGGAGCGTTGCTGCTGCTGGGAGAGAGAAATCCTTTGGAAATGTTGGTTACAATCCGTAACTCTGGCAGTTTCTCAGGTTTTCCTGGGTAAGAGCAGGTTTTAGGGAAGAAACCTCTGTAGTGAGCAGCCAGAACAGAAGTGTGAAAGCCAGGAGCCTTTGACTTCCACAGTACATTTAATTTTCTTTTTCTGCTCTCTTTCAGCACAGGAAAAGCCTTTGGCTTGAGTGCAGCTGTGGCAAATCCTTTGGGTGTGTGAGCAGCCCAAGCCACCAGCCCCACTGGCCTGTCTGGAGGTACCTGGTCCTGCCAGTGGCGTGGGGTAATTCAGAGGGACACATTTCTCTCTTCCTGCCTGTTGGGACCAACTGTCTGGGAAACGGCTTTTTTCCCACTCCAGGCTGGTCCTGCAAGTGTGTGCTGGGACCGACAGAGAGAAGAGGGGAAGGGCCAAGGGAATTTGGGCTAACTGAGCTCTGGGGTTTGGCTGTGCTGAGAGGGACAGGGCAGGCCCTGTGAGTGTGAGGGTGGGTTTGGGGGTTCAGGAGCCTGGGGAGCCGAGCTCTGGGTGTGTTGGCAGCTCTGGCAGCACCGGAGCTGCCACAGGGCCGGGGGAGAGCCTCGAGCTGGGCTCGGTGTGGGCGCTGCCCGGGGCAGACACGCAGGGACAGCGTGGGAGCCTTTGGGGCTTCTTGGAGGGAAGGGAGGGGGATGGAGCCATGGCCTTGTGCTCACGTGAACACACTCATGCAGGTCCCTGGGATCTGGTGCAAAGTGCAGGTGTCCTTGTGTTCAGGGGCGCAGGGTCTGAGGGACTGTATTTCCTGTGGCTTTGCAGGGCACCAGGAATGAGAGGAGCTGTGCTGCCCGACCTGTGTCCCGTCAGGTCGTGTTTCCCTCTGGGGACAGAGAGCCTGTGAGCAGAGCTGAGATTGCTGTTAGTGTTTGGATGAGCAGTGCTGGGCCCAGGGAGCTGGGAATTCCAGGTGCTGATGGAACTGTTGCCTCAAATGTGTTTAGTTTGTGTCTGTGAGAGCTGGGATTGGAGCTGGAGAGCTGTTGCTGGGAAGAAAGGATGGAGTAAATCTGCTCCATGGATGTGTAAAGAAGGACCGAGTAGCAGGGAAAGGGAGTATTTCTAAACTGTATCAATATTCCCCCCTTACATTCAGCATGGAGCAGTGATGAGGACAGTTGGGTTTGTTCTGGGCCCGCCAGGATCAGCCCTAAACAACCCCACGAGACCCCTGAATCCTCAATGGACACGTCCAGCACCCAAGTCGTTATTTTTTACAGAGGAGAAATGATTGGTAATTGCTTGTGATCTGTGCAGAATGTCCTGCGGAATGATCAGAGAGTTGTATCAAGGCAGAGCATTTCTTTTGGCTCTTTTGATCTGGTTTGTAATTTCCTTTCTGGCTTGATTGAATTTTTTGTGCTCCTGTTAGGAAATCACCATGTTTTTATTTTCCCATTTTGTTTGTTTCCATTTTTAATCCCCATTGAAACAGGCCTTCTGTGAATAGTCTGTGTTGTCCTACAGGACTGCTTTGTTTATGGATCAGAGAGGGAGAAGGGAACTGACTTTTCCTTCTCTTGAGTTTTTCCAAGCACAAGTGGGACATCATCTTGCTGCTCCCCAAAGCACTGCAGGGATGTGGGAGTAGTTTAGTGCTGGTTCAGTTCTCTGGGAAATAACCACGTTGCAGAGGTTTAAGAATCAGTAACAATTGTATTGTCTTTTAAATGCTAGGGTCTTTTAAATGCTGGGTCCTGCAGTCCCGGCATGATGAGGGAAAGAGGAACTTGAGTTCTTCTGAGAAACCTTCTGTTATTCCTTGTGCAGTCTTTTTTTCCTGTTCTATGAGTCACGGCTCACTCTCTCTCTAACAAAATCTGTTAGAGAGTGAGACTGCACTTTAGAATTTGGGTCTGTTCCCTACAAAGTTTTGCAACGTCCGAAGGAGTGGAGCGCTGACTGCTGTCAGCAAAGCTGATTTGTTAATACTCTGTCAGATTTCCCTCAGCTTTGGGCAGGAAAGGCAAGGGTTTGGGTCAGGAATTGTGAAAGCAGCGCCTGTGTGCCTGTTGCTTCTTGTGTGTGTGTGGCAGGGCTGGGACAAGGGCTCGTGCAGGAACCTCCAGAGCCAGGAGGAACAGCAGCAATTTGTGGAGAAAGAAAACTCCAGGTGTTAAGTGCTGCCAAATTTGTTCTTGCCTTATCCTGTGCTCTGTAATCAGTAACAGGTGACGTGCAGAAATGTCCTAGGGCCAGGGGAGAGCTGAGCTCGGTGCGGGTGCTGCACAGGGCACAGACGCAGGGGTGGAGTGGGAGTCTTTGGGACTTCTCAGAGGGAAGGGAGGGCTGGATGTGTCAGAGGGAGCCATCGACTTGTGCTCACTTGAACACACTTGTGCAGGTCCCTGGGATCCAGTGTAAAGTGCAGGTGTCCTCGTGTTCAGGGGTGAAGGGTCTGAGAGGGACTGTACTTCCTGTGACTTTGCAGGGCACCAGGAACGAGAGGAACTGTGATGTCCGAGGTGTGTCCCGTCCAGTCGTTTTTCCCTCTGGGAACATAGAGCCTGTGGGCGGAGCTGTGAGTGTTTGGATGAGCAGCTGAGTGTCCGTGAGCCCTCTGCTGTGTCTGTGCTGCTCTGTCTGTGCCTGCTGAGTGTCCCTGAGCCCTCTGCTGTGTCTGTGCTGCTCTGTCTGTGCCTGCTGAGTGTCCCTGAGCCCTCTGCTGTGTCTGTGCTGCTCTGTCTGTGCCTGCTGAGTGTCCCTGAGCCCTCTGCTGTGTCTGTGCTGCAGGTTCTGTGCCTGCTGAGTGTCCCTGAGCCCTCTGCTGTGTCTGTGCTGCTCTGTCTGTGCCTCCTGAGTGTCCCTGAGCCCTCAGCTGTGTCTGTGCTGCTCTGTCTGTGCCTCCTGAGTGTCCCTGAGCCCTCTGCTGTGTCTGTGCTGCTCTGTCTGTGCATGCTGAGTGTCCCTGAGCCCTCTGCTGTGTCTGTGCTGCTCTGTCTGTGCCTCCTGAGTGTCCCTGAGCCCTCTGCTGTGTCTGTGCTGCTCTGTCTGTGCCTCCTGAGTGTCCCTGAGCCCTCTGCTGTGTCTGTGCTGCAGGTTCTGTGCATGCTGAGTGTCCCTGAGCCCTCAGCTGTGTCTGTGCTGCAGGTTCTGTGCATGCTGAGTGTCCCTGAGCCCTCTGCTGTGTCTGTGCTGCAGGTTCTGTGCATGGTGAGCACCAGCCTGAACGCAGTGACAATCTGGAAAAGAATTGCTTTTCTTGGGTTTGTATCTCGGCAGTTTGACCTGCTAAAAAATGAGGGCATTGCTGATGCTGTTAATATGAGCAGCTGCATTGTGCCTGGAGAGGACCCAGACCCACAGTCCTAGTGCAGCTTCCCTGGGACAGGGACAGTGCCAGGAGTTAAGCAAGTCCCTGCAAAGGATGGAGTAAATCTGCTCCTTGCATCTGTAAGGAAAGACTGAGTAGTAGGGAAGGGGAGCATTTATGTGCTGTATTGAGATTTCCATCTGCTCCCACGTGCAGCAGTGATGGGGTGGCTGGGTTTAGTCTGGGCCTGTGAGGATCAGCCCTAAACAACCCCACCTCACCAGAGGGCCCTGAACCCTCAAGGGAAATGTCCAGTAGGAACCAAACCGGTCGGTAGTTATTGCAGAGGAAAAACCATGCGAAAGAAAAGGTACTTCTGTTCTTCGTGGCAATCCTGTAATGCCTTGTGCAGTCTCTGTGTGCTGTTCTTGGAGTGACCACCCCGTGTGTGTCTAACAAAACCTGTTAGAAAGGTAGTCAGGGATTGGAATTGGGGTCTGATCCCTACAGACTCTTGCAAAGCCTGAAGGACTGCAGTGGTGAGTGTGCTCAGCAAAGGAGGTTTCTCAGTATCTGCTCAGATTTCCCTCAGCTCTGGGGGCCTGGTGGCCAGCTGGAGGTGGCGGGGACACACATGGGACCCCTTGAGCTTTGTGGGAGGAGCTGGGGGTTGGCACGGTGCGATTTTTTGTTCTTTGGGTTTTTTTCCTGGTTTTCTGGTTTCCTTTTTGAGCTCTGTGGTGCTAGGGAGAAAAATCTGGAAACAAATCAAACTGAAGGGATTTGCTGAGTTGCTTTGCAGAGAAGTGCCACTTTCAGAGGATGCACAAATCCACCAGGAAGTCAACGAAGGAGCTGTGGAAAGTGCAGTAGAGTGCAGGGAGCAGCCACTGTCCCAGCTCCCTGGTTTTGGGGGCATTAGTCCACCTACGGAAAGGAAAAAAGCCTCCCCGTCTTGTTTTCAGCCCTGCAGAGGAATGTCGTGTTCCAGAATTTCGGAGGGATTTGTGTGTGTCCTGTGCTGGCAGCTGCGTGTCTTGGGAGGCCATGGAGTGACATACATTGGGGGGACATGGGGGGACAAGGGGAGGACATGGGGGGGGACACGGGGAGGACATGGGGGGACATCAGGGGGACATGGGGGGACAAGGGGAGGACATGGGGGGACAAGGGGAGGACATGGGGGGGGACACGGGGAGGACATGGGGGGGGACATCAGGGGGACATGGGAGGACATCAGGGGGACATGGGGGTACATCGAGGGGACATGGGGAGGACATGAGGGAGATGGGGTGGACATGAGGGACGCAGGGGACATGGAGGAAACATGGGGGGAACATTGGGGACATGGGAAGGCTATGGGGGGACATGCAGGGGACATGGGACGTCCAGGGAAGTCCGAGAGGGCCCAGGGGGGTCCAGAGGGGTCCAAAGCGTTTTGGGGGGTCCAGGAGAGTTCAAGTTGGTCCAGGAGGGTCCAGGGGTTTTCCCTGGGGGTATGAGGGGGTGGTCCATGGGGGCCCTAGGAGGATTCAAGGTGGTCCAGGAATGTTCAGGAGGGTTCAGGGGGTTTTAAGGGAGTGGAAGGGGGTTTCACAGGGGTCCAAGGGGGTCCAGGAGAGATTCGGAGGGTCCAGGGGGTTTTGGGGGGGGTCCAGGAGTGTCCAGGGGAGTCTCAGAGGTGTCCAGAAAGGTTCGAAGGGGTCCAGAAGGGTCTAAGGAGGGTCCAAGGGGTCCCAGGCAGGTTTGAGAGGGGTCCAGGGGGCTTCAGGGGGTTTGGAGGGGTCCAGGGGAGTCCAAGTGTGATTCAAGAGGGTCCAAGGTTTTTGAGAGTGTCAAGGGGGGCTGGGGGGTGGTGCAAGGTGGTCCAAGAGAGTTGAGGAAAGTCCAGGGGGGTCCAGGGGAGTTCAGGAGGGTCCAAAGCGATCCAGGAGAAGTCAGAGAGAAATGAGGGGGGTCTCACAGTGGATTGTGGGTCTCAGAGGAGTCACAGGGAGGTAAGGGGAGGTAAGAGTAGTCAGGGGGTGCCTGGGGAACTCAGGGACCCCCATTGCCCACAGCCCAGCAATGTCGGCCCTCGGGAACCTCCCTTGGGGACCCCGGGTGCCCGAGGTGTCGCCCCTCGGCAACACCCCCTTGGGGAACCCCGGCGCCCGAGGTGTCGCCCCATGGACAACCTCTTTGGGGACCCCAGAGACCCCCAGAGACCCACCCAGGGACCCCCCAGGGACCCCCAGAGAACCCAGAGATTCCCAGACACTCCCAGGGACCCCCAGGGTCCCTCAGGAAGCTACAGAGATCTCCCAGAGAACCCCCAGTTTCCCCCAGAGACCCCCCAGAGACTGTCAGAGACCCCCAGACACTCCAGGGACCCCTCTAGACCCCCCCGACACCCCCAAGGGACTCACAGACGCCCCCACGGACCCCTAGGGCCCCCCCAGGGACCCCCCAGAGACCCCCAGAGACTCTCAGAGACCCCCCAAGGACCCCCAGAGAGCCCACTGGGACTCCCCAGGGACCCCCCAGAGACTCCCCATAGATCACCAGGGACCGCCCAAGGACCCCCGCAGACCCCCAGACACCCCCAGAGACTCCCAGGGGCCCCCAGAAACTCCCAGAGATCCCTCAGGGACCCGCAGAGACCCCTCAGGGACCCCCAGAGACTCCCAGACACCCCAGAGACTCCCAGAAACCCTCAGAGACCCCCCCAGGGACCTCCAGAGACTCCAAGAGACCCTCACGGACCCCCCAGGGACCACCAGAAAGCCCCAGAGACCCCCCAGGGACCACCAGAGACCCTCCATAGATCAGGGACCGTCCAAGGACCCCCACAGACCCCCAGACACCCGCAGAGACTCCCAGGGACTCCCAGAAACTCCCAGAGACCCCTCAGGGACCCGCAGAGACCCCTGAGGGACCCCCAGAGACTCCCAGACACCCGCCAGGAACCCTCAGATGCCCCCAGAGATCCCCAGAGACCCCCAGACCCCTCCAGACACCCCCAGAGACCCGCAGGGACCCCCTAGAGACTCTCAGAGACCTCCAGGGACTCCCAGACACACGCCGAGACCCCCAGGGACACCCAGAGACCCCCAGACACCTGCCAGGGCCCCTCAGATGCCCCCAGAGACCCCCAGAGATCCCCAGAGACCCCCAGACCCCTCCAGGGACCCCCAGAGACCCCCAGAGACCCCCCAGAGACCCCACAGGGACCCCCAAGGACCCCATAGGGACCCCCACAGATCCCCAGAGACCCCCCCTGTGACCCCCAAAGAACTCCCCTGGGGATCTCCTGGGACCCCCCAGAAACCCCCAGACATCCCCAGAGACTCCCAGAGACCCCCCAGGGACCCTCAGACACCCCCAGAGACTCAGAGACCCCCAGAGACTCTCAGAGATCCCCCAGGGACCCACAGGAACCCCTCAAAGATCCACCAGAGACCCCCCAGGGACCCCCAAAGAACTCCCCTGGGGATCCCCTCGGACCCCCAGAAATCTCCAGACACCCCCAGAGACCCCCCAGGGACCATCAGACACCCCCAGAGACTCACAAAGACCCCCAGAGACCCTCAGGGACCCCCCAGGGACCCCCATAGACCGCCCAGAGATCACGAGATGCCCCCCGGGGACCTCCAGAGACCCCTCCAGAGATCACGAGAAACCCCTCCGAGACCCCCAGGGACCTCCAGAGACCCCCAGGGACCCACCTTGGGACCCCCAGAGGACCCCAGGGACCCACAGAAACCCCTCAGAGATCCACCAGAGACCCCCATAGATCCCACAGAGACCTCCAGAGAACCCCAGAGACCACCAGAGATGCTCCAGAGACACCCCAGAGACCCCCACAGAGATCCCCGGTGCCCGAAATGTCGTCCCTCGGGGAACCCCCTTGGGGACCCCCGGTGCCCGAAATGTCGTCACTCGGGGAACCCCCTTGGGGACCCCCGGTGCCCGAAATGTCGTCCGTCGGGGAACCCCCTTGGGGACCCCCGGTGCCCGAAATGTCGTCCGTCGGGGAACCCCCTTGGGGACCCCCGGTGCCCGAAATGTCGTCCGTCGGGGAACCCCCTTGGGGACCCCCGGTGCCCAAAACTGTCGTCCCTCCGGGAACCCCCTTGGGGACCCCCGGTGCCCAAAATGTCGTCCCTCCGGGAACCCCCTTGGGGACCCCCGGTGCCCAAAATGTCGTCCCTCCGGGAACCCCCTTGGGGACCCCCGGTGCCCAAAATGTCGTCCCTCGGGGAACCCCCTTGGGGACCCCCGGTGCCCAAAATGTCGTCCCTCGGGGAACCCCCTTGGGGAGCCCCGGTGCCCAAAATGTCGTCCCTCCGGGAACCCCCTTGGGGACCCCCGGTGCCCAAAACTGTCGTCCCTCGGCAATCCCCCCTTGGGGAGTCCCGGCGCCCGAGGTGTCGCCCCGCCGCAACCTCAACCCGATGACTCTCGGCGCCCGAGGTGTCGCCCCTCGTCACGCCCCTCCTTGGGGACCCCCGGCGGGCATTGGAGGTGGTGGGGGCTGGACTACGATGCAGTTCTTGGACATGTCCGGCAGGCGGCGCCAGCGAGGGAGAAGGGCCGGCGAGGGCGGGATTCGAACCGGCGTTTGGGCAGCGGTATCTGCATCGCTACTGCGCACGTGCGGATTAGAGAGCTTCGGCGGTACTGCGCAAGCGCGGAGTACGGAGCGCCGTCGGTACTGCTCATGCGCGGAGTACAGCGCGCCGTCCCAACTGCGCACGCGCGGAGTACAGCGCGCCGTCGCTACTGCGCATGCGCGGAGTACAGAGCGTCGTCGGTACTGCGCATGCGCGGAGTACAGCGCGCCGTCCCTACTGTGCATGCGCGGAGTACAGAGCGGTGTCGCTATTGCGCATGCGCGGAGTACAGATCGGTGTCGCTATTGCGCATGCGCGGAGTACAGCGCGCCGTCCCTATTGCGCATGCGCGGAGCACAGCGCGCCGTCCCTTCTGCGCACGCCCGGAGTCCGCCTCTCTGTCTCTCCTGCTCGATGCCACATCCCGTGTTCGTTCATGGCGCTGTTTTCCCGCACCTGCCGCAGCCGGTGCCGCGGGAGCGCGCGGGGAACATCCCGCCGCCGGTGCGGCTGCTGCAGAGGCGTTCCTGGAGCGCGGCGCCGGCACCATCGCCCGCAGCGCCGCCGCCAAGATCGTGAGTGCCGGGGCCGCGGGGCAGGGGCTGGGCTGGGCTGGGCCTCAGTGGCACTCCATGCACGGACAAATACTCTGCATGCAGCTCGGTGGGTGCTTTCCCGTCCTGGGGGTGAGGTGAATCCTGGGCTCCTGTGCTTTTGTCAGCCGAGATGGAAAATTCCTGCACTTGGTTTTGGCAAGTGGCAGTTTCCCAGAATTTTCTTACCTTGTTTGCTTCCTGTGGAACATGTGGACCAGCAGAACTCTCAGGGCTTGTGTTCAGAACAGGCTTGAGGAGAGTGAGTGAGTGAGTGAGTGAGTGAGTGAGGGAGTGAGTGAGTGAGTGGAGTGAGTGAGTGAGTGAGTGAATGAGTGAGTGAGTGAGGGAGTGAGGGAGGGAGTGAGTGAGTGGAGTGAGTGAGGGAGTGAGTGAGTGAGTGGAGTGAGTGAGTGAGTGAATGAGTGAGTGAGTGAGGGAGTGAGGGAGGGAGTGAGTGAGTGAGTGAATGAGTGAGTGAGTGAGGGAGTGAGTGAGTGGAGTGAGTGAGTGAGTGGAGTGAGTGAGTGAGTGAGGGAGTGAGTGAGTGGAGTGAGTGAGTGGAGTGAGTGAGTGAGTGAGTGAGTGAGTGAGGGAGTGAGTGAGGGAGTGAGTGAGTGAGTGAATGAGTGAGTGAGTGAGTGAGGGAGTGAGTGAGTGGAGTGAGTGAGTGAGTGAGTGAGGGAGTGAGTGGAGTGAGTGAGTGAGTGGAGTGAGTGAGTGAGTGAGTGAGTGAGTGAGTGAGTGAGTGAGTGAATGAGTGAGTGAGTGAGGGAGTAAGTGAGTGGAGTGAGTGAGTGAGTGAGTGAGTGAGTGAGGGAGTGAGTGAGTGGAGTGAGTGAGTGAGTAGGAGCCTCAGCGTGTCTTCCTTGTCCTGCACTGCAGGATCAGAATCCTGGTTTAGGTTAGGGATGCTTTTGCACTGTTGCGTGTCTTCGATGGTCAGAGCCAACTTTCTGCTGGGCCACTTAGGAAGAACAGTTGCCTAGAGCTTCATGTTTGCTTTCCTTGCAGCCTGGAGTGTTGGGGGGATTCCTGAAGCTGATTGCCTTGAAAGCCAGTGATCCCCAAGGCTTTGACCTGCTAAACAGCATCATGGAGCATATGCCCCCGTGAGTATGAGCTCAAATTGCATTCAAAACTGACTTCTGTGGGCTTTGGTTCTGCAGTGTGCAGTCATGCCAAAGGTTAACACTTCAGGAGCAAAAATGTCACATTTATCAGTTAAAGAGATGGGAACAACTTTATCTGTGTTTTCTGTAAAGTGACAGCACCAGTCAAAGCCCACTGTGAACTGAATAACTGTTCTTTTAAATTTCCAGTGAATCAGTTGACTGGTACAGGAAACAGGTCTTCATTCTGCTATTCCAAAGACTTCCAAGTTCCAAACCAACAAAACTTATCAAAAGTAAGTTCCTTGCTCTGAAAAGCTCCAGTGTGACACGAGTGGTTCAGAGTGTGCAGTTGCACAGATCAGGCATCCTGTACATGGGTGGGACTCTGGTGGCTCCAGGGACTTGCTCCAAATGCTCTGGAGTCAAGGGGGCATAAAGGGCAGTGGCCACAGCAGGTGACACTCCATGAAAACTGAGGGAATGGAACTAAAGGACTTGTGTAGTTCTCCTCCTTTCCTGGTGTGTGTGATGTCGTTACTTGTCTGAAAGTGTCTCCATTTAATCTCCAGCTAATAGCAACACACTTGCCCTGCCACACAGCACAGCCATTCTGACCACTGCTCTCTGCAGTTTGTGTTCATGCTGGGAAACATTCCATGCTTTTGTGTCATTTTGGCCTTCATGGGAATAAAGTTCTGAGGAAGGGTTTACGTTCCTCTGTCAAAGCTGTGACACATTGTTGAAATCATCCCCAGGCAGATGGCCATGCTGATGAAATTCGTGATGTTATCTCTACACAGATCACACAAGGTCTGTTATTAATCCTTTAAAATCTGCTTGATGCCTCCTGTAGAGGAGCAAGAATTACAGGGTTCTTCCAGTGGTGTTCCACCAACCAAATGGAAGTGGTGCTTCCAGGGTTCCACGTTTCAGTGTTGTGGTGCCCGAGAAGATGAGCAGTTTTTAGGCAAACTTTGGAGCAGCAAGTTAATGCCCTTCAGTAAAAGGGAACATTTATGAAGGCTGCCCTTCCTGTCTCCTTCTTAGAATGCATTTTGCTGCTGACTCTAAAGCAATTCTCTTGTTTTCATCTGGAGTTTTACTTCATCCTTTTTCTCGTTGCTTTCTCCTCTTCATTAACCAGTATGGCACAGGAAATGGGGCATGAGCTCTGCAGGAAATACTTGGCAGCATACAGCCAAAGGGAGTGTGTTCTGTTGGCTTGGGTTGTATTTCAGGCTGCTGTGCAGTTTTTGCCTTTGAAGCAGGAAAGAGTTGTCTCTCTGGCTGAAATGGCAAACGAGGTTTGGCGCTAATCTGACTGCCCGGGTGCCTCTCCTTTTGGGGTTCATTTCTGATTTTCTGCCCACAGTTCCTCACTGATAGTTCAAGTTACTGATCTCCTGAGCGGGTCATAAAAGGGAATCATTGCTGTCTCTGGTTTTTATCCTTTGTAAAAAGTTTATATGTGCAAACATCTATGTAAGAGGGCAGCAATTGTTAAGAAACAAATTGTCTTGTGTTCTCTGTTTCCTGGTGCTTTGTGTGGTTTCTGCTTTTCTTTGGTCACCATAGGGTGATAAATCGTTCTGATACTTTTTCTCTAACTGTCATACTAGGATGTTTGAAACGGGCTTGGAGAAAATGATGATTCCTGAAATCCAGAAAGAGTCTGGGACAAGTTGAAAAGCAGATCCGTGCTGTTGGCATCACAAAGACATTAACAGAATGTCCTCCCGTGATGGACACTGAGTACCCCAAGCTGTGGTAGGTGCCACACTTCTTCAGGGTCTGCTGGTGATGCTGTTGGAGGTCTGGAAAGTAGGAGCTTTCACCAGAATAGGCCCCTCCAATAAACTCCTTTGGCATTTCTTCAGGCCCACTGTTGTGGTGAGACTCAGCTTGAGGCTTTTCATACCTTTTCATCCTTCACTGCACAAAGGGAAGTGTGTTTTCAAAGCAAATGGCAGAGCTGGTTTGAGATGTGTTTGATCCTGGATTTGGCTGAGTAGAGCTCCACTGAAGGGAATTAGGCTACTGTCAGCTTGCATTCCTTCTGGAAAGCTGGGCCCACTTTTGACTTGTAACTGTCATAGTCAGGAGGCCTGAGAATACTCACAACCTGACAGGCTGTAGTGTCTTAGCCTGAAAGTGGAATCTGGGGGAAAGCTCTGGAGACTGAAAGGCAGTCCAGCAGTCTGGGGGCTCAGGTAGCCCAAATTGAATGACAGTAACCGGATCCAGGACTGGAACTCTTTTTGAATGTACTTAGAGAAAAGCTGTAATCTGGAAAAGAATTGCTATTCTTGGGTTTGTATCACAGCAATTTGAGCTGCTAAAAAATGAGGGCATTGCTGATGCTGTTAATATGAGCAGCTGCATTGTGCCTGGAAAGGACCCAGACCCACAGTCCTAGTGCAGCTTCCCTGGGACAGGGACGGTGCCAGGAGTTAAGCAAGTCCCTGCAAAGGGGTTCCAGGTAATCTGAGCGTTCTTGTGAAGCACAGGCTGTCCTCACCTGTTCACTGTTCCCCTCCCCTCTGCCCCCAGGATTCCTTTGCTGCAGGCCCTCCCTCCTTGGCTTGTTCGAGCTGCCTGAGGATGACACGACCCCTGACAAGGAGCACTTCATTGACACAGAGGATACTCCAGGCTATCAGACTGCATTCTCCCAGCTGGCCTTTGCTGGGAAGGAAGAACATGATCCTGTGGGGCAAATGGTGAACAATCCCAGGATCCAGCTGGCCCAGTCTCTGCACAAACTGTTCACAGCATGCCCAGGCAGGGTAGGTGGCTTGGGCTCTGCATCCCTGGGCTGCATTCAGCAGAGAAGAAATGCCTCTGTGAGAATGGTCTCTTGCTAAGGTTTGATAATCAGCAAAATGAAGTGTGTTGTAGGCAGAAGGCAAGATCTTGCTGTGTCTTCTTGTTCATTGGAACTTGGCTTTTGTAAGGTTTTCCTGGTAACCTCAGAAAGGCCTTATTTTTCACAGCACTTAGTTTAGCAATCAGCTCAAATATATGCTATTTAAAAGATGAAGATTTATCCACTTGATGGCCTATAAGTAATGGTTGTCTCCTGTTCAGTTGCATGGACTTGGGAGATTCAGGCAGCTCATATAAAATTAGACATTTTGAGTGCACAGTTAACTTTTACCCCAGATAGTGTTTGTTTTGTTCAAGATTTGGGTAAGTAAAGATTGTCTGAGAGATGAGCTGTTTCACCCTCCAAAGCTGCTGCTCTGAGAGTGTCTGAGCTTGTGCCCTGTGCATGAAGAGCCATGGCAGTGGCTGAGTGTCCCTGAGCCCTCTGCTGTGTCTGTGCTGCAGGTTCTGTGCATGCTGAGTGTCCCTGAGCCCTCTGCTGTGTCTGTGCTGCAGGTTCTGTGCCTGCTGAGTGTCCCTGAGCCCTCTGCTGTGTCTGTGCTGCTCTGTCTGTGCCTGCTGAGTGTCCCTGAGCCCTCTGCTGTGTCTGTGCTGCAGGTTCTGTGCATGCTGAGTGTCCCTGAGCCCTCTGCTGTCTCTGTGCTGCTCTGTCTGTGCCTCCTGAGTGTCCCTGAGCCCTCTGCTGTGTCTGTGCTGCTCTGTCTGTGCATGCTGAGTGTCCCTGAGCCCTCTGCTGTGTCTGTGCTGCTCTGTCTGTGCATGCTGAGTGTCCCTGAGCCCTCTGCTGTGTCTGTGCTGCAGGTTCTGTGCATGCTGAGTGTCCCTGAGCCCTCTCCTGTGTCTGTGCTGCAGGTTCTGTGCATGCTGAGTGTCCCTGAGCCCTCTGCTGTGTCTGTGCTGCAGGTTCTGTGCATGCTGAGTGTCCCTGAGCCCTCTGCTGTGTCTGTGCTGCAGGTTCTGTGCATGCTGAGTGTCCCTGAGCCCTCTGCTGTGTCTGTGCTGCTCTGTCTGTGCATGCTGAGTGTCCCTGAGCCCTCTGCTGTGTCTGTGCTGCAGGTTCTGTGCATGCTGAGTGTCCCTGAGCCCTCTGGAGTTACAATCTGGAAAAGGATTGCTATTCTTGGGTTTCTATCATGGCAATTTGAGCTGATAAAAAAATGAGTGCATTGCTGATGCTGTTATTATCAGTAGCTGCATTGTGCCTGGAGAGGACCCAGACCCACAGTCCTAGTTGTTATGGGTTTGGCCAGATGGGCCTAAATTTAGTTTTTAAAAGTTCAGCTAGGCCTGGGAATTGTCAGCTGACTTGAGCTGGACTGAGCTAGCTAACAGCTGACTTCTTCTGGCCAATAATATTGTATTCCATACCATATTGCATCATCTCAAAAGGGGTAAGAGCTGGTGTGTGGGAGTGGCTTAGGCAGTTGCTTCACAGCTGTGGTCCCAGCAAGACACTCTGCTGTCCCAGGAGGGATGGGGAGGCCCAAGCCCGGACTACCAGCTTACCATCATGTTATCTTAGGGAAGTAAAATGTTTGTTCTTAGCTTTTCTCTCTGCTTAAGTCTGTCTCTGAAGAATTGACTTCTCTAGAATGATTTGTAGTTGAAATGGTAGAATTTGTGTTTACTGGGAAGTGGGAAATTATTTCTTGTTATACATAACTTGTGTAAGTGTGTGTTATATTGTAGTTTCCTCTTAATTTTCTCTTTTCTGTGTAAATACATGTAGTTAGTTCCAGCATAAACCTGCTTTTGAGGTTTTTTCTTTTCTCTCTCTCTTCTTTTTTTCCCTTGGCTGGTTGGGGGGAGGAGGAACCCTCTTCACTCTGTCCTGGACAGTTGGCGTTTTGCCAGCTCAACCCAGGACACTAGTGCAGCTTCCCTGGGACAGGGACAGTGCCAGGAGTTAAGCAAGTCTCTGCAAAGGGGTTCCAGGTAATCTGAGCATTCTCGTGAAGCACAGGCTGTCCTCACCTGTTCACTGTTCCTCTCCCCTCTCCCCCCAGGATTCCTTTGCTGCAGGCCCTCCCTCCTTGGCTTGTTTGAGCTGCCTGAGGATGGCATGACACAACCCCTGACAAGGAGCACTTCACTGACAGAGAGGATACTCCAGGCTATCAGACTGCGTTCTCCCAGCAGGATCAGCCCTAAACTACCCCACGGTACCCCTGAACCCTCAATGGACACATCCAGCACCTGAACAGAAACCCAAGTCCTTATTTATTTACAGAGGCGAAATGATTGGTAATTGCTTATGATCTGTGGAGAATTTCCTTTGGAACGATCAGAGAGTTGTATCAAGGCAGAGCGTTTCTTTTGGTTCTTTTTCTTGTGGTTTGTAATTTCCTTTCAGGCTTGAATGAGTTTTTTGTGCTCCTGTTAGAAAAGCAGCATGATTTTACCTTCCTGTTTTGGGGGGCTTTGTTTGTTTGCATTGTTATCCCTGTTAAATCAGGCCTCCTGTGAATAGCCTGCGTTGTCCTACAGGACTGCTTTGTTTATGGATCAGAGAGAGAGAAGGGAACTGACTTTTCCTTCTCTTGAGTTCTTCCAAGCACAAGTGGGACATCATCTTGCTGCTCCCCAAAGCACTGCAGGGATGTGGGAGTAGTTTAGTGCTGGTTCAGTTCTCTGGGAAATAACCACGTTGCAGAGGTTTAAGAATCAGTAACAATTGTATTGTCTTTTAAATGCTAGGGTCTTTTAAATGCTGGGTCCTGCAGTCCCAGCATGATGAGGGAAAGAGGAACTTGAGTTCTTCTGAGAAACCTTCTGTTATTCCTTGTGCAGTCTTTTTTTCCTGTTCTATGAGTCACGGCTCACTCTCTCTCTAACAAAATCTGTTAGAGAGTGAGACTGCACTTTAGAATTTGGGTCTGTTCCCTACAAAGTTTTGCAACGTCCGAAGGAGTGGAGCGCTGACTGCTGTCAGCAAAGCTGATTTGTTAATACTCTGTCAGATTTCCCTCAGCTTTGGGCAGGAAAGGCAAGGGTTTGGGTCAGGAATTGTGAAAGCAGCGCCTGTGTGCCTGTTGCTTCTTGTGTGTGTGTGGCAGGGCTGGGACAAGGGCTCGTGCAGGAACCTCCAGAGCCAGGAGGAACAGCAGCAATTTGTGGAGAAAGAAAACTCCAGGTGTTAAGTGCTGCCAAATTTGTTCTTGCCTTATCCTGTGCTCTGTAATCAGTAACAGGTGACGTGCAGAAATGTCCTAGGGCCAGGGGAGAGCTGAGCTCGGTGCGGGTGCTGCACAGGGCACAGACGCAGGGGTGGAGTGGGAGTCTTTGGGACTTCTCAGAGGGAAGGGAGGGCTGGATGTGTCAGAGGGAGCCATCGACTTGTGCTCACTTGAACACACTTGTGCAGGTCCCTGGGATCCAGTGTAAAGTGCAGGTGTCCTCGTGTTCAGGGGTGAAGGGTCTGAGAGGGACTGTACTTCCTGTGACTTTGCAGGGCACCAGGAATGAGAGGAACTGTGATGTCCGAGGTGTGTCCCGTCCAGTCGTTTTTCCCTCTGGGAACATAGAGCCTGTGGGCGGAGCTGTGAGTGTTTGGATGAGCAGCTGAGTGTCCCTGAGCCCTCTGCTGTGTCTGTGCTGCAGGTTCTGTGCCTGCTGAGTGTCCCTGAGCCCTCTGCTGTGTCTGTGCTGCAGGTTCTGTGCCTGCTGAGTGTCCCTGAGCCCTCTGCTGTGTCTGTGCTGCAGGTTCTGTGCCTGCTGAGTGTCCCTGAGCCCTCTGCTGTGTCTGTGCTGCAGGTTCTGTGCATGCTGAGTGTCCCTGAGCCCTCTGCTGTGTCTGTGCTGCAGGTTCTGTGCATGCTGAGTGTCCCTGAGCCCTCTGCTGTGTCTGTGCTGCAGGTTCTGTGCATGCTGAGTGTCCCTGAGCCCTCTGCTGTCTCTGTGCTGCAGGTTCTGTGCATGCTGAGTGTCCCTGAGCCCTCTGCTGTGTCTGTGCTGCTCTGTCTGTGCCTCCTGAGTGTCCCTGAGCCCTCTGCTGTCTCTGTGCTGCTCTGTCTGTGCCTGCTGAGTGTCCCTGAGCCCTCTGCTGTGTCTGTGCTGCTCTGTCTGTGCATGCTGAGTGTCCCTGAGCCCTCTGCTGTGTCTGTGCTGCAGGTTCTGTGGATGCTGAGTGTCCCTGAGCCCTCTGCTGTGTCTGTGCTGCTCTGTCTGTGCCTGCTGAGTGTCCCTGAGCCCTCAGCTGTGTCTGTGCTGCAGGTTCTGTGCATGCTGAGTGTCCCTGAGCCCTCTGCTGTGTCTGTGCTGCAGGTTCTGTGCATGCTGAGTGTCCCTGAGCCCTCTGCTGTGTCTGTGCTGCAGGTTCTGTGCACGCTGAGCACCAGCCTGAACGCAGTGACAGTCTGGAAAAGAATTGCTTTTCTTGGGATTGTATCTCGGCAGTTTGACCTGCTAAAAAATGAGGGCATTGCTGATGCTGTTAATATGAGCAGCTGCATTGTGCCTGGAGAGGACCCAGACCCACAGTCCTAGTGCAGCTTCCCTGGGACAGGGACAGTGCCAGGAGTTAAGCAAGTCCCTGCAAAGGATGGAGTAAATCTGCTCCTTGCATCTGTAAGGAAAGACTGAGTAGTAGGGAAGGGGAGCATTTATGTGCTGTATTGAGATTTCCATCTGCTCCCACGTGCAGCAGTGATGGGGTGGCTGGGTTTGGTCTGGGCCTGTGAGGATCAGCCCTAAACAACCCCACCTCACCAGAGGGCCCTGAACCCTCAAGGGAAATGTCCAGTACGAACCAGACCGGTCGGTTGTTATTGCAGAGGAAAAACCATGCGAAAGAAAAGGTACTTCTGTTCTTTGTGGCAATCCTGTAATGCCTTGTGCAGTCTCTGTGTGCTGTTCTTGGAGTGACCACCCAGTGTGTGTCTAACAAAACCTGTTAGAAAGGTAGTCAGGGATTGGAATTGGGGTCTGATCCCTACAGACTCTTGCAAAGCCTGAAGGACTGCAGTGGTGAGTGTGCTCAGCAAAGGAGGTTTCTCAGTATCTGCTCAGATTTCCCTCAGCTCTGGGGGCCTGGTGGCCAGCTGGAGGTGGCGGGGACACACATGGGACCCCTTGAGCTTTGTGGGAGGAGCTGGGGGTTGGCACGGTGCGATTTTTTGTTCTTTGGGTTTTTTTCCTGGTTTTCTGGTTTCCTTTTTGAGCTCTGTGGTGCTAGGGAGAAAAATCTGGAAACAAATCAAACTGAAGGGATTTGCTGAGTTGCTTTGCAGAGAAGTGCCACCTTCAGAGGATGCACAAATCCACCAGGAAGTCAACGAAGGAGCTGTGGAAAGTGCAGCAGAGTGCAGGGAGCAGCCACTGTCCCAGCTCCCTGGTTTTGGGGGCATTAGTCCACCTACGGAAAGGAAAAAAGCCTCCCCGTCTTGTTTTCAGCCCTGCAGAGGAATGTCGTGTTCCAGAATTTCGGAGGGATTTGTGTGTGTCCTGTGCTGGCAGCTGCATGTCTTGGGAGGCCATGGAGTGACATACATTGGGGGGACACGGGGGGACACGGGGAGAACATGGGGGAGGACACGGGGAGGACATGGGGGGACATCAGGGGGACATGGGGGTACATCGAGGGGACATGGGGAGGACATGAGGGAGATGGGGTGGACATGGGGGACGCAGGGGACATGGAGGAAACATGGGGGGAACATTGGGGACATGGGAAGGCTATGGGGGGACATGCAGGGGACATGGGACGTCCAGGGAAGTCCGAGAGGGCCCAGGGGGGTCCAGAGGGGTCCAAAGCGTTTTGGGGGGTCCAGGAGAGTTCAAGTTGGTCCAGGAGGGTCCAGGGGTTTTCCCTGGGGGTATGAGGGGGTGGTCCATGGGGGCCCTAGGAGGATTCAAGGTGGTCCAGGAATGTTCAGGAGGGTTCAGGGGGTTTTAAGGGAGTGGAAGGCGGTTTCAGAGGGGTCCAAGGGGGTCCAGGAGAGATTCGGAGGGTCCAGGGGGTTTTGGGGGGGGTCCAGGAGTGTCCAGGGGAGTCTCAGAGGTGTCCAGAAAGGTTCGAAGGGGTCCAGAAGGGTCTAAGGAGGGTCCAAGGGGTCCCAGGCAGGTTTGAGAGGGGTCCAGGGGGCTTCAGGGGGTTTGGAGGGGTCCAGGGGAGTCCAAATGTGATTCAAGAGGGTCCAAGGTTTTTGAGAGTGTCAAGGGGGGCTGGGGGGGGGTGCAAGGTGGTCCAAGAGAGTTGAGGAAAGTCCAAGGGGGATTCAGGGGGGTCCAGGGGAGTTCAGGAGGGTCCAAAGCGATCCAGGAGAAGTCAGAGAGAAATGAGGGGGGTCTCACAGTGGATTGTGGGTCTCAGAGGAGTCACAGGGAGGTAAGGGGAGGTAAGAGTGGTCAGGGGGTGCCTGGGGAACTCAGGGACCCCCATTGCCCACAGCCCAGCAATGTCGGCCCTCGGGAACCTCCCTTGGGGACCCCGGGTGCCCGAGGTGTCGCCCCTCGGCAACACCCCCTTGGGGAACCCCGGCGCCCGAGGTGTCGCCCCATGGACAACCTCCTTGGGGACCCCAGAGACCCCCAGAGACCCACCCAGGGACCCCCCAGGGACCCCCAGAGAACCCAGAGATTCCCAGACACTCCCAGGGACCCCCAGGGTCCCTCAGGAAGCTACAGAGATCTCCCAGAGAACCCCCAGTTTCCCCCAGAGACCCCCCAGAGACTGTCAGAGACCCCCAGACACTCCAGGGACCCCTCTAGACCCCCCCGACACCCCCAAGGGACTCACAGACGCCCCCACGGACCCCTAGGGCCCCCCCAGGGACCCCCCAGAGACCCCCAGAGACTCTCAGAGACCCCCCAAGGACCCCCAGAGAGCCCACTGGGACTCCCCAGGGACCCCCCAGAGACTCCCCATAGATCACCAGGGACCGCCCAAGGACCCCCGCAGACCCCCAGACCCCCCCAGAGACTCCCAGGGGCCCCCAGAAACTCCCAGAGATCCCTCAGGGACCCGCAGAGACCCCTCAGGGACCCCCAGAGACTCCCAGACACCCCAGAGACTCCCAGAAACCCTCAGAGACCCCCCCAGGGACCTCCAGAGACTCCAAGAGACCCTCACGGACCCCCCAGGGACCACCAGAAAGCCCCAGAGACCCCCCAGGGACCACCAGAGACCCTCCATAGATCAGGGACCGTCCAAGGACCCCCACAGACCCCCAGACACCCGCAGAGACTCCCAGGGACTCCCAGAAACTCCCAGAGACCCCTCAGGGACCCGCAGAGACCCCTGAGGGACCCCCAGAGACTCCCAGACACCCGCCAGGAACCCTCAGATGCCCCTAGAGATCCCCAGAGACCCCCAGACCCCTCCAGACACCCCCAGAGACCCGCAGGGACCCCCCAGAGACTCTCAGAGACCTCCAGGGACTCCCAGACACACGCCGAGACCCCCCAGGGACACCCAGAGACCCCCAGACACCTGCCAGGGCCCCTCAGATGCCCCCAGAGACCCCCAGAGATCCCCAGAGACCCCCAGACCCCTCCAGGGACCCCCAGAGACCCCCAGGGACCCCCAGAGACCCCACAGGGACCCCCAAGGACCCCATAGGGACCCCCACAGATCCCCAGAGACCCCCCCTGTGACCCCCAAAGAACTCCCCTGGGGATCTCCTGGGACCCCCCAGAAACCCCCAGACATCCCCAGAGACTCCCAGAGACCCCCCAGGGACCCTCAGACACCCCCAGAGACTCAGAGACCCCCAGAGACTCTCAGAGATCCCCCAGGGACCCACAGGAACCCCTCAAAGATCCACCAGAGACCCCCCAGGGACCCCCAAAGAACTCCCCTGGGGATCCCCTCGGACCCCCAGAAATCTCCAGACACCCCCAGAGACCCCCCAGGGACCATCAGACACCCCCAGAGACTCACAAAGACCCCCAGAGACCCTCAGGGACCCCCCAGGGACCCCCATAGACCGCCCAGAGATCACGAGATGCCCCCCGGGGACCTCCAGAGACCCCTCCAGAGATCACGAGAAACCCCTCCGAGACCCCCAGGGACCTCCAGAGACCCCCAGGGACCCACCTTGGGACCCCCAGAGGACCCCAGGGACCCACAGAAACCCCTCAGAGATCCACCAGAGACCCCCATAGATCCCACAGAGACCTCCAGAGAACCCCAGAGACCACCAGAGATGCTCCGGAGACACCCCAGAGACCCCCACAGAGATCCCCGGTGCCCGAAATGTCGTCCCTCGGGGAACCCCCTTGGGGACCCCCGGTGCCCGAAATGTCGTCCGTCGGGGAACCCCCTTGGGGACCCCCGGTGCCCGAAATGTCGTCCGTCGGGGAACCCCCTTGGGGACCCCCGGTGCCCGAAATGTCGTCCGTCGGGGAACCCCCTTGGGGACCCCCGGTGCCCAAAACTGTCGTCCCTCCGGGAACCCCCTTGGGGACCCCCGGTGCCCAAAATGTCGTCCCTCCGGGAACCCCCTTGGGGACCCCCGGTGCCCAAAATGTCGTCCCTCCGGGAACCCCCTTGGGGACCCCCGGTGCCCAAAATGTCGTCCCTCGGGGAACCCCCTTGGGGACCCCCGGTGCCCAAAATGTCGTCCCTCCGGGAACCCCCTTGGGGACCCCCGGTGCCCAAAACTGTCGTCCCTCGGCAATCCCCCCTTGGGGAGTCCCGGCGCCCGAGGTGTCGCCCCGCCGCAACCTCAACCCGATGACTCTCGGCGCCCGAGGTGTCGGCCCTCGGCAACCTCGCCTTGCGGACCCCCGGCGCCCGAGGTGTCGCCCCTCGTCACGCCCCTCCTTGGGGACCCCCGGCGGGCATTGGAGGTGGTGGGGGCTGGACTACGATGCAGTTCTTGGACATGTCCGGCAGGCGGCGCCAGCGAGGGAGAAGGGCCGGCGAGGGCGGGATTCGAACCGGCGTTTGGGCAGCGGTATCTGCATCGCTACTGCGCACGTGCGGATTAGAGAGCTTCGGCGGTACTGCGCAAGCGCGGAGTACGGAGCGCCGTCGGTACTGCTCATGCGCGGAGTACAGCGCGCCGTCCCAACTGCGCACGCGCGGAGTACAGCGCGCCGTCGCTACTGCGCATGCGCGGAGTACAGAGCGTCGTCGGTACTGCGCATGCGCAGAGTACAGCGCGCCGTCCCTACTGTGCATGCGCGGAGTACAGAGCGGTGTCGCTATTGCGCATGCGCGGAGTACAGAGCGGTGTCGCTATTGCGCATGCGCGGAGTACAGCGCGCCGTCCCTATTGCGCATGCGCGGAGCACAGCGCGCCGTCCCTTCTGCGCACGCCCGGAGTCCGCCTCTCTGTCTCTCCTGCTCGATGCCACATCCCGTGTTCGTTCATGGCGCTGTTTTCCCGCACCTGCCGCAGCCGGTGCCGCGGGAGCGCGCGGGGAACATCCCGCCGCCGGTGCGGCTGCTGCAGAGGCGTTCCTGGAGCGCGGCGCCGGCACCATCGCCCGCAGCGCCGCCGCCAAGATCGTGAGTGCCGGGGCCGCGGGGCAGGGGCTGGGCTGGGCTGGGCCTCAGTGGCACTCCATGCACGGATAAATACTCTGCATGCAGCTTGGTGGGTGCTTTCCCGTCCTGGGGGTGAGGTGAATCCTGGGCTCCTGTGCTTTTGTCAGCCGAGATGGAAAATTCCTGCACTTGGTTTTGGCAAGTGGCAGTTTCCCAGAATTTTCTTACCTTGTTTGCTTCCTGTGGAACATGTGGACCAGCAGAACTCTCAGGGCTTGTGTTCAGAACAGGCTTGAGGAGAGTGAGTGAGGGAGTGAGGGAGTGAGTGAGTGGAGTGAGTGAGTGAGTGGAGTGAGTGAGTGAGAGAGGGAGTGAGTGAGTGAGGGAGTGAGGGAGGGAGTGAGTGAGTGGGTGAGTGAGGGAGTGAGTGAGTGAGTGAGTGAGTGAGGGAGTGAGTGAGTGAGTGAGTGAGGGAGTGAGTGAGTGAGTGAGTGAGGGAGTGAGTGAGTGGGTGAGTGAGTGAGTGGAGTGAGTGGAGTGAGTGAGTGAGGGAGTGAGTGAGTGAGGGAGTGAGTGAGTGAGTGAGTGAGTGGAGTGAGTGAGTGGAGTGAGTGAGTGAGTGAGTGAGTGGAGTGAGTGAGTGAGTGAGTGAGTGAGTGGAGTGAGTGAGTGAGTGAGTGGAGTGAGTGAGTGAGTGAGTGAGTGGAGTGAGTGAGTGGGTGAGTGAGTGAGTGGAGTGAGTGAGTGAGTGAGTGGAGTGAGTGGAGTGAGTGAGTGAGTGAGGGAGTGAGTGAGTGAGTGGAGTGAGTGAGTGGAGTGAGTGAGTGAGTGAGTGAGTGAGTGAGTGGAGTGGGTGAGGGAGTGAGTGGGTGAGGGAGTGAGTGAGTGAGTGAATGAGTGAGTGAGTGAGGGAGTGAGTGAGTGGAGTGAGTGAGTGAGTGAATGAGTGAGTGAGTGAGTGAGTGAGGGAGTGAGTGAGGGAGTGAGTGAGTGAGTGAGGGAGTGAGTGAGGGAGTGAGTGAGTGAGTGAGTGAGGGAGTGAGTGAGGGAGTGAGTGAGTGAGTGAATGAGTGAGTGAGTGAGTGGAGTGAGTGAGTGAGGGAGTGAGTGAGTGAGTGAGGGAGTGAGTGAGTGAGTGAGGGAGTGAGTGAGTGAGTGAGGGAGTGAGTGAGGGAGTGAGTGAGGGAGTGAGTGAGTGGAGTGAGTGAGTGAGTGAGTGAGTGAGTGAGTGAGTGAGTGAATGAGTGAGTGAGTGAGTGAGGGAGTGAGTGAGGGAGTGAGTGAGGGAGTGAGTGAGTGAGTGAATGAGTGAGTGAGTGAGTGGAGTGAGTGAGTGAGTGAGTGAGGGAGTGAGTGAGGGAGTGAGTGAGTGAGTGAGGGAGTAAGTGAGTGGAGTGAGTGAGTGAGTGAGTGAGGGAGTGAGTGAGTGAGTGAGGGAGTGAGTGAGTGGAGTGAGTGAGGGAGTGAGTGAGTGGAGTGAGTGAGTGAGTGAGTGAGTGAGTGGAGTGAGTGGAGTGAGTGAGGGAGTGAATGAGTGAGTGAGTGAGTGAGTGAGTGGAGTGAGTGGAGTGAGTGAGTGAGTGAGTGAGTGAGTGAGGGAGTGAGGGAGTGAGTGAGGGAGTGAGTGAGTGGAGTGAGTGGAGTGAGTGAGTGAGTGAGTGAGTGAGTGAGTGAGAAGGAGCCTCAGCGTGTCTTCCTTGTCCTGCACTGCAGGATCAGAATCCTGGTTTAGGTTAGGGATGCTTTTGCATTGGTGCGTGTCTTCGATGGTCAGAGCCAACTTTCTGCTGGGCCACTTAGGAAGAACAGTTGCCTAGAGCTTCATGTTTGCTTTCCTTGCAGCCTGGAGTGTTGGGGGGATTCCTGAAGCTGATTGCCTTGAAAGCCAGTGATCCCCAAGGCTTTGACCTGCTAAACAGCATCATGGAGCATATGCCCCCGTGAGTATGAGCTCAAATTGCATTCAAAACTGACTTCTGTGGGCTTTGGTTCTGCAGTGTGCAGTCATGCCAAAGGTTAACACTTCAGGAGCAAAAATGTCACATTTATCAGTTAAAGAGATGGGAACAACTTTATCTGTGTTTTCTGTAAAGTGACAGCACCAGTCAAAGCCCACTGTGAACTGAATAACTGTTCTTTTAAATTTCCAGTGAATCAGTTGACTGGTACAGGAAACAGGTCTTCATTCTGCTATTCCAAAGACTTCCAAGTTCCAAACCAACAAAACTTATCAAAAGTAAGTTCCTTGCTCTGAAAAGCTCCAGTGTGACACGAGTGGTTCAGAGTGTGCAGTTGCACAGATCAGGCATCCTGTACATGGGTGGGACTCTGGTGGCTCCAGGGACTTGCTCCAAATGCTCTGGAGTCAAGGGGGCATAAAGGGCAGTGGCCACAGCAGGTGACACTCCATGAAAACTGAGGGAATGGAACTAAAGGACTTGTGTAGTTCTCCTCCTTTCCTGGTGTGTGTGATGTCGTTACTTGTCTGAAAGTGTCTCCATTTAATCTCCAGCTAATAGCAACACACTTGCCCTGTCACACAGCACAGCCATTCTGACCACTGCTCTCTGCAGTTTGTGTTCATGCTGGGAAACATTCCATGCTTTTGTGTCATTTTGGCCTTCATGGGAATAAAGTTCTGAGGAAGGGTTTACGTTCCTCTGTCAAAGCTGTGACACATTGTTGAAATCATCCCCAGGCAGATGGCCATGCTGATGAAATTCGTGATGTTATCTCTACACAGATCACACAAGGTCTGTTATTAATCCTTTAAAATCTGCTTGATGCCTCCTGTAGAGGAGCAAGAATTACAGGGTTCTTCCAGTGGTGTTCCACCAACCAAATGGAAGTGGTGCTTCCAGGGTTCCACGTTTCAGTGTTGTGGTGCCCGAGAAGATGAGCAGTTTTTAGGCAAACTTTGGAGCAGCAAGTTAATGCCCTTCAGTAAAAGGGAACATTTATGAAGGCTGCCCTTCCTGTCTCCTTCTTAGAATGCATTTTGCTGCTGACTCTAAAGCAATTCTCTTGTTTTCATCTGGAGTTTTACTTCATCCTTTTTCTCGTTGCTTTCTCCTCTTCATTAACCAGTATGGCACAGGAAATGGGGCATGAGCTCTGCAGGAAATACTTGGCAGCATACAGCCAAAGGGAGTGTGTTCTGTTGGCTTGGGTTGTATTTCAGGCTGCTGTGCAGTTTTTGCCTTTGAAGCAGGAAAGAGTTGTCTCTCTGGCTGAAATGGCAAAGGAGGTTTGGCGCTAATCTGACTGCCCGGGTGCCTCTCCTTTTGGGGTTCATTTCTGATTTTCTGCCCACAGTTCCTCACTGATAGTTCAAGTTACTGATCTCCTGAGCGGGTCATAAAAGGGAATCATTGCTGTCTCTGGTTTTTATCCTTTGTAACAAGTTTATATGTGCAAACATCTATGTAAGAGGGCAGCAATTGTTAAGAAACAAATTGTCTTGTGTTCTCAGTTTCCTGGTGCTTTGTGTGGTTTCTGCTTTTCTTTGGTCACCATAGGGTGATAAATCGTTCTGATACTTTTTCTCTAACTGTCATACTAGGATGTTTGAAACGGGCTTGGAGAAAATGATAATTCCTGAAATCCAGAAAGAGTCTGGGACAAGTTGAAAAGCAGATCCGTGCTGTTGGCATCACAAAGACATTAACAGAATGTCCTCCCATGATGGACACTGAGTACCCCAAGCTGTGGTAGGTGCCACACTTCTTCAGGGTCTGCTGGTGATGCTGTTGGAGGTCTGGAAAGTAGGAGCTTTCACCAGAATAGGCCCCTCCAATAAACTCCTTTGGCATTTCTTCAGGCCCACTGTTGTGGTGAGACTCAGCTTGAGGCTTTTCATACCTTTTCATCCTTCACTGCACAAAGGGAAGTGTGTTTTCAAAGCAAATGGCAGAGCTGGTTTGAGATGTGTTTGAGCCTGGATTTGGCTGAGTAGAGCTCCACTGAAGGGAATTAGGCTACTGTCAGCTTGCATTCCTTCTGGAAAGCTGGGCCCACTTTTGACTTGTAACTGTCATAGTCAGGAGGCCTGAGAATACTCACAACCTGACAGGCTGTAGTGTCTTAGCCTGAAAGTGGAATCTGGGGGAAAGCTCTGGAGACTGAAAGGCAGTCCAGCAGTCTGGGGGCTCAGGTAGCCTGAACTGAATGACAGTAACCGGATCCAGGACTAGAACTCTTTTTGAATGTACTTAGAGAAAAGCTGTAATCTGGAAAAGAATTGCTATTCTTGGGTTTGTATCACAGCAATTTGAGCTGCTAAAAAATGAGGGCATTGCTGATGCTGTTAATATGAGCAGCTGCATTGTGCCTGGAAAGGACCCAGACCCACAGTCCTAGTGCAGCTTCCCTGGGACAGGGACAGTGCCAGGAGTTAAGCAAGTCTCTGCAAAGGGGTTCCAGGTAATCTGAGCATTCTCGTGAAGCACAGGCTGTCCTCACCTGTTCACTGTTCCTCTCCCCTCTCCCCCCAGGATTCCTTTGCTGCAGGCCCTCCCTCCTTGGCTTGTTTGAGCTGCCTGAGGATGGCATGACACAACCCCTGACAAGGAGCACTTCACTGACACAGAGGATACTCCAGGCTATCAGACTGCATTCTCTCAGCAGGATCAGCCCTAAACTACCCCACGGTACCCCTGAACCCTCAATGGAAATACCCAGCACCTGAACAGAAACCCAAGTCCTTATTTATTTACAGAGGCGAAATGATTGGTAATTGCTTATGATCTGTGGAGAATTTCCTTTGGAACGATCAGAGAGTTGTTTCAAGGCAGAGCGTTTCTTTTGGTTCTTTTTCTTGTGGTTTGTAATTTCCTTTCAGGCTTGAATGAGTTTTTTGTGCTCCTGTTAGAAAAGCAGCATGATTTTACCTTCCTGTTTTGGGGGGCTTTGTTTGTTTCCATTGTTATCCATGTTAAATCAGGCCTCCTGTGAATAGCCTGCGTTGTCCTACAGGACTGCTTTGTTTATGGATCAGAGAGGGAGAAGGGAACTGACTTTTCCTTCTCTTGAGTTCTTCCAAGCACAAGTGGGACATCATCTTGCTACTCCTCAAAGCACTGCAGGGATGTGGGAGTAGTTTAGTGCTGGTTCAGTTCTCTGGGAAATAACCACGTTGCAGAGGTTTAAGAATCAGTAACAATTGTATTGTCTTTTAAATGCTAGGGTCTTTTAAATGCTGGGTCCTGCAGTCCCGGCATGATGAGGGAAAGAGGAACTTGAGTTCTTCTGAGAAACCTTCTGTTATTCCTTGTGCAGTCTTTTTTTCCTGTTCTATGAGTCACGGCTCACTCTCTCTCTAACAAAATCTGTTAGAGAGTGAGACTGCGCTTTAGAATTTGGGTCTGTTCCCTACAAAGTTTTGCAACGTCCGAAGGAGTGGAGCGCTGACTGCTGTCAGCAAAGCTGATTTGTTAATACTCTGTCAGCTTTCCCTCAGCCTTGGGCAGGAAAGGCAAGGGTTTGGGTCAGGAATTGTGAAAGCAGCGCCTGTGTGCCTGTTGCTTCTTGTGTGTGTGTGGCAGGGCTGGGACAAGGGCTCGTGCAGGAACCTCCAGAGCCAGGAGGAACAGCAGCAATTTGTGGAGAAAGAAAACTCCAGGTGTTAAGTGCTGCCAAATTTGTTCTTGCCTTATCCTGTGCTCTGTAATCAGTAACAGGTGACGTGCAGAAATGTCCTAGGGCCAGGGGAGAGCTGAGCTCGGTGCGGGTGCTGCACAGGGCACAGACGCAGGGGTGGAGTGGGAGTCTTTGGGACTTCTCAGAGGGAAGGGAGGGCTGGATGTGTCAGAGGGAGCCATCGACTTGTGCTCACTTGAACACACTTGTGCAGGTCCCTGGGATCCAGTGTAAAGTGCAGGTGTCCTCGTGTTCAGGGGTGAAGGGTCTGAGAGGGACTGTACTTCCTGTGACTCTGCAGGGCACCAGGAATGAGAGGAACTGTGATGTCCGAGGTGTGTCCCGTCCAGTCGTTTTTCCCTCTGGGAACATAGAGCCTGTGGGCGGAGCTGTGAGTGTTTGGATGAGCAGCTGAGTGTCCCTGAGCCCTCTGCTGTGTCTGTGCTGCAGGTTCTGTGCATGCTGAGTGTCCCTGAGCCCTCTGCTGTGTCTGTGCTGCTCTGTCTGTGCCTGCTGAGTGTCCCTGAGCCCTCAGCTGTGTCTGTGCTGCAGGTTCTGTGCATGCTGAGTGTCCCTGAGCCCTCTGCTGTGTCTGTGCTGCTCTGTCTGTGCCTCCTGAGTGTCCCTGAGCCCTCTGCTGTGTCTGTGCCGCTCTGTCTGTGCATGCTGAGTGTCCCTGAGCCCTCTGCTGTGTCTGTGCTGCTCTGTCTGTGCATGCTGAGTGTCCCTGAGCCCTCTGCTGTGTCTGTGCTGCAGGTTCTGTGCATGCTGAGTGTCCCTGAGCCCTCTGCTGTGTCTGTGCTGCAGGTTCTGTGCATGCTGAGTGTCCCTGAGCCCTCTGCTGTGTCTGTGCTGCAGGTTCTGTGCACGCTGAGCACCAGCCTGAACGCAGTGACAATCTGGAAAAGAATTGCTTTTCTTGGGATTGTATCTCGGCAGTTTGAGCTGCTAAAAAATGAGGGCATTGCTGATGCTGTTAATATGAGCAGCTGCATTGTGCCTGGAAAGGACCCAGACCCACAGTCCTAGTGCAGCTTCCCTGGGACAGGGACAGTGCCAGGAGTTAAGCAAGTCCCTGCAAAGGATGGAGTAAATCTGCTCCTTGCATCTGTAAGGAAAGACTGAGTAGTAGGGAAGGGGAGCATTTATATGCTGTATTGAGATTTCCATCTGCTCCCACGGGCAGCAGTGATGGGGTGGCTGGGTTTGGTCTGGGCCTGTGAGGATCAGCCCTAAACAACCCCACCTCACCAGAGGGCCCTGAATCCTCAAGGGAAATGTCCAGTAGGAACCAAACCGGTCGGTAGTTATTGCAGAGGAAAAACCATGCAAAAGAAAAGGTACTTCTGTTCTTTGTGGCAATCCTGTAATGCCTTGTGCAGTCTCTGTGTGCTGTTCTTGGAGTGACCACCCAGTGTGTGTCTAACAAAACCTGTTAGAAAGGTAGTCAGGGATTGGAATTGGGGTCTGATCCCTACAGACTCTTGCAAAGCCTGAAGGACTGCAGTGGTGAGTGTGCTCAGCAAAGGAGGTTTCTCAGTATCTGCTCAGATTTCCCTCAGCTCTGGGGGCCTGGTGGCCAGCTGGAGGTGGCGGGGACACACATGGGACCCCTTGAGCTTTGTGGGAGGAGCTGGGGGTTGGCACGGTGCGATTTTTTGTTCTTTGGGTTTTTTTCCTGGTTTTCTGATTTCCTTTTTGAGCTCTGTGGTGCTAGGGAGAAAAATCTGGAAACAAATCAAACTGAAGGGATTTGCTGAGTTGCTTTGCAGAGAAGTGCCACCTTCAGAGGATGCACAAATCCACCAGGAAGTCAACGAAGGAGCTGTGGAAAGTGCAGCAGAGTGCAGGGAGCAGCCACTGTCCCAGCTCCCTGGTTTTGGAGGCATTAGTCCACCTACGGAAAGGAAAAAAGCCTCCCCGTCTTGTTTTCAGCCCTGCAGAGGAATGTCGTGTTCCAGAATTTCGGAGGGATTTGTGTGTGTCCTGTGCTGGCAGCTGCGTGTCTTGGGAGGCCATGGAGTGACATACATTGGGGGGACACGGGGGGACACGGGGAGAACATGGGGGAGGACACGGGGAGGACATGGGGGGACATCAGGGGGACATGGGAAGACATCAGGGGGACATGGGGCTACATCGAGGGGACATGGGGAGGACATGAGGGAGATGGGGTGGACATGGGGGACGCAGGGGACATGGAGGAAACATGGGGGGAACATTGGGGACATGGGAAGGCTATGGGGGACATGCAGGGGACATGGGACGTCCAGGGAAGTCCGAGAGGGCCCAGGGGGGTCCAGAGGGGTCCAAAGCGTTTTGGGGGGTCCAGGAGAGTTCAAGTTGGTCCAGGAGGGTCCAGGGGTTTTCCCTGGGGGTATGAGGGGGTGGTCCATGGGGGCCCTAGGAGGATTCAAGGTGGTCCAGGAATGTTCAGGAGGGTTCAGGGGGTTTTAAGGGAGTGGAAGGGGGTTTCAGAGGGGTCCAAGGGGGTCCAGGAGAGATTCGGAGGGTCCAGGGGGTTTTGGGGGGGGTCCAGGAGTGTCCAGGGGAGTCTCAGAGGTGTCCAGAAAGGTTCAAAGGGGTCCAGGAGGGTCCAAGGGGTCCCAGGCAGGTTTGAGAGGGGTCCAGGGGGCTTCAGGGGGTTTGGAGGGGTCCAGGGGAGTCCAAGTGTGATTCAAGAGGGTCCAAGGTTTTTGAGAGTGTCAAGGGGGGCTGGGGGGTGGTGCAAGGTGGTCCAAGAGAGTTGAGGAAAGTCCAAGGGGGATTCAGGGGGGTCCAGGGGAGTTCAGGAGGGTCCAAAGCGATCCAGGAGAAGTCAGAGAGAAATGAGGGGGGTCTCACAGTGGATTGTGGGTCTCAGAGGAGTCACAGGGAGGTAAGGGGAGGTAGGAGTGGTCAGGGGGTGCCTGGGGAACTCAGGGACCCCCATTGCCCACAGCCCAGCAATGTCGGCCCTCGGGAACCTCCCTTGGGGACCCCGGGTGCCCGAAATGTCGCCCCTCGGCAACACCCCCTTGGGGAACCCCGGTGCCCGAGGTGTCGCCCCATGGACAACCTCCTTGGGGACCCCAGAGACCCCCAGAGACCCACCCAGGGACCCCCCAGGGACCCCCAGAGAACCCAGGGATTCCCAGACACTCCCAGGGACCCCCAGGGTCCCTCAGGAAGCTACAGAGATCTCCCAGAGAACCCCCAGTTTCCCCCAGAGACCCCCCAGAGACTGTCAGAGACCCCCAGACACTCCAGGGACCCCCGTAGACCCCCCCGACACCCCCAAGGGACTCATAGACGCCCCCACGGACCCCTAGGGCCCCCCCAGGGACCCCCCAGAGACCCCCAGAGACTCTCAGAGACCCCCCAGGGACCCCCAGAGAGCCCACTGGGACTCCCCAGGGACCCCCCAGAGACTCCCCATAGATCACCAGGGACCGCCCAAGGACCCCCGCAGACCCCCAGACCCCCCCAGAGACTCCCAGGGGCCCCCAGAAACTCCCAGAGATCCCTCAGGGACCCACAGAGACCGCTCAGGAACCCCCAGAGACTCCCAAACACCCCAGAGACTCCCAGAAACCCTCAGAGACCCCCCCAGGGACCTCCAGAGACTCCAAGAGACCCCCACGGACCCCCCAGGGACCACCAGAAAGCCCCAGAGACCCCCCAGGGACCACCAGAGACCCTCCATAGATCAGGGACCGCCCAAGGACCCCCACAGACCCCCAGACACCCGCAGAGACTCCCAGGGACTCCCAGAAACTCCCAGAGACCCCTCAGGGACCCGCAGAGACCCCTGAGGGACCCCCAGAGACTCCCAGACACCCGCCAGGAACCCTCAGATGCCCCCAGAGACCCCCAGAGATCCCCAGAGACCCCCAGACCCCTCCAGACACCCCCCAGAGACTCTCAGAGACCTCCAGGGACTCCCAGACACACGCCGAAACCCCCCAGGGACACCCAGAGACCCCCAGACACCTGCCAGGGCCCCTCAGATGCCTCCAGAGACCCCCAGAGATCCCCAGAGACCCCCAGACCCCTCATGGGACCCCCAGAGACCCCCAGGGACCCCCCAGAGACCCCCCAGAGACCCCCAGAGACCCCACAGGGACCCCCAAGGACCCCATAGGGACCCCCACAGATCCCCAGAGACCCCCCCTGTGACCCCCAAAGAACTCCCCTGGGGATCTCCTGGGACCCCCCAGAAACCCCCAGACATCCCCAGAGACTCCCAGAGACCCCCCAGGGACCCTCAGACACCCCCAGAGACTCACAGAGACCCCCAGAGACTCTCAGAGATCCCCCAGGGACCCACAGGAACCCCTCAAAGATCCACCAGAGACCCCCCAGGGACCCCCAAAGAACTCCCCTGGGGATCCCCTCGGACCCCCAGAAATCTCCAGACACCCCCAGAGACCCCCCAGGGACCCTCAGACACCCCCAGAGACTCACAAAGACCCCCAGAGACCCTCAGGGACCCCCCAGGGACCCCCATAGACCGCCCAGAGATCACGAGATGCCCCCCGGGGACCTCCAGAGACCCCTCCAGAGATCACGAGAAACCCCTCCGAGAGCCCCAGGGACCTCCAGAGACCCCCAGGGACCCACCTTGGGACCCCCAGAGGACCCCAGGGACCCACAGAAACCCCTCATAGATCCACCAGAGACCCCCATAGATCCCACAGAGACCTCCAGAGAACCCCAGAGACCACCAGAGATGCTCCGGAGACACCCCAGAGACCCCCACAGAGATCCCCGGTGCCCGAAATGTCGTCCCTCGGGGAACCCCCTTGGGGACCCCCCCGGTGCCCAAAATGTCGTCCGTCGGGGAACCCCCTTGGGGACCCCCGGTGCCCAAAATGTCGTCCGTCGGGGAACCCCCTTGGGGACCCCCGGTGCCCAAAATGTCGTCCATCGGGGAACCCCCTTGGGGACCCCCGGTGCCCAAAATGTCGTCCCTCCGGGAACCCCCTTGGGGACCCCCGGTGCCCAAAACTGTCGTCCCTCGGCAATCCCCCCTTGGGGAGTCCCGGCGCCCGAGGTGTCGCCCCGCCGCAACCTCAACCCGATGACTCTCGGCGCCCGAGGTGTCGGCCCTCGGCAACCTCGCCTTGCGGACCCCCGGCGCCCGAGGTGTCGCCCCTCGTCACGCCCCTCCTTGGGGACCCCCGGCGGGCATTGGAGGTGGTGGGGGCTGGACTACGATGCAGTTCTTGGACATGTCCGGCAGGCGGCGCCAGCGAGGGAGAAGGGCCGGCGAGGGCGGGATTCGAACCGGCGTTTGGGCAGCGGTATCTGCATCGCTACTGCGCACGTGCGGATTAGAGAGCTTCGGCGGTACTGCGCAAGCGCGGAGTACGGAGCGCCGTCGGTACTGCTCATGCGCGGAGTACAGCGCGCCGTCCCAACTGCGCACGCGCGGAGTACAGCGCCCCGTCGCTACTGCGCACGCGCGGAGTACAGCGCGCCGTCCCTACTGCGCTCGCGCGGAGTACAGAGCGGTGTCGCTGCTGCGCATGCGCGGAGTACAGCCCCCCCGTCGCAACTGCGCACGCGCGGAGTACAGAGCGGTGTCGCTATTGCGCATGCGCGGAGTACAGAGCGCCGTCCCTTCTGCGCACGCGCGGAGTACAGCGAGGTGTCCCCACTGGGCTCTCTCCTGCTCGATGCCACATCCCGTGTTCGTTCATGGCGCTGTTTTCCCGCACCTGTCGCAGCCGGTGCCGCGGGAGCGCGCGGGGAACATCCCGCCGCCGGTGCGGCTGGTGCAGAGGCGTTCCTGGAGCGCGGCGCCGGCACCATCGCCCGCAGCGCCGCCGCCAAGATCGTGAGTGCCGGGGCCGCGGGGCAGGGGCTGGGCTGGGCTGGGCCTCAGTGGCGCTCCATGCACGGACAAATACTCTGCGTGCAGCTCGGTGGGTGCTTTCCCGTCCTGGGGGTGAGGTGAATCCTGGGCTCCTGTGCTTTTGTCAGCCGAGATGGAAAATTCCTGCACTTGGTTTTGGCAAGTGGCAGTTTCCCAGAATTTTCTTGCCTTGTTTGCTTCCTGTGGAACATGTGGACCAGCAGAACTCTCAGGGCTTGTGTTCAGAACAGGCTTGAGGAGAGTGAGTGAGTGAGTGAGTGAGTGAATGAGTGAGTGAGTGAGTGAGTGAGTGAGTGACTGAGAAGGAGCCTCAGCGTGTCTTCCTTGTCCTGCACTGCAGGATCAGAATCCTGGTTTAGGTTAGGGATGGTTTTGCACTGGTGTGTGTCTTCGATGGTCAGAGCCAACTTTCTGCTGGGCCACTTAGGAAGAACAGTTGCCTAGAGCTTCATGTTTGCTTTCCTTGCAGCCTGGAGTGTTGGGGGGATTCCTGAAGCTGATTGCCTTGAAAGCCAGTGATCCCCAAGGCTTTGACCTGCTAAACAGCATCATGGAGCATATGCCCCCGTGAGTATGAGCTCAAATTGCATTCAAAACTGACTTCTGTGGGCTTTGGTTCTGCAGTGTGCAGTCATGCCAAAGGTTAACACTTCAGGAGCAAAAATGTCACATTTATCAGTTAAAGAGATGGGAACAACTTTATCTGTGTTTTCTGTAAAGTGACAGCACCAGTCAAAGCCCACTGTGAACTGAATAACTGTTCTTTTAAATTTCCAGTGAATCAGTTGACTGGTACAGGAAACAGGTCTTCATTCTGCTATTCCAAAGACTTCCAAGTTCCAAACCAACAAAACTTATCAAAAGTAAGTTCCTTGCTCTGAAAAGCTCCAGTGTGACACGAGTGGTTCAGAGTGTGCAGTTGCACAGATCAGGCATCCTGTACATGGGTGGGACTCTGGTGGCTCCAGGGACTTGCTCCAAATGCTCTGGAGTCAAGGGGGCATAAAGGGCAGTGGCCACAGCAGGTGACACTCCATGAAAACTGAGGGAATGGAACTAAAGGACTTGTGTAGTTCTCCTCCTTTCCTGGTGTGTGTGATGTCGTTACTTGTCTGAAAGTGTCTCCATTTAATCTCCAGCTAATAGCAACACACTTGCCCTGCCACACAGCACAGCCATTCTGACCACTGCTCTCTGCAGTTTGTGTGCATGCTGGGAAACATTCCATGCTTTTGTGTCATTTTGGCCTTCATGGGAATAAAGTTCTGAGGAAGGGTTTACGTTCCTCTGTCAAAGCTGTGACACATTGTTGAAATCATCCCCAGGCAGATGGCCATGCTGATGAAATTCGTGATGTTATCTCTACACAGATCACACAAGGTCTGTTATTAATCCTTTAAAATCTGCTTGATGCCTCCTGTAGAGGAGCAAGAATTACAGGGTTCTTCCAATGGTGTTCCACCAACCAAATGGAAGTGGTGCTTCCAGCGTTCCACGTTTCAGTGTTGTGGTGCCCGAGAAGATGAGCAGTTTTTAGGCAAACTTTGGAGCAGCAACTTAATGCCCTTCAGTAAAAGGGAACATTTATGAAGGCTGCCCTTTCTGTCTCCTTGTTAGAATGCATTTTGCTGCTGACTCTAAAGCAATTCTCTTGTTTTCATCTGGAGTTTTACTTCATCCTTTTTCTCGTTGCTTTCTCGTCTTCATTAACTAGTTTGGCACAGGAAATGGGGCATGAGCTCTGCAGGAGATACTTGGCAGCATACAGCCAAAGGGAGTGTGTTCTGTTGGCTTGGGTTGTATTTCAGGCTGCTGTGCAGTTTTTGCCTTTGAAGCAGGAAAGAGTTGTCTCTCTGGCTGAAATGGCAAAGGAGGTTTGGCGCTAATCTGACTGCCCGGGTGCCTCTCCTTTTGGGGTTCATTTCTGATTTTCTGCCCACAGTTCCTCACTGATAGTTCAAGTTACTGATCTCCTGAGCGGGTCATAAAAGGGAAGGATTGCTGTCTCTGGTTTTTATCCTTTGTAAAAAGTTTGTATGTGCAAACATCTATGTAAGAGGGCAGCAATTGTTAAGAAACAAATTGTCTTGTGTTCTCTGTTTCCTGGTGCTTTGTGTGGTTTCTGCTTTTCTTTGGTCACCATAGGGTGATAAATCGTTCTGATACTTTTTCTCTAACTGTCATACTAGGATGTTTGAAACAGGCTTGGAGAAAATGATGATTCCTGAAATCCAGAAAGAGTCTTGGAGAAGTTGAAAAGCAGATCCGTGCTGTTGGCATCACAAAGACATTAACAGAATGTCCTCCCGTGATGGACACTGAGTACCCCAAGCTGTGGTAGGTGCCACAGTTCTTCAGGGTCTGCTGGTGATGCTGTTGGAGGTCTGGAAAGTAGGAGCTTTCACCAGAATAGGCCCCTCCAATAAACTCCTTTGGCATTTCTTCAGGCCCACTGTTGTGGTGAGACTCAGCTTGAGGCTTTTCATACCTTTTCATCCTTCACTGCACAAAGGGAAGTGTGTTTTCAAAGCAAATGGCAGAGCTGGTTTGAGATGTGTTTGAGCCTGGATTTGGCTGAGTAGAGCTCCACTGAAGGGAATTAGGCTACTGTCAGCTTGCATTCCTTCTGGAAAGCTGGGCCCACTTTTGACTTGTAACTGTCATAGTCAGGAGGCCTGAGAATACTCACAACCTGACAGGCTGTAGTGTCTTAGCCTGAAAGTGGAATCTGGGGGAAAGCTCTGGAGACTGAAAGGCAGTCCAGCAGTCTGGGGGCTCAGGTAGCCCAAATTGAATGACAGTAACCAGGTCCTGGACTAGAACTCTTTTTGAATGTACTTAGAGAAAAGCTGTAATCTGGAAAAGAATTGCTATTCTTGGGTTTGTATCACAGCAATTTGAGCTGCTAAAAAATGAGGGCATTGCTGATGCTGTTAATATGAGCAGCTGCATTGTGCCTGGAAAGGACCCAGACCCACAGTCCTAGTGCAGCTTCCCTGGGACAGGGACAGTGCCAGGAGTTAAGCAAGTCCCTGCAAAGGGGTTCCAGGTAATCTGAGCGTTCTTGTGAAGCACAGGCTGTCCTCACCTGTTCACTGTTCCCCTCCCCTCTCCCCCCAGGATTCCTTTGCTGCAGGCCCTCCCTCCTTGGCTTGTTTGAGCTGCCTGAGGATGACACGACCCCTGACAAGGAGCACTTCATTGACACAGAGGATACTCCAGGCTATCAGACTGCATTCTCCCAGCTGGCCTTTGCTGGGAAGAAAGAACATGATCCTGTGGGGCAAATGGTGAACAATCCCAGGATCCAGCTGGCCCAGTCTCTGCACAAACTGTTCACAGCGTGCCCAGGCAGGGTAGGTGGCTTGGGCTCTGCATCCCTGGGCTGCATTCAGCAGAGAAGAAATGCCTCTGTGAGAATGGTCTCTTGCTAAGGTTTGATAATCAGCAAAATGAAGTGTGTTGTAGGCAGAAGGCAAGATCTTGCTGTGTCTTCTTGTTCATTGGAACTTGGCTTTTGTAAGGTTTTCCTGGTAACCTCAGAAAGGCCTTATTTTTCACAGCACTTAGTTTAGCAATCAGCTCAAATATATGCTATTTAAAAGATGAAGATTTATCCACTTGATGGCCTATAACTAATGGTTGTCTCCTGTTCAGTTGCATGGACTTGGGAGATTCAGGCAGCTCATATAAAATTAGACATTTTGAGTGCACAGTTAACTTTTACCCCAGATAGTGTTTGTTTTGTTCAAGATTTGGGTAAGTAAAGATTGTCTGAGAGATGAGCTGTTTCACCCTCCATAACTGCTGCTCTGAGAGTGTCTGAGCTTGTGCCCTGTGCATGAAGAGCCATGGCAGTGGCTGAGTGTCCCTGAGCCCTCTGCTGTGTCTGTGCTGCAGGTTCTGTGCATGCTGAGTGTCCCTGAGCCCTCTGCTGTGTCTGTGCTGCTCTGTCTGTGCCTGCTGAGTGTCCCTGAGCCCTCTGCTGTGTCTGTGCTGCAGGTTCTGTGCATGCTGAGTGTCCCTGAGCCCTCTGCTGTGTCTGTGCTGCAGGTTCTGTGCATGCTGAGTGTCCCTGAGCCCTCTGCTGTGTCTGTGCTGCAGGTTCTGTGCATGCTGAGTGTCCCTGAGCCCTCGGCTGTGTCTGTGCTGCAGGTTCTGTGCATGCTGAGTGTCCCTGAGCCCTCTGGAGTTACAATCTGGAAAAGGATTGCTATTCTTGGGTTTCTATCATGGCAATTTGAGCTGATAAAAAAATGAGTGCATTGCTGATGCTGTTATTATCAGTAGCTGCATTGTGCCTGGAGAGGACCCAGACCCACAGTCCTAGTTGTTATGGGTTTGGCCAGATGGGCCTAAATTTAGTTTTTAAAAGTTCAGCTAGGCCTGGGAATTGTCAGCTGACTTGAGCTGGACTGAGCTAGCTAACAGCTGACTTCTTCTGGCCAATAATATTGTATTCCATACCATATTGCATCATCTCAAAAGGGGTAAGAGCTGGTGTGTGGGAGTGGCTTAGGCAGTTGCTTCACAGCTGTGGTCCCAGCAAGACACTCTGCTGTCCCAGGAGGGATGGGGAGGCCCAAGCCCGGAGTACCAGCTTACCATCATGTTATCTTAGGGAAGTAAAATGTTTGTTCTTAGCTTTTCTCTCTGCTTAAGTCTGTCTCTGAAGAATTGACTTCTCTAGAATGATTTGTAGTTGAAATGGTAGAATTTGTGTTTACTGGGAAATGGGAAATTATTTCTTGTTATACATAACTTGTGTAAGTGTGTGTTACATTGTAGTTTCCTCTTAATTTTCTCTTTTCTGTGTAAATACATGTAGTTAGTTCCAGCATAAACCTGCTTTTGAGGTTTTTTCTTTTCTCTCTCTCTTCTTTTTTTCCCTTGGCTGGTTGGGGGGAGGAGGAACCCTCTTCACTCTGTCCTGGACAGTTGGCGTTTTGCCAGCTCAACCCAGGACACTAGTGCAGCTTCCCTGGAACAGGGACAGTGCCAGGAGTTAAGCAAGTCCCTGCAAAGGGGTTCCAGGTAATCTGAGCATTCTTGTGAAGCACAGGCTGTCCTCACCTGTTCACTGTTCCTCTCCCCTCTCCCCCCAGGATTCCTTTCTGCAGGCCCTTCCTCCTTGGCTTGTTTGAGCTGCCTGAGGATGGCATGACACAACCCCTGACAAGGAGCACTTCACTGGCAGAGAGGATACTCCAGGCTATCAGACTGCATTCTCTCAGCAGGATCAGCCCTAAACTACCCCACGGTACCCCTGAACCCTCAATGGACACGTCCAGCACCTGAACAGAAACCCAAGTCCTTATTTATTTACAGAGGCGAAATGATTGGTAATTGCTTATGATCTGTGGAGAATTTCCTTTGGAACGATCAGAGAGTTGTATCAAGGCAGAGCGTTTCTTTTGGTTCTTTTTCTTGTGGTTTGTAATTTCCTTTCAGGCTTGAATGAGTTTTTTGTGCTCCTGTTAGAAAAGCAGCATGATTTTACCTTCCTGTTTTGGGGGGCTTTGTTTGTTTCCATTGTTATCCCTGTTAAATCAGGCCTCCTGTGAATAGCCTGCGTTGTCCTACAGGACTGCTTTGTTTATGGATCAGAGAGAGAGAAGGGAACTGACTTTTCCTTCTCTTGAGTTTTTCCAAGCACAAGTGGGACATCATCTTGCTACTCCCCAAAGCACTGCAGGGATGTGGGAGTAGCTTAGTGCTGGTTCAGTTCTCTGGGAAATAACCACGTTGCAGAGGTTTAAGAATCAGTAACAATTGTATTGTCTTTTAAATGCTAGGGTCTTTTAAATGCTGGGTCCTGCAGTCCCGGCATGATGAGGGAAAGAGGAACTTGAGTTCTTCTGAGAAACCTTCTGTTATTCCTTGTGCAGTCTTTTTTTCCTGTTCTATGAGTCACGGCTCACTCTCTCTCTAACAAAATCTGTTAGAGAGTGAGACTGCGCTTTAGAATTTGGGTCTGTTCCCTACAAAGTTTTGCAACGTCCGAAGGAGTGGAGCGCTGACTGCTGTCAGCAAAGCTGATTTGTTAATACTCTGTCAGCTTTCCCTCAGCTTTGGGCAGGAAAGGCAAGGGTTTGGGTCAGGAATTGTGAAAGCAGCGCCTGTGTGCCTGTTGCTTCTTGTGTGTGTGTGGCAGGGCTGGGACAAGGGCTCGTGCAGGAACCACCAGAGCCAGGAGGAACAGCAGCAATTTGTGGAGAAAGAAAACTCCAGGTGTTAAGTGCTGCCAAATTTGTTCTTGCCTTATCCTGTGCTCTGTAATCAGTAACAGGTGACGTGCAGAAATGTCCTAGGGCCAGGGGAGAGCTGAGCTCGGTGCGGGTGCTGCACAGGGCACAGACGCAGGGGTGGAGTGGGAGTCTTTGGGACTTCTCAGAGGGAAGGGAGGGCTGGATGTGTCAGAGGGAGCCATCGACTTGTGCTCACTTGAACACACTTGTGCAGGTCCCTGGGATCCAGTGTAAAGTGCAGGTGTCCTCGTGTTCAGGGGTGAAGGGTCTGAGAGGGACTGTACTTCCTGTGACTTTGCAGGGCACCAGGAATGAGAGGAACTGTGATGTCCGAGGTGTGTCCCGTCCAGTCGTTTTTCCCTCTGGGAACATAGAGCCTGTGGGCGGAGCTGTGAGTGTTTGGATGAGCAGCTGAGTGTCCCTGAGCCCTCTGCTGTGTCTGTGCTGCTCTGTCTGTGCCTGCTGAGTGTCCCTGAGCCCCCTGCTCTGTCTGTGCTGCAGGTTCTGTGCCTGCTGAGTGTCCCTGAGCCCTCTGCTGTGTCTGTGCTGCTCTGTCTGTGCCTGCTGAGTGTCCCTGAGCCCCCTGCTCTCTCTGTGCTGCAGGTTCTGTGCCTGCTGAGTGTCCCTGAGCCCTCTGCTCTGTCTGTGCTGCTCTGTCTGTGCCTGCTGAGTGTCCCTGAGCCCTCTGCTGTGTCTGTGCTGCAGGTTCTGTGCATGATGAGTTTCCCTGAGCCCTCTGCTGTGTCTGTGCTGCAGGTTCTGTGGATGCTGAGTGTCCCTGAGCCCTCTGCTGTGTCTGTGCTGCAGGTTCTGTGCATGCTGAGTGTCCCTGAGCCCTCTGCTGTGTCTGTGCTGCTCTGTCTGTGCCTCCTGAGTGTCCCTGAGCCCTCTGCTCTGTCTGTGCTGCAGGTTCTGTGCATGCTGAGTGTCCCTGAGCCCTCTGCTGTGTCTGTGCTGCAGGTTCTGTGCATGCTGAGTGTCCCTGAGCCCTCTGCTGTGTCTGTGCTGCAGGTTCTGTGGATGCTGAGTGTCCCTGAGCCCTCTGCTGTGTCTGTGCTGCAGGTTCTGTGCCTGCTGAGTGTCCCTGAGCCCTCTGCTGTGTCTGTGCTGCAGGTTCTGTGCATGCTGAGCACCAGCCTGAACGCAGTGACAGTCTGGAAAAGAATTGCTTTTCTTGGGTTTGTATCTCGGCAGTTTGACCTGCTAAAAAATGAGGGCATTGCTGATGCTGTTAATATGAGCAGCTGCATTGTGCCTGGAGAGGACCCAGACCCACAGTCCTAGTGCAGCTTCCCTGGGACAGGGACAGTGCCAGGAGTTAAGCAAGTCCCTGCAAAGGATGGAGTAAATCTGCTCCTTGCATCTGTAAGGAAAGACTCAGTAGTAGGGAAGGGGAGCATTTATGTGCTGTATTGAGATTTCCATCTGCTCCCACGTGCAGCAGTGATGGGGTGGCTGGGTTTGGTCTGGGCCTGTGAGGATCAGCCCTAAACAACCCCACCTCACCAGAGGGCCCTGAATCCTCAAGGGAAATGTCCAGTAGGAACCAAACCGGTCGGTAGTTATTGCAGAGGAAAAACCATGTGAAAGAAAAGGTACTTCTGTTCTTTGTGGCAATCCTGTAATGCCTTGTGCAGTCTCTGTGTGCTGTTCTTGGAGTGACCACCCAGTGTGTGTCTAACAAAACCTGTTAGAAAGGTAGTCAGGGATTGGAATTGGGGTCTGATCCCTACAGACTCTTGCAAAGCCTGAAGGACTGCAGTGATGAGTGTGCTCAGCAAAGGAGGTTTCTCAGTATCTGCTCAGATTTCCCTCAGCTCTGGGGGCCTGGTGGCCAGCTGGAGGTGGCGGGGACACACATGGGACCCCTTGAGCTTTGTGGGAGGAGCTGGGGGTTGGCACGGTGCGATTTTTTGTTCTTTGGGTTTTTTTCCTGGTTTTCTGATTTCCTTTTTGAGCTCTGTGGTGCTAGGGAGAAAAATCTGGAAACAAATCAAACTGAAGGGATTTGCTGAGTTGCTTTGCAGAGAAGTGCCACCTTCAGAGGATGCACAAATCCACCAGGAAGTCAACGAAGGAGCTGTGGAAAGTGCAGCAGAGTGCAGGGAGCAGCCACTGTCCCAGCTCCCTGGTTTTGGGGGCATTAGTCCACCTACGGAAAGGAAAAAAGCCTCCCCGTCTTGTTTTCAGCCCTGCAGAGGAATGTCGTGTTCCAGAATTTCGGAGGGATTTGTGTGTGTCCTGTGCTGGCAGCTGCGTGTCTTGGGAGGCCATGGAGTGACATACATTGGGGGGACATGGGGGGACAAGGGGAGGACATGGGGGGGGACACGGGGAGGACATGGGGGGACATCAGGGGGACATGGGAAGACATCAGGGGGACATGGGGCTACATCGAGGGGACATGGGGAGGACATGAGGGAGATGGGGTGGACATGAGGGACGCAGGGGACATGGAGGAAACATGGGGGGAACATTGGGGACATGGGAAGGCTATGGGGGACATGCAGGGGACATGGGACGTCCAGGGAAGTCCGAGAGGGCCCAGGGGGGTCCAGAGGGGTCCAAAGCGTTTTGGGGGGTCCAGGAGAGTTCAAGTTGGTCCAGGAGGGTCCAGGGGTTTTCCCTGGGGGTATGAGGGGGTGGTCCATGGGGGCCCTAGGAGGATTCAAGGTGGTCCAGGAATGTTCAGGAGGGTTCAGGGGGTTTTAAGGGAGTGGAAGGGGGTTTCAGAGGGGTCCAAGGGGGTCCAGGAGAGATTCGGAGGGTCCAGGGGGTTTTGGGGGGGGTCCAGGAGTGTCCAGGGGAGTCTCAGAGGTGTCCAGAAAGGTTCAAAGGGGTCCAGGAGGGTCCAAGGGGTCCCAGGCAGGTTTGAGAGGGGTCCAGGGGGCTTCAGGGGGTTTGGAGGGGTCCAGGGGAGTCCAAGTGTGATTCAAGAGGGTCCAAGGTTTTTGAGAGTGTCAAGGGGGGCTGGGGAGTGGTGCAAGGTGGTCCAAGAGAGTTGAGGAAAGTCCAAGGGGGATTCAGGGGGGTCCAGGGGAGTTCAGGAGGGTCCAAAGCGATCCAGGAGAAGTCAGAGAGAAATGAGGGGGGTCTCACAGTGGATTGTGGGTCTCAGAGGAGTCACAGGGAGGTAAGGGGAGGTAGGAGTGGTCAGGGGGTGCCTGGGGAACTCAGGGACCCCCATTGCCCACAGCCCAGCAATGTCGGCCCTCGGGAACCTCCCTTGGGGACCCCGGGTGCCCGAAATGTCGCCCCTCGGCAACACCCCCTTGGGGAACCCCGGTGCCCGAGGTGTCGCCCCATGGACAACCTCCTTGGGGACCCCAGAGACCCGCAGAGACCCACCCAGGGACCCCCCAGGGACCCCCCAGAGAACCCAGGGATTCCCAGACACTCCCAGGGACCCCCAGGGTCCCTCAGGAAGCTACAGAGATCTCCCAGAGAACCCCCAGTTTCCCCCAGAGACCCCCCAGAGACTGTCAGAGACCCCCAGACACTCCAGGGACCCCCCTAGACCCCCCCGACACCCCCAAGGGACTCATAGACGCCCCCACGGACCCCTAGGGCCCCCCCAGGGACCCCCCAGAGACCCCCAGAGACTCTCAGAGACCCCCCAAGGACCCCCAGAGAGCCCACTGGGACTCCCCAGGGACCCCCCAGAGACTCCCCATAGATCACCAGGGACCGCCCAAGGACCCCCGCAGACCCCCAGACCCCCCCAGAGACTCCCAGGGGCCCCCAGAAACTCCCAGAGATCCCTCAGGGACCCACAGAGACCGCTCAGGAACCCCCAGAGACTCCCAAACACCCCAGAGACTCCCAGAAACCCTCAGAGACCCCCCCAGGGACCTCCAGAGACTACAAGAGACCCCCACGGACCCCCCAGGGACCACCAGAAAGCCCCAGAGACCCCCCAGGGACCACCAGAGACCCTCCATAGATCAGGGACCGCCCAAGGACCCCCACAGACCCCCAGACACCCGCAGAGACTCCCAGGGACTCCCAGAAACTCCCAGAGACCCCTCAGGGACCCGCAGAGACCCCTGAGGGACCCCCAGAGACTCCCAGACACCCGCCAGGAACCCTCAGATGCCCCCAGAGACCCCCAGAGATCCCCAGAGACCCCCAGACCCCTCCAGGGACCCCCAGACACCCCCAGAGACCCGCAGGGACCCCCCAGAGACTCTCAGAGACCTCCAGGGACTCCCAGACACACGCCGAGACCCCCCAGGGACACCCAGAGACCCCCAGACACCTGCCAGGGCCCCTCAGATGCCTCCAGAGACCCCCAGAGATCCCCAGAGACCCCCAGACCCCTCATGGGACCCCCAGAGACCCCCAGGGACCCCCCAGAGACCCCCCAGAGACCCCCAGGGACCCCACAGGGACCCCCAAGGACCCCATAGGGACCCCCACAGATCCCCAGAGACCCCCCCTGTGACCCCCAAAGAACTCCCCTGGGGATCTCCTGGGACCCCCCAGAAACCCCCAGACATCCCCAGAGACTCCCAGAGACCCCCCAGGGACCCTCAGACACCCCCAGAGACTCACAGAGACCCCCAGAGACTCTCAGAGATCCCCCAGGGACCCACAGGAACCCCTCAAAGATCCACCAGAGACCCCCCAGGGACCCCCAAAGAACTCCCCTGGGGATCCCCTCGGACCCCCAGAAATCTCCAGACACCCCCAGAGACCCCCCAGGGACCCTCAGACACCCCCAGAGACTCACAAAGACCCCCAGAGACCCTCAGGGACCCCCCAGGGACCCCCATAGACCGCCCAGAGATCACGAGATGCCCCCCGGGGACCTCCAGAGACCCCTCCAGAGATCACGAGAAACCCCTCCGAAACCCCCAGGGACCTCCAGAGACCCCCAGGGACCCACCTTGGGAACCCCAGAGGACCCCAGGGACCCACAGGAACCCCTCATAGATCCACCAGATTCCCCCATAGATCCCACAGAGACCTCCAGAGAACCCCAGAGACCACCAGAGATGCTCCGGAGACACCCCAGAGACCCCCACAGAGATCCCCGGTGCCCGAAATGTCGTCCCTCGGGGAACCCCCTTGGGGAGCCCCGGTGCCCGAAATGTCGTCCCTCGGGGAACCCCCTTGGGGACCCCCCCGGTGCCCAAAATGTCGTCCGTCGGGGAACCCCCTTGGGGACCCCCGGTGCCCAAAATGTCGTCCGTCGGGGAACCCCCTTGGGGACCCCCGGTGCCCAAAATGTCGTCCCTCCGGGAACCCCCTTGGGGACCCCCGGTGCCCAAAACTGTCGTCCCTCGGGGAACCCCCTTGGGGATCCCCGGTGCCCAAAATGTCGTCCCTCCGGGAACCCCCTTGGGGACCCCCGGTGCCCAAAACTGTCGTCCCTCGGCAATCCCCCCTTGGGGAGTCCCGGCGCCCGAGGTGTCGCCCCGCCGCAACCTCAACCCGATGACTCTCGGCGCCCGAGGTGTCGGCCCTCGGCAACCTCGCCTTGCGGACCCCCGGCGACCGAGGTGTCGCCCCTCGTCACGCCCCTCCTTGGGGACCCCCGGCGGGCATTGGAGGTGGTGGGGGCTGGACTACGATGCAGTTCTTGGACATGTCCGGCAGGCGGCGCCAGCGAGGGAGAAGGGCCGGCGAGGGCGGGATTCGAACCGGCGTTTGGGCAGCGGTATCTGCATCGCTACTGCGCACGTGCGGATTAGAGAGCTTCGGCGGTACTGCGCAAGCGCGGAGTACGGAGCGCCGTCGGTACTGCTCATGCGCGGAGTACAGCGCGTCGTCCCAACTGCGCATGCGCGGAGTACAGCGCCCCGTCGCTACTGCGCACGCGCGGAGTACAGCGCGCCGTCCCTACTGCGCTCGCGCGGAGTACAGAGCGGTGTCGCTGCTGCGCATGCGCGGAGTACAGCGCCCCGTCGCAACTGCGCACGCGCGGAGTACAGAGCGGTGTCGCTATTGCGCATGCGCGGAGTACAGAGCGGTGTCGCTATTGCGCATGCGCTGAGTACAGAGCGGTGTCGCTATTGCGCATGCGCGGAGTACAGCGCGCCGTCCCTCCTGTGCTCGCCCGGAGTCCGCCTCTCTGTCTCTCCTGCTGGATGCCACATCCCGTGTTCGTTCATGGCGCTGTTTTCCCGCACCTGCCGCAGCCGGTGCCGCGGGAGCGCGCGGGGAACATCCCGCCGCCGGTGCGGCTGCTGCAGAGGCGTTCCTGGAGCGCGGCGCCGGCACCATCGCCCGCAGCGCCGCCGCCAAGATCGTGAGTGCCGGGGCCGCGGGGCAGGGGCTGGGCTGGGCTGGGCCTCAGTGGCGCTCCATGCACGGACAAATACTCTGCGTGCAGCTCGGTGGGTGCTTTCCCGTCCTGGGGGTGAGGTGAATCCTGGGCTCCTGTGCTTTTGTCAGCCGAGATGGAAAATTCCTGCACTTGGTTTTGGCAAGTGGCAGTTTCCCAGAATTTTCTTGCCTTGTTTGCTTCCTGTGGAACATGTGGACCAGCGGAACTCTCAGGGCTTGTGTTCAGAACAGGCTTGAGGAGAGTGAGTGAGGGAGTGAATGAGTGAGTGGAGTGAGTGAGTGAGTGAGTGGGTGAGTGAGGGAGGGAGTGAGGGAGTGGAGTGAGTGAGTGAGTGAGTGGAGTGAGTGAGTGGAGTGAGTGGAGTGGGTGAGTGAGTGAGTGAGTGAGTGAGGGAGTGAGTGAGTGAGTGAGTGGAGTGAGTGAGTGAGTGGAGTGAGTGAGTGAGTGAGTGAGTGAGTGAGGGAGTGAGTGAGTGAGTGAGTGGAGTGAGTGGAGTGAGTGAGTGAGTGAGGGAGTGAGTGAGAAGGAGCCACAACGTGTCTTCCTTGTCCTGCACTGCAGGATCAGAATCCTGGTTTAGGTTAGGGATGCTTTTGCACTGGTGTGTGTCTTCGATGGTCAGAGCCAACTTTCTGCTGGGCCACTTAGGAAGAACAGTTGCCTAGAGCTTCATGTTTGCTTTCCTTGCAGCCTGGAGTGCTGGGGGGATTCCTGAAGCTGATTGCCTTGAAAGCCAGTGATCCCCAAGGCTTTGACCTGCTAAACAGCATCATGGAGCATATGCCCCCGTGAGTATGAGCTCAAATTGCATTCAAAACTGACTTCTGTGGGCTTTGGTTCTGCAGTGTGCAGTCATGCCAAAGGTTAACACTTCAGGAGCAAAAATGTCACATTTATCAGTTAAAGAGATGGGAACAACTTTATCTGTGTTTTCTGTAAAGTGACAGCACCAGTCAAAGCCCACTGTGAACTGAATAACTGTTCTTTTAAATTTCCAGTGAATCAGTTGACTGGTACAGGAAACAGGTCTTCATTCTGCTATTCCAAAGACTTCCAAGTTCCAAACCAACAAAACTTATCAAAAGTAAGTTCCTTGCTCTGAAAAGCTCCAGTGTGACACGAGTGGTTCAGAGTGTGCAGTTGCACAGATCAGGCATCCTGTACATGGGTGGGACTCTGGTGGCTCCAGGGACTTGCTCCAAATGCTCTGGAGTCAAGGGGGGCATAAAGGGCAGTGGCCACAGCAGGTGACACTCCATGAAAACTGAGGGAATGGAACTAAAGGACTTGTGTAGTTCTCCTCCTTTCCTGGTGTGTGTGATGTCGTTACTTGTCTGAAAGTGTCTCCATTTAATCTCCAGCTAATAGCAACACACTTGCCCTGTCACACAGCACAGCCATTCTGACCACTGCTCTCTGCAGTTTGTGTTCATGCTGGGAAACATTCCATGCTTTTGTGTCATTTTGGCCTTCATGGGAATAAAGTTCTGAGGAAGGGTTTACGTTCCTCTGTCAAAGCTGTGACACATTGTTGAAATCATCCCCAGGCAGATGGCCATGCTGATGAAATTCGTGATGTTATCTCTACACAGATCACACAAGGTCTGTTATTAATCCTTTAAAATCTGCTTGATGCCTCCTGTAGAGGAGCAAGAATTACAGGGTTCTTCCAGTGGTGTTCCACCAACCAAATGGAAGTGGTGCTTCCAGCGTTCCACGTTTCAGTGTTGTGGTGCCCGAGAAGATGAGCAGTTTTTAGGCAAACTTTGGAGCAGCAAGTTAATGCCCTTCAGTAAAAGGGAACATTTATGAAGGCTGCCCTTCCTGTCTCCTTCTTAGAATGCATTTTGCTGCTGACTCTAAAGCAATTCTCTTGTTTTCATCTGGAGTTTTACTTCATCCTTTTTCTCGTTGCTTTCTCGTCTTCATTAACTAGTTTGGCACAGGAAATGGGGCATGAGCTCTGCAGGAAATACTTGGCAGCATACAGCCAAAGGGAGTGTGTTCTGTTGGCTTGGGTTGTATTTCAGGCTGCTGTGCAGTTTTTGCCTTTGAAGCAGGAAAGAGTTGTCTCTCTGGCTGAAATGGCAAAGGAGGTTTGGCACTAATCTGACTGCCCGGGTGCCTCTCCTTTTGGGGTTCATTTCTGATTTTCTGCCCACAGTTCCTCACTGATAGTTCAAGTTACTGATCTCCTGAGCGGGTCATAAAAGGGAAGGATTGCTGTCTCTGGTTTTTATCCTTTGTAAAAGGTTTGTATGTGCAAACATCTATGTAAGAGGGCAGCAATTGTTAAGAAACAAATTGTCTTGTGTTCTCTGTTTCCTGGTGCTTTGTGTGGTTTCTGCTTTTCTTTGGTCACCATAGGGTGATAAATCGTTCTGATACTTTTTCTCTAACTGTCATACTAGGATGTTTGAAACGGGCTTGGAGAAAATGATGATTCCTGAAATCCAGAAAGTGTCTGGACAAGTTGAAAAGCAGATCCGTGCTGTTGGCATCACAAAGACATTAACAGAATGTCCTCCCGTGATGGACACTGAGTACCCCAAGCTGTGGTAGGTGCCACACTTCTTCAGGGTCTGCTGGTGATGCTGTTGGAGGTCTGGAAAGTAGGAGCTTTCACCAGAATAGGCCCCTCCAATAAACTCCTTTGGCATTTCTTCAGGCCCACTGTTGTGGTGAGACTCAGCTTGAGGCTTTTCATACCTTTTCATCCTTCACTGCACAAAGGGAAGTGTGTTTTCAAAGCAAATGGCAGAGCTGGTTTGAGATGTGTTTGAGCCTGGATTTGGCTGAGTAGAGCTCCACTGAAGGGAATTAGGCTACTGTCAGCTTGCATTCCTTCTGGAAAGCTGGGCCCACTTTTGACTTGTAACTGTCATAGTCAGGAGGCCTGAGAATACTCACAACCTGACAGGCTGTAGTGTCTTAGCCTGAAAGTGGAATCTGGGGGAAAGCTCTGGAGACTGAAAGGCAGTCCAGCAGTCTGGGGGCTCAGGTAGCCTGAACTGAATGACAGTAACCAGGTCCTGGACTAGAACTCTTTTTGAATGTACTTAGAGAAAAGCTGTAATCTGGAAAAGAATTGCTATTCTTGGGTTTGTATCACAGCAATTTGAGCTGCTAAAAAATGAGGGCATTGCTGATGCTGTTAATATGAGCAGCTGCATTGTGCCTGGAAAGGACCCAGACCCACAGTCCTAGTGCAGCTTCCCTGGGACAGGGACAGTGCCAGGAGTTAAGCAAGTCCCTGCAAAGGGGTTCCAGGTAATCTGAGCGTTCTTGTGAAGCACAGGCTGTCCTCACCTGTTCACTGTTCCCCTCCCCTCTGCCCCCAGGATTCCTTTGCTGCAGGCCCTCCCTCCTTGGCCTCTTCGAGCTGCCTGAGGATGACACGACCCCTGACAAGGAGCACTTCATTGACACAGAGGATACTCCAGGCTATCAGACTGCATTCTCCCAGCTGGCCTTTGCTGGGAAGAAAGAACATGATCCTGTGGGGCAAATGGTGAACAATCCCAGGATCCAGCTGGCCCAGTCTCTGCACAAACTGTTCACAGCGTGCCCAGGCAGGGTAGGTGGCTTGGGCTCTGCATCCCTGGGCTGCATTCAGCAGAGAAGAAATGCCTCTGTGAGAATGGTCTCTTGCTAAGGTTTGATAATCAGCAAAATGAAGTGTGTTGTAGGCAGAAGGCAAGATCTTGCTGTGTCTTCTTGTTCATTGGAACTTGGCTTTTGTAAGGTTTTCCTGGTAACCTCAGAAAGGCCTTATTTTTCACAGCACTTAGTTTAGCAATCAGCTCAAATATATGCTATTTAAAAGGTGAAGATTTATCCACTTGATGGCCTATAAGTAATGGTTGTCTCCTGTTCAGTTGCATGGACTTGGGAGATTCAGGCAGCTCATATAAAATTAGACATTTTGAGTGCACAGTTAACTTTTACCCCAGATAGTGTTGTTTTGTTCAAGATTTGGGTAAGTAAAGATTGTCTGAGAGATGAGCTGTTTCACCCTCAATAGCTGCTGGTCTGAGAGTGTCTGAGCTTGTGCCCTGTGCATGAAGAGCCATTGCAGTGGCTGAGTGTCCCTGAGCCCTCTGCTGTGTCTGTGCTGCAGGTTCTGTGCATGCTGAGTGTCCCTGAGCCCTCTGCTGTGTCTGTGCTGCAGGTTCTGTGCATGCTGAGTGTCCCTGAGCCCTCTGCTGTGTCTGTGCTGCAGGTTCTGTGGATGCTGAGTGTCCTTGAGCCCTCTGCTGTGTCTGTGCTGCTCTGTCTGTGCCTGCTGAGTGTCCCTGAGCCCTCTGCTGTGTCTGTGCTGCAGGTTCTGTGCATGCTGAGTGTCCTTGAGCCCTCTGCTGTGTCTGTGCTGCTCTGTCTGTGCCTCCTGAGTGTCCCTGAGCCCTCTGCTGTGTCTGTGCTGCTCTGTCTGTGCCTGCTGAGTGTCCCTGAGCCCTCTGCTGTGTCTGTGCTGCAGGTTCTGTGCATGCTGAGTGTCCCTGAGCCCTCTGCTGTGTCTGTGCTGCAGGTTCTGTGCATGCTGAGTGTCCCTGAGCCCTCTGCTGTGTCTGTGCTGCAGGTTCTGTGCATGCTGAGTGTCCCTGAGCCCTCTGCTGTGTCTGTGCTGCAGGTTCTGTGCATGCTGAGTGTCCCTGAGCCCTCTGCTGTGTCTGTGCTGCAGGTTCTGTGCATGCTGAGTGTCCCTGAGCCCTCGGCTGTGTCTGTGCTGCAGGTTCTGTGCATGCTGAGTGTCCCTGAGCCCTCTGGAGTTACAATCTGGAAAAGGATTGCTATTCTTGGGTTTCTATCATGGCAATTTGAGCTGATAAAAAAATGAGTGCATTGCTGATGCTGTTATTATCAGTAGCTGCATTGTGCCTGGAGAGGACCCAGACCCACAGTCCTAGTTGTTATGGGTTTGGCCAGATGGGCCTAAATTTAGTTTTTAAAAGTTCAGCTAGGCCTGGGAATTGTCAGCTGACTTGAGCTGGACTGAGCTAGCTAACAGCTGACTTCTTCTGGCCAATAATATTGTATTCCATACCATATTGCATCATCTCAAAAGGGGTAAGAGCTGGTGTGTGGGAGTGGCTTAGGCAGTTGCTTCACAGCTGTGGTCCCAGCAAGACACTCTGCTGTCCCAGGAGGGATGGGGAGGCCCAAGCCCGGAGTACCAGCTTACCATCATGTTATCTTAGGGAAGTAAAATGTTTGTTCTTAGCTTTTCTCTCTGCTTAAGTCTGTCTCTGAAGAATTGACTTCTCTAGAATGATTTGTAGTTGAAATGGTACAATTTGTGTTTACTGGGAAGTGGGAAATTATTTCTTGTTATACATAACTTGTGTAAGTGTGTGTTATATTGTAGTTTCCTCTTAATTTTCTCTTTTCTGTGTAAATACATGTAGTTAGTTCCAGCATAAACCTGCTTTTGAGGTTTTTCCTTTTCTCTCTCTCTTCTTTTTTTCCCTTGGCTGGTTGGGGGGAGGAGGAACCCTCTTCACTCTGTCCTGGACAGTTGGCGTTTTGCCAGCTCAACCCAGGACACTAGTGCAGCTTCCCTGGGACAGGGACAGTGCCAGGAGTTAAGCAAGTCTCTGCAAAGGGGTTCCAGGTAATCTGAGCATTCTCGTGAAGCACAGGCTGTCCTCACCTGTTCACTGTTCCTCTCCCCTCTCCCCCCAGGATTCCTTTGCTGCAGGCCCTCCCTCCTTGGCTTGTTTGAGCTGCCTGAGGATGGCATGACACAACCCCTGACAAGGAGCACTTCACTGGCAGAGAGGATACTCCAGGCTATCAGACTGCATTCTCTCAGCAGGATCAGCCCTAAACTACCCCACGGTACCCCTGAACCCTCAATGGACACATCCAGCACCTGAACAGAAACCCAAGTCCTTATTTATTTACAGAGGCGAAATGATTGGTAATTGCTTATGATCTGTGGAGAATTTCCTTTGGAACGATCAGAGAGTTGTATCAAGGCAGAGCGTTTCTTTTGGTTCTTTTTCTTGTGGTTTGTAATTTCCTTTCAGGCTTGAATGAGTTTTTTGTGCTCCTGTTAGAAAAGCAGCATGATTTTACCTTCCTGTTTTGGGGGGCTTTGTTTGTTTCCATTGTTATCCCTGTTAAATCAGGCCTCCTGTGAATAGCCTGCGTTGTCCCACAGGACTGCTTTGTTTATGGATCAGAGAGAGAGAAGGGAACTGACTTTTCCTTCTCTTGAATTTTTCCAAGCACAAGTGGGACATCATCTTGCTACTCCCCAAAGCACTGCAGGGATGTGGGAGTAGCTTAGTGCTGGTTCAGTTCTCTGGGAAATAACCACGTTGCAGAGGTTTAAGAATCAGTAACAATTGTATTGTCTTTTAAATGCTAGGGTCTTTTAAATGCTGGGTCCTGCAGTCCCGGCATGATGAGGGAAAGAGGAACTTGAGTTCTTCTGAGAAACCTTCTGTTATTCCTTGTGCAGTCTTTTTTTCCTGTTCTATGAGTCACGGCTCACTCTCTCTCTAACAAAATCTGTTAGAGAGTGAGACTGCGCTTTAGAATTTGGGTCTGTTCCCTACAAAGTTTTGCAACGTCCGAAGGAGTGGAGCGCTGACTGCTGTCAGCAAAGCTGATTTGTTAATACTCTGTCAGATTTCCCTCAGCTTTGGGCAGGAAAGGCAAGGGTTTGGGTCAGGAATTGTGAAAGCAGCGCCTGTGTGCCTGTTACTTCTTGTGTGTGTGTGGCAGGGCTGGGACAAGGGCTCGTGCAGGAACCTCCAGAGCCAGGAGGAACAGCAGCAATTTGTGGAGAAAGAAAACTCCAGGTGTTAAGTGCTGCCAAATTTGTTCTTGCCTTATCCTGTGCTCTGTAATCAGTAACAGGTGACGTGCAGAAATGTCCTAGGGCCAGGGGAGAGCTGAGCTCGGTGCGGGTGCTGCACAGGGCACAGACGCAGGGGTGGAGTGGGAGTCTTTGGGACTTCTCAGAGGGAAGGGAGGGCTGGATGTGTCAGAGGGAGCCATCGACTTGTGCTCACTTGAACACACTTGTGCAGGTCCCTGGGATCCAGTGTAAAGTGCAGGTGTCCTCGTGTTCAGGGGTGAAGGGTCTGAGAGGGACTGTACTTCCTGTGACTTTGCAGGGCACCAGGAATGAGAGGAACTGTGATGTCCGAGGGGTGTCCCGTCCAGTCGTTTTTCCCTCTGGGAACATAGAGCCTGTGGGCGGAGCTGTGAGTGTTTGGATGAGCAGCTGAGTGTCCCTGAGCCCTCTGCTGTGTCTGTGCTGCTCTGTCTGTGCCTGCTGAGTGTCCCTGAGCCCCCTGCTCTGTCTGTGCTGCAGGTTCTGTGCCTGCTGAGTGTCCCTGAGCCCTCTGCTGTGTCTGTGCTGCTCTGTCTGTGCCTGCTGAGTGTCCCTGAGCCCCCTGCTCTCTCTGTGCTGCAGGTTCTGTGCCTGCTGAGTGTCCCTGAGCCCCCTGCTCTGTCTGTGCTGCAGGTTCTGTGCATGCTGAGTGTCCCTGAGCCCTCAGCTGTGTCTGTGCTGCAGGTTCTGTGCCTGCTGAGTGTCCCTGAGCCCTCTGCTCTGTCTGTGCTGCTCTGTCTGTGCCTGCTGAGTGTCCCTGAGCCCTCTGCTGTGTCTGTGCTGCAGGTTCTGTGGATGCTGAGTGTCCCTGAGCCCTCTGCTGTGTCTGTGCTGCAGGTTCTGTGCATGCTGAGTGTCCCTGAGCCCTCTGCTGTGTCTGTGCTGCTCTGTCTGTGCCTGCTGAGTGTCCCTGAGCCCTCTGCTGTGTCTGTGCTGCAGGTTCTGTGCATGCTGAGTGTCCCTGAGCCCTCAGCTGTGTCTGTGCTGTAGGGTCTGTGCATGCTGAGCACCAGCCTGAACGCAGTGACAGTCTGGAAAAGAATTGCTTTTCTTGGGATTGTATCTCGGCAGTTTGACCTGCTAAAAAATGAGTGCATTGCTGATGCTGTTAATATGAGCAGCTGCATTGTGCCTGGAGAGGACCCAGACCCACAGTCCTAGTGCAGCTTCCCTGGGACAGGGACAGTGCCAGGAGTTAAGCAAGTCCCTGCAAAGGATGGAGTAAATCTGCTCCTTGCATCTGTAAGGAAAGACTGAGTAGTAGGGAAGGGGAGCATTTATGTGCTGTATTGAGATTTCCATCTGCTCCCACGTGCAGCAGTGATGGGGTGGCTGGGTTTGGTCTGGGCCTGTGAGGATCAGCCCTAAACAACCCCACCTCACCAGAGGGCCCTGAATCCTCAAGGGAAATGTCCAGTAGGAACCAAACCGGTCGGTAGTTATTGCAGAGGAAAAACCATGTGAAAGAAAAGGTACTTCTGTTCTTCGTGGCAATCCTGTAATGCCTTGTGCAGTCTCTGTGTGCTGTTCTTGGAGTGACCACCCAGTGTGTGTCTAACAAAACCTGTTAGAAAGGTAGTCAGGGATTGGAATTGGGGTCTGATCCCTACAGACTCTTGCAAAGCCTGAAGGACTGCAGTGGTGAGTGTGCTCAGCAAAGGAGGTTTCTCAGTATCTGCTCAGATTTCCCTCAGCTCTGGGGGCCTGGTGACCAGCTGGAGGTGGCGGGGACACACATGGGACCCCTTGAGCTTTGTGGGAGGAGCTGGGGGTTGGCACGGTGCGATTTTTTGTTCTTTGGGTTTTTTTCCTGGTTTTCTGATTTCCTTTTTGAGCTCTGTGGTGCTAGGGAGAAAAATCTGGAAACAAATCAAACTGAAGGGATTTGCTGAGTTGCTTTGCAGAGAAGTGCCACCTTCAGAGGATGCACAAATCCACCAGGAAGTCAACGAAGGAGCTGTGGAAAGTGCAGCAGAGTGCAGGGAGCAGCCACTGTCCCAGCTCCCTGGTTTTGGAGGCATTAGTCCACCTACGGAAAGGAAAAAAGCCTCCCCGTCTTGTTTTCAGCCCTGCAGAGGAATGTCGTGTTCCAGAATTTCGGAGGGATTTGTGTGTGTCCTGTGCTGGCAGCTGCGTGTCTTGGGAGGCCATGGAGTGACATACATTGGGGGGACATGGGGGGACAAGGGGAGGACATGGGGGGGGACACGGGGAGGACATGGGGGGACATCAGGGGGACATGGGAAGACATCAGGGGGACATGGGGCTACATCGAGGGGACATGGGGAGGACATGAGGGAGATGGGGTGGACATGAGGGACGCAGGGGACATGGAGGAAACATGGGGGGAACATTGGGGACATGGGAAGGCTATGGGGGACATGTAGGGGACATGGGACGTCCAGGGAAGTCCGAGAGGGCCCAGGGGGGTCCAGAGGGGTCCAAAGCGTTTTGGGGGGTCCAGGAGAGTTCAAGTTGGTCCAGGAGGGTCCAGGGGTTTTCCCTGGGGGTATGAGGGGGTGGTCCATGGGGGCCCTAGGAGGATTCAAGGTGGTCCAGGAATGTTCAGGAGGGTTCAGGGGGTTTTAAGGGAGTGGATGGGGGTTTCAGAGGGGTCCAAGGGGGTCCAGGAGAGATTCGGAGGGTCCAGGGGGTTTTGGGGGGGGTCCAGGAGTGTCCAGGGGAGTCTCAGAGGTGTCCAGAAAGGTTCAAAGGGGTCCAGGAGGGTCCAAGGGGTCCCAGGCAGGTTTGAGAGGGGTCCAGGGGGCTTCAGGGGGTTTGGAGGGGTCCAGGGGAGTCCAAGTGTGATTCAAGAGGGTCCAAGGTTTTTGAGAGTGTCAAGGGGGGCTGGGGGGTGGTGCAAGGTGGTCCAAGAGAGTTGAGGAAAGTCCAAGGGGGATTCAGGGGGGTCCAGGGGAGTTCAGGAGGGTCCAAAGCGATCCAGGAGAAGTCAGAGAGAAATGAGGGGGGTCTCACAGTGGATTGTGGGTCTCAGAGGAGTCACAGGGAGGTAAGGGGAGGTAGGAGTGGTCAGGGGGTGCCTGGGGAACTCAGGGACCCCCATTGCCCACAGCCCAGCAATGTCGGCCCTCGGGAACCTCCCTTGGGGACCCCGGGTGCCCGAAATGTCGCCCCTCGGCAACACCCCCTTGGGGAACCCCGGTGCCCGAGGTGTCGCCCCATGGACAACCTCCTTGGGGACCCCAGAGACCCCCAGAGACCCACCCAGGGACCCCCCAGGGACCCCCAGAGAACCCAGGGATTCCCAGACACTCCCAGGGACCCCCAGGGTCCCTCAGGAAGCTACAGAGATCTCCCAGAGAACCCCCAGTTTCCCCCAGAGACCCCCCAGAGACTGTCAGAGACCCCCCCAGACACTCCAGGGACCCCCCTAGACCCCCCCGACACCCCCAAGGGACTCATAGACGCCCCCACGGACCCCTAGGGCCCCCCCAGGGACCCCCCAGAGACCCCCAGAGACTCTCAGAGACCCCCCAAGGACCCCCAGAGAGCCCACTGGGACTCCCCAGGGACCCCCCAGAGACTCCCCATAGATCACCAGGGACCGCCCAAGGACCCCCGCAGACCCCCAGACCCCCCCAGAGACTCCCAGGGGCCCCCAGAAACTCCCAGAGATCCCTCAGGGACCCACAGAGACCGCTCAGGAACCCCCAGAGACTCCCAAACACCCCAGAGACTCCCAGAAACCCTCAGAGACCCCCCCAGGGACCTCCAGAGACTCCAAGAGACCCCCACGGACCCCCCAGGGACCACCAGAAAGCCCCAGAGACCCCCCAGGGACCACCAGAGACCCTCCATAGATCAGGGACCGCCCAAGGACCCCCACAGACCCCCAGACACCCGCAGAGACTCCCAGGGACTCCCAGAAACTCCCAGAGACCCCTCAGGGACCCGCAGAGACCCCTGAGGGACCCCCAGAGACTCCCAGACACCCGCCAGGAACCCTCAGATGCCCCCAGAGACCCCCAGAGATCCCCAGAGACCCCCAGACCCCTCCAGGGACCCCCAGACACCCCCAGAGACCCGCAGGGACCCCCCAGAGACTCTCAGAGACCTCCAGGGACTCCCAGACACACGCCGAGACCCCCCAGGGACACCCAGAGACCCCCAGACACCTGCCAGGGCCCCTCAGATGCCTCCAGAGACCCCCAGAGATCCCCAGAGACCCCCAGACCCCTCATGGGACCCCCAGAGACCCCCAGGGACCCCCCAGAGACCCCCCAGAGACCCCCAGAGACCCCACAGGGACCCCCAAGGACCCCATAGGGACCCCCACAGATCCCCAGAGACCCCCCCTGTGACCCCCAAAGAACTCCCCTGGGGATCTCCTGGGACCCCCCAGAAACCCCCAGACATCCCCAGAGACTCCCAGAGACCCCCCAGGGACCCTCAGACACCCCCAGAGACTCACAGAGACCCCCAGAGACTCTCAGAGATCCCCCAGGGACCCACAGGAACCCCTCAAAGATCCACCAGAGACCCCCCAGGGACCCCCAAAGAACTCCCCTGGGGATCCCCTCGGACCCCCAGAAATCTCCAGACACCCCCAGAGACCCCCCAGGGACCCTCAGACACCCCCAGAGACTCACAAAGACCCCCAGAGACCCTCAGGGACCCCCCAGGGACCCCCATAGACCGCCCAGAGATCACGAGATGCCCCCCGGGGACCTCCAGAGACCCCTCCAGAGATCACGAGAAACCCCTCCGAGACCCCCAGGGACCTCAAGAGACCCCCAGGGACCCACCTTGGGACCCCCAGAGGACCCCAGGGACCCACAGAAACCCCTCATAGATCCACCAGAGACCCCCATAGATCCCACAGAGACCTCCAGAGAACCCCAGAGACCACCAGAGATGCTCCGGAGACACCCCAGAGACCCCCACAGAGATCCCCGGTGCCCGAAATGTCGTCCCTCGGGGAACCCCCTTGGGGACCCCCGGTGCCCGAAATGTCGTCCCTCGGGGAACCCCCTTGGGGACCCCCCCGGTGCCCAAAATGTCGTCCGTCGGGGAACCCCCTTGGGGACCCCCGGTGCCCAAAATGTCGTCCGTCGGGGAACCCCCTTGGGGACCCCCGGTGCCCAAAATGTCGTCCCTCCGGGAACCCCCTTGGGGACCCCCGGTGCCCAAAACTGTCGTCCGTCGGGGAACCCCCTTGGGGATCCCCGGTGCCCAAAATGTCGTCCCTCCGGGAACCCCCTTGGGGACCCCCGGTGCCCAAAACTGTCGTCCCTCGGCAATCCCCCCTTGGGGAGTCCCGGCGCCCGAGGTGTCGCCCCGCCGCAACCTCAACCCGATGACTCTCGGCGCCCGAGGTGTCGGCCCTCGGCAACCTCGCCTTGCGGACCCCCGGCGACCGAGGTGTCGCCCCTCGTCACGCCCCTCCTTGGGGACCCCCGGCGGGCATTGGAGGTGGTGGGGGCTGGACTACGATGCAGTTCTTGGACATGTCCGGCAGGCGGCGCCAGCGAGGGAGAAGGGCCGGCGAGGGCGGGATTCGAACCGGCGTTTGGGCAGCGGTATCTGCATCGCTACTGCGCACGTGCGGATTAGAGAGCTTCGGCGGTACTGCGCAAGCGCGGAGTACGGAGCGCCGTCGGTACTGCTCATGCGCGGAGTACAGCGCGCCGTCCCTACTGCGCTCGCGCGGAGTACAGAGCGTTGTCGCTGCTGCGCATGCGCGGAGTACAGCGCCTCGTCGCAACTGCGCACGCGCGGAGTACAGAGCGGTGTCGCTATTGCGCATGCGCGGAGTACAGAGCGCCGTCCCTTCTGCGCACGCGCGGAGTACAGCGAGGTGTCCCCACTGGGCTCTGTCCTGCTGGATGCCACATCCCGTGTTCGTTCATGGCGCTGTTTTCCCGCACCTGCCGCAGCCGGTGCCGCGGGAGCGCGCGGGGAACATCCCGCCGCCGGTGCGGCTGGTGCAGAGGCGTTCCTGGAGCGCGGCGCCGGCACCATCGCCCGCAGCGCCGCCGCCAAGATCGTGAGTGCCGGGGCCGCGGGGCAGGGTCTGGGCTGGGCTGGGCCTCAGTGGCGCTCCATGCACGGACAAATACTCTGCGTGCAGCTCGGTGGGTGCTTTCCCGTCCTGGGGGTGAGGTGAATCCTGGGCTCCTGTGCTTTTGTCAGCCGAGATGGAAAATTCCTGCACTTGGTTTTGGCAAGTGGCAGTTTCCCAGAATTTTCTTGCCTTGTTTGCTTCCTGTGGAACATGTGGACCAGCGGAACTCTCAGGGCTTGTGTTCAGAACAGGCTTGAGGAGAGTGAGTGAGTGAGTGAGTGAGTGAGTGAGTGAGTGAATGAGAAGGAGCCTCAGCGTGTCTTCCTTGTCCTGCACTGCAGGATCAGAATCCTGGTTTAGGTTAGGGATGGTTTTGCACTGGTGTGTGTCTTCGATGGTCAGAGCCAACTTTCTGCTGGGCCACTTAGGAAGAACAGTTGCCTAGAGCTTCATGTTTGCTTTCCTTGCAGCCTGGAGTGTTGGGGGGATTCCTGAAGCTGATTGCCTTGAAAGCCAGTGATCCCCAAGGCTTTGACCTGCTAAACAGCATCATGGAGCATATGCCCCCGTGAGTATGAGCTCAAATTGCATTCAAAACTGACTTCTGTGGGCTTTGGTTCTGCAGTGTGCAGTCATGCCAAAGGTTAACACTTCAGGAGCAAAAATGTCACATTTATCAGTTAAAGAGATGGGAACAACTTTATCTGTGTTTTCTGTAAAGTGACAGCACCAGTCAAAGCCCACTGTGAACTGAATAACTGTTCTTTTAAATTTCCAGTGAATCAGTTGACTGGTACAGGAAACAGGTCTTCATTCTGCTATTCCAAAGACTTCCAAGTTCCAAACCAACAAAACTTATCAAAAGTAAGTTCCTTGCTCTGAAAAGCTCCAGTGTGACACGAGTGGTTCAGAGTGTGCAGTTGCACAGATCAGGCATCCTGTACATGGGTGGGACTCTGGTGGCTCCAGGGACTTGCTCCAAATGCTCTGGAGTCAAGGGGGCATAAAGGGCAGTGGCCACAGCAGGTGACACTCCATGAAAACTGAGGGAATGGAACTAAAGGACTTGTGTAGTTCTCCTCCTTTCCTGGTGTGTGTGATGTCGTTACTTGTCTGAAAGTGTCTCCATTTAATCTCCAGCTAATAGCAACACACTTGCCCTGCCACACAGCACAGCCATTCTGACCACTGCTCTCTGCAGTTTGTGTGCATGCTGGGAAACATTCCATGCTTTTGTGTCATTTTGGCCTTCATGGGAATAAAGTTCTGAGGAAGGGTTTACGTTCCTCTGTCAAAGCTGTGACACATTGTTGAAATCATCCCCAGGCAGATGGCCATGCTGATGAAATTCGTGATGTTATCTCTACACAGATCACACAAGGTCTGTTATTAATCCTTTAAAATCTGCTTGATGCCTCCTGTAGAGGAGCAAGAATTACAGGGTTCTTCCAGTGGTGTTCCACCAACCAAATGGAAGTGGTGCTTCCAGCGTTCCACGTTTCAGTGTTGTGGTGCCCGAGAAGATGAGCAGTTTTTAGGCAAACTTTGGAGCAGCAACTTAATGCCCTTCAGTAAAAGGGAACATTTATGAAGGCTGCCCTTTCTGTCTCCTTCTTAGAATGCATTTTGCTGCTGACTCTAAAGCAATTCTCTTGTTTTCATCTGGAGTTTTACTTCATCCTTTTTCTCGTTGCTTTCTCCTCTTCATTAACTAGTTTGGCACAGGAAATGGGGCATGAGCTCTGCAGGAAATACTTGGCAGCATACAGCCAAAGGGAGTGTGTTCTGTTGGCTTGGGTTGTATTTCAGGCTGCTGTGCAGTTTTTGCCTTTGAAGCAGGAAAGAGTTGTCTCTCTGGCTGAAATGGCAAAGGAGGTTTGGCACTAATCTGACTGCCCGGGTGCCTCTCCTTTTGGGGTTCATTTCTGATTTTCTGCCCACAGTTCCTCACTGATAGTTCAAGTTACTGATCTCCTGAGCGGGTCATAAAAGGGAATCATTGCTGTCTCTGGTTTTTATCCTTTGTAAAAAGTTTGTATGTGCAAACATCTATGTAAGAGGGCAGCAATTGTTAAGAAACAAATTGTCTTGTGTTCTCTGTTTCCTGGTGCTTTGTGTGGTTTCTGCTTTTCTTTGGTCACCATAGGGTGATAAATCGTTCTGATACTTTTTCTCTAACTGTCATACTAGGATGTTTGAAACGGGCTTGGAGAAAATGATGATTCCTGAAATCCAGAAAGAGTCTTGGAGAAGTTGAAAAGCAGATCCGTGCTGTTGGCATCACCAAGACATTAACAGAATGTCCTCCCGTGATGGACGCTGAGTACCCCAAGCCGTGGTAGGTGCCACACTTCTTCAGGGTCTGCTGGTGATGCTGTTGGAGGTCTGGAAGGTAGGAGCTTTCACCAGAATAGGCCCCTCCAATAAACTCCTTTGGCATTTCTTCAGGCCCACTGTTGTGGTGAGACTCAGCTTGAGGCTTTTCATACCTTTTCATCCTTCACTGCACAAAGGGAAGTGTGTTTTCAAAGCAAATGGCAGAGCTGGTTTGAGATGTGTTTGAGCCTGGATTTGGCTGAGTAGAGCTCCACTGAAGGGAATTAGGCTACTGTCAGCTTGCATTCCTTCTGGAAAGCTGGGCCCACTTTTGACTTGTAACTGTCATAGTCAGGAGGCCTGAGAATACTCACAACCTGACAGGCTGTAGTGTCTTAGCCTGAAAGTGGAATCTGGGGGAAAGCTCTGGAGACTGAAAGGCAGTCCAGCAGTCTGGGGGCTCAGGTAGCCTGAACTGAATGACAGTAACCAGGTCCTGGACTAGAACTCTTTTTGAATGTACTTAGAGAAAAGCTGTAATCTGGAAAAGAATTGCTATTCTTGGGTTTGTATCACAGCAATTTGAGCTGCTAAAAAATGAGGGCATTGCTGATGCTGTTAATATGAGCAGCTGCATTGTGCCTGGAAAGGACCCAGACCCACAGTCCTAGTGCAGCTTCCCTGGGACAGGGACAGTGCCAGGAGTTAAGCAAGTCCCTGCAAAGGGGTTCCAGGTAATCTGAGCGTTCTTGTGAAGCACAGGCTGTCCTCACCTGTTCACTGTTCCCCTCCCCTCTGCCCCCAGGATTCCTTTGCTGCAGGCCCTCCCTCCTTGGCCTCTTCGAGCTGCCTGAGGATGACACGACCCCTGACAAGGAGCACTTCATTGACACAGAGGATACTCCAGGCTATCAGACTGCATTCTCCCAGCTGGCCTTTGCTGGGAAGAAAGAACATGATCCTGTGGGGCAAATGGTGAACAATCCCAGGATCCAGCTGGCCCAGTCTCTGCACAAACTGTTCACAGCGTGCCCAGGCAGGGTAGGTGGCTTGGGCTCTGCATCCCTGGGCTGCATTCAGCAGAGAAGAAATGCCTCTGTGAGAATGGTCTCTTGCTAAGGTTTGATAATCAGCAAAATGAAGTGTGTTGTAGGCAGAAGGCAAGATCTTGCTGTGTCTTCTTGTTCATTGGAACTTGGCTTTTGTAAGGTTTTCCTGGTAACCTCAGAAAGGCCTTATTTTTCACAGCACTTAGTTTAGCAATCAGCTCAAATATATGCTATTTAAAAGGTGAAGATTTATCCACTTGATGGCCTATAAGTAATGGTTGTCTCCTGTTCAGTTGCATGGACTTGGGAGATTCAGGCAGCTCATATAAAATTAGACATTTTGAGTGCACAGTTAACTTTTACCCCAGATAGTGTTGTTTTGTTCAAGATTTGGGTAAGTAAAGATTGTCTGAGAGATGAGCTGTTTCACCCTCAATAGCTGCTGGTCTGAGAGTGTCTGAGCTTGTGCCCTGTGCATGAAGAGCCATTGCAGTGGCTGAGTGTCCCTGAGCCCTCTGCTGTGTCTGTGCTGCAGGTTCTGTGCATGCTGAGTGTCCCTGAGCCCTCTGCTGTGTCTGTGCTGCAGGTTCTGTGGATGCTGAGTGTCCTTGAGCCCTCTGCTGTGTCTGTGCTGCAGGTTCTGTGCCTGCTGAGTGTCCCTGAGCCCTCTGCTGTGTCTGTGCTGCTCTGTCTGTGCCTGCTGAGTGTCCCTGAGCCCTCTGCTGTGTCTGTGCTGCAGGTTCTGTGCATGTTGAGTGTCCTTGAGCCCTCTGCTGTGTCTGTGCTGCTCTGTCTGTGCCTCCTGAGTGTCCCTGAGCCCTCTGCTGTGTCTGTGCTGCTCTGTCTGTGCCTGCTGAGTGTCCCTGAGCCCTCTGCTGTGTCTGTGCTGCAGGTTCTGTGCCTGCTGAGTGTCCCTGAGCCCTCTGCTGTGTCTGTGCTGCAGGTTCTGTGCCTGCTGAGTGTCCCTGAGCCCTCTGCTGTGTCTGTGCTGCAGGTTCTGTGCATGCTGAGTGTCCCTGAGCCCTCTGCTGTGTCTGTGCTGCAGGTTCTGTGGATGCTGAGTGTCCTTGAGCCCTCTGCTGTGTCTGTGCTGCAGGTTCTGTGCCTGCTGAGTGTCCCTGAGCCCTCTGCTGTGTCTGTGCTGCTCTGTCTGTGCCTGCTGAGTGTCCCTGAGCCCTCTGCTGTGTCTGTGCTGCAGGTTCTGTGCATGTTGAGTGTCCTTGAGCCCTCTGCTGTGTCTGTGCTGCTCTGTCTGTGCCTCCTGAGTGTCCCTGAGCCCTCTGCTGTGTCTGTGCTGCTCTGTCTGTGCCTGCTGAGTGTCCCTGAGCCCTCTGCTGTGTCTGTGCTGCAGGTTCTGTGCCTGCTGAGTGTCCCTGAGCCCTCTGCTGTGTCTGTGCTGCAGGTTCTGTGCCTGCTGAGTGTCCCTGAGCCCTCTGCTGTGTCTGTGCTGCAGGTTCTGTGCATGCTGAGTGTCCCTGAGCCCTCAGCTGTGTCTGTGCTGCTCTGTCTGTGCATGCTGAGTGTCCCTGAGCCCTCTGCTGTGTCTGTGCTGCTCTGTCTGTGCCTGCTGAGTGTCCCTGAGCCCTCTGCTGTGTCTGTGCTGCTCTGTCTGTGCCTGCTGAGTGTCCCTGAGCCCTCTGCTGTGTCTGTGCTGCAGGTTCTGTGCCTGCTGAGTGTCCCTGAGCCCTCTGCTGTGTCTGTGCTGCAGGTTCTGTGCCTGCTGAGTGTCCCTGAGCCCTCTGCTGTGTCTGTGCTGCAGGTTCTGTGCCTGCTGAGTGTCCCTGAGCCCTCTGCTGTGTCTGTGCTGCTCTGTCTGTGCCTGCTGAGTGTCCCTGAGCCCTCTGCTGTGTCTGTGCTGCTCTGTCTGTGCCTGCTGAGTGTCCCTGAGCCCTCTGCTGTGTCTGTGCTGCAGGTTCTGTGCCTGCTGAGTGTCCCTGAGCCCTCTGCTGTGTCTGTGCTGCAGGTTCTGTGCCTGCTGAGTGTCCCTGAGCCCTCTGCTGTGTCTGTGCTGCAGGTTCTGTGCCTGCTGAGTGTCCCTGAGCCCTCTGCTGTGTCTGTGCTGCAGGTTCTGTGCATGCTGAGTGTCCGTGAGCCCTCTGCTGTGTCTGTGCTGCAGGTTCTGTGGATGCTGAGTGTCCCTGAGCCCTCTGCTGTGTCTGTGCTGCTCTGTCTGTGCCTCCTGAGTGTCCCTGAGCCCTCTGCTGTGTCTGTGCTGCAGGTTCTGTGGATGCTGAGTGTCCCTGAGCCCTCTGCTGTGTCTGTGCTGCTCTGTCTGTGCCTCCTGAGTGTCCCTGAGCCCTCTGCTGTGTCTGTGCTGCAGGTTCTGTGCCTGCTGAGTGTCCCTGAGCCCTCTGCTGTGTCTGTGCTGCTCTGTCTGTGCATGCTGAGTGTCCCTGAGCCCTCTGCTGTGTCTGTGCTGCAGGTTCTGTGCATGCTGAGTGTCCCTGAGCCCTCTGCTGTGTCTGTGCTGCAGGTTCTGTGCCTGCTGAGTGTCCCTGAGCCCTCTGCTCTGTCTGTGCTGCTCTGTCTGTGCCTGCTGAGTGTCCCTGAGCCCTCTGCTGTGTCTGTGCTGCTCTGTCTGTGCATGCTGAGTGTCCCTGAGCCCTCTGCTGTGTCTGTGCTGCAGGTTCTGTGCCTGCTGAGTGTCCCTGAGCCCTCTGGAGTTACAATCTGGAAAAGGATTGCTATTCTTGGGTTTCTATCATGGCAATTTGAGCTGATAAAAAAATGAGTGCATTGCTGATGCTGTTATTATCAGTAGCTGCATTGTGCCTGGAGAGGACCCAGACCCACAGTCCTAGTTGTTATGGGTTTGGCCAGATGGGCCTAAATTTATTTTTTAAAAGTTCAGCTAGGCCTGGGAATTGTCAGCTGACTTGAGCTGGACTGAGCTAGCTAACAGCTGACTTCTTCTGGCCAATAATATTGTATTCCATACCATATTGCATCATCTCAAAAGGGGTAAGAGCTGGTGTGTGGGAGTGGCTTAGGCAGTTGCTTCACAGCTGTGGTCCCAGCAAGACACTCTGCTGTCCCAGGAGGGATGGGGAGGCCCAAGCCCGGAGTACCAGCTTACCATCATGTTATCTTAGGGAAGTAAAATGTTTGTTCTTAGCTTTTCTCTCTGCTTAAGTCTGTCTCTGAAGAATTGACTTCTCTAGAATGATTTGTAGTTGAAATGGTACAATTTGTGTTTACTGGGAAGTGGGAAATTAGTTCTTGTTATACATAACTTGTGTAAGTGTGTGTTACATTGTAGTTTCCTCTTAATTTTCTCTTTTCTGTGTAAATACATGTAGTTAGTTCCAGCATAAACCTGCTTTTGAGGTTTTTTCTTTTCTCTCTCTCTTCTTTTTTTCCCTTGGCTGGTTGGGGGGAGGAGGAACCCTCTTCACTCTGTCCTGGACAGTTGGCGTTTTGCCAGCTCAACCCAGGACACTAGTGCAGCTTCCCTGGGACAGGGACAGTGCCAGGAGTTAAGCAAGTCCCTGCAAAGGGGTTCCAGGTAATCTGAGCATTCTCGTGAAGCACAGGCTGTCCTCACCTGTTCACTGTTCCTCTCCCCTCTCCCCCCAGGATTCCTTTGCTGCAGGCCCTCCCTCCTTGGCTTGTTTGAGCTGCCTGAGGATGGCATGACACAACCCCTGACAAGGAGCACTTCACTGACAGAGAGGATACTCCAGGCTATCAGACTGCATTCTCTCAGCAGGATCAGCCCTAAACTACCCCACGGTACCCCTGAACCCTCAATGGACACATCCAGCACCTGAACAGAAACCCAAGTCCTTATTTATTTACAGAGGCGAAATGATTGGTAATTGCTTATGATCTGTGGAGAATTTCCTTTGGAACGATCAGAGAGTTGTATCAAGGCAGAGCGTTTCTTTTGGTTCTTTTTCTTGTGGTTTGTAATTTCCTTTCAGGCTTGAATGAGTTTTTTGTGCTCCTGTTAGAAAAGCAGCATGATTTTACCTTCCTGTTTTGGGGGGCTTTGTTTGTTTCCATTGTTATCCCTGTTAAATCAGGCCTCCTGTGAATAGCCTGCGTTGTCCTACAGGACTGCTTTGTTTATGGATCAGAGAGAGAGAAGGGAACTGACTTTTCCTTCTCTTGAGTTTTTCCAAGCACAAGTGGGACATCATCTTGCTACTCCCCAAAGCACTGCAGGGATGTGGGAGTAGTTTAGTGCTGGTTCAGTTCTCTGGGAAATAACCACGTTGCAGAGGTTTAAGAATCAGTAACAATTGTATTGTCTTTTAAATGCTAGGGTCTTTTAAATGCTGGGTCCTGCAGTCCCGGCATGATGAGGGAAAGAGGAACTTGAGTTCTTCTGAGAAACCTTCTGTTATTCCTTGTGCAGTCTTTTTTTCCTGTTCTATGAGTCACGGCTCACTCTCTCTCTAACAAAATCTGTTAGAGAGTGAGACTGCGCTTTAGAATTTGGGTCTGTTCCCTACAAAGTTTTGCAACGTCCGAAGGAGTGGAGCGCTGACTGCTGTCAGCAAAGCTGATTTGTTAATACTCTGTCAGATTTCCCTCAGCTTTGGGCAGGAAAGGCAAGGGTTTGGGTCAGGAATTGTGAAAGCAGCGCCTGTGTGCCTGTTACTTCTTGTGTGTGTGTGGCAGGGCTGGGACAAGGGCTCGTGCAGGAACCTCCAGAGCCAGGAGGAACAGCAGCAATTTGTGGAGAAAGAAAACTCCAGGTGTTAAGTGCTGCCAAATTTGTTCTTGCCTTATCCTGTGCTCTGTAATCAGTAACAGGTGACGTGCAGAAATGTCCTAGGGCCAGGGGAGAGCTGAGCTCGGTGCGGGTGCTGCACAGGGCACAGACGCAGGGGTGGAGTGGGAGTCTTTGGGACTTCTCAGAGGGAAGGGAGGGCTGGATGTGTCAGAGGGAGCCATCGACTTGTGCTCACTTGAACACACTTGTGCAGGTCCCTGGGATCCAGTGTAAAGTGCAGGTGTCCTCGTGTTCAGGGGTGAAGGGTCTGAGAGGGACTGTACTTCCTGTGACTTTGCAGGGCACCAGGAATGAGAGGAACTGTGATGTCCGAGGGGTGTCCCGTCCAGTCGTTTTTCCCTCTGGGAACATAGAGCCTGTGGGCGGAGCTGTGAGTGTTTGGATGAGCAGCTGAGTGTCCCTGAGCCCTCTGCTGTGTCTGTGCTGCTCTGTCTGTGCCTGCTGAGTGTCCCTGAGCCCCCTGCTCTGTCTGTGCTGCAGGTTCTGTGCCTGCTGAGTGTCCCTGAGCCCTCTGCTGTGTCTGTGCTGCAGGTTCTGTGCCTGCTGAGTGTCCCTGAGCCCTCTGCTGTGTCTGTGCTGCAGGTTCTGTGCCTGCTGAGTGTCCCTGAGCCCTCTGCTGTGTCTGTGCTGCTCTGTCTGTGCCTCCTGAGTGTCCCTGAGCCCTCTGCTGTGTCTGTGCTGCTCTGTCTGTGCCTCCTGAGTGTCCCTGAGCCCTCTGCTGTGTCTGTGCTGCAGGTTCTGTGCATGCTGAGTGTCCCTGAGCCCTCTGCTGTGTCTGTGCTGCAGGTTCTGTGCATGCTGAGTGTCCCTGAGCCCTCTGCTCTGTCTGTGCTGCAGGTTCTGTGCATGCTGAGTGTCCCTGAGCCCTCAGCTGTGTCTGTGCTGCAGGTTCTGTGCATGCTGAGTGTCCCTGAGCCCTCTGCTGTGTCTGTGCTGCAGGTTCTGTGCCTGCTGAGTGTCCCTGAGCCCTCTGCTGTCTCTGTGCTGCAGGTTCTGTGCATGCTGAGTGTCCTTGAGCCCTCTGCTGTGTCTGTGCTGCTCTGTCTGTGCCTCCTGAGTGTCCCTGAGCCCTCTGCTGTCTCTGTGCTGCTCTGTCTGTGCCTGCTGAGTGTCCCTGAGCCCTCTGCTGTGTCTGTGCTGCAGGTTCTGTGCCTGCTGAGTGTCCCTGAGCCCTCTGCTCTGTCTGTGCTGCAGGTTCTGTGCATGCTGAGTGTCTCTGAGCCCTCTGCTGTGTCTGTGCTGCAGGTTCTGTGCCTGCTGAGTGTCCCTGAGCCCTCAGCTGTGTCTGTGCTGCAGGTTCTGTGCATGCTGAGTGTCCCTGAGCCCTCTGCTGTGTCTGTGCTGCAGGTTCTGTGCATGTTGAGTGTCCCTGAGCCCTCAGCTGTGTCTGTGCTGCTCTGTATGTGCATGCTGAGTGTCCCTGAGCCCTCTGCTGTGTCTGTGCCGCTCTGCTGTGCATGCTGAGTGTCCCTGAGCCCTCTGCTGTGTCTGTGCTGCAGGTTCTGTGCATGCTGAGTGTCCCTGAGCCCTCTGCTGTGTCTGTGCTGCAGGTTCTGTGCATGCTGAGTGTCCCTGAGCCCTCTGCTGTGTCTGTGCTGCAGGTTCTGTGCATGCTGAGTGTCCCTGAGCCCTCTGCTGTGTCTGTGCTGCAGGTTCTGTGCACGCTGAGCACCAGCCTGAATGCAGTGACAGTCTGGAAAAGAATTGCTTTTCTTGGGATTGTATCTCGGCAGTTTGACCTGCTAAAAAATGAGTGCATTGCTGATGCTGTTAATATGAGCAGCTGCATTGTGCCTGGAGAGGACCCAGACCCACAGTCCTAGTGCAGCTTCCCTGGGACAGGGACAGTGCCAGGAGTTAAGCAAGTCCCTGCAAAGGATGGAGTAAATCTGCTCCTTGCATCTGTAAGGAAAGACTGAGTAGTAGGGAAGGGGAGCATTTATGTGCTGTATTGAGATTTCCATCTGCTCCCACGTGCAGCAGTGATGGGGTGGCTGGGTTTGGTCTGGGCCTGTGAGGATCAGCCCTAAACAACCCCACCTCACCAGAGGGCCCTGAATCCTCAAGGGAAATGTCCAGTAGGAACCAAACCGGTCGGTAGTTATTGCAGAGGAAAAACCATGTGAAAGAAAAGGTACTTCTGTTCTTCGTGGCAATCCTGTAATGCCTTGTGCAGTCTCTGTGTGCTGTTCTTGGAGTGACCACCCCGTGTGTGTCTAACAAAACCTGTTAGAAAGGTAGTCAGGGATTGGAATTGGGGTCTGATCCCTACAGACTCTTGCAAAGCCTGAAGGACTGCAGTGATGAGTGTGCTCAGCAAAGGAGGTTTCTCAGTATCTGCTCAGATTTCCCTCAGCTCTGGGGGCCTGGTGGCCAGCTGGAGGTGGCGGGGACACACATGGGACCCCTTGAGCTTTGTGGGAGGAGCTGGGGGTTGGCACGGTGCGATTTTTTGTTCTTTGGGTTTTTTTCCTGGTTTTCTGATTTCCTTTTTGAGCTCTGTGGTGCTAGGGAGAAAAATCTGGAAACAAATCAAACTGAAGGGATTTGCTGAGTTGCTTTGCAGAGAAGTGCCACCTTCAGAGGATGCACAAATCCACCAGGAAGTCAACGAAGGAGCTGTGGAAAGTGCAGCAGAGTGCAGGGAGCAGCCACTGTCCCAGCTCCCTGGTTTTGGGGGCATTAGTCCACCTACGGAAAGGAAAAAAGCCTCCCCGTCTTGTTTTCAGCCCTGCAGAGGAATGTCGTGTTCCAGAATTTCGGAGGGATTTGTGTGTGTCCTGTGCTGGCAGCTGCGTGTCTTGGGAGGCCATGGAGTGACATACATTGGGGGGACATGGGGGGACAAGGGGAGGACATGGGGGAGGACACGGGGAGGACATGGGGGGACATCAGGGGGACATGGGAAGACATCAGGGGGACATGGGGCTACATCGAGGGGACATGGGGAGGACATGAGGGAGATGGGGTGGACATGGGGGACGCAGGGGACATGGAGGAAACATGGGGGGAATATTGGGGACATGGGAAGGCTATGGGGGGACATGCAGGAGACATGGGACGTCCAGGGAAGTCTGAGAGGGCCCAGGGGGGTCCAGAGGGGTCCAAAGCGTTTTGGGGGGTCCAGGAGAGTTCAAGTTGGTCCAGGAGGGTCCAGGGGTTTTCCCTGGGGGTATGAGGGGGTGGTCCATGGGGGCCCTAGGAGGATTCAAGGTGGTCCAGGAATGTTCAGGAGGGTCCAGGGGGTTTTAAGGGAGTGGAAGGGGGTTTCAGAGGGGTCCAAGGGGGTCCAGGAGAGATTCGGAGGGTCCAGGGGGTTTTGGGGGGGGGTCCAGGAGTGTCCAGGGGAGTCTCAGAGGTGTCCAGAAAGGTTCGAAGGGGTCCAGAAGGGTCTAAGGAGGGTCGAAGGGGTCCCAGGCAGGTTTGAGAGGGGTCCAGGGGGCTTCAGGGGGTTTGGAGGGGTCCAGGGGAGTCCAAGTGTGATTCAAGAGGGTCCAAGGTTTTTGAGAGTGTCAAGGGGGGCTGGGGGGTGGTGCAAGGTGGTCCAAGAGAGTTGAGGAAAGTCCAAGGGGGATTCAGGGGGGTCCAGGGGAGTTCAGGAGGGTCCAAAGCGATCCAGGAGAAGTCAGAGAGAAATGAGGGGGGTCTCACAGTGGATCGTGGGTCTCAGAGGAGTCACAGGGAGGTAAGGGGAGGTAAGAGTGGTCAGGGGGTGCCTGGGGAACTCAGGGACCCCCATTGCCCACAGCCCAGCAATGTCGGCCCTCGGGAACCTCCCTTGGGGACCCCGGGTGCCCGAAATGTCGTCCCTCGGGAACCCCCCGTTCGAGGACCCCCGGCGCCCGAGGTGTCGCCCCTCGGCAACACCCCCTTGGGGAACCCCAGCGCCCGAGGTGTCGCCCCTCGGCAACACCCCCTTGGGGAACCCCGGCGCCCGAGGTGTCGCCCCATGGACAACCTCCTTGGGGACCCCAGGGACCCCCAGAGACCCCCCCAGGGACCCCCCAGGGACCCCCAGAGAGCCCAGAGATTCCCAGACACTCCCAGGGACACCCAGGGTCCCCCAGGAAGCTACAGAGATCTCCCAGAGAACCCCCAGTTTCCCCCAGAGACCCCCCAGAGACTGTCAGAGACCCCCAGGGACCCCCCTAGACCCCCCCGACACCCCCAAGGGACTCCCATACGCCCCCACGGACCCCCAGGGCCCCCCCAGGGACCCCCCAGAGACCCCCAGAGACTCTCAGAGACCCCCCAAGGACCCCCAGAGAGCCCACTGGGACTCCCCAGGGACCCCCAGAGACTTCCCATAGATCACCAGGGACCGCCCAAGGACCCCCGCAGACCCCCAGACACCCCCAGAGACTCCCAGGGGCCCCCAGAAACTCCCAGAGATCCCTCAGGGACCCGCAGAGACCCCTCAGGAACCCCCAGAGACTCCCAGACACCCCAGAGACTCCCAGAAACCCTCAGAGACACGCCAGGGACCTCCAGAGACCCCAGAGACTCCAAGAGACCCCCAGAGACCCCCACGGACCCCCCAGGGACCACCAGAAAGCCCCAGAGACCCCCCAGAGACCCCCCAGGGACCACCAGAGACCCCCCAGAGATTCTCAGAGACCTCCAGGGACTCCCAGACACCCGCCGAAACCCCCCAGGGACCCCCAGAGACCCTCCATAGATCACCAGGGACCGCCCAAGGACCCCCACAGACCTCCAGACACCCGCAGAGACTCCCAGGGGCCCCCAGAAACTCCCGAAGATCCCTCAGGGACCCGCAGAGACCCCTGAGGGACCCCCAGAGACTCCCAGACACCCGCCACGAACCCTCAGATGCCCCCAGAGACCTCCAGAGATCCGCAGAGGCGCCCAGACCCCTCCAGGGACCCCCAGACACCTCCAGAGACCCGCAGGGAGCCCCAGAGACCCCTCAGAGACTCTCAGAGACCTCCAGGGACTCCCAGACACACGCCGAGACCCCCCAGGCACCCCCAGAGACCCCCAGACACCTGCCAGGGACCCTCAGATGCCCCCAGTGTCCCCTAGAGATCCCCAGAGACCTCCAGACCCCTCCAAGGACCCCCAGAGACCCCCAGAGACCCCCAGGGACCCTCCAAAAACCCCTAGAGACCCCACAGGGACCCCCAAGGACCCCCTAGGGACCCCCAAGATCCCCAGAGACCCCCCCTGTGACCGCCAAAGAACTCCCCTGGGGATCTCCTGGGACCCCCCAGAAACACCCAGACACCCCCAGAGACTCCCAGAGACCCACCAGGGACCCTCAGACACCTCCCAGAGACTCCCAGAGACCCTCAGAGATCCTCAGGGACCCCCCCAGGTACCCCCATAGACCGCCCAGAGATCACGAGATGCCCCCCAGGGACCTCCAGAGACCCCTCCAGAGATCACGAGAAACCCCTCCGAGACCCCCAGGGACCTCCAGAGACCCCCAGGGACCCACCTTGGGACCCCCAGAGGACCCCAGGGATCCACAGGAACCCCTCATAGATCAACCAGAGACCCCCATAGATCCCACAGAGACCTCCAGAGAACCCCAGAGACCACCAGAGATGCTCCAGAGACACTCCAGAGACCACCACAGAGATCCCCGGTGCCCGAAATGCCGTCCCTCGGCCAAACTCCTTGGGGACCCCAGAGACTCCCAGAGGACCCCGCCAGGGACTCCACAGGGACCCCCAGAGAGCCCAGAGATTCCCAGACACTCCCAGGGACACCCAGGGACCCCCCAGAGACTCTCAGAGACATCCAGGGACTCCCAGACACACGCCGAGACACCCCAGGGACCCCCAGAGACCCCCAGACACCCGCCAGGGACTCTCAGATGCCCCCAGAGACCCCCAGACACCTCCAGGGACCCCCAGACACCCCCAGAGACCCGCAGGGACACCCAGGGGCCCCCAGAGACCCCCCAGAGACTCTCAGAGACCTCCAGGGACTCCCAGACACACGCCGAGACACCCCAGGGACCCCTCAGAGACCCCCAGACACCCGCCAGGGACCCTCAGATACACCCAGAGACCCCCCAGAGATCCCCAGAGACCCCCAGACCCCTCCAGGGACACCCAGACACCCCCAGAGACCCCCAGAGACCCCCAGGGACCCCCAGAGACCCTCCAGAGACCCTCAGAGACTCTCAGAGATCCCCCAGAGACCCCACAGGGACCCCCAAGGACACCCTAGAGACCCCCACAGTCCCCAGAGACCCCCCCTGTGACCCCCAAAGAACTCCCCTGGGGATCTCCTGGGACGCCCCAGAAACCCCCAGACACCCCCAGAGACTCCCAGAGATCCCCCAGGGACCCTCAGACACCCCCAGAGACTCTCAGAGATCCCCCAGGGACCCACAGGAACCCCTCAAAGATCCACCAGAGACCCCACAGGAACCCCCAAAGAACTCCCCTGGGGATCCCCTCGGACCCCCCAGAAAACCCCAGACACCCCCAGAGACTCCCAGAGACCCCCCAGGGACCCTCAGACACCCCCAGAGACTCCCAGAGACCCTCAGAGACCCTCAGGGACCCCCCAGAGACCACTATAGACCGCCCAGAGATCACGAGATGCCCCCAGGGATCTCCAGAGACCCCTCCAGAGATCACGAGAAACCCCTCCGAAACCCCCAGGGACCTCCAGAGACCCCCAGGGACCCATCTTGGGAACCCCAGAGGACCCCAGGGACCCACAGGAACCCCTCATAGATCCACCAGAGACCCCCATAGATCCCACAGAGACCTCCAGAGAACCCCAGAGACCACCAGAGATGCTCCGGAGACACCCCAGAGACCCCCACAGAGATCCCCGGTGCCCGAAATGTCGTCCCTCGGGGAACCCCCTTGGGGAGCCCCGGCGCCCGAGGTGTCGCCCCTCGGCAACCCCCCCCTTCGGGGACTTCCGGCGCCCGAAATGTCGCCCCTTGGGGACCCCCCATTTGGGGACCCCCGGTGCCCGAGGTGTCGCCCCTCGGCAACCACCCCGTGGGGAGCCCCGGTGCCCGAAATGCCGTCCCTCGGCCAACCTCCTTGGGGACCCCAGAGACCCCCAGAGGACTCCCCCAGGGACTCCACAGGGACCCCCAGAGACCCCAGAGATTCCCAGACACTCCCAGGGACACCCAGGGACCCCCAGGACGCTACAGAGATCTCCCAGAGAACCCCCAGTTTCCCCCAGAGACCCCCCAGAAACTGTCAGAGACCCCCAGACACCCCCAGACACCCCAGGGACCCCCCTAGACCTCCAGACACCCCCCAGGGACTCCCAGACGCCCCCACGGACCCCCAGGGCCCCCCCAGGGACCCCCCAGAGACCCCCAGAGACTCTCAGAGACGCCCCAGGGACCCGCAGAGAGCCCACTGGGACTCCCCAGGGACCCCCAGAGACTCCCCATAGATCACCAGGGACCGCCCAAGGACCCCCGCAGACCCCCAGACACCCCCAGAGACTCCCAGGGGCCCCCAGAAACTCCCAGAGATCCCTCAGGGACCCGCAGAGACCCCTCAGGGACCCCCAGAGACTCCCAGACACCCCAGAGACTCCCAGAAACCCTCAGAGACCCCCCAGGGACCTCCAGAGACCCCAGAGACTCCAAGAGACCCCCAGAGACCCCCACGGACCCCCCAGGGACCCCCCAGAGACCCCCCAGAGATTCTCAGAGACCTCCAGGGACTCCCAGACACCCACCAAAACCCCCCAGGGACCCCCAGAGACCCTCCATAGATCACCAGGGACTGCCCAAGGACCCCCACAGAACCTCAGACACCCCCAGAGACTCCCAGGAGTCCCCAGAAACTCCCAGAGACCCCTCAGGGACCCGCAGAGACCCCTGAGGGACCCCCAGAGACTTCTAGACACCCGCCAGGAACCCTCAGATGCCCCCAGAGACCCCCAGAGATCCCCAGAGACCCCCAGACCCCTCCAGGGACCCCCAGATACCCCCAGAGACCCGCAGGGACCCCCAGGGACCCCCAGAGACTCCCCAGAGACTCTCAGAGACCTCCAGGGACTCCCAGACACACGCCGAGACACCCCAGGGACTCCCAGAGACCCCCAGACACCCGCCAGGGACCCTCAGATGCCCCCAGAGACCCCCAGAGATCCCCAGAGACCCCCAGACCCCTCCAGGGACACCCAGACACCCCCAGAGTCCTTCAGAGACCCCCAGAGACCCTCCAGAGACCCCCAGAGACTCTCAGAGATCCCCCAGAGACCCCCCAGGGACCCCCAAGGACCCCCTAGGGACCGCCACAGAACCCCAGAGACCCCCCCTGTGACCCCCAAAGAACTTCCCTGGGGATCTCCTGGGACCCCCCAGAAACCCCCAGACACCCCCAGAGACTCCCAGAGACCCCCCAGGGACCCTCAGACACCCCCAGAGACTCATAGAGACCCCCAGAGACTCTCAGAGATCCCCCAGGGACCCACAGGAACCCCTCAAAGATCCACCAGAGACCCCCAGAGACCCTCAGGGACCCCCCAGGGACCCCCATAGACCGCCCAGAGATCACGAGATGCTCCCAGGGACCTCCAGAGACCCCTCCAGAGATCACGAGAAACCCCTCCGAAACCCCCAGGGACCTCCAGAGACCCCCAGGGATCCACCTTGGGAACCCCAGAGGACCCCAGGGACCCACAGGAACCCCTCATAGATCCACCAGAGACCCCCATAGATCCCACAGAGACCTCCAGAGAACCCCAGAGACCACCAGAGATGCTCCGGAGACACCCCAGAGACCCCCACAGAGATCCCCGGTGCCCGAAATGTCGTCCCTCGGGGAACCCCCTTGGGGAGCCCCGGTGCCCGAAATGTCGTCCCTCGGGGAACCCCCTTGGGGAGCCCCGGCGCCCGAGGTGTCGCCCCTCGGCAACCCCCCCCTTCGGGGACTTCCGGCGCCCGAAATGTCGCCCCTTGGGGACCCCCCATTTGGGGACCCCCGGTGCCCGAGGTGTCGCCCCTCGGCAACCACCCCGTGGGGACCCCGGTGCCCGAAATGCCGTCCCTCGGCCAACCTCCTTGGGGACCCCAGAGACCCCCAGAGGATCCCCCCAGGGACTCCACAGGGACCCCCAGAGACCCCAGAGATTCCCAGACACTCCCAGGGACACCCAGGGACCCCCCAGAGACTCTCAGAGACCTCCAGGGACTCCCAGACACACGCCGAGACACCCCAGGGACCCCCAGAGACCTCCAGACACCCGCCAGGGACCCTCAGATGCCCCCAGAGATTCCCAGAGATCCCCAGAGAGCCCCAGTCCCCTCCAGGGACCCCCAGACACCCCCAGAGACCCGCAGGGACACCCAGGGACCCCCCGGACGCTACAGAGATCTCCCAGAGAACCCCCAGTTTCCCCCAGAGACTCCCCAGAAACTGTCAGAGACCCCCAGACACCCCCAGACACCCCAGGGACCCCCCTAGACCTCCAGACACCCCCCAGGGACTCCCAGACGCCCCCACGGACCCCCAGGGCCCCCCCAGGGACCCCCCAGAGACCCCCAGAGACTCTCAGAGACCCCCCAGGGACCCCCAGAGAGCCCACTGGGACTCCCCAGGGACCCCCAGAGACTCCCCATAGATCACCAGGGACCGCCCAAGGACCCCCGCAGACCCCCAGACACCCCCAGAGACTCCCAGGGGCCCCCAGAAACTCCCAGAGATCCCTCAGGGACCCGCAGAGACCCCTCAGGGACCCCCAGAGACTCCCAGACACCCCAGAGACTCCCAGAAACCCTCAGAGACCCCCCAGGGACCTCCAGAGACCCCAGAGACTCCAAGAGACCCCCAGAGACCCCCACGGACCCCCCAGGGACCCCCAGACACCCGCAGAGACCCGCAGGGACCCCCAGGGACCCCCAGAGACCCCCCAGAGACTCTCAGAGACCTCCAGGGACTCCCAGACACACGCCGAGACACCCCAGGGACCCCCAGAGACCCCCAGACACCCGCCAGAGACCCTCAGATGCCCCCAGAGACCCCCAGAGATCCCCAGAGACCCCCAGACCCCTCCAGGGACACCCAGACACCCCCAGAGACCCCCAGAGACCCCCAGGGACCCCCAGAGACCCTCCAGAGACCCCCAGAGACTCTCAGAGATCCCCCAGAGACCCCACAGGGACCCCCAAGGACCCCCTAGGGACCCCCACAGAACCCCAGAGACCCCCCCTGTGACCCCCAAAGAACTCCCCTGGGGATCTCCTGGGACCCCCCAGAAACCCCCAGACACCCCCAGAGACTCCCAGAGACCCCCCAGGGACCCTCAGACACCCCCAGAGACTCATAGAGACCCACAGAGACCCCCAGAGACTCTCAGAGACCCCCCAGGGACCCACAGACACCCCCAGAGACCCCCAGAGACCCTCAGGGACCCCCCCAGGGACCCCCATAGACCGCCCAGAGATCACGAGATGCCCCCCAGGGACCTCCAGAGACCCCTCCAGAGATCACGAGAAACCCCTCCGAGACCCCCAGGGACCTCCAGAGACCCCCAGGGACCCACCTTGGGACCCCCAGAGGACCCCAGGGACCCACAGGAACCCCTCATAGATCCACCAGATTCCCCCAAAGATCCCACAGAGACCTCCAGAGAACCCCAGAGACCACCAGAGATGCTCCGGAGACACCCCAGAGACCCCCACAGAGATCCCCGGTGCCCGAAATGTCGTCCCTCGGGGAATCCCCTTGGGGACCCCCGGTGCCCGAAATGTCGTCCCTCGGGGAACCCCCTTGGGGAGCCCCGGCGCCCGAGGTGTCGCCCCTCGGCAACCCCCCCCTTCGGGGACTTCCGGCGCCCGAAATCTCGCCCCTTGGGGACCCCCCATTTGGGGACCCCCGGTGCCCGAGGTGTCGCCCCTCGGCAACCACCCCGTGGGGAGCCCCGGTGCCCGAAATGCCGTCCCTCGGCCAACCTCCTTGGGGACCCCAGAGACCCCCAGAGGACCCCCCCAGGGACTCCACAGGGACCCCCAGAGACCCCAGAGATTCCCAGACACTCCCAGGGACACCCAGGGACCCCCAGGACGCTACAGAGATCTCCCAGAGAACCCCCAGTTTCCCCCAGAGACCCCCCAGAAACTGTCAGAGACCCCCAGACACCCCCAGACACCCCAGGGACCCCCCTAGACCTCCAGACACCCCCCAGGGACTCCCAGACGCCCCCACGGACCCCCAGGGCCCCCCCAGGGACTCCCCAGAGACCCCCAGAGACTCTCAGAGACCCCCCAGGGACCCCCAGAGAGCCCACTGGGACTCCCCAGGGACCCCCAGAGAGCCCACTGGGACTCCCCAGGGACCCCCAGAGACTCCCCATAGATCACCAGGGACCGCCCAAGGACCCCCGCAGACCCCCAGACACCCCCAGAGACTCCCAGGGGCCCCCAGAAACTCCCAGAGATCCCTCAGGGACCCGCAGAGACCCCTCAGGGACCCCCAGAGACTCCCAGACACCCCAGAGACTCCCAGAAACCCTCAGAGACCCCCCAGGGACCTCCAGAGACCCCAGAGACTCCAAGAGACCCCCAGAGACCCCCACGGACCCCCCAGAGACCCCCCAGAGATTCTCAGAGACCTCCAGGGACTCCCAGACACCCACCAAAACCCCCCAGGGACCCCCAGAGACCCTCCATAGATCACCAGGGACTGCCCAAGGACCCCCACAGAACCTCAGACACCCCCAGAGACTCCCAGGAGTCCCCAGAAACTCCCAGAGACCCCTCAGGGACCCGCAGAGACCCCTGAGGGACCCCCAGAGACTTCTAGACACCCGCCAGGAACCCTCAGATGCCCCCAGAGACCCCCAGAGATCCCCAGAGACCCCCAGACCCCTCCAGGGACCCCCAGACACCCCCAGAGACCCGCAGGGACCCCCAGGGACCCCCAGAAACTTCTCAGAGACTCTCAGAGACCTCCAGGGACTCCCAGACACACGCCGAGACACCCCAGGGACTCCCAGAGACCCCCAGACACCCGCCAGGGACCCTCAGATGCCCCCAGAGACCCCCAGAGATCCCCAGAGACCCCCAGACCCCTCCAGGGACACCCAGACACCCCCAGAGTCCTTCAGAGACCCCCAGAGACCCTCCAGAGACCCCCAGAGACTCTCAGAGATCCCCCAGAGACCCCACAGGGACCCCCAAGGACCCCCTAGGGACCCCCACAGAACCCCAGAGACCCCCCCTGTGACCCCCAAAGAACTCCCCTGGGGATCTCCTGGGACCCCCCAGAAACCCCCAGACACCCCCAGAGACTCCCAGAGACCCCCCAGGGACCCTCAGACACCCCCAGAGACTCATAGAGACCCACAGAGACCCCCAGAGACTCTCAGAGATCCCCCAGGGACCCACAGGAACCCCTCAAAGATCCACCAGAGACCCCCAGAGACCCTCAGGGACCCCCCAGGGACCCCCATAGACCTCCCAGAGATCACGAGATGCCCCCAGGGACCTCCAGAGACCCCTCCAGAGTTCACGAGAAACCCCTCCGAAACCCCCAGGGACCTCCAGAGACCCCCAGGGACCCACCTTGGGAACCCCAGAGGACCCCAGGGACCCACAGGAACCCCTCATAGATCCACCAGAGACCCCCATAGATCCCACAGAGACCTCCAGAGAACCCCAGAGACCACCAGAGATGCTCCGGAGACACCCCAGAGACCCCCACAGAGATCCCCGGTGCCCGAAATGTCGTCCCTCGGGGAACCCCCTTGGGGACCCCCGGTGCCCGAAATGTCGTCCCTCGGGGAACCCCCTTGAGGAGCCCCGGCGCCCGAGGTGTCGCCCCTCGGCAACCCCCCCCCTTCGGGGACTTCCGGCGCCCGAAATGTCGTCCCTTGGGGACCCCCCATTTGGGGACCCCCGGCGCCCGAGGTGTCGCCCCTCGGCAACCCCCCCCTTCGGCGACTTCCGGCGCCCGAAATGTCGCCCCTTGGGGACCCCCCATTTGGGGACCCCCGGTGCCCGAGGTGTCGCCCCTCGGCAACCACCCCGTGGGGACCCCGGTGCCCGAAATGCCGTCCCTCGGCCAACCTCCTTGGGGACCCCAGAGACCCCCAGAGGACCCCCCCAGGGACTCCACAGGGACCCCCCAGAGACCCCCAGAGACTCTCAGAGACGCCCCAGGGACCCCCAGAGAGCCCACTGGGACTCCCCAGGGACCCCCAGAGACTCCCCATAGATCACCAGGGACCGCCCAAGGACCCCCGCAGACCCCCAGACACCCCCAGAGACTCCCAGGGGCCCCCAGAAACTCCCAGAGATCCCTCAGGGACCCGCAGAGACCCCTCAGGGACCCCCAGAGACTCCCAGACACCCCAGAGACTCCCAGAAACCCTCAGAGACCCCCCAGGGACCTCCAGAGACCCCAGAGACTCCAAGAGACCCCCAGAGACCCCCACGGACCCCCCAGGGACCCCCCAGAGACCCCCCAGAGATTCTCAGAGACCTCCAGGGACTCCCAGACACCCACCAAAACCCCCCAGGGACCCCCAGAGACCCTCCATAGATCACCAGGGACTGCCCAAGGACCCCCACAGAACCTCAGACACCCCCAGAGACTCCCAGGAGTCCCCAGAAACTCCCAGAGACCCCTCAGGGACCCGCAGAGACCCCTGAGGGACCCCCAGAGACTTCTAGACACCCGCCAGGAACCCTCAGATGCCCCCAGAGACCCCCAGAGATCCCCAGAGACCCCCAGACCCCTCCAGGGACCCCCAGACACCCCCAGAGACCCGCAGGGACCCCCAGGGACCCCCAGAGACTCCTCAGAGACTCTCAGAGACCTCCAGGGACTCCCAGACACACGCCGAGACACCCCAGGGACTCCCAGAGACCCCCAGACACCTGCCAGGGACCCTCAGATGCCCCCAGAGACCCCTGAGGGACCCCCAGAGACCCCCAGACCCCTCCAGGGACACCCAGACACCCCCAGAGTCCTTCAGAGACCCCCAGAGACCCTCCAGAGACCCCCAGAGACTCTCAGAGATCCCCCAGAGACCCCCCAGGGACCCCCAAGGACCCCCTAGGGACCCCCACAGAACCCCAGAGACCCCCCCTGTGACCCCCAAAGAACTCCCCTGGGGATCTCCTGGGACCCCCCAGAAACCCCCAGACACCCCCAGAGACTCCCAGAGACCCCCCAGGGACCCTCAGACACCCCCAGAGACTCATAGAGACCCACAGAGACCCCCAGAGACTCTCAGAGATCCCCCAGGGACCCACAGGAACCCCTCAAAGATCCACCAGAGACCCCCAGAGACCCTCAGGGACCCCCCAGGGACCCCCATAGACCTCCCAGAGATCACGAGATGCCCCCAGGGACCTCCAGAGACCCCTCCAGAGATCACGAGAAACCCCTCCGAAACCCCCAGGGACCTCCAGAGACCCCCAGGGACCCACCTTGGGAACCCCAGAGGACCCCAGGGACCCACAGGAACCCCTCATAGATCCACCAGAGACCCCCATAGATCCCACAGAGACCTCCAGAGAACCCCAGAGACCACCAGAGATGCTCCGGAGACACCCCAGAGACCCCCACAGAGATCCCCGGTGCCCGAAATGTCGTCCCTCGGGGAACCCCCTTGGGGAGCCCCGGCGCCCGAGGTGTCGCCCCTCGGCAACCCCCCCCTTCGGGGACTTCCGGCGCCCGAAATGTCGCCCCTTGGGGACCCCCCATTTGGGGACCCCCGACGCCCGAGGTGTCGCCCCTCGGCAACCCCCCCCTTCGGGGACTTCCGGCGCCCGAAATGTCGCCCCTTGGGGAGCCCCCATTTGGGGACCCCCGGTGCCCGAGGTGTCGCCCCTCGGCAACCACCCCGTGGGGACCCCGGTGCCCGAAATGCCGTCCCTCGGCCAACCTCCTTGGGGACCCCAGAGACCCCCAGAGGACCCCCCCAGGGACTCCACAGGGACCCCCCAGAGACCCCCAGAGACTCTCAGAGACCCCCCAGGGACCCCCAGAGAGCCCACTGGGACTCCCCAGGGACCCCCAGAGACTCCCCATAGATCACCAGGGACCGCCCAAGGACCCCCGCAGACCCCCAGACACCCCCAGAGACTCCCAGGGGCCCCCAGAAACTCCCAGAGATCCCTCAGGGACCCGCAGAGACCCCTCAGGGACCCCCAGAGACTCCCAGACACCCCAGAGACTCCCAGAAACCCTCAGAGACCCCCCAGGGACCTTCAGAGACCCCAGAGACTCCAAGAGACCCCCAGAGACCCCCACGGACCCCCCAGGGACCCCCCAGAGACCCCCCAGAGATTCTCAGAGACCTCCAGGGACTCCCAGACACCCACCAAAACCCCCCAGGGACCCCCAGAGACCCTCCATAGATCACCAGGGACTGCCCAAGGACCCCCACAGAACCTCAGACACCCCCAGAGACTCCCAGGAGTCCCCAGAAACTCCCAGAGACCCCTCAGGGACCCGCAGAGACCCCTGAGGGACCCCCAGAGACTTCTAGACACCCGCCAGGAACCCTCAGATGCCCCCAGAGACCCCCAGAGATCCCCAGAGACCCCCAGACCCCTCCAGGGACCCCCAGACACCCCCAGAGACCCGCAGGGACCCCCAGGGACCCCCAGAGACTCCCCAGAGACTCTCAGAGACCTCCAGGGACTCCCAGACACACGCCGAGACACCCCAGGGACCCCCAGAGACCCCCAGACACCCGCCAGGGACCCTCAGATGCCCCCAGAGACCCCCAGAGATCCCCAGAGACCCCCAGAGACCCTCCAGAGACCCCCAGACACCCCCAGAGACTCCCAGAGACCCCCCAGGGACCCTCAGACACCCCCAGAGACTCATAGAGACCCCCAGAGACCCCCAGAGACCCTCAGAGATCCCCCAGGGACCCACAGGAACCCCTCAAAGATCTACCAGAGACCCCCAGAGACCCTCAGGGACCCCCCCAGGGACCCCCATAGACCGCCCAGAGATCACGAGATGCCCCCCAGGGACCTCCAGAGACCCCTCCAGAGATCACGAGAAACCCCTCCGAGACCCCCAGGGACCTCCAGAGACCCCCAGGGACCCACCTTGGGAACTCCAGAGGACCCCAGGGACCCACAGGAACCCCTCATAGATCCACCAGAGACCCCCATAGATCCCACAGAGACCTCCAGAGAACCCCAGAGACCACCAGAGATGCTCCGGAGACACCCCAGAGACCCCCACAGAGATCCCCGGTGCCCGAAATGTCGTCCCTCGGGGAACCCCCTTGGGGAGCCCCGGTGCCCGAAATGTCGTCCCTCGGGGAACCCCCTTGGGGACCCCCGGCGCCCGAGGTGTCGCCCCTCGGCAACCCCCCCCTTCGGGGACTTCCGGCGCCCGAAATGTCGCCCCTTGGGGACCCCCCATTTGGGGACCCCCGGCGCCCGAGGTGTCGCCCCTCGGCAACCCCCCCCTTCGGGGACTTCCGGCGCCCGAAATGTCGCCCCTTGGGGACTCCCCATTTGGGGACCCCCCGGTGCCCGAGGTGTCGCCCCTCGGCAACCACCCCGTGGGGACCCCGGTGCCCGAAATGCCGTCCCTCGGCCAACCTCCTTGGGGACCCCAGAGACCCCCAGAGGATCCCCCCAGGGACTCCACAGGGACCCCCAGAGACCCCAGAGATTCCCAGACACTCCCAGGGACACCCAGGGACCCCCAGGACGCTACAGAGATCTCCCAGAGAACCCCCAGTTTCCCCCAGAGACCCCCCAGAAACTGTCAGAGACCCCCAGACACCCCCAGACACCCCAGGGACCCCCCTAGACCTCCAGACACCCCCCAGGGACTCCCAGACGTCCCCACGGACCCCCAGGGCCCCCCCAGGGACCCCCCAGAGACCCTCAGAGACTCTCAGAGACCCCCCAGGGACCCGCAGAGAGCCCACTGGGACTCCCCAGGGACCCCCAGAGACTCCCCATAGATCACCAGGGACCGCCCAAGGACCCCGCAGACCCCCAGACACCCCCAGAGACTCCCAGGGGCCCCCAGAAACTCCCAGAGATCCCTCAGGGACCCGCAGAGACCCCTCAGGGACCCCCAGAGACTCCCAGACACCCCAGAGACTCCCAGAAACCCTCAGAGACCTCCCAGGGACCTCCAGAGACCCCAGAGACTCCAAGAGACCCCCAGAGACCCCCACGGACCCCCCAGGGACCACCAGAGACCCCCCAGAGATTCTCAGAGACCTCCAGGGACTCCCAGACACCCACCAAAACCCCCCAGGGACCCCCAGAGACCCTCCATAGATCACCAGGGACTGCCCAAGGACCCCCACAGAACCTCAGACACCCCCAGAGACTCCCAGGAGTCCCCAGAAACTCCCAGAGACCCCTCAGGGACCCGCAGAGACCCCTGAGGGACCCCCAGAGACTTCTAGACACCCGCCAGGAACCCTCAGATGCCCCCAGAGACCCCCAGAGATCCCCAGAGACCCCCAGACCCCTCCAGGGACCCCCAGACACCCCCAGAGACCCGCAGGGACCCCCAGGGACCCCCAGAGACTCCCCAGAGACTCTCAGAGACCTCCAGGGACTCCCAGACACACGCCGAGACACCCCAGGGACCTCCAGAGACCCCCAGGGACCCACCTTGGGACCCCCAGAGGACCCCAGGGACCCACAGGAACCCCTCATAGATCCACCAGATTCCCCCAAAGATCCCACAGAGACCTCCAGAGAACCCCAGAGACCACCAGAGATGCTCCGGAGACACCCCAGAGACCCCCACAGAGATCCCCGGTGCCCGAAATGTCGTCCCTCGGGGAACCCCCTTGGGGACCCCCGGTGCCCGAAATGTCGTCCCTCGGGGAACCCCCTTGGGGACCCCCGGCGCCCGAGGTGTCGCCCCTCGGCAACCCCCCCCTTCGGGGACTTCCGGCGCCCGAAATGTCGCCCCTTGGGGACCCCCCATTTGGGGACCCCCGGTGCCCGAGGTGTCGCCCCTCGGCAACCACCCCGTGGGGAGCCCCGGTGCCCGAAATGCCGTCCCTCGGCCAACCTCCTTGGGGACCCCAGAGACCCCCAGAGGACCCCCCCAGGGACTCCACAGGGACCCCCAGAGACCCCAGAGATTCCCAGACACTCCCAGGGACACCCAGGGACCCCCAGGACGCTACAGAGATCTCCCAGAGAACCCCCAGTTACCCCCAGAGACCCCCAGAAACTGTCAGAGACCCCCAGACACCCCCAGACACCCCAGGGACCCCCCTAGACCTCCAGACACCCCCCAGGGACTCCCAGACGCCCCCACGGACCCCCAGGGCCCCCCCAGGGACTCCCCAGAGACCCCCAGAGACTCTCAGAGACCCCCCAGGGACCCCCAGAGAGCCCACTGGGACTCCCCAGGGACCCCCAGAGAGCCCACTGGGACTCCCCAGGGACCCCCAGAGACTCCCCATAGATCACCAGGGACCGCCCAAGGACCCCCGCAGACCCCCAGACACCCCCAGAGACTCCCAGGGGCCCCCAGAAAATCCCAGAGATCCCTCAGGGACCCGCAGAGACCCCTCAGGGACCCCCAGAGACTCCCAGACACCCCAGAGACTCCCAGAAACCCTCAGAGACCCCCCAGGGACCTCCAGAGACCCCAGAGACTCCAAGAGACCCCCAGGGACCCCCCAGAGACCCCCCAGAGATTCTCAGAGACCTCCAGGGACTCCCAGACACCCACCAAAACCCCCCAGGGACCCCCAGAGACCCTCCATAGATCACCAGGGACTGCCCAAGGACCCCCACAGAACCTCAGACACCCCCAGAGACTCCCAGGAGTCCCCAGAAACTCCCAGAGACCCCTCAGGGACCCGCAGAGACCCCTGAGGGACCCCCAGAGACTTCTAGACACCCGCCAGGAACCCTCAGATGCCCCCAGAGACCCCCAGAGATCCCCAGAGACCCCCAGACCCCTCCAGGGACCCCCAGACACCCCCAGAGACCCGCAGGGACCCCCAGGGACCCCCAGAGACTCCTCAGAGACTCTCAGAGACCTCCAGGGACTCCCAGACACACGCCGAGACACCCCAGGGACTCCCAGAGACCCCCAGACACCCGCCAGGGACCCTCAGATGCCCCCAGAGACCCCCAGAGATCCCCAGAGACCCCCAGACCCCTCCAGGGACACCCAGACACCCCCAGAGTCCTTCAGAGACCCCCAGAGACCCTCCAGAGACCCCCAGAGACTCTCAGAGATCCCCCAGAGACCCCACAGGGACCCCCAAGGAGCCCCTAGGGACCCCCACAGAACCCCAGAGACCCCACCTGTGACCCCCAAAGAACTCCCCTGGGGATCTCCTGGGACCCCCCAGAAACCCCCAGACACCCCCAGAGACTCCCAGAGACCCCCCAGGGACCCTCAGACACCCCCAGAGACTCATAGAGACCCCCAGAGACCCCCAGAGACTCTCAGAGATCCCTCAGGGACCCACAGGAACCCCTCAAAGATCCACCAGAGACCCCCAGAGACCCTCAGGGACCCCCCAGGGACCCCCATAGACCTCCCAGAGATCACGAGATGCCCCCAGGGACCTCCAGAGACCCCTCCAGAGTTCACGAGAAACCCCTCCGAAACCCCCAGGGACCTCCAGAGACCCCCAGGGACCCACCTTGGGAACCCCAGAGGACCCCAGGGACCCACAGGAACCCCTCATAGATCCACCAGAGACCCCCATAGATCCCACAGAGACCTCCAGAGAACCCCAGAGACCACCAGAGATGCTCCGGAGACACCCCAGAGACCCCCACAGAGATCCCCGGTGCCCGAAATGTCGTCCCTCGGGGAACCCCCTTGGGGACCCCCGGTGCCCGAAATGTCGTCCCTCGGGGAACCCCCTTGAGGAGCCCCGGCGCCCGAGGTGTCGCCCCTCGGCAACCCCCCCCTTCGGGGACTTCCGGCGCCCGAAATGTCGTCCCTTGGGGACCCCCCATTTGGGGACCCCCGGCGCCCGAGGTGTCGCCCCTCGGCAACCCCCCCCTTCGGGGACTTCCGGCGCCCGAAATGTCGCCCCTTGGGGACCCCCCATTTGGGGACCCCCGGTGCCCGAGGTGTCGCCCCTCGGCCACCACCCCGTGGGGACCCCGGTGCCCGAAATGCCGTCCCTCGGCCAACCTCCTTGGGGACCCCAGAGACCCCCAGAGGATCCCCCCAGGGACTCCACAGGGACCCCCCAGAGACCCCCAGAGACTCTCAGAGACGCCCCAGGGACCCCCAGAGAGCCCACTGGGACTCCCCAGGGACCCCCAGAGACTCCCCATAGATCACCAGGGACCGCCCAAGGACCCCCGCAGACCCCCAGACACCCCCAGAGACTCCCAGGGGCCCCCAGAAACTCCCAGAGATCCCTCAGGGACCCGCAGAGACCCCTCAGGGACCCCCAGAGACTCCCAGACACCCCAGAGACTCCCAGAAACCCTCAGAGACCCCCCATGGACCTCCAGAGACCCCAGAGACTCCAAGAGACCCCCAGAGACCCCCACAGACCCCCCAGGGACCCCCCAGAGACCCCCCAGAGATTCTCAGAGACCTCCAGGGACTCCCAGACACCCACCAAAACCCCCCAGGGACCCCCAGAGACCCTCCATAGATCACCAGGGACTGCCCAAGGACCCCCACAGAACCTCAGACACCCCCAGAGACTCCCAGGAGTCCCCAGAAACTCCCAGAGACCCCTCAGGGACCCGCAGAGACCCCTGAGGGACCCCCAGAGACTTCTAGACACCCGCCAGGAACCCTCAGATGCCCCCAGAGACCCCCAGAGATCCCCAGAGACCCCCAGACCCCTCCAGGGACCCCCAGACACCCCCAGAGACCCGCAGGGACCCCCAGGGACCCCCAGAGACTCCTCAGAGACTCTCAGAGACCTCCAGGGACTCCCAGACACACGCCGAGACACCCCAGGGACCCCCAGAGACCCCCAGACACCCGCCAGGGACCCTCAGATGCCCCCAGAGACCCCCAGAGATCCCCAGAGACCCCCAGACCCCTCCAGGGACACCCAGACACCCCCAGAGACCCCCAGAGACCCCCAGAGACCCTCCAGAGACCCCCAGAGACTCTCAGAGATCCCCCAGAGACCCCACAGGGACCCCCAAGGACCCCCTAGGGACCCCCACAGAACCCCAGAGACCCCACCTGTGACCCCCAAAGAACTCCCCTGGGGATCTCCTGGGACCCCCCAGAAACCCCCAGACACCCCCAGAGACTCCCAGAGACCCCCCAGGGACCCTCAGACACCCCCAGAGACTCATAGAGACCCCCAGAGACCCCCAGAGACTCTCAGAGATCCCCCAGGGACCCACAGGAACCCCTCAAAGATCCACCAGAGACCCCCAGAGACCCTCAGGGACCCCCCAGGGACCCCCATAGACCTCCCAGAGATCACGAGATGCCCCCAGGGACCTCCAGAGACCCCTCCAGAGATCACGAGAAACCCCTCCGAAACCCCCAGGGACCTCCAGAGACCCCCAGGGACCCACCTTGGGAACCCCAGAGGACCCCAGGGACCCACAGGAACCCCTCATAGATCCACCAGAGACCCCCATAGATCCCACAGAGACCTCCAGAGAACCCCAGAGACCACCAGAGATGCTCCGGAGACACCCCAGAGACCCCCACAGAGATCCCCGGTGCCCGAAATGTCGTCCCTCGGGGAACCCCCTTGGGGAGCCCCGGTGCCCGAAATGTCGTCCCTCGGGGAACCCCCTTGGGGAGCCCCGGCGCCCGAGGTGTCGCCCCTCGGCAACCCCCCCCTTCGGGGACTTCCGGCGCCCGAAATGTCGCCCCTTGGGGACCCCCCATTTGGGGACCCCCGACGCCCGAGGTGTCGCCCCTCGGCAACCCCCCCCTTCGGGGACTTCCGGCGCCCGAAATGTCGCCCCTTGGGGACCCCCCATTTGGGGACCCCCGGTGCCCGAGGTGTCGCCCCTCGGCAACCACCCCGTGGGGACCCCGGTGCCCGAAATGCCGTCCCTCGGCCAACCTCCTTGGGGACCCCAGAGACCCCCAGAGGACCCCCCCAGGGACTCCACAGGGACCCCCCAGAGACCCCCAGAGACTCTCAGAGACGCCCCAGGGAACCCCAGAGAGCCCACTGGGACTCCCCAGGGACCCTCAGAGACTCCCCATAGATCACCACGAACCGCCCAAGGACCCCCGCAGACCCCCAGACACCCCCAGAGACTCCCAGGGGCCCCCAGAAACTCCCAGAGATCCCTCAGGGACCCGCAGAGACCCCTCAGGGACCCCCAGAGACTCCCAGACACCCCAGAGACTCCCAGAAACCCTCAGAGACCCCCCAGGGACCTCCAGAGACCCCAGAGACTCCAAGAGACCCCCAGAGACCCCCACGGACCCCCCAGGGACCACCAGAGACCCCCCAGAGATTCTCAGAGACCTCCAGGGACTCCCAGACACCCACCAAAACCCCCCAGGGACCCCCAGAGACCCTCCATAGATCACCAGGGACTGCCCAAGGACCCCCACAGAACCTCAGACACCCCCAGAGACTCCCAGGAGTCCCCAGAAACTCCCAGAGACCCCTCAGGGACCCGCAGAGACCCCTGAGGGACCCCCAGAGACTTCTAGACACCCGCCAGGAACCCTCAGATGCCCCCAGAGACCCCCAGAGATCCCCAGAGACCCCCAGACCCCTCCAGGGACCCCCAGACACCCCCAGAGACCCGCAGGGACCCCCAGGGACCCCCAGAGACTCCTCAGAGACTCTCAGAGACCTCCAGGGACTCCCAGACACACGCCGAGACACCCCAGGGACCCCCAGAGACCCCCAGACACCCGCCAGGGACCCTCAGATGCCCCCAGAGACCCCCAGAGATCCCCAGAGACCCCCAGACCCCTCCAGGGACACCCAGACACCCCCAGAGTCCTTCGGAGACCCCCAGAGACCCTCCAGAGACCCCCAGAGACTCTCAGAGATCCCCCAGAGACCCCACAGGGACCCCCAAGGACCCCCTAGGGACCCCCACAGAACCCCAGAGACCCCCCCTGTGACCCCCAAAGAACTCCCCTGGGGATCTCCTGGGATCCCCCAGAAACCCCCAGACACCCCCAGAGACTCCCAGAGACCCCCCAGGGACCCTCAGACACCCCCAGAGACTCATAGAGACCCCCAGAGACCCCCAGAGACCCTCAGAGATCCCCCAGGGACCCACAGGAACCCCTCAAAGATCCACCAGAGACCCCCAGAGACCCTCAGGGACCCCCCCAGGGACCCCCATAGACCGCCCAGAGATCACGAGATGCCCCCCAGGGACCTCCAGAGACCCCTCCAGAGATCACGAGAAACCCCTCCGAGACCCCCAGGGACCTCCAGAGACCCCCAGGGACCCACCTTGGGAACCCCAGAGGACCCCAGGGACCCACAGGAACCCCTCATAGATCCACCAGAGACCCCCATAGATCCCACAGAGACCTCCAGAGAACCCCAGAGACCACCAGAGATGCTCCGGAGGCACCCCAGAGACCCCCACAGAGATCCCCGGTGCCCGAAATGTCGTCCCTCGGGGAACCCCCTTGGGGAGCCCCGGCGCCCGAGGTGTCGCCCCTCGGCAACCCCCCCCTTCGGGGACTTCCGGCGCCCGAAATGTCGCCCCTTGGGGACCCCCCATTTGGGGACCCCCGGCGCCCGAGGTGTCGCCCCTCGGCACCCCCCCCCCTTCGGGGACTTCCGGCGCCCGAAATGTCGCCCCTTGGGGACTCCCCATTTGGGGACCCCCCGGTGCCCGAGGTGTCGCCCCTCGGCAACCACCCCGTGGGGACCCCGGTGCCCGAAATGCCGTCCCTCGGCCAACCTCCTTGGGGACCCCAGAGACCCCCAGAGGATCCCCCCAGGGACTCCACAGGGACCCCCAGAGACCCCAGAGATTCCCAGACACTCCCAGGGACACCCAGGGACCCCCAGGACGCTACAGAGATCTCCCAGAGAACCCCCAGTTTCCCCCAGAGACCCCCCAGAAACTGTCAGAGACCCCCAGACACCCCCAGACACCCCAGGGACCCCCCTAGACCTCCAGACACCCCCCAGGGACTCCCAGACGCCCCCACGGACCCCCAGGGCCCCCCCAGGGACCCCCCAGAGACCCTCAGAGACTCTCAGAGACCCCCCAGGGACCCGCAGAGAGCCCACTGGGACTCCCCAGGGACCCCCAGAGACTCCCCATAGATCACCAGGGACCGCCCAAGGACCCCCGCAGACCCCCAGACACCCCCAGAGACTCCCAGGGGCCCCCAGAAACTCCCAGAGATCCCTCAGGGACCCGCAGAGACCCCTCAGGGACCCCCAGAGACTCCCAGACACCCCAGAGACTCCCAGAAACCCTCAGAGACCTCCCAGGGACCTCCAGAGACCCCAGAGACTCCAAGAGACCCCAAGAGACCCCCACGGACCCCCCAGGGACCACCAGAGACCCCCCAGAGATTCTCAGAGACCTCCAGGGACTCCCAGACACCCACCAAAACCCCCCAGGGACCCCCAGAGACCCTCCATAGATCACCAGGGACTGCCCAAGGACCCCCACAGAACCTCAGACACCCCCAGAGACTCCCAGGAGTCCCCAGAAACTCCCAGAGACCCCTCAGGGACCCGCAGAGACCCCTGAGGGACCCCCAGAGACTTCTAGACACCCGCCAGGAACCCTCAGATGCCCCCAGAGACCCCCAGAGATCCCCAGAGACCCCCAGACCCCTCCAGGGACCCCCAGACACCCTCAGAGACCCGCAGGGACCCCCAGGGACCCCCAGAGACTCCCCAGAGACTCTCAGAGACCTCCAGGGACTCCCAGACACACGCCGAGACACCCCAGGGACCCCCAGAGACCCCCAGACACCCGCCAGGGACCCTCAGATGCCCCCAGAGACCCCCAGACCCCTCCAGGGACACCCAGACACCCCCAGAGTCCTTCAGAGACCCCCAGAGACCCTCCAGAGACCCCCAGAGACTCTCAGAGATCCCCCAGAGACCCCACAGGGACCCCCAAGGAGCCCCTAGGGACCCCCACAGAACCCCAGAGACCCCCCCTGTGACCCCCAAAGAACTCCCCTGGGGATCTCCTGGGACCCCCCAGAAACCCCCAGACACCCCCAGAGACTCCCAGAGACCCCCCAGGGACCCTCAGACACCCCCAGAGACTCATAGAGACCCCCAGAGACCCCCAGAGACTCTCAGAGATCCCCCAGGGACCCACAGGAACCCCTCAAAGATCCACCAGAGACCCCCAGAGACCCTCAGGGACCCCCCAGGGACCCCCATAGACCTCCCAGAGATCACGAGATGCCCCCAGGGACCTCCAGAGACCCCTCCAGAGATCATGAGAAACCCCTCCGAAACCCCCAGGGACCTCCAGAGACCCCCAGGGACCCACCTTGGGAACCCCAGAGGACCCCAGGGACCCACAGGAACCCCTCATAGATCCACCAGAGACCCCCATAGATCCCACAGAGACCTCCAGAGAACCCCAGAGACCACCAGAGATGCTCCGGAGACACCCCAGAGACCCCCACAGAGATCCCCGGTGCCCGAAATGTCGTCCCTCGGGGAACCCCCTTGGGGAGCCCCGGTGCCCGAAATGTCGTCCCTCGGGGAACCCCCTTGGGGAGCCCCGGCGCCCGAGGTGTCGCCCCTCGGCAACCCCCCCCTTCGGGGACTTCCGGCGCCCGAAATGTCGCCCCTTGGGGACCCCCCATTTGGGGACCCCCGGTGCCCGAGGTGTCGCCCCTCGGCAACCACTCCGTGGGGAGCCCCGGTGCCCGAAATGCCGTCCCTCGGCCAACCTCCTTGGGGACCCCAGAGACTCCCAGAGGACCGCCCCAGGGACTCCACAGGGACCCCCAGAGACCCCAGAGATTCCCAGACACTCCCAGGGACACCCAGGGACCCCCCAGAGACTCTCAGAGACCTCCAGGGACTCCCAGACACACGCCGAGACACCCCAGGGACCCCCAGAGACCTCCAGACACCCGCCAGGGACCCTCAGATGCCCCCAGAGATTCCCAGAGATCCCCAGAGAGCCCCAGTCCCCTCCAGGGACCCCCAGACACCCCCAGAGACCCGCAGGGACACCCAGGGACCCCCAGGACGCTACAGAGATCTCCCAGAGAACCCCCAGTTTCCCCCAGAGACCCCCCAGAAACTGTCAGAGACCCCCAGACACCCCCAGACACCCCAGGGACCCCCCTAGACCTCCAGACACCCCCCAGGGACTCCCAGACGCCCCCACGGACCCCCAGGGCCCCCCCAGGGACCCCCCAGAGACCCCCAGAGACTCTCAGAGACCCCCCAGGGACCCCCAGAGAGCCCACTGGGACTCCCCAGGGACCCCCAGAGACCCTCCATAGATCACCAGGGACTGCCCAAGGACCCCCACAGAACCTCAGACACCCCCAGAGACTCCCAGGGGTCCCCAGAAACTCCCAGAGACACCTCAGGGACCCGCAGAGACCCCTGACGGACCCCCAGAGACTTCTAGACACCCGCCAGGAACCCTCAGATGCCCCCAGAGACCCCCAGAGATCCCCAGAGACCCCCAGACCCCTCCAGGGACCCCCAGACACCCCCAGAGACCCGCAGGGACCCCCAGGGACCCCCAGAGACTCCCCAGAGACTCTCAGAGACCTCCAGGGACTCCCAGACACACGCCGAAACACCCCAGGGACCCCCAGAGATCCCCGGAGACCTGCCAGGGACCCTCAGATGCCCCCAGAGACCCCCAGAGATCCCCAGAGACCCCCAGACCCCTCCAGGGACCCCCAGACACCCCCAGAGACCCCCAGAGACCCCCAGGGACCCCCAGAGACCCTCCAGAGACCCCCAGAGACTCTCAGAGATCCCCCAGAGACCCCACAGGGACCCCCAAGGACCCCCTAGGGACCCCCACAGAACCCCAGAGACCCCCCCTGTGACCCCCAAAGAACTCCCCTGGGGATCTCCTGGGACCCCCCAGAAACCCCCAGACACCCCCAGAGACTCCCAGAGACCCCCCAGGGACCCTCAGACACCCCCAGAGACTCATAGAGACCCCCAGAGACCCCCAGAGACTCTCAGAGATCCCCCAGGGACCCACAGACACCCCCAGAGACCCCCAGAGACCCTCAGGGACCCCCCCAGGGACCCCCATAGACCGCCCAGAGATCACGAGATGCCCCCCAGGGACCTCCAGAGACCCCTCCAGAGATCACGAGAAACCCCTCCGAGACCCCCAGGGACCTCCAGAGACCCCCAGGGACCCACCTTGGGACCCCCAGAGGACCCCAGGGACCCACAGGAACCCCTCATAGATCCACCAGATTCCCCCATAGATCCCACAGAGACCTCCAGAGAACCCCAGAGACCACCAGAGATGCTCCGGAGACACCCCAGAGACCCCCACAGAGATCCCCGGTGCCCGAAATGTCGTCCCTCGGGGAACCCCCTTGGGGAGCCCCGGTGCCCGAAATGTCGTCCCTCGGGGAACCCCCTTGGGGAGCCCCGGCGCCCGAGGTGTCGCCCCTCGGCAACCCCCCCCTTCGGGGACTTCCGGCGCCCGAAATGTCGCCCCTTGGGGACCCCCCATTTGGGGACCCCCGGTGCCCGAGGTGTCGCCCCTCGGCAACCACCCCGTGGGGACCCCGGTGCCCGAAATGCCGTCCCTCGGCCAACCTCCTTGGGGACCCCAGAGACCCCCAGAGGATCCCCCCAGGGACTCCACAGGGATCCCCAGAGACCCCAGAGATTCCCAGACACTCCCAGGGACACCCAGGGACCCCCAGGACGCTACAGAGATCTCCCAGAGAACCCCCAGTTTCCCCCAGAGACCCCCCAGAAACTGTCAGAGACCCCCAGACACCCCCAGACACCCCAGGGACCCCCCTAGACCTCCAGACACCCCCCAGGGACTCCCAGACGCCCCCACGGACCCCCAGGGCCCCCCCAGGGACCCCCCAGAGACCCCCAGAGACTCTCAGAGACCCCCAGGGACCCGCAGAGAGCCCACTGGGACTCCCCAGGGACCCCCAGAGACTCCCCATAGATCACCAGGGACCGCCCAAGGACCCCCGCAGACCCCCAGACACCCCCAGAGACTCCCAGGGGCCCCCAGAAACTCCCAGAGATCCCTCAGGGACCCGCAGAGACCCCTCAGGGACCCCCAGAGACTCCCAGACACCCCAGAGACTCCCAGAAACCCTCAGAGACCCCCCAGGGACCTCCAGAGACCCCAGAGACTCCAAGAGACCCCAAGAGACCCCCACGGACCCCCCAGGGACCCCCCAGAGACCCCCCAGAGATTCTCAGAGACCTCCAGGGACTCCCAGACACCCACCAAAACCCCCCAGGGACCCCCAGAGACCCTCCATAGATCACCAGGGACTGCCCAAGGACCCCCACAGAACCTCAGACACCCCCAGAGACTCCCAGGAGTCCCCAGAAACTCCCAGAGACCCCTCAGGGACCCGCAGAGACCCCTGAGGGACCCCCAGAGACTTCTAGACACCCGCCAGGAACCCTCAGATGCCCCCAGAGACCCCCAGAGATCCCCAGAGACCCCCAGACCCCTCCAGGGACCCCCAGACACCCTCAGAGACCCGCAGGGACCCCCAGGGACCCCCAGAGACTCCCCAGAGACTCTCAGAGACCTCCAGGGACTCCCAGACACACGCCGAGACACCCCAGGGACCCCCAGAGACCCCCAGACACCCGCCAGGGACCCTCAGATGCCCCCAGAGACCCCCAGAGATCCCCAGAGACCCCCAGACCCCTCCAGGGACACCCAGACACCCCCAGAGTCCTTCAGAGACCCCCAGAGACCCTCCAGAGACCCCCAGAGACTCTCAGAGATCCCCCAGAGACCCCACAGGGACCCCCAAGGAGCCCCTAGGGACCCCCACAGAACCCCAGAGACCCCCCCTGTGACCCCCAAAGAACTCCCCTGGGGATCTCCTGGGACCCCCCAGAAACCCCCAGACACCCCCAGAGACTCCCAGAGACCCCCCAGGGACCCTCAGACACCCCCAGAGACTCATAGAGACCCCCAGAGACCCCCAGAGACTCTCAGAGATCCCCCAGGGACCCACAGGAACCCCTCAAAGATCCACCAGAGACCCCCAGAGACCCTCAGGGACCCCCCAGGGACCCCCATAGACCTCCCAGAGATCACGAGATGCCCCCAGGGACCTCCAGAGACCCCTCCAGAGATCACGAGAAACCCCTCCGAAACCCCCAGGGACCTCCAGAGACCCCCAGGGACCCACCTTGGGAACCCCAGAGGACCCCAGGGACCCACAGGAACCCCTCATAGATCCACCAGAGACCCCCATAGATCCCACAGAGACCTCCAGAGAACCCCAGAGACCACCAGAGATGCTCCGGAGACACCCCAGAGACCCCCACAGAGATCCCCGGTGCCCGAAATGTCGTCCCTCGGGGAACCCCCTTGGGGAGCCCCGGTGCCCGAAATGTCGTCCCTCGGGGAACCCCCTTGGGGAGCCCCGGCGCCCGAGGTGTCGCCCCTCGGCAACCCCCCCCTTCGGGGACTTCCGGCGCCCGAAATGTCGCCCCTTGGGGACCCCCCATTTGGGGACCCCCGGTGCCCGAGGTGTCGCCCCTCGGCAACCACCCCGTGGGGACCCCGGTGCCCGAAATGCCGTCCCTCGGCCAACCTCCTTGGGGACCCCAGAGACCCCCAGAGGATCCCCCCAGGGACTCCACAGGGATCCCCAGAGACCCCAGAGATTCCCAGACACTCCCAGGGACACCCAGGGACCCCCAGGACGCTACAGAGATCTCCCAGAGAACCCCCAGTTTCCCCCAGAGACCCCCCAGAAACTGTCAGAGACCCCCAGACACCCCCAGACACCCCAGGGACCCCCCTAGACCTCCAGACACCCCCCAGGGACTCCCAGACGCCCCCACGGACCCCCAGGGCCCCCCCAGGGACCCCCCAGAGACCCCCAGAGACTCTCAGAGACCCCCAGGGACCCGCAGAGAGCCCACTGGGACTCCCCAGGGACCCCCAGAGACTCCCCATAGATCACCAGGGACCGCCCAAGGACCCCCGCAGACCCCCAGACACCCCCAGAGACTCCCAGGGGCCCCCAGAAACTCCCAGAGATCCCTCAGGGACCCGCAGAGACCCCTCAGGGACCCCCAGAGACTCCCAGACACCCCAGAGACTCCCAGAAACCCTCAGAGACCCCCCAGGGACCTCCAGAGACCCCAGAGACTCCAAGAGACCCCAAGAGACCCCCACGGACCCCCCAGGGACCCCCCAGAGACCCCCCAGAGATTCTCAGAGACCTCCAGGGACTCCCAGACACCCACCAAAACCCCCCAGGGACCCCCAGAGACCCTCCATAGATCACCAGGGACTGCCCAAGGACCCCCACAGAACCTCAGACACCCCCAGAGACTCCCAGGAGTCCCCAGAAACTCCCAGAGACCCCTCAGGGACCCGCAGAGACCCCTGAGGGACCCCCAGAGACTTCTAGACACCCGCCAGGAACCCTCAGATGCCCCCAGAGACCCCCAGAGATCCCCAGAGACCCCCAGACCCCTCCAGGGACCCCCAGACACCCTCAGAGACCCGCAGGGACCCCCAGGGACCCCCAGAGACTCCCCAGAGACTCTCAGAGACCTCCAGGGACTCCCAGACACACGCCGAGACACCCCAGGGACCCCCAGAGACCCCCAGACACCCGCCAGGGACCCTCAGATGCCCCCAGAGACCCCCAGAGATCCCCAGAGACCCCCAGACCCCTCCAGGGACACCCAGACACCCCCAGAGTCCTTCAGAGACCCCCAGAGACCCTCCAGAGACCCCCAGAGACTCTCAGAGATCCCCCAGAGACCCCACAGGGACCCCCAAGGAGCCCCTAGGGACCCCCACAGAACCCCAGAGACCCCCCCTGTGACCCCCAAAGAACTCCCCTGGGGATCTCCTGGGACCCCCCAGAAACCCCCAGACACCCCCAGAGACTCCCAGAGACCCCCCAGGGACCCTCAGACACCCCCAGAGACTCATAGAGACCCCCAGAGACCCCCAGAGACTCTCAGAGATCCCCCAGGGACCCACAGGAACCCCTCAAAGATCCACCAGAGACCCCCAGAGACCCTCAGGGACCCCCCAGGGACCCCCATAGACCTCCCAGAGATCACGAGATGCCCCCAGGGACCTCCAGAGACCCCTCCAGAGATCACGAGAAACCCCTCCGAAACCCCCAGGGACCTCCAGAGACCCCCAGGGACCCACCTTGGGAACCCCAGAGGACCCCAGGGACCCACAGGAACCCCTCATAGATCCACCAGAGACCCCCATAGATCCCACAGAGACCTCCAGAGAACCCCAGAGACCACAAGAGATGCTCCGGAGACACCCCAGAGACCCCCACAGAGATCCCCGGTGCCCGAAATGTCGTCCCTCGGGGAACCCCCTTGGGGACCCCCGGTGCCCGAAATGTCGTCCCTCGGGGAACCCCCTTGGGGAGCCCCGGCGCCCGAGGTGTCGCCCGTCGGCAACCCCCCCCTTCGGGGACTTCCGGCGCCCGAAATGTCGCCCCTTGGGGACCCCCCATTTGGGGACCCCCGGTGCCCGAGGTGTCGCCCCTCGGCAACCACCCCGTGGGGACCCCGGTGCCCGAAATGCCGTCCCTCGGCCAACCTCCTTGGGGACCCCAGAGACCCCCAGAGGATCCCCCCAGGGACTCCACAGGGATCCCCAGAGACCCCAGAGATTCCCAGACACTCCCAGGGACACCCAGGGACCCCCAGGACGCTACAGAGATCTCCCAGAGAACCCCCAGTTTCCCCCAGAGACCCCCCAGAAACTGTCAGAGACCCCCAGACACCCCCAGACACCCCAGGGACCCCCCTAGACCTCCAGACACCCCCCAGGGACTCCCAGACGCCCCCACGGACCCCCAGGGCCCCCCCAGGGACCCCCCAGAGACCCTCAGAGACTCTCAGAGACCCCCAGGGACCCGCAGAGAGCCCACTGGGACTCCCCAGGGACCCCCAGAGACTCCCCATAGATCACCAGGGACCGCCCAAGGACCCCCGCAGACCCCCAGACACCCCCAGAGACTCCCAGGGGCCCCCAGAAACTCCCAGAGATCCCTCAGGGACCCGCAGAGACCCCTCAGGGACCCCCAGAGACTCCCAGACACCCCAGAGACTCCCAGAAACCCTCAGAGACCCCCCAGGGACCTCCAGAGACCCCAGAGACTCCAAGAGACCCCAAGAGACCCCCACGGACCCCCCAGGGACCCCCCAGAGACCCCCCAGAGATTCTCAGAGACCTCCAGGGACTCCCAGACACCCACCAAAACCCCCCAGGGACCCCCAGAGACCCTCCATAGATCACCAGGGACTGCCCAAGGACCCCCACAGAACCTCAGACACCCCCAGAGACTCCCAGGAGTCCCCAGAAACTCCCAGAGACCCCTCAGGGACCCGCAGAGACCCCTGAGGGACCCCCAGAGACTTCTAGACACCCGCCAGGAACCCTCAGATGCCCCCAGAGACCCCCAGAGATCCCCAGAGACCCCCAGACCCCTCCAGGGACCCCCAGACACCCTCAGAGACCCGCAGGGACCCCCAGGGACCCCCAGAGACTCCCCAGAGACTCTCAGAGACCTCCAGGGACTTCCAGACACACGCCGAGACACCCCAGGGACCCCCAGAGACCCCCAGACACCCGCCAGGGACCCTCAGATGCCCCCAGAGACCCCCAGAGATCCCCAGAGACCCCCAGACCCCTCCAGGGACACCCAGACACCCCCAGAGTCCTTCAGAGACCCCCAGAGACCCTCCAGAGACCCCCAGAGACTCTCAGAGATCCCCCAGAGACCCCACAGGGACCCCCAAGGAGCCCCTAGGGACCCCCACAGAACCCCAGAGACCCCCCCTGTGACTCCCAAAGAACTCCCCTGGGGATCTCCTGGGACCCCCCAGAAACCCCCAGACACCCCCAGAGACTCCCAGAGACCCCCCAGGGACCCTCAGACACCCCCAGAGACTCATAGAGACCCACAGAGACCCCCAGAGACTCTCAGAGATCCCCCAGGGACCCACAGGAACCCCTCAAAGATCCACCAGAGACCCCCAGAGACCCTCAGGGACCCCCCAGGGACCCCCATAGACCTCCCAGAGATCACGAGATGCCCCCAGGGACCTCCAGAGACCCCTCCAGAGATCACGAGAAACCCCTCCGAAACCCCCAGGGACCTCCAGAGACCCCCAGGGACCCACCTTGGGAACCCCAGAGGACCCCAGGGACCCACAGGAACCCCTCATAGATCCACCAGAGACCCCCATAGATCCCACAGAGACCTCCAGAGAACCCCAGAGACCACCAGAGATGCTCCGGAGACACCCCAGAGACCCCCACAGAGATCCCCGGTGCCCGAAATGTCGTCCCTCGGGGAACCCCCTTGGGGACCCCCGGTGCCCGAAATGTCGTCCCTCGGGGAACCCCCTTGGGGAGCCCCGGCGCCCGAGGTGTCGCCCTTCGGCAACCCCCCCCTTCGGGGACTTCCGGCGCCCGAAATGTCGCCCCTTGGGGACCCCCCATTTGGGGACCCCCGGTGCCCGAGGTGTCGCCCCTCGGCAACCACCCCGTGGGGACCCCGGTGCCCGAAATGCCGTCCCTCGGCCAACCTCCTTGGGGACCCCAGAGACCCCCAGAGGATCCCCCCAGGGACTCCACAGGGATCCCCAGAGACCCCAGAGATTCCCAGACACTCCCAGGGACACCCAGGGACCCCCAGGACGCTACAGAGATCTCCCAGAGAACCCCCAGTTTCCCCCAGAGACCCCCCAGAAACTGTCAGAGACCCCCAGACACCCCCAGACACCCCAGGGACCCCCCTAGACCTCCAGACACCCCCCAGGGACTCCCAGACGCCCCCACGGACCCCCAGGGCCCCCCCAGGGACCCCCCAGAGACCCCCAGAGACTCTCAGAGACCCCCAGGGACCCGCAGAGAGCCCACTGGGACTCCCCAGGGACCCCCAGAGACTCCCCATAGATCACCAGGGACCGCCCAAGGACCCCCGCAGACCCCCAGACACCCCCAGAGACTCCCAGGGGCCCCCAGAAACTCCCAGAGATCCCTCAGGGACCCGCAGAGACCCCTCAGGGACCCCCAGAGACTCCCAGACACCCCAGAGACTCCCAGAAACCCTCAGAGACCCCCCAGGGACCTCCAGAGACCCCAGAGACTCCAAGAGACCCCAAGAGACCCCCACGGACCCCCCAGGGACCCCCCAGAGACCCCCCAGAGATTCTCAGAGACCTCCAGGGACTCCCAGACACCCACCAAAACCCCCCAGGGACCCCCAGAGACCCTCCATAGATCACCAGGGACTGCCCAAGGACCCCCACAGAACCTCAGACACCCCCAGAGACTCCCAGGAGTCCCCAGAAACTCCCAGAGACCCCTCAGGGACCCGCAGAGACCCCTGAGGGACCCCCAGAGACTTCTAGACACCCGCCAGGAACCCTCAGATGCCCCCAGAGACCCCCAGAGATCCCCAGAGACCCCCAGACCCCTCCAGGGACCCCCAGACACCCTCAGAGACCCGCAGGGACCCCCAGGGACCCCCAGAGACTCCCCAGAGACTCTCAGAGACCTCCAGGGACTCCCAGACACACGCCGAGACACCCCAGGGACCCCCAGAGACCCCCAGACACCCGCCAGGGACCCTCAGATGCCCCCAGAGACCCCCAGAGATCCCCAGAGACCCCCAGACCCCTCCAGGGACACCCAGACACCCCCAGAGTCCTTCAGAGACCCCCAGAGACCCTCCAGAGACCCCCAGAGACTCTCAGAGATCCCCCAGAGACCCCACAGGGACCCCCAAGGAGCCCCTAGGGACCCCCACAGAACCCCAGAGACCCCCCCTGTGACCCCCAAAGAACTCCCCTGGGGATCTCCTGGGACCCCCCAGAAACCCCCAGACACCCCCAGAGACTCCCAGAGACCCCCCAGGGACCCTCAGACACCCCCAGAGACTCATAGAGACCCACAGAGACCCCCAGAGACTCTCAGAGATCCCCCAGGGACCCACAGGAACCCCTCAAAGATCCACCAGAGACCCCCAGAGACCCTCAGGGACCCCCCAGGGACCCCCATAGACCTCCCAGAGATCACGAGATGCCCCCAGGGACCTCCAGAGACCCCTCCAGAGATCACGAGAAACCCCTCCGAAACCCCCAGGGACCTCCAGAGACCCCCAGGGACCCACCTTGGGAACCCCAGAGGACCCCAGGGACCCACAGGAACCCCTCATAGATCCACCAGAGACCCCCATAGATCCCACAGAGACCTCCAGAGAACCCCAGAGACCACAAGAGATGCTCCGGAGACACCCCAGAGACCCCCACAGAGATCCCCGGTGCCCGAAATGTCGTCCCTCGGGGAACCCCCTTGGGGAGCCCCGGCGCCCGAGGTGTCGCCCCTCGGCAACCCCCCCCTTCGGGGACTTCCGGCGCCCGAAATGTCGCCCCTTGGGGACCCCCCATTTGGGGACCCCCGGTGCCCGAGGTGTCGCCCCTCGGCAACCACCCCGTGGGGACCCCGGTGCCCGAAATGCCGTCCCTCGGCCAACCTCCTTGGGGACCCCAGAGACCCCCAGAGGATCCCCCCAGGGACTCCACAGGGATCCCCAGAGACCCCAGAGATTCCCAGACACTCCCAGGGACACCCAGGGACCCCCAGGACGCTACAGAGATCTCCCAGAGAACCCCCAGTTTCCCCCAGAGACCCCCCAGAAACTGTCAGAGACCCCCAGACACCCCCAGACACCCCAGGGACCCCCCTAGACCTCCAGACACCCCCCAGGGACTCCCAGACGCCCCCACGGACCCCCAGGGCCCCCCCAGGGACCCCCCAGAGACCCTCAGAGACTCTCAGAGACCCCCAGGGACCCGCAGAGAGCCCACTGGGACTCCCCAGGGACCCCCAGAGACTCCCCATAGATCACCAGGGACCGCCCAAGGACCCCCGCAGACCCCCAGACACCCCCAGAGACTCCCAGGGGCCCCCAGAAACTCCCAGAGATCCCTCAGGGACCCGCAGAGACCCCTCAGGGACCCCCAGAGACTCCCAGACACCCCAGAGACTCCCAGAAACCCTCAGAGACCCCCCAGGGACCTCCAGAGACCCCAGAGACTCCAAGAGACCCCAAGAGACCCCCACGGACCCCCCAGGGACCCCCCAGAGACCCCCCAGAGATTCTCAGAGACCTCCAGGGACTCCCAGACACCCACCAAAACCCCCCAGGGACCCCCAGAGACCCTCCATAGATCACCAGGGACTGCCCAAGGACCCCCACAGAACCTCAGACACCCCCAGAGACTCCCAGGAGTCCCCAGAAACTCCCAGAGACCCCTCAGGGACCCGCAGAGACCCCTGAGGGACCCCCAGAGACTTCTAGACACCCGCCAGGAACCCTCAGATGCCCCCAGAGACCCCCAGAGATCCCCAGAGACCCCCAGACCCCTCCAGGGACCCCCAGACACCCTCAGAGACCCGCAGGGACCCCCAGGGACCCCCAGAGACTCCCCAGAGACTCTCAGAGACCTCCAGGGACTCCCAGACACACGCCGAGACACCCCAGGGACCCCCAGAGACCCCCAGACACCCGCCAGGGACCCTCAGATGCCCCCAGAGACCCCCAGAGATCCCCAGAGACCCCCAGACCCCTCCAGGGACACCCAGACACCCCCAGAGTCCTTCAGAGACCCCCAGAGACCCTCCAGAGACCCCCAGAGACTCTCAGAGATCCCCCAGAGACCCCACAGGGACCCCCAAGGAGCCCCTAGGGACCCCCACAGAACCCCAGAGACCCCCCCTGTGACCCCCAAAGAACTCCCCTGGGGATCTCCTGGGACCCCCCAGAAACCCCCAGACACCCCCAGAGACTCCCAGAGACCCCCCAGGGACCCTCAGACACCCCCAGAGACTCATAGAGACCCCCAGAGACCCCCAGAGACTCTCAGAGATCCCCCAGGGACCCACAGGAACCCCTCAAAGATCCACCAGAGACCCCCAGAGACCCTCAGGGACCCCCCAGGGACCCCCATAGACCTCCCAGAGATCACGAGATGCCCCCAGGGACCTCCAGAGACCCCTCCAGAGATCACGAGAAACCCCTCCGAAACCCCCAGGGACCTCCAGAGACCCCCAGGGACCCACCTTGGGAACCCCAGAGGACCCCAGGGACCCACAGGAACCCCTCATAGATCCACCAGAGACCCCCATAGATCCCACAGAGACCTCCAGAGAACCCCAGAGACCACCAGAGATGCTCCGGAGACACCCCAGAGACCCCCACAGAGATCCCCGGTGCCCGAAATGTCGTCCCTCGGGGAACCCCCTTGGGGACCCCCGGTGCCCGAAATGTCGTCCCTCGGGGAACCCCCTTGGGGAGCCCCGGCGCCCGAGGTGTCGCCCCTCGGCAACCCCCCCCTTCGGGGACTTCCGGCGCCCGAAATGTCGCCCCTTGGGGACCCCCCATTTGGGGACCCCCGGTGCCCGAGGTGTCGCCCCTCGGCAACCCCCCCTTCGGGGACTTCCGGCGCCCGAAATGTCGCCCCTTGGGGACCCCCCATTTGGGGACCCCCGGTGCCCGAGGTGTCGCCCCTCGGCAACCACCCCGTGGGGACCCCGGTGCCCGAAATGCCGTCCCTCGGCCAACCTCCTTGGGGACCCCAGAGACCCCCAGAGGATCCCCCCAGGGACTCCACAGGGATCCCCAGAGACCCCAGAGATTCCCAGACACTCCCAGGGACACCCAGGGACCCCCAGGACGCTACAGAGATCTCCCAGAGAACCCCCAGTTTCCCCCAGAGACCCCCCAGAAACTGTCAGAGACCCCCAGACACCCCCAGACACCCCAGGGACCCCCCTAGACCTCCAGACACCCCCCAGGGACTCCCAGACGCCCCCACGGACCCCCAGGGCCCCCCCAGGGACCCCCCAGAGACCCCCAGAGACTCTCAGAGACCCCCAGGGACCCGCAGAGAGCCCACTGGGACTCCCCAGGGACCCCCAGAGACTCCCCATAGATCACCAGGGACCGCCCAAGGACCCCCGCAGACCCCCAGACACCCCCAGAGACTCCCAGGGGCCCCCAGAAACTCCCAGAGATCCCTCAGGGACCCGCAGAGACCCCTCAGGGACCCCCAGAGACTCCCAGACACCCCAGAGACTCCCAGAAACCCTCAGAGACCCCCCAGGGACCTCCAGAGACCCCAGAGACTCCAAGAGACCCCAAGAGACCCCCACGGACCCTCCAGGGACCCCCCAGAGACCCCCCAGAGATTCTCAGAGACCTCCAGGGACTCCCAGACACCCACCAAAACCCCCCAGGGACCCCCAGAGACCCTCCATAGATCACCAGGGACTGCCCAAGGACCCCCACAGAACCTCAGACACCCCCAGAGACTCCCAGGAGTCCCCAGAAACTCCCAGAGACCCCTCAGGGACCCGCAGAGACCCCTGAGGGACCCCCAGAGACTTCTAGACACCCGCCAGGAACCCTCAGATGCCCCCAGAGACCCCCAGAGATCCCCAGAGACCCCCAGACCCCTCCAGGGACCCCCAGACACCCTCAGAGACCCGCAGGGACCCCCAGGGACCCCCAGAGACTCCCCAGAGACTCTCAGAGACCTCCAGGGACTCCCAGACACACGCCGAGACACCCCAGGGACCCCCAGAGACCCCCAGACACCCGCCAGGGACCCTCAGATGCCCCCAGAGACCCCCAGAGATCCCCAGAGACCCCCAGACCCCTCCAGGGACACCCAGACACCCCCAGAGTCCTTCAGAGACCCCCAGAGACCCTCCAGAGACCCCCAGAGACTCTCAGAGATCCCCCAGAGACCCCACAGGGACCCCCAAGGAGCCCCTAGGGACCCCCACAGAACCCCAGAGACCCCCCCTGTGACCCCCAAAGAACTCCCCTGGGGATCTCCTGGGACCCCCCAGAAACCCCCAGACACCCCCAGAGACTCCCAGAGACCCCCCAGGGACCCTCAGACACCCCCAGAGACTCATAGAGACCCCCAGAGACCCCCAGAGACTCTCAGAGATCCCCCAGGGACCCACAGGAACCCCTCAAAGATCCACCAGAGACCCCCAGAGACCCTCAGGGACCCCCCAGGGACCCCCATAGACCTCCCAGAGATCACGAGATGCCCCCAGGGACCTCCAGAGACCCCTCCAGAGATCACGAGAAACCCCTCCGAAACCCCCAGGGACCTCCAGAGACCCCCAGGGACCCACCTTGGGAACCCCAGAGGACCCCAGGGACCCACAGGAACCCCTCATAGATCCACCAGAGACCCCCATAGATCCCACAGAGACCTCCAGAGAACCCCAGAGACCACCAGAGATGCTCCGGAGACACCCCAGAGACCCCCACAGAGATCCCCGGTGCCCGAAATGTCGTCCCTCGGGGAACCCCCTTGGGGACCCCCGGTGCCCGAAATGTCGTCCCTCGGGGAACCCCCTTGGGGAGCCCCGGCGCCCGAGGTGTCGCCCCTCGGCAACCCCCCCCTTCGGGGACTTCCAGCGCCCGAAATGTCGCCCCTTGGGGACCCCCCATTTGGGGACCCCCGGCGCCCGAGGTGTCGCCCCTCGGCAACCCCCCCTTCGGGGACTTCCGGCGCCCGAAATGTCGCCCCTTGGGGACCCCCCATTTGGGGACCCCCGGTGCCCGAGGTGTCGCCCCTCGGCAACCACCCCGTGGGGACCCCGGTGCCCGAAATGCCGTCCCTCGGCCAACCTCCTTGGGGACCCCAGAGACCCCCAGAGGATCCCCCCAGGGACTCCACAGGGATCCCCAGAGACCCCAGAGATTCCCAGACACTCCCAGGGACACCCAGGGACCCCCAGGACGCTACAGAGATCTCCCAGAGAACCCCCAGTTTCCCCCAGAGACCCCCCAGAAACTGTCAGAGACCCCCAGACACCCCCAGACACCCCAGGGACCCCCCTAGACCTCCAGACACCCCCCAGGGACTCCCAGACGCCCCCACGGACCCCCAGGGCCCCCCCAGGGACCCCCCAGAGACCCCCAGAGACTCTCAGAGACCCCCAGGGACCCGCAGAGAGCCCACTGGGACTCCCCAGGGACCCCCAGAGACTCCCCATAGATCACCAGGGACCGCCCAAGGACCCCCGCAGACCCCCAGACACCCCCAGAGACTCCCAGGGGCCCCCAGAAACTCCCAGAGATCCCTCAGGGACCCGCAGAGACCCCTCAGGGACCCCCAGAGACTCCCAGACACCCCAGAGACTCCCAGAAACCCTCAGAGACCCCCCAGGGACCTCCAGAGACCCCAGAGACTCCAAGAGACCCCAAGAGACCCCCACGGACCCCCCAGGGACCCCCCAGAGACCCCCCAGAGATTCTCAGAGACCTCCAGGGACTCCCAGACACCCACCAAAACCCCCCAGGGACCCCCAGAGACCCTCCATAGATCACCAGGGACTGCCCAAGGACCCCCACAGAACCTCAGACACCCCCAGAGACTCCCAGGAGTCCCCAGAAACTCCCAGAGACCCCTCAGGGACCCGCAGAGACCCCTGAGGGACCCCCAGAGACTTCTAGACACCCGCCAGGAACCCTCAGATGCCCCCAGAGACCCCCAGAGATCCCCAGAGACCCCCAGACCCCTCCAGGGACCCCCAGACACCCTCAGAGACCCGCAGAGACCCCCAGGGACCCCCAGAGACTCCCCAGAGACTCTCAGAGACCTCCAGGGACTCCCAGACACACGCCGAGACACCCCAGGGACCCCCAGAGACCCCCAGACACCCGCCAGGGACCCTCAGATGCCCCCAGAGACCCCCAGAGATCCCCAGAGACCCCCAGACCCCTCCAGGGACACCCAGACACCCCCAGAGTCCTTCAGAGACCCCCAGAGACCCTCCAGAGACCCCCAGAGACTCTCAGAGATCCCCCAGAGACCCCACAGGGACCCCCAAGGAGCCCCTAGGGACCCCCACAGAACCCCAGAGACCCCCCCTGTGACCCCCAAAGAACTCCCCTGGGGATCTCCTGGGACCCCCCAGAAACCCCCAGACACCCCCAGAGACTCCCAGAGACCCCCCAGGGACCCTCAGACACCCCCAGAGACTCATAGAGACCCCCAGAGACCCCCAGAGACTCTCAGAGATCCCCCAGGGACCCACAGGAACCCCTCAAAGATCCACCAGAGACCCCCAGAGACCCTCAGGGACCCCCCAGGGACCCCCATAGACCTCCCAGAGATCACGAGATGCCCCCAGGGACCTCCAGAGACCCCTCCAGAGATCACGAGAAACCCCTCCGAAACCCCCAGGGACCTCCAGAGACCCCCAGGGACCCACCTTGGGAACCCCAGAGGACCCCAGGGACCCACAGGAACCCCTCATAGATCCACCAGAGACCCCCATAGATCCCACAGAGACCTCCAGAGAACCCCAGAGACCACCAGAGATGCTCCGGAGACACCCCAGAGACCCCCACAGAGATCCCCGGTGCCCGAAATGTCGTCCCTCGGGGAACCCCCTTGGGGAGCCCCGGTGCCCGAAATGTCGTCCCTCGGGGAACCCCCTTGGGGAGCCCCGGCGCCCGAGGTGTCGCCCCTCGGCAACCCCCCCCTTCGGGGACTTCCGGCGCCCGAAATGTCGCCCCTTGGGGACTCCCCATTTGGGGACCCCCGGTGCCCGAGGTGTCGCCCCTCGGCAACCACCCCGTGGGGACCCCGGTGCCCGAAATGCCGTCCCTCGGCCAACCTCCTTGGGGACCCCAGAGACCCCCAGAGGATCCCCCCAGGGACTCCACAGGGATCCCCAGAGACCCCAGAGATTCCCAGACACTCCCAGGGACACCCAGGGACCCCCAGGACGCTACAGAGATCTCCCAGAGAACCCCCAGTTTCCCCCAGAGACCCCCCAGAAACTGTCAGAGACCCCCAGACACCCCCAGACACCCCAGGGACCCCCCTAGACCTCCAGACACCCCCCAGGGACTCCCAGACGCCCCCACGGACCCCCAGGGCCCCCCCAGGGACCCCCCAGAGACCCCCAGAGACTCTCAGAGACGCCCCAGGGACCCGCAGAGAGCCCACTGGGACTCCCCAGGGACCCCCAGAGACTCCCCATAGATCACCAGGGACCGCCCAAGGACCCCCGCAGACCCCCAGACACCCTCAGAGACTCCCAGGGGCCCCCAGAAACTCCCAGAGATCCCTCAGGGACCCGCAGAGACCCCTCAGGGACCCCCAGAGACTCCCAGACACCCCAGAGACTCCCAGAAACCCTCAGAGACCCCCCAGGGACCTCCAGAGACCCCAGAGACTCCAAGAGACCCCCAGAGACCCCCACGGACCCCCCAGGGACCACCAGAGACCCCCCAGAGATTCTCAGAGACCTCCAGGGACTCCCAGACACCCACCAAAACCCCCCAGGGACCCCCAGAGACCCTCCATAGATCACCAGGGACTGCCCAAGGACCCCCACAGAACCTCAGACACCCCCAGAGACTCCCAGGGGTCCCCAGAAACTCCCAGAGACCCCTCAGGGACCCGCAGAGACCCCTGAGGGACCCCCAGAGACTTCTAGACACCCGCCAGGAAACCTCAGATGCCCCCAGAGACCCCCAGAGATCCCCAGAGACCCCCAGACCCCTCCAGGGACCCCCAGACACCCTCAGAGACCCGCAGGGACCCCCAGGGACCCCCAGAGACTCCCCAGAGACTCTCAGAGACCTCCAGGGACTCCCAGACACACGCCGAGACACCCCAGGGATCCCCAGAGACCCCCAGACACCCGCCAGGGACCCTCAGATGCCCCCAGAGAGCCCCAGAGATCCCCAGAGACCCCCAGACCCCTCCAGGGACACCCAGACACCCCCAGAGTCCTTCAGAGACCCCCAGAGACCCTCCAGAGACCCCCAGAGACTCTCAGAGATCCCCCAGAGACCCCACAGGGACCCCCAAGGAGCCCCTAGGGACCCCCACAGAACCCCAGAGACCCCCCCTGTGACCCCCAAAGAACTCCCCTGGGGATCTCCTGGGACCCCCCAGAAACCCCCAGACACCCCCAGAGACTCCCAGAGACCCCCCAGGGACCCTCAGACACCCCCAGAGACTCATAGAGACCCCCAGAGACCCCCAGAGACTCTCAGAGATCCCCCAGGGACCCACAGGAACCCCTCAAAGATCCACCAGAGACCCCCAGAGACCCTCAGGGACCCCCCAGGGACCCCCATAGACCTCCCAGAGATCACGAGATGCCCCCAGGGACCTCCAGAGACCCCTCCAGAGATCACGAGAAACCCCTCCGAAACCCCCAGGGACCTCCAGAGACCCCCAGGGACCCACCTTGGGAACCCCAGAGGACCCCAGGGACCCACAGGAACCCCTCATAGATCCACCAGAGACCCCCATAGATCCCACAGAGACCTCCAGAGAACCCCAGAGACCACCAGAGATGCTCCGGAGACACCCCAGAGACCCCCACAGAGATCCCCGGTGCCCGAAATGTCGTCCCTCGGGGAACCCCCTTGGGGACCCCCGGTGCCCGAAATGTCGTCCCTCGGGGAACCCCCTTGGGGAGCCCCGGCGCCCGAGGTGTCGCCCCTCGGCAACCCCCCCCTTCGGGGACTTCCGGCGCCCGAAATGTCGCCCCTTGGGGACCCCCCATTTGGGGACCCCCGGTGCCCGAGGTGTCGCCCCTCGGCAACCACTCCGTGGGGAGCCCCGGTGCCCGAAATGCCGTCCCTCGGCCAACCTCCTTGGGGACCCCAGAGACTCCCAGAGGACCGCCCCAGGGACTCCACAGGGACCCCCAGAGACCCCAGAGATTCCCAGACACTCCCAGGGACACCCAGGGACCCCCCAGAGACTCTCAGAGACCTCCAGGGACTCCCAGACACACGCCGAGACACCCCAGGGACCCCCCTAGACCTCCAGACACCCCCCAGGGACCCTCAGATGTCCCCAGAGATTCCCAGAGATCCCCAGAGAGCCCCAGTCCCCTCCAGGGACCCCCAGACACCCCCAGAGACCCGCAGGGACACCCAGGGACCCCCAGGACGCTACAGAGATCTCCCAGAGAACCCCCAGTTTCCCCCAGAGACCCCCCAGAAACTGTCAGAGACCCCCAGACACCCCCAGACACCCCAGGGACCCCCCTAGACCTCCAGACACCCCCCAGGGACTCCCAGACGCCCCCACGGACCCCCAGGGCCCCCCCAGGGACCCCCCAGAGACCCCCAGAGACTCTCAGAGACGCCCCAGGGACCCGCAGAGAGCCCACTGGGACTCCCCAGGGACCCCCAGAGACTCCCCATAGATCACCAGGGACCGCCCAAGGACCCCCGCAGACCCCCAGACACCCTCAGAGACTCCCAGGGGCCCCCAGAAACTCCCAGAGATCCCTCAGGGACCCGCAGAGACCCCTCAGGGACCCCCAGAGACTCCCAGACACCCCAGAGACTCCCAGAAACCCTCAGAGACCCCCCAGGGACCTCCAGAGACCCCAGAGACTCCAAGAGACCCCAAGAGACCCCCACGGACCCTCCAGGGACCCCCCAGAGACCCCCCAGAGATTCTCAGAGACCTCCAGGGACTCCCAGACACCCACCAAAACCCCCCAGGGACCCCCAGAGACCCTCCATAGATCACCAGGGACTGCCCAAGGACCCCCACAGAACCTCAGACACCCCCAGAGACTCCCAGGGGTCCCCAGAAACTCCCAGAGACCCCTCAGGGACCCCCCAGGGACCCCCATAGACCTCCCAGAGATCACGAGATGCTCCCAGGGACCTCCAGAGACCCCTCCAGAGATCACGAGAAACCCCTCCGAAACCCCCAGGGACCTCCAGAGACCCCCAGGGACCCACCTTGGGAACCCCAGAGGACCCCAGGGACCCACAGGAACCCCTCATAGATCCACCAGAGACCCCCATAGATCCCACAGAGACCTCCAGAGAACCCCAGAGACCACCAGAGATGCTCCGGAGACACCCCAGAGACCCCCACAGAGATCCCCGGTGCCCGAAATGTCGTCCCTCGGGGAACCCCCTTGGGGACCCCCGGTGCCCGAAATGTCGTCCCTCGGGGAACCCCCTTGGGGAGCCCCGGCGCCCGAGGTGTCGCCCCTCGGCAACCCCCCCCTTCGGGGACTTCCGGCGCCCGAAATGTCGCCCCTTGGGGACCCCCCATTTGGGGACCCCCGGTGCCTGAGGTGTCGCCCCTCGGCAACCACTCCGTGGGGAGCCCCGGTGCCCGAAATGCCGTCCCTCGGCCAACCTCCTTGGGGACCCCAGAGACTCCCAGAGGACCGCCCCAGGGACTCCACAGGGACCCCCAGAGACCCCAGAGATTCCCAGACACTCCCAGGGACACCCAGGGACCCCCCAGAGACTCTCAGAGACCTCCAGGGACTCCCAGACACACGCCGAGACACCCCAGGGACCCCCCTAGACCTCCAGACACCCCCCAGGGACCCTCAGATGCCCCCAGAGATTCCCAGAGATCCCCAGAGAGCCCCAGTCCCCTCCAGGGACCCCCAGACACCCCCAGAGACCCGCAGGGACACCCAGGGACCCCCAGGACGCTACAGAGATCTCCCAGAGAACCCCCAGTTTCCCCCAGAGACCCCCCAGAAACTGTCAGAGACCCCCAGACACCCCCAGACACCCCAGGGACCCCCCTAGACCTCCAGACACCCCCCAGGGACTCCCAGACGCCCCCACGGACCCCCAGGGCCCCCCCAGGGACCCCCCAGAGACCCCCAGAGACTCTCAGAGACGCCCCAGGGACCCGCAGAGAGCCCACTGGGACTCCCCAGGGACCCCCAGAGACTCCCCATAGATCACCAGGGACCGCCCAAGGACCCCCGCAGACCCCCAGACACCCCCAGAGACTCCCAGGGGCCCCCAGAAACTCCCAGAGATCCCTCAGGGACTCGCAGAGACCCCTCAGGGACCCCCAGAGACTCCCAGACACCCCAGAGACTCCCAGAAACCCTCAGAGACCCCCCAGGGACCTCCAGAGACCCCAGAGACTCCAAGAGACCCCAAGAGACCCCCACGGACCCTCCAGGGACCCCCCAGAGACCCCCCAGAGATTCTCAGAGACCTCCAGGGACTCCCAGACACCCACCAAAACCCCCCAGGGACCCCCAGAGACCCTCCATAGATCACCAGGGACTGCCCAAGGACCCCCACAGAACCTCAGACACCCCCAGAGACTCCCAGGGGTCCCCAGAAACTCCCAGAGACCCCTCAGGGACCCGCAGAGACCCCTGAGGGACCCCCAGAGACTTCTAGACACCCGCCAGGAACCCTCAGATGCCCCCAGAGACCCCCAGAGATCCCCAGAGACCCCCAGACCCCTCCAGGGACCCCCAGACACCCCCAGAGACCCCCAGAGACCCCCAGGGACCCCAGAGACCCTCCAGAGACCCCCAGAGACTCTCAGAGATCCCCCAGAGACCCCACAGGGACCCCCAAGGACCCCCTAGGGACCCCCACAGAACCCCAGAGACCCCCCCTGTGACCCCCAAAGAACTCCCCTGGGGATCTCCTGGGACCCCCCAGAAACCCCCAGACACCCCCAGAGACTCCCAGAGACCCCCCAGGGACCCTCAGACACCCCCAGAGACTCATAGAGACCCCCAGAGAGCCCCAGAGACTCTCAGAGATCCCCCAGGGACCCACAGACACCCCCAGAGACCCCAAGAGACCCTCAGGGACCCCCCCAGGGACCCCCATAGACCGCCCAGAGATCACGAGATGCCCCCCAGGGACCTCCAGAGACCCCTCCAGAGATCACGAGAAACCCCTCCGAGACCCCCAGGGACCTCCAGAGACCCCCAGGGACCCACCTTGGGAACCCCAGAGGACCCCAGGGACCCACAGGAACCCCTCATAGATCCACCAGATTCCCCCATAGATCCCACAGAGACCTCCAGAGAACCCCAGAGACCACCAGAGATGCTCCGGAGACACCCCAGAGACCCCCACAGAGATCCCCGGTGCCCGAAATGTCGTCCCTCGGGGAACCCCCTTGGGGAGCCCCGGCGCCCGAGGTGTCGCCCCTCGGCAACCCCCCCCTTCGGGGACTTCCGGCGCCCGAAATGTCGCCCCTTGGGGACTCCCCATTTGGGGACCCCCGGTGCCCGAAGTGTCGCCCCTCGGCAACCACCCCGTGGGGACCCCGGTGCCCGAAATGCCGTCCCTCGGCCAACCTCCTTGGGGACCCCAGAGACCCCCAGAGGACCGCCCCAGGGACTCCACAGGGACCCCCAGAGACCCCAGAGATTCCCAGACACTCCCAGGGACACCCAGGGACCCCCCAGAGACTCTCAGAGACCTCCAGGGACTCCCAGACACACGCCGAGACACCCCAGGGACCCCCCTAGACCTCCAGACACCCGCCAGGGACCCTCAGATGCCCCCAGAGATTCCCAGAGATCCCCAGAGAGCCCCAGTCCCCTCCAGGGACCCCCAGACACCCCCAGAGACCCGCAGGGACACCCAGGGACCCCCAGGACGCTACAGAGATCTCCCAGAGAACCCCCAGTTTCCCCCAGAGACCCCCCAGAAACTGTCAGAGACCCCCAGACACCCCCAGACACCCCAGGGACCCCCCTAGACCTCCAGACACCCCCCAGGGACTCCCAGACGCCCCCACGGACCCCCAGGGCCCCCCCAGGGACCCCCCAGAGACCCCCAGAGACTCTCAGAGACGCCCCAGGGACCCGCAGAGAGCCCACTGGGACTCCCCAGGGACCCCCAGAGACTCCCCATAGATCACCAGGGACCGCCCAAGGACCCCCGCAGACCCCCAGACACCCCCAGAGACTCCCAGGGGCCCCCAGAAACTCCCAGAGATCCCTCAGGGACCCGCAGAGACCCCTCAGGGACCCCCAGAGACTCCCAGACACCCCAGAGACTCCCAGAAACCCTCAGAGACCCCCCAGGGACCTCCAGAGACCCCAGAGACTCCAAGAGACCCCAAGAGACCCCCACGGACCCTCCAGGGACCCCCCAGAGACCCCCCAGAGATTCTCAGAGACCTCCAGGGACTCCCAGACACCCACCAAAACCCCCCAGGGACCCCCAGAGACCCTCCATAGATCACCAGGGACTGCCCAAGGACCCCCACAGAACCTCAGACACCCCCAGAGACTCCCAGGGGTCCCCAGAAACTCCCAGAGACCCCTCAGGGACCCCCCAGGGACCCCCATAGACCTCCCAGAGATCACGAGATGCCCCCAGGGACCTCCAGAGACCCCTCCAGAGATCACGAGAAACCCCTCCGAAACCCCCAGGGACCTCCAGAGACCCCCAGGGACCCACCTTGGGAACCCCAGAGGACCCCAGGGACCCACAGGAACCCCTCATAGATCCACCAGAGACCCCCATAGATCCCACAGAGACCTCCAGAGAACCCCAGAGACCACCAGAGATGCTCCGGAGACACCCCAGAGACCCCCACAGAGATCCCCGGTGCCCGAAATGTCGTCCCTCGGGGAACCCCCTTGGGGACCCCCGGTGCCCGAAATGTCGTCCCTCGGGGAACCCCCTTGGGGAGCCCCGGCGCCCGAGGTGTCGCCCCTCGGCAACCCCCCCCTTCGGGGACTTCCGGCGCCCGAAATGTCGCCCCTTGGGGACCCCCCATTTGGGGACCCCCGGTGCCTGAGGTGTCGCCCCTCGGCAACCACTCCGTGGGGAGCCCCGGTGCCCGAAATGCCGTCCCTCGGCCAACCTCCTTGGGGACCCCAGAGACTCCCAGAGGACCGCCCCAGGGACTCCACAGGGACCCCCAGAGACCCCAGAGATTCCCAGACACTCCCAGGGACACCCAGGGACCCCCCAGAGGCTCTCAGAGACCTCCAGGGACTCCCAGACACACGCCGAGACACCCCAGGGACCCCCAGAGACCTCCAGACACCCGCCAGGGACCCTCAGATGCCCCCAGAGATTCCCAGAGATCCCCAGAGAGCCCCAGTCCCCTCCAGGGACCCCCAGACACCCCCAGAGACCCGCAGGGACACCCAGGGACCCCCAGGACGCTACAGAGATCTCCCAGAGAACCCCCAGTTTCCCCCAGAGACCCCCCAGAAACTGTCAGAGACCCCCAGACACCCCCAGACACCCCAGGGACCCCCCTAGACCTCCAGACACCCCCCAGGGACTCCCAGACGCCCCCACGGACCCCCAGGGCCCCCCCAGGGACCCCCCAGAGACCCCCAGAGACTCTCAGAGACGCCCCAGGGACCCGCAGAGAGCCCACTGGGACTCCCCAGGGACCCCCAGAGACTCCCCATAGATCACCAGGGACCGCCCAAGGACCCCCGCAGACCCCCAGACACCCCCAGAGACTCCCAGGGGCCCCCAGAAACTCCCAGAGATCCCTCAGGGACCCGCAGAGACCCCTCAGGGACCCCCAGAGACTCCCAGACACCCCAGAGACTCCCAGAAACCCTCAGAGATCCCCCAGGGACCTCCAGAGACCCCAGAGACTCCAAGAGACCCCAAGAGACCCCCACGGACCCTCCAGGGACCCCCCAGAGACCCCCCAGAGATTCTCAGAGACCTCCAGGGACTCCCAGACACCCACCAAAACCCCCCAGGGACCCCCAGAGACCCTCCATAGATCACCAGGGACTGCCCAAGGACCCCCACAGAACCTCAGACACCCCCAGAGACTCCCAGGGGTCCCCAGAAACTCCCAGAGACCCCTCAGGGACCCGCAGAGACCCCTGAGGGACCCCCAGAGACTTCTAGACACCCGCCAGGAACCCTCAGATGCCCCCAGAGACCCCCAGAGATCCCCAGAGACCCCCAGACCCCTCCAGGGACCCCCAGACACCCCCAGAGACCCCCAGAGACCCCCAGGGACCCCAGAGACCCTCCAGAGACCCCCAGAGACTCTCAGAGATCCCCCAGAGACCCCACAGGGACCCCCAAGGACCCCCTAGGGACCCCCACAGAACCCCAGAGACCCCCCCTGTGACCCCCAAAGAACTCCCCTGGGGATCTCCTGGGACCCCCCAGAAACCCCCAGACACCCCCAGAGACTCCCAGAGACCCCCCAGGGACCCTCAGACACCCCCAGAGACTCATAGAGACCCCCAGAGAGCCCCAGAGACTCTCAGAGATCCCCCAGGGACCCACAGACACCCCCAGAGACCCCAAGAGACCCTCAGGGACCCCCCCAGGGACCCCCATAGACCGCCCAGAGATCACGAGATGCCCCCCAGGGACCTCCAGAGACCCCTCCAGAGATCACGAGAAACCCCTCCGAGACCCCCAGGGACCTCCAGAGACCCCCAGGGACCCACCTTGGGAACCCCAGAGGACCCCAGGGACCCACAGGAACCCCTCATAGATCCACCAGATTCCCCCATAGATCCCACAGAGACCTCCAGAGAACCCCAGAGACCACCAGAGATGCTCCGGAGACACCCCAGAGACCCCCACAGAGATCCCCGGTGCCCGAAATGTCGTCCCTCGGGGAACCCCCTTGGGGAGCCCCGGCGCCCGAGGTGTCGCCCCTCGGCAACCCCCCCCTTCGGGGACTTCCGGCGCCCGAAATGTCGCCCCTTGGGGACTCCCCATTTGGGGACCCCCGGTGCCCGAAGTGTCGCCCCTCGGCAACCACCCCGTGGGGACCCCGGTGCCCGAAATGCCGTCCCTCGGCCAACCTCCTTGGGGACCCCAGAGACTCCCAGAGGACCGCCCCAGGGACTCCACAGGGACCCCCAGAGACCCCAGAGATTCCCAGACACTCCCAGGGACACCCAGGGACCCCCCAGAGACTCTCAGAGACCTCCAGGGACTCCCAGACACACGCCGAGACACCCCAGGGACCCCCCTAGACCTCCAGACACCCCCCAGGGACCCTCAGATGCCCCCAGAGATTCCCAGAGATCCCCAGAGAGCCCCAGTCCCCTCCAGGGACCCCCAGACACCCCCAGAGACCCGCAGGGACACCCAGGGACCCCCAGGACGCTACAGAGATCTCCCAGAGAACCCCCAGTTTCCCCCAGAGACCCCCCAGAAACTGTCAGAGACCCCCAGACACCCCCAGACACCCCAGGGACCCCCCTAGACCTCCAGACACCCCCCAGGGACTCCCAGACGCCCCCACGGACCCCCAGGGCCCCCCCAGGGACCCCCCAGAGACCCCCAGAGACTCTCAGAGACGCCCCAGGGACCCGCAGAGAGCCCACTGGGACTCCCCAGGGACCCCCAGAGACTCCCCATAGATCACCAGGGACCGCCCAAGGACCCCCGCAGACCCCCAGACACCCCCAGAGACTCCCAGGGGCCCCCAGAAACTCCCAGAGATCCCTCAGGGACCCGCAGAGACCCCTCAGGGACCCCCAGAGACTCCCAGACACCCCAGAGACTCCCAGAAACCCTCAGAGACCCCCCAGGGACCTCCAGAGACCCCAGAGACTCCAAGAGACCCCAAGAGACCCCCACGGACCCTCCAGGGACCCCCCAGAGACCCCCCAGAGATTCTCAGAGACCTCCAGGGACTCCCAGACACCCACCAAAACCCCCCAGGGACCCCCAGAGACCCTCCATAGATCACCAGGGACTGCCCAAGGACCCCCACAGAACCTCAGACACCCCCAGAGACTCCCAGGGGTCCCCAGAAACTCCCAGAGACCCCTCAGGGACCCCCCAGGGACCCCCATAGACCTCCCAGAGATCACGAGATGCCCCCAGGGACCTCCAGAGACCCCTCCAGAGATCACGAGAAACCCCTCCGAAACCCCCAGGGACCTCCAGAGACCCCCAGGGACCCACCTTGGGAACCCCAGAGGACCCCAGGGACCCACAGGAACCCCTCATAGATCCACCAGAGACCCCCATAGATCCCACAGAGACCTCCAGAGAACCCCAGAGACCACCAGAGATGCTCCGGAGACACCCCAGAGACCCCCACAGAGATCCCCGGTGCCCGAAATGTCGTCCCTCGGGGAACCCCCTTGGGGACCCCCGGTGCCCGAAATGTCGTCCCTCGGGGAACCCCCTTGGGGAGCCCCGGCGCCCGAGGTGTCGCCCCTCGGCAACCCCCCCCTTCGGGGACTTCCGGCGCCCGAAATGTCGCCCCTTGGGGACCCCCCATTTGGGGACCCCCGGTGCCTGAGGTGTCGCCCCTCGGCAACCACTCCGTGGGGAGCCCCGGTGCCCGAAATGCCGTCCCTCGGCCAACCTCCTTGGGGACCCCAGAGACTCCCAGAGGACCGCCCCAGGGACTCCACAGGGACCCCCAGAGACCCCAGAGATTCCCAGACACTCCCAGGGACACCCAGGGACCCCCCAGAGACTCTCAGAGACCTCCAGGGACTCCCAGACACACGCCGAGACACCCCAGGGACCCCCCTAGACCTCCAGACACCCCCCAGGGACCCTCAGATGCCCCCAGAGATTCCCAGAGATCCCCAGAGAGCCCCAGTCCCCTCCAGGGACCCCCAGACACCCCCAGAGACCCGCAGGGACACCCAGGGACCCCCAGGACGCTACAGAGATCTCCCAGAGAACCCCCAGTTTCCCCCAGAGACCCCCCAGAAACTGTCAGAGACCCCCAGACACCCCCAGACACCCCAGGGACCCCCCTAGACCTCCAGACACCCCCCAGGGACTCCCAGACGCCCCCACGGACCCCCAGGGCCCCCCCAGGGACCCCCCAGAGACCCCCAGAGACTCTCAGAGACGCCCCAGGGACCCGCAGAGAGCCCACTGGGACTCCCCAGGGACCCCCAGAGACTCCCCATAGATCACCAGGGACCGCCCAAGGACCCCCGCAGACCCCCAGACACCCCCAGAGACTCCCAGGGGCCCCCAGAAACTCCCAGAGATCCCTCAGGGACCCGCAGAGACCCCTCAGGGACCCCCAGAGACTCCCAGACACCCCAGAGACTCCCAGAAACCCTCAGAGACCCCCCAGGGACCTCCAGAGACCCCAGAGACTCCAAGAGACCCCAAGAGACCCCCACGGACCCTCCAGGGACCCCCCAGAGACCCCCCAGAGATTCTCAGAGACCTCCAGGGACTCCCAGACACCCACCAAAACCCCCCAGGGACCCCCAGAGACCCTCCATAGATCACCAGGGACTGCCCAAGGACCCCCACAGAACCTCAGACACCCCCAGAGACTCCCAGGGGTCCCCAGAAACTCCCAGAGACCCCTCAGGGACCCGCAGAGACCCCTGAGGGACCCCCAGAGACTTCTAGACACCCGCCAGGAACCCTCAGATGCCCCCAGAGACCCCCAGAGATCCCCAGAGACCCCCAGACCCCTCCAGGGACCCCCAGACACCCCCAGACACCCCCAGAGACCCCCAGGGACCCCAGAGACCCTCCAGAGACCCCCAGAGACTCTCAGAGATCCCCCAGAGACCCCACAGGGACCCCCAAGGACCCCCTAGGGACCCCCACAGAACCCCAGAGACCCCCCCTGTGACCCCCAAAGAACTCCCCTGGGGATCTCCTGGGACCCCCCAGAAACCCCCAGACACCCCCAGAGACTCCCAGAGACCCCCCAGGAACCCTCAGACACCCCCAGAGACTCATAGAGACCCCCAGAGAGCCCCAGAGACTCTCAGAGATCCCCCAGGGACCCACAGACACCCCCAGAGACCCCAAGAGACCCTCAGGGACCCCCCCAGGGACCCCCATAGACCGCCCAGAGATCACGAGATGCCCCCCAGGGACCTCCAGAGACCCCTCCAGAGATCACGAGAAACCCCTCCGAGACCCCCAGGGACCTCCAGAGACCCCCAGGGACCCACCTTGGGAACCCCAGAGGACCCCAGGGACCCACAGGAACCCCTCATAGATCCACCAGATTCCCCCATAGATCCCACAGAGACCTCCAGAGAACCCCAGAGACCACCAGAGATGCTCCGGAGACACCCCAGAGACCCCCACAGAGATCCCCGGTGCCCGAAATGTCGTCCCTCGGGGAACCCCCTTGGGGAGCCCCGGCGCCCGAGGTGTCGCCCCTCGGCAACCCCCCCCTTCGGGGACTTCCGGCGCCCGAAATGTCGCCCCTTGGGGACTCCCCATTTGGGGACCCCCGGTGCCCGAGGTGTCGCCCCTCGGCAACCACCCCGTGGGGACCCCGGTGCCCGAAATGCCGTCCCTCGGCCAACCTCCTTGGGGACCCCAGAGACCCCCAGAGGATCCCCCCAGGGACTCCACAGGGACCCCCAGAGACCCCAGAGATTCCCAGACACTCCCAGGGACACCCAGGGACCCCCAGGACGCTACAGAGATCTCCCAGAGAACCCCCAGTTTCCCCCAGAGACCCCCCAGAAACTGTCAGAGACCCCCAGACACCCCCAGACACCCCAGGGACCCCCCTAGACCTCCAGACACCCCCCAGGGACTCCCAGACGCCCCCACGGACCCCCAGGGCCCCCCCAGGGACCCCCCAGAGACCCCCAGAGACTCTCAGAGACCCCCAGGGACCCGCAGAGAGCCCACTGGGACTCCCCAGGGACCCCCAGACACTCCCCATAGATCACCAGGGACCGCCCAAGGACCCCCGCAGACCCCCAGACACCCCCAGAGACTCCCAGGGGCCCCCAGAAACTCCCAGAGATCCCTCAGGGACCCGCAGAGACCCCTCAGGGACCCCCAGAGACTCCCAGACACCCCAGAGACTCCCAGAAACCCTCAGAGACCCCCCAGGGACCTCCAGAGACCCCAGAGACTCCAAGAGACCCCAAGAGACCCCCACGGACCCCCCAGGGACCCCTCAGAGACCCCCCAGAGATTCTCAGAGACCTCCAGGGACTCCCAGACACCCACCAAAACCCCCCAGGGACCCTCCATAGATCACCAGGGACTGCCCAAGGACCCCCACAGAACCTCAGACACCCCCAGAGACTCCCAGGGGTCCCCAGAAACTCCCAGAGACCCCTCAGGGACCCGCAGAGACCCCTGAGGGACCCCCAGAGACTTCTAGACACCCGCCAGGAACCCTCAGATGCCCCCAGAGACCCCCAGAGATCCCCAGAGACCCCCAGACCCCTCCAGGGACCCCCAGATACCCTCAGAGACCCGCAGGGACCCCCAGGGACCCCCAGAGACTCCCCAGAGACTCTCAGAGACCTCCAGGGACTCCCAGACACACGCCGAGACACCCCAGGGACCCCCAGAGACCCCCAGACACCCGCCAGGGACCCTCAGATGCCCCCAGAGACCCCCAGAGATCCCCAGAGACCCCCAGACCCCTCCAGGGACACCCAGACACCCCCGAGAGTCCTTCAGAGACCCCCAGAGACCCTCCAGAGACCCCCAGAGACTCTCAGAGATCCCCCAGAGACCCCACAGGGACCCCCAAGGAGCCCCTAGGGACCCCCACAGAACCCCAGAGACCCCCCCTGTGACCCCCAAAGAACTCCCCTGGGGATCTCCTGGGACCCCCCAGAAACCCCCAGACACCCCCAGAGACTCCCAGAGACCCCCCAGGGACCCTCAGACATCCCCAGAGACTCATAGAGACCCCCAGAGACCCCCAGAGACTCTCAGAGATCCCCCAGGGACCCACAGGAACCCCTCAAAGATCCACCAGAGACCCCCAGAGACCCTCAGGGACCCCCCAGGGACCCCCATAGACCTCCCAGAGATCACGAGATGCCCCCAGGGACCTCCAGAGACCCCTCCAGAGATCACGAGAAACCCCTCCGAAACCCCCAGGGACCTCCAGAGACCCCCAGGGACCCACCTTGGGAACCCCAGAGGACCCCAGGGACCCACAGGAACCCCTCATAGATCCACCAGAGACCCCCATAGATCCCACAGAGACCTCCAGAGAACCCCAGAGACCACCAGAGATGCTCCGGAGACACCCCAGAGACCCCCACAGAGATCCCCGGTGCCCGAAATGTCGTCCCTCGGGGAACCCCCTTGGGGACCCCCGGTGCCCGAAATGTCCCTCGGGGAACCCCCTTGGGGAGCCCCGGCGCCCGAGGTGTCGCCCCTCGGCAACCCCCCCCTTCGGGGACTTCCGGCGCCCGAAATGTCGCCCCTTGGGGACCCCCCATTTGGGGACCCCCGGTGCCTGAGGTGTCGCCCCTCGGCAACCACCCCGTGGGGACCCCGGTGCCCGAAATGCCGTCCCTCGGCCAACCTCCTTGGGGACCCCAGAGACCCCCAGAGGATCCCCCCAGGGACTCCACAGGGACCCCCAGAGACCCCAGAGATTCCCAGACACTCCCAGGGACACCCAGGGACCCCCAGGACGCTACAGAGATCTCCCAGAGAACCCCCAGTTTCCCCCAGAGACCCCCCAGAAACTGTCAGAGACCCCCAGACACCCCCAGACACCCCAGGGACCCCCCTAGACCTCCAGACACCCCCCAGGGACTCCCAGACGCCCCCACGGACCCCCAGGGCCCCCCCAGGGACCCCCCAGAGACCCTCAGAGACTCTCAGAGACCCCCCAGGGACCCGCAGAGAGCCCACTGGGACTCCCCAGGGACCCCCAGAGACTCCCCATAGATCACCAGGGACCACCCAAGGACCCCCGCAGACCCCCAGACACCCCCAGAGACTCCCAGGGGCCCCCAGAAACTCCCAGAGATCCCTCAGGGACCCGCAGAGACCCCTCAGGGACCCCCAGAGACTCCCAGACACCCCAGAGACTCCCAGAAACCCTCAGAGACCTCCCAGGGACCTCCAGAGACCCCAGAGACTCCAAGAGACCCCCAGAGACCCCCACGGACCCCCCAGGGACCACCAGAGACCCCCCAGAGATTCTCAGAGACCTCCAGGGACTCCCAGACACCCACCAAAACCCCCCAGGGACCCCCAGAGACCCTCCATAGATCACCAGGGACTGCCCAAGGACCCCCACAGAACCTCAGACACCCCCAGAGACTCCCAGGAGTCCCCAGAAACTCCCAGAGACCCCTCAGGGACCCGCAGAGACCCCTGAGGGACCCCCAGAGACTTCTAGACACCCGCCAGGAACCCTCAGATGCCCCCAGAGACCCCCAGAGATCCCCAGAGACCCCCAGACCCCTCCAGGGACCCCCAGACACTCTCAGAGACCCGCAGGGACCCCCAGGGACCCCCAGAGACTCCCCAGAGACTCTCAGAGACCTCCAGGGACTCCCAGACACACGCCGAGACACCCCAGGGACCCCCAGAGACCCCCAGACACCCGCCAGGGACCCTCAGATGCCCCCAGAGACCCCCAGAGATCCCCAGAGACCCCCAGACCCCTCCAGGGACACCCAGACACCCCCAGAGTCCTTCAGAGACCCCCAGAGACCCTCCAGAGACCCCCAGAGACTCTCAGAGATCCCCCAGAGACCCCACAGGGACCCCCAAGGAGCCCCTAGGGACCCCCACAGAACCCCAGAGACCCCCCCTGTGACCCCCAAAGAACTCCCCTGGGGATCTCCTGGGACCCCCCAGAAACCCCCAGACACCCCCAGAGACTCCCAGAGACCCCCCAGGGACCCTCAGACACCCCCAGAGACTCATAGAGACCCCCAGAGACCCCCAGAGACTCTCAGAGATCCCCCAGGGACCCACAGGAACCCCTCAAAGATCCACCAGAGACCCCCAGAGACCCTCAGGGACCCCCCAGGGACCCCCATAGACCTCCCAGAGATCACGAGATGCCCCCAGGGACCTCCAGAGACCCCTCCAGAGATCACGAGAAACCCCTCCGAAACCCCCAGGGACCTCCAGAGACCCCCAGGGACCCACCTTGGGAACCCCAGAGGACCCCAGGGACCCACAGGAACCCCTCATAGATCCACCAGAGACCCCCATAGATCCCACAGAGACCTCCAGAGAACCCCAGAGACCACCAGAGATGCTCCGGAGACACCCCAGAGACCCCCACAGAGATCCCCGGTGCCCGAAATGTCGTCCCTCGGGGAACCCCCTTGGGGACCCCCGGTGCCCGAAATGTCGTCCCTCGGGGAACCCCCTTGGGGAGCCCCGGCGCCCGAGGTGTCGCCCCTCGGCAACCCCCCCCTTCGGGGACTTCCGGCGCCCGAAATGTCGCCCCTTGGGGACCCCCCATTTGGGGACCCCCGGTGCCCGAGGTGTCGCCCCTCGGCAACCCCCCCTTCGGGGACTTCCGGCGCCCGAAATGTCGCCCCTTGGGGACCCCCCATTTGGGGACCCCTGGTGCCCGAGGTGTCGCCCCTCGGCAACCACCCCGTGGGGACCCCGGTGCCCGAAATGCCGTCCCTTGGCCAACCTCCTTGGGGACCCCAGAGACCCCCAGAGGATCCCCCCAGGGACTCCACAGGGACCCCCAGAGACCCCAGAGATTCCCAGACACTCCCAGGGACACCCAGGGACCCCCAGGACGCTACAGAGATCTCCCAGAGAACCCCCAGTTTCCCCCAGAGACCCCCCAGAAACTGTCAGAGACCCCCAGACACCCCCAGACACCCCAGGGACCCCCCTAGACCTCCAGACACCCCCCAGGGACTCCCAGACGCCCCCACGGACCCCCAGGGCCCCCCCAGGGACCCCCCAGAGACCCTCAGAGACTCTCAGAGACCCCCCAGGGACCCGCAGAGAGCCCACTGGGACTCCCCAGGGACCCCCAGAGACTCCCCATAGATCACCAGGGACCGCCCAAGGACCCCCGCAGACCCCCAGACACCCCCAGAGACTCCCAGGGGCCCCCAGAAACTCCCAGAGATCCCTCAGGGACCCGCAGAGACCCCTCAGGGACCCCCAGAGACTCCCAGACACCCCAGAGACTCCCAGAAACCCTCAGAGACCTCCCAGGGACCTCCAGAGACCCCAGAGACTCCAAGAGATCCCCAGAGACCCCCACGGACCCCCCAGGGACCACCAGAGACCCCCCAGAGATTCTCAGAGACCTCCAGGGACTCCCAGACACCCAACAAAACCCCCCAGGGACCCCCAGAGACCCCTCCATAGATCACCAGGGACTGCCCAAGGACCCCCACAGAACCTCAGACACCCCCAGAGACTCCCAGGAGTCCCCAGAAACTCCCAGAGACCCCTCAGGGACCCGCAGAGACCCCTGAGGGACCCCCAGAGACTTCTAGACACCCGCCAGGAACCCTCAGATGCCCCCAGAGACACCCAGAGATCCCCAGGGACCCACCTTGGGACCCCCAGAGGACCCCAGGGACCCACAGGAACCCCTCATAGATCCACCAGATTCCCCCATAGATCCCACAGAGACCTCCAGAGAACCCCAGAGACCACCAGAGATGCTCCGGAGACACCCCAGAGACCCCCACAGTGATCCCCGGTGCCCGAAATGTCGTCCCTCGGGGAACCCCCTTGGGGAGCCCCGGCGCCCGAGGTGTCGCCCCTCGGCAACCCCCCCCTTCGGGGACTTCCGGCGCCCGAAATGTCGCCCCTTGGGGACCCCCCATTTGGGGACCCCCGGCGCCCGAGGTGTCGCCCCTCGGCAACCCCCCCCTTCGGGGACTTCCGGCGCCCGAAATGTCGCCCCTTGGGGACTCCCCATTTGGGGACCCCCGGTGCCCGAGGTGTCGCCCCTCGGCAACCACCCCGTGGGGACCCCGGTGCCCGAAATGCCGTCCCTCGGCCAACCTCCTTGGGGACCCCAGAGACCCCCAGAGGATCCCCCCAGGGACTCCACAGGGATCCCCAGAGACCCCAGAGATTCCCAGACACTCCCAGGGACACCCAGGGACCCCAAGGACGCTACAGAGATCTCCCAGAGAACCCCCAGTTTCCCCCAGAGACCCCCCAGAAACTGTCAGAGACCCCCAGACACCCCCAGACACCCCAGGGACCCCCCTAGACCTCCAGACACCCCCCAGGGACTCCCAGACGCCCCCACGGACCCCCAGGGCCCCCCCAGGGACCCCCCAGAGACCCCCAGAGACTCTCAGAGACCCCCAGGGACCCGCAGAGAGCCCACTGGGACTCCCCAGGGACCCCCAGACACTCCCCATAAATCACCAGGGACCGCCCAAGGACCCCCGCAGACCCCCAGACACCCCCAGAGACTCCCAGGGGCCCCCAGAAACTCCCAGAGATCCCTCAGGGACCCGCAGAGACCCCTCAGGGACCCCCAGAGACTCCCAGACACCCCAGAGACTCCCAGAAACCCTCAGAGACCCCCCAGGGACCTCCAGAGACCCCAGAGACTCCAAGAGACCCCCAGAGACCCCCCACGGACCCCCCAGGGACCACCAGAGACCCCCCAGAGATTCTCAGAGACCTCCAGGGACTCCCAGACACCCACCAAAACCCCCCAGGGACCCCCAGAGACCCTCCATAGATCACCAGGGACTGCCCAAGGACCCCCACAGAACCTCAGACACCCCCAGAGACTCCCAGGAGTCCCCAGAAACTCCCAGAGACCCCTCAGGGACCCGCAGAGACCCCTGAGGGACCCCCAGAGACTTCTAGACACCCGCCAGGAACCCTCAGATGCCCCCAGAGACCCCCAGAGATCCCCAGAGACCCCCAGACCCCTCCAGGGACCCCCAGACACTCTCAGAGACCCGCAGGGACCCCCAGGGACCCCCAGAGACTCCCCAGAGACTCTCAGAGACCTCCAGGGACTCCCAGACACACGCCGAGACACCCCAGGGACCCCCAGAGACCCCCAGACACCCGCCAGGGACCCTCAGATGCCCCCAGAGACCCCCAGAGATCCCCAGAGACCCCCAGACCCCTCCAGGGACACCCAGACACCCCCAGAGTCCTTCAGAGACCCCCAGAGACCCTCCAGAGACCCCCAGAGACTCTCAGAGATCCCCCAGAGACCCCACAGGGACCCCCAAGGAGCCCCTAGGGACCCCCACAGAACCCCAGAGACCCCCCCTGTGACCCCCAAAGAACTCCCCTGGGGATCTCCTGGGACCCCCCAGAAACCCCCAGACACCCCCAGAGACTCCCAGAGACCCCCCAGGGACCCTCAGACACCCCCAGAGACTCATAGAGACCCCCAGAGAGCCCCAGAGACTCTCAGAGATCCCCCAGGGACCCACAGGAACCCCTCAAAGATCCACCAGAGACCCCCAGAGACCCTCAGGGACCCCCCAGGGACCCCCATAGACCTCCCAGAGATCACGAGATGCCCCCAGGGACCTCCAGAGACCCCTCCAGAGATCACGAGAAACCCCTCCGAAACCCCCAGGGACCTCCAGAGACCCCCAGGGACCCACCTTGGGAACCCCAGAGGACCCCAGGGACCCACAGGAACCCCTCATAGATCCACCAGAGACCCCCATAGATCCCACAGAGACCTCCAGAGAACCCCAGAGACCACCAGAGATGCTCCGGAGACACCCCAGAGACCCCCACAGAGATCCCCGGTGCCCGAAATGTCGTCCCTCGGGGAACCCCCTTGGGGACCCCCGGTGCCCGAAATGTCGTCCCTCGGGGAACCCCCTTGGGGAGCCCTGGCGCCCGAGGTGTCGCCCCTCGGCAACCCCCCCCTTCGGGGACTTCCAGCGCCCGAAATGTCGCCCCTTGGGGACCCCCCATTTGGGGACCCCCGGTGCCCGAGGTGTCGCCCCTCGGCAACCACTCCGTGGGGAGCCCCGGTGCCCGAAATGCCGTCCCTCGGCCAACCTCCTTGGGGACCCCAGAGACTCCCAGAGGACCGCCCCAGGGACTCCACAGGGACCCCCAGAGACCCCAGAGATTCCCAGACACTCCCAGGGACACCCAGGGACCCCCCAGAGACTCTCAGAGACCTCCAGGGACTCCCAGACACACGCCGAGACACCCCAGGGACCCCCAGAGACCCCCAGACACCCGCCAGGGACTCTCAGATGCCCCCAGAGACCCCCAGAGATCCCCAGAGACCCCCAGACCCCTCCAGGGACACCCAGACACCCCCAGAGTCCTTCAGAGACCCCCAGAGACCCTCCAGAGACCCCCAGAGACTCTCAGAGATCCCCCAGAGACCCCACAGGGACCCCCAAGGAGCCCCTAGGGACCCCCACAGAACCCCAGAGACCCCCCCTGTGACCCCCAAAGAACTCCCCTGGGGATCTCCTGGGACCCCCCAGAAACCCCCAGACACCCCCAGAGACTCCCAGAGACCCCCCAGGGACCCTCAGACACCCCCAGAGACTCATAGAGACCCCCAGAGACCCCCAGAGACTCTCAGAGATCCCCCAGGGACCCACAGGAACCCCTCAAAGATCCACCAGAGACCCCCAGAGACCCTCAGGGACCCCCCAGGGACCCCCATAGACCTCCCAGAGATCACGAGATGCCCCCAGGGACCTCCAGAGACCCCTCCAGAGATCACGAGAAACCCCTCCGAAACCCCCAGGGACCTCCAGAGACCCCCAGGGACCCACCTTGGGAACCCCAGAGGACCCCAGGGACCCACAGGAACCCCTCATAGATCCACCAGAGACCCCCATAGATCCCACAGAGACCTCCAGAGAACCCCAGAGACCACCAGAGATGCTCCGGAGACACCCCAGAGACCCCCACAGAGATCCCCGGTGCCCGAAATGTCGTCCCTCGGGGAACCCCCTTGGGGAGCCCCGGTGCCCGAAATGTCGTCCCTCGGGGAACCCCCTTGGGGAGCCCCGGCGCCCGAGGTGTCGCCCCTCGGCAACCCCCCCCTTCGGGGACTTCCGGCGCCCGAAATGTCGCCCCTTGGGGACCCCCCATTTGGGGACCCCCGGTGCCCGAGGTGTCGCCCCTCGGCAACCCCCCCTTCGGGGACTTCCGGCGCCCGAAATGTCGCCCCTTGGGGACCCCCCATTTGGGGACCCCTGGTGCCCGAGGTGTCGCCCCTCGGCAACCACCCCGTGGGGACCCCGGTGCCCGAAATGCCGTCCCTCGGCCAACCTCCTTGGGGACCCCAGAGACCCCCAGAGGATCCCCCCAGGGACTCCACAGGGACCCCCAGAGACCCCAGAGATTCCCAGACACTCCCAGGGACACCCAGGGACCCCCAGGACGCTACAGAGATCTCCCAGAGAACCCCCAGTTTCCCCCAGAGACCCCCCAGAAACTGTCAGAGACCCCCAGACACCCCCAGACACCCCAGGGACCCCCCTAGACCTCCAGACACCTCCCAGGGACTCCCAGACGCCCCCACGGACCCCCAGGGCCCCCCCAGGGACCCCCCAGAGACCCTCAGAGACTCTCAGAGACCCCCCAGGGACCCGCAGAGAGCCCACTGGGACTCCCCAGGGACCCCCAGAGACTCCCCATAGATCACCAGGGACCGCCCAAGGACCCCCGCAGACCCCCAGACACCCCCAGAGACTCCCAGGGGCCCCCAGAAACTCCCAGAGATCCCTCAGGGACCCGCAGAGACCCCTCAGGGACCCCCAGAGACTCCCAGACACCCCAGAGACTCCCAGAAACCCTCAGAGACCTCCCAGGGACCTCCAGAGACCCCAGAGACTCCAAGAGACCCCCAGAGACCCCCACGGACCCCCCAGGGACCACCAGAGACCCCCCAGAGATTCTCAGAGACCTCCAGGGACTCCCAGACACCCAACAAAACCCCCCAGGGACCCCCAGAGACCCTCCATAGATCACCAGGGACTGCCCAAGGACCCCCACAGAACCTCAGACACCCCCAGAGACTCCCAGGAGTCCCCAGAAACTCCCAGAGACCCTTCAGGGACCCGCAGAGACCCCTGAGGGACCCCCAGAGACTTCTAGACACCCGCCAGGAACCCTCAGATGCCCCCAGAGACACCCAGAGATCCCCAGGGACCCACCTTGGGACCCCCAGAGGACCCCAGGGACCCACAGGAACCCCTCATAGATCCACCAGATTCCCCCATAGATCCCACAGAGACCTCCAGAGAACCCCAGAGACCACCAGAGATGCTCCGGAGACACCCCAGAGACCCCCACAGTGATCCCCGGTGCCCGAAATGTCGTCCCTCGGGGAACCCCCTTGGGGAGCCCCGGCGCCCGAGGTGTCGCCCCTCGGCAACCCCCCCCTTCGGGGACTTCCGGCGCCCGAAATGTCGCCCCTTGGGGACCCCCCATTTGGGGACCCCCGGCGCCCGAGGTGTCGCCCCTCGGCAACCCCCCCCTTCGGGGACTTCCAGCGCCCGAAATGTCGCCCCTTGGGGACTCCCCATTTGGGGACCCCCGGTGCCCGAGGTGTCGCCCCTCGGCAACCACCCCGTGGGGACCCCGGTGCCCGAAATGCCGTCCCTCGGCCAACCTCCTTGGGGACCCCAGAGACCCCCAGAGGATCCCCCCAGGGACTCCACAGGGATCCCCAGAGACCCCAGAGATTCCCAGACACTCCCAGGGACACCCAGGGACCCCAAGGACGCTACAGAGATCTCCCAGAGAACCCCCAGTTTCCCCCAGAGACCCCCCAGAAACTGTCAGAGACCCCCAGACACCCCCAGACACCCCAGGGACCCCCCTAGACCTCCAGACACCCCCCAGGGACTCCCAGACGCCCCCACGGACCCCCAGGGCCCCCCCAGGGACCCCCCAGAGACCCCCAGAGACTCTCAGAGACCCCCAGGGACCCGCAGAGAGCCCACTGGGACTCCCCAGGGACCCCCAGACACTCCCCATAAATCACCAGGGACCGCCCAAGGACCCCCGCAGACCCCCAGACACCCCCAGAGACTCCCAGGGGCCCCCAGAAACTCCCAGAGATCCCTCAGGGACCCGCAGAGACCCCTCAGGGACCCCCAGAGACTCCCAGACACCCCAGAGACTCCCAGAAACCCTCAGAGACCCCCCAGGGACCTCCAGAGACCCCAGAGACTCCAAGAGACCCCAAGAGACCCCCACGGACCCCCCAGGGACCCCCCAGAGACCCCCAGAGATTCTCAGAGACCTCTAGGGACTCCCAGACACCCACCAAAACCCCCCAGGGACCCCCAGAGACCCTCCATAGATCACCAGGGACTGCCCAAGGACCCCCACAGAACCTCAGACACCCCCAGAGACTCCCAGGGGTCCCCAGAAACTCCCAGAGACCCCTCAGGGACCCGCAGAGACCCCTGAGGGACCCCCAGAGACTTCTAGACACCCGCCAGGAACCCTCAGATGCCCCCAGAGACCCCCAGAGATCCCCAGAGACCCCCAGACCCCTCCAGGGCCCCCAGACACCCCCAGAGACCCGCAGGGACCCCCAGGGACCCCCAGAGACTCCCCAGGGACCCACCTTGGGAACTCTAGAGGACCCCAGGGACCCACAGGAACCCCTCATAGATCCACCAGAGACCCCCATAGATCCCACAGAGACCTCCAGAGAACCCCAGAGACCACCAGAGATGCTCCGGAGACACCCCAGAGACCCCCACAGAGATCCCCGGTGCCCGAAATGTCGTCCCTCGGGGAACCCCCTTGGGGACCCCCGGTGCCCGAAATGTCGTCCCTCGGGGAACCCCCTTGGGGAGCCCCGGCGCCCGAGGTGTCGCCCTCCCAAAAACACCTATTGAGGAGCCCCGGTGCCAAAAATGTGGGCCCTCGGGAACCACCCTTTGGGGACCCGGGTGCCCAAAGCGTCGTCCCTTGGGAACCTCCCTTAGGGACCCCCGGTGCTCAAAATGTCGGCCCTCGGGAGCCCGACTTGGAGACCCCCGGTGCCCAAAAGTTCGTCTCTCGGAAACCTCCCTTGGGGACCCCGGTGCCAAAAATGTTGCCCCTCGGGAACCCCCCTTGGGGAACCCCGGTGCCCAAAATTTCGTCCTTCCGGAATCCCCCTTGGGGCCCCCGGTTCCCAAAATGTCGACCCTCGGGAACCCCGCTTTGGGACCCCCGGCGCCCAAAATGTCGGCCCTCGGCTAGGCCCGCCTTGGGGACCGTCGGCGCCCGAAGCTCCGCTTTTCGGCCAGGCCCGCCTTGGGGACCCTCGGCGCCCGAGGCTCCGCCCATCGGCCAGGCCCGCCTTGGGGACCCTCGGCGCCCGAGGCTCCGCCGCTCGGCCAGGCCCGCCTTGGGGACCCTCGGCGCCCGAGGCTCCGCCCCTCGGCCATCCCCGCCCATGGCGACCCTCGGCGCCCGAGGCGCCGCCCATCGGCCAGCCCCGCCTTGGGGACCCCCGACGACTGCGGTCTCGCCCATCGGCAAACTCCCCCTTGGGGAAAACCAGGGCCTGAGGGCTCGGCCCTCGGCAACCCCCCTTGGGGACCCTCGGCGCCCGAGGTGTCGCCCCTCGGACCCCCTCTTTGGGATCCCCGGCGCCCGAGGTGTTGCCCAGCGGAAACCCCTCCTTGGGGACCCCCGGCGCCCGAGGGGCCGCCCCTCGGCTAGACCCGTCTTGGGAATCCGCGACGCCCATGGCGCCGCCCCTCGACCAGCCCTCCTTGGGGACCCCTGACGCCCGAGGCGCCGCCCCTCGGCCAGCCCCGCCTTGGGGTCCCCCGGCGCCCGAGTCATCGCCCCTCGGCCAGCCCCGCCTTGGGGACCCTCGGCGCTCGAGGCGCCGCCCCTCGGCCAGCCCCGTTTTGGGGTCCCCCGGCGCCCGAGTCTTTGCCCCTCGGCAACCCCCTTTTGGGGACCCCCGGCGCCCGAGGCGTCGACCCTCGGCAACTCCCCCTTGGGGTGCACCAGTGCCCAAAATGTCGTCCCTCGGGAATCCTTCTTGGGGAACCCGCTGCCCGAAATGTCGTCCCTCGGCAACCCCCCCTTCGGGGACCCCTGGCGCCCGAGGCGCCTCCCCTCGGCAACCCCCCCTTAGGGACCTACGGCGCCCGAGGCTCCGCCCCTCGGAACCCCCCCCTTGGGGACCCCCGGCGCCCGAGACTTTGCCCCATGGCTGGCGCACATTGGGGACCTTTGACGCCCGAGTCGTCGCCCCACGGCAACCAACCTTCGGGGACCCTCGGCGCCCAAGAGCTCGCCCCTCGGCAACCCCCCCTTAGGTACCGCCGGCGCCCGAGGCGCCGCCTCTCGGCCAGCTTCGACTTGGGGACCCATGGCGCCCGAGGCTCCGCCCCTCGGCCAGGCCCGCCTTGTGGACCCACGGCGCCCGAGGCGCCGCCCCTCGGCCAGGCCCGCCTTGGGGACCCTCGGCGCCCGAGGCTCCGCCCCTCGGCCAGCCCCGTCTTGGGGACCCTCGGCGCTCGAGGCGCCGCCCCTCGGCCAGCCCCGCCTTGGGGTCCCCCGGCGCCCAAGTCTTCGACCCTCGGCAACCCCCTTTTGGGGACCCCCGGCGCCCGAGGCGTCGACCCTCGGCAACTCCCCCTTGGGGTGCACCAGTGCCCAAAATGTCGTCCCTCGGGAATCCTTCTTGGGGAACCCGCTGCCCGAAATGTCGTCCCTCGGCAACCCCCCCTTCGGGGACCCCTGGCGCCCGAGGCGCCTCCCCTCGGCAACCGCCCCTTAGGGACCTACGGCGCCCGAGGCTCCGCCCCTCGGAACCCCCCCCTTGGGGACCCCCGGCGCCCGAGACTTTGCCCCATGGCTGGCGCACATTGGGGACCTTTGACGCCCGAGTCGTCGCCCCACGGCAACCAACCTTCGGGGACCCTCGGCGCCCAAGAGCTCGCCCCTCGGCAACCCCCCCTTAGGTACCGCCGGCGCCCGAGGCGCCGCCTCTCGGCCAGCTTCGACTTGGGGACCCATGGCGCCCGAGGCTCCGCCCCTCGGCCAGGCCCGCCTTGTGGACCCACGGCGCCCGAGGCGCCGCCCCTCGGCCAGGCCCGCCTTGGGGACCCTCGGCGCCCGAGGCTCCGCCCCTCGGCCAGCCCCGTCTTGGGGACCCTCGGCGCTCGAGGCGCCGCCCCTCGGCCAGCCCCGCCTTGGGGTCCCCCGGCGCCCAAGTCTTCGACCCTCGGCCAGCCCCGCCTTGGGGACTTCCGGCGCCCAAGGCGTCGACCCTCGGCAACTCCCCCGTTGGGGTGCACCAGTGCCCAAAATGTCGTCCCTCGGGAATCCTTCTTGGGGAACCCGTTCCCCGAAATGTCGTCCCTCGGCAACCCCCCCTTCGGGGACCCCTGGCGCCCGAGGCGCCTCCCCTCGGCAACCACCCCTTAGGGACCTACGGCGCCCGAGGCTCCGCCCCTCGGAACCCCCCCCTTGGGGACCCCCGGCGCCCGAGACTTTGCCCCATGGTTGGCGCACATTGGGGACCTTTGACGGCCGAGTCGTCGCCCCACGGCAACCAACCTTCGGGGACCCTCGGCGCCCAAGAGCTCGCCCCTCGGCAACCCCCCCTTGGGTACCGCCGGCGCCCGAGGCGCCGCCTCTCGGCCAGCTTCGACTTGGGGACCCATGGCGCCCGAGGCGCCGCCCATCGGCCAGCCCCGCTTCGGGGACTCCAGGAGCCCAAGGCGCCGCCCCTCGGCCAGGGCCGCCTTAGGGACCCCCGGCGCCCGAGGCTCCGCCCCTCGGCAGCCCCGTCTTGGGGACTCCCGACGCCCGAGGCTCCGCCCCTCGGCCAGCCCCGCCTTGGGGACCCCCGGCATTCGAGGCTCCGCCCCTCGGCCAGCCCCGCCTTGGGGAACCCCGGCGCGCGGGGCGCCACCCATCGGCCAGCCCCGCCTTGGGGACCCCCGGCGCCCGAGGCTCCGCCCCTCGGCCAGGCCTGCCCTGGGGACCTTCGGCGCCCGAGGCTCCGCCCCTCGGCCAGGCCCGCCTTGGGGACCCCCGGCATTCGAGGCTCCGCCCCTCGGCCATCCCCGCCTTGGGGACCTCAGGCGCCCGAGGCTCCGCCCCTCGGCCAGCCCCGCCTTGGGGACCCTCGGCTCCCGAGGCTCCGCCCCTCGGCCAGGCCCGCCTTGGGGACCCTTGGCGCCCGAGGCTCCGCCCTTCGGCCAGGCCCGCCTTGGGGACCCTCGACGCCCGAGACTCCGCCCCTCGGCCAGCCCCGCCTTGGGGACCCTCGGCGCTCGAGGCGCCGCCCCTCGGCAAGCCCCGCCTTGGGGTCCCCCGGCGCCCGAGACTCCGCCCCTCGGCCAGCCCCGCCTTGGGGACCCTCGGCGCTCGAGGCGCCGCCCCTCGGCCAGGGCCGCCTTAGGGACCCCCGGCGCCCGAGGCTCCGCCCCTCGGCCAGGCCCGCCTTGGGGACCCTCGGCGCCCGAGACTCCGCCCCTCGGCCAGCCCCGCCTTGGGGACCCTCGGCGCTCGAGGCGCCGCCCCTCGGCAAGCCCCGCCTTGGGGTCCCCCGGCGCCCGAGTCTTCGCCCCTCGGCAACCCCCTTTTGGGGACCCCCGGCGCCCGAGGCGTCGACCCTCGGCAACTCCCCCTTGGGGTGCACCAGTGCCCAAAATGTCGTCCCTCGGGAATCCTTCTTGGGGAACCCGCTGCCCGAAATGTCGTCCCTCGGCAACCCCCCCTTCGGGGACCCCTGGCGCCCGAGGCGCCTCTCCTCGGCAACCCCCCTTAGGGACCTACGGCGCCCGAGGCTCCGCCCCTCGGAACCCCCCCCTTGGGGACCCCCGGCGGACTTTGCCCCATGGCTGGCGCACATTGGGGACCTTTGACGCCCGAGTCGTCGCCCCACGGCAACCAACCTTCGGGGACCCTCGGCGCCCAAGAGCTCGCCCCTCGGCAACCCCCCCTTGGGTACCGCCGGCGCCCGAGGCGCCGCCTCTCGGCCAGCTTCGACTTGGGGACCCATGGCGCCCGAGGCGCCGCCCATCGGCAACCCCCCCTTAGGGACCTACGGCGCCCGAGGCTCCGCCCCTCGGAACCCCCCCCTTGGGGACCCCCGGCGCCCGAGACTTTGCCCCATGGCTGGCGCACATTGGGGACCTTTGACGCCCGAGTCGTCGCCCCACGGCAACCAACCTTCGGGGACCCTCGGCGCCCAAGAGCTCGCCCCTCGGCAACCCCCCCTTGGGTACCGCCGGCGCCCGAGGCGCCGCCCCTTGGCCAGCTTCGACTTGGGGACCCATGGCGCCCGAGGCGCCGCCCATCGGCCAGCCCCGCTTCGGGGACCCCAGGCGCCCGAGGCGCCGCCCCTCGGCCAGGGCCGCCTTAGGAACCCCCGGCGCCCGAGGCTCCGCCCCTCGGCCAGGCCCGCCTAGGGGACCCTCGGCGCCCGAGACTCCGCCCCTCGGCCAGCCCCGCCTTGGGGACCCTCGGCGCTCGAGGCGCCGCCCCTCGGCCAGCCCCGCCTTGGGGTCCCCCGGCGCCCGAGTCTTCGCCCCTCGGCAACCCCCTTTTGGGGCCCCCCGGCGCCCGAGGCGTCGACCCTCGGCAACTCCCCCTTGGGGTGCACCAGTGCCCAAAATGTCGTCCCTCGGGAATCCTTCTTGGGGAACCCGCTGCCCGAAATGTCGTCCCTCGGCAACCCCCCCTTCGGGGACCCCTGGCGCCCGAGGCGCCTCTCCTCGGCAACCCCCCCTTAGGGACCTACGGCGCCCGAGGCTCCGCCCCTCGGAACCCGCCCCTTGGGGACCCCCGGCGCCCGAGACTTTGCCCCATGGCTGGCGCACATTGGGGACCTTTGACGCCCGAGTCGTCGCCCCACGGCAACCAACCTTCGGGGACCCTCGGCGCCCAAGAGCTCGCCCCTCGGCAACCCCCCCTTGGGTACCGCCGGCGCCCGAGGCGCCGCCTCTCGGCCAGCTCCGACTTGGGGACCCATGGCGCCCGAGGCGCCGCCCATCGGCCAGCCCCGCTTCGGGGACCCCAGGCGCCTGAGGCGCCGCCCCTCGGCCAGCCCCGCCCTAGGGTCCCCCGGCGCCCGAGTCTTCGCTCCTCGGCAACCCCCTTTTGGGGACCCCCGGCGCCCGAGGCATCGACCCTCGGCAACTCCCCCTTGGGGTGCACCAGTGCCCAAAATGTCGTCCCTCGGGAATCCTTCTTGGGGAACCCGCTGCCTGAAATGTCGTCCCTCGGCAACAACCCCTTCGGGGACCCCTGGCGCCCGAGGCGCCTCCCCTCGGCAACCACCCCTTAGGGACCTAGGGCGCCCGAGGCTCCGCCCCTCGGAACCCCCCCCTTGGGGACCCCCGGCGCCCGAGACTTTGCCCCATGGCTGGCGCACATTGGGGACCTTTGACGCCCGAGTCGTCGCCCCACGGCAACCAACCTTCGGGGACCCTCGGCTCCCAAGAGCTCGCCCCTCGGCAACCCCCCCTTCGGTACCGCCGGCGCCCGAGGCACCGCCTCTCGGCCAGCTTCGACTTAGGGAACCATGGCGCCCGAGGCGCCGCCCATCGGCCAGCCTCGCTTCGGGGACCCCAGGCACCCGAGGCGCCGCCCCTCGGCCAGGGCCGCCTTAGGGATCCCCGGCGCTTGAGGCGCCGCCCCTCGTCCAGGCCCGCCTTGGGGACCCTCGGCGCCCGAGGCTCCGCCCCTCGGCCAGCCCCGCCTTGGGGACCCACGGCGCGCGAGGCGCCGCCCCTCGGCCAGCCCCGCCTTGGGGTCCCCCGGCGCCCGAGGCGTCGACCCTCGGCAACTCCCCCTTGGGGTGCACCAGTGCCCAAAATGTCGTCCCTCGGGAATCCTTCTTGGGGAACCCGCTGCCTGAAATGTCGTCCCTCGGCAACCCCCCCTTCGGGGACCCCTGGCGCCCGAGGCGCCTCCCCTCGGCAACCCCCCCTTAGGGACCTACGGCGCCCGAGGCTCCGCCCCTCGGAACCCCCCCCTTGGGGACCCACGGCGCCCGAGACTTTGCCCCATGGCTGGCGCACATTGGGGACCTTTGACGGCCGAGTCGTCGCCCCACGGCAACCAACCTTCGGGGACCCTCGGCGCGCAAGAGCTCGCCCCTCGGCAACCCCCCCTTGGGTACCGCCGGCGCCCGAGGCGCCGCCTCTCGGCCAGCTTCGACTTGGGGACCCATGGCGCCCGAGGCGCCGCCCATCGGCCAGCCCCGCTTCGGGGACCCCAGGCGCCCGAGGCGCCGCCCCTCGGCCAGGGCCGCCTTAGGGACCCCCGGCGCCCGAGGCTCCGCCCCTCGGCCAGGCCCGCCTTGGAGACCCTCGGCGCCCGAGGCTCCGCCCCTCGGCCAGCCCCGCCTTGGGGACCCTCGGCGCTCGAGGCGCCGCCCCTCGGCCAGCCCCGCATTGGGGTCCCCCGGCGCTTGAGTCTTCGCTCCTCGGCAACCCCCTTTTGGGGACTCCCGGCGCCCGAGGCGTCGACCCTCGGCAACTCCCCCTTGGGGTGCACCAGTGCCCAAAATGTCGTCCCTCGGGAATCCTTCTTGGGGAACCCGCTGCCCGAAATGTCGTCCCTCGGCAACCCCCCCTTCGGGGACCCCTGGCGCCCGAGGCGCCTCCCCTCGGCAACCCCCCCTTAGGGACCTACGGCGCCCGAGGCTCCGCCCCTCGGAACCCCTCCTTTGGGGACCCCCCGGCGCCCGAGACTTTGCCCCAAGGCTGGCGCACATTGGGGACGTTTGACGCCCGAGTCGTCGCCCCACGGCAACAAACCTTTGGGGACCCTCGGCGCCCAAGAGCTCGCCCCTCGGCAACCCCCCCCTTGGGTACCGCCGGCGCCCGAGGCGCCGCCTCTCGGCCAGCTTCGACTTGGGGACCCATGGCGCCCGAGGCGCCGCCCATCGGCCAGCCCCGCTTCGGGGACCCCAGGCGCCCGAGGCGCCGCCCCTCGGCCAGGGCCGCCTTAGGAACCCCCGGCGCCCGAGGCTCCGCCCCTCGGCCAGGCCCGCCTAGGGGACCCTCGGCGCCCGAGACTCCGCCCCTCGGCCAGCCCCGCCTTGGGGACCCTCGGCGCTCGAGGCGCCGCCCCTCGGCCAGCCCCGCCTTGGGGTCCCCCGGCGCCCGAGTCTTCGCCCCTCGGCAACCCCCTTTTGGGGCCCCCCCGGCGCCCGAGGCGTCGACCCTCGGCAACTCCCCCTTGGGGTGCACCAGTGCCCAAAATGTCGTCCCTCGGGAATCCTTCTTGGGGAACCCGCTGCCCGAAATGTCGTCCCTCGGCAACCCCCCCCTTCGGGGACCCCTGGCGCCCGAGGCGCCTCTCCTCGGCAACCCCCCCTTAGGGACCTACGGCGCCCGAGGCTCCGCCCCTCGGAACCCGCCCCTTGGGGACCCCCGGCGCCCGAGACTTTGCCCCATGGCTGGCGCACATTGGGGACCTTTGACGCCCGAGTCGTCGCCCCACGGCAACCAACCTTCGGGGACCCTCGGCGCCCAAGAGCTCGCCCCTCGGCAACCCCCCCTTGGGTACCGCCGAGCGCCCGAGGCGCCGCCTCTCGGCCAGCTCCGACTTGGGGACCCATGGCGCCCGAGGCGCCGCCCATCGGCCAGCCCCGCTTCGGGGACCCCAGGCGCCTGAGGCGCCGCCCCTCGGCCAGCCCCGCCCTAGGGTCCCCCGGCGCCCGAGTCTTCGCTCCTCGGCAACCCCCTTTTGGGGACCCCCGGCGCCCGAGGCATCGACCCTCGGCAACTCCCCCTTGGGGTGCACCAGTGCCCAAAATGTCGTCCCTCGGGAATCCTTCTTGGGGAACCCGCTGCCTGAAATGTCGTCCCTCGGCAACAACCCCTTCGGGGACCCCTGGCGCCCGAGGCGCCTCCCCTCGGCAACCACCCCTTAGGGACCTAGGGCGCCCGAGGCTCCGCCCCTCGGAACCCCCCCCTTGGGGACCCCCGGCGCCCGAGACTTTGCCCCATGGCTGGCGCACATTGGGGACCTTTGACGCCCGAGTCGTCGCCCCACGGCAACCAACCTTCGGGGACCCTCGGCTCCCAAGAGCTCGCCCCTCGGCAACCCCCCCTTCGGTACCGCCGGCGCCCGAGGCACCGCCTCTCGGCCAGCTTCGACTTAGGGAACCATGGCGCCCGAGGCGCCGCCCATCGGCCAGCCTCGCTTCGGGGACCCCAGGCACCCGAGGCGCCGCCCCTCGGCCAGGGCCGCCTTAGGGATCCCCGGCGCTTGAGGCGCCGCCCCTCGTCCAGGCCCGCCTTGGGGACCCTCGGCGCCCGAGGCTCCGCCCCTCGGCCAGCCCCGCCTTGGGGACCCACGGCGCGCGAGGCGCCGCCCCTCGGCCAGCCCCGCCTTGGGGTCCCCCGGCGCCCGAGGCGTCGACCCTCGGCAACTCCCCCTTGGGGTGCACCAGTGCCCAAAATGTCGTCCCTCGGGAATCCTTCTTGGGGAACCCGCTGCCTGAAATGTCGTCCCTCGGCAACCCCCCCTTCGGGGACCCCTGGCGCCCGAGGCGCCTCCCCTCGGCAACCCCCCCTTAGGGACCTACGGCGCCCGAGGCTCCGCCCCTCGGAACCCCCCCCTTGGGGACCCACGGCGCCCGAGACTTTGCCCCATGGCTGGCGCACATTGGGGACCTTTGACGGCCGAGTCGTCGCCCCACGGCAACCAACCTTCGGGGACCCTCGGCGCGCAAGAGCTCGCCCCTCGGCAACCCCCCCTTGGGTACCGCCGGCGCCCGAGGCGCCGCCTCTCGGCCAGCTTCGACTTGGGGACCCATGGCGCCCGAGGCGCCGCCCATCGGCCAGCCCCGCTTCGGGGACCCCAGGCGCCCGAGGCGCCGCCCCTCGGCCAGGGCCGCCTTAGGGACCCCCGGCGCCCGAGGCTCCGCCCCTCGGCCAGGCCCGCCTTGGAGACCCTCGGCGCCCGAGGCTCCGCCCCTCGGCCAGCCCCGCCTTGGGGACCCTCGGCGCTCGAGGCGCCGCCCCTCGGCCAGCCCCGCATTGGGGTCCCCCGGCGCTTGAGTCTTCGCTCCTCGGCAACCCCCTTTTGGGGACCCCCGGCGCCCGAGGCGTCGACCCTCGGCAACTCCCCCTTGGGGTGCACCAGTGCCCAAAATGTCGTCCCTCGGGAATCCTTCTTGGGGAACCCGCTGCCCGAAATGTCGTCCCTCGGCAACCCCCCCTTCGGGGACCCCTGGCGCCCGAGGCGCCTCCCCTCGGCAACCCCCCCTTAGGGACCTACGGCGCCCGAGGCTCCGCCCCTCGGAACCCCTCCTTTGGGGACCCCCGGCGCCCGAGACTTTGCCCCAAGGCTGGCGCACATTGGGGACGTTTGACGCCCGAGTCGTCGCCCCACGGCAACAAACCTTTGGGGACCCTCGGCGCCCAAGAGCTCGCCCCTCGGCAACCCCCCCTTGGGTACCGCCGGCGCCCGAGGCGCCGCCTCTCGGCCAGCTTCGACTTGGGGACCCATGGCGCCCGAGGCGCCGCCCATCGGCCAGCCCCGCTTCGGGGACCCCAGGCGCCCGAGGCGCCGCCACTCGGCCAGGGCCGCCTTAGGGACCCCCGGCGCCCGAGGCTCCGCCCCTCGGCAAGGCCCGCCTTGGGGACCCTCGGCGCCCGAGGCTCCGCCCCTCGGCCAGCCCCGCCTTGGGGACCCTCGGCGCGCGAGGCGCCGCCCCTCGGCCAGCCCCGCCTTGGGGTCCCCCGGCGCCCGAGTCTTCGCCCCTCGGCAACCCCCTTTTGGGGACCCCCGGCGCCCGAGGCGTCGACCCTCGGCAACTCCCCCTTGGGGTGCACCAGTGCCCAAAATGTCGTCCCTCGGGAATCCTTCTTGGGGAACCCGCTGCCCGAAAAGTCGTCCCTCGGCAACCCCCCCTTCGGGGACCCCTGGCGCCCGAGGCGCCTCCCCTCGGCAACCCCCCCTTAGGGACCTACGGCGCCCGAGGCTCCGCCCCTCGGAACCCCCCCCGTTGGGGACCCCCGGCGCCCGAGACTTTGCCCCATGGCTGGCGCACATTGGGGACCTTTGACGCCCGAGTCGTCGCCCCACGGCAACCAACCTTCGGGGACCCTCGGCTCCCAAGAGCTCGCCCCTCGGCAACCCCCCCTTGGGTACCGCCGGCGCCCGAGGCGCCGCCTCTCGGCCAGCTTCGACTTGGGGACCCATGGCGCCCGAGGCGCCGCCCATCGGCCAGCCCCGCCTTGGGGACCCTCGGCGCGCGAGGCGTCGCCCCTCGGCCAGCCCCGCCTTGGGGTCCCCCGGCGCCCGAGTCTTCGCCCCTCGGCAACCCCCTTTTGGGGACCCCCGGCGCCCGAGGCGTCGACCCTCGGCAACTCCCCCTTGGGGTGCACCAGTGCCCAAAATGTCGTCCCTCGGGAATCCTTCTTGGGGAACCCGCTGCCCGAAATGTCGTCCCTCGGCAACCCCCCCTTCGGGGACCCCTGGCGCCCGAGGCGCCTCCCCTCGGCAACCCCCCCTTAGGGACCTACGGCGCCCGAGGCTCCGCCCCTCGGAACCCCCCCCTTGGGGACCCCCGGCGCCCGAGACTTTGCCCCATGGCTGGCACACATTGGGGACCTTTGACGCCCGAGTCGTCGCCCCACGGCAACCAACCTTCGGGGACCCTCGGCGCCCAAGAGCTCGCCCCTCGGCAACCCCCCCTTGGGTACCGCCGGCGCCCGAGGCGCCGCCTCTCGGCCAGCTTCGACTTGGGCACCCATGGCGCCCGAGGCGCCGCCCATCGGCCAGCCCCGCTTCGGGGACCCCCGGCGCCCGAGGCTCCGCCCCTCGGCAAGGCCCGCCTTGGGGACCCTCGGCGCCCGAGGCTCCGCCCCTCGGCCAGCCCCGCCTTGGGGACCCTCGGCGCTCGAGGCGCCGCCCCTCGGCCAGCTTCGACTTGGGGACCCATGGCGCCCGAGGCGCCGCCCATCGGCCAGCCCCGCTTCAGGGACCCCAGGCACCCGAGGCGCCGCCCCTCGGCCAGGGCCGCCTTAGGGACCCCCGGCGCCCGAGGCGCCGCCCCTCGGCCAGGCCCGCCTTGGGGACCCTCGGCGCCCGAGGCTCCGCCCCTCGGCCAGCCCCGCCTTGGGGACCCTCGGCGCGCGAGGCGTCGCCCCTCGGCCAGCCCCGCCTTGGGGTCCCCCGGCGCCCGAGTCTTCGCCCCTCGGCAACCCCCTTTTGGGGACCCCCGGCGCCCGAGGCGTCGACCCTCGGCAACTCCCCCTTGGGGTGCACCAGTGCCCAAAATGTCGTCCCTCGGGAATCCTTCTTGGGGAACCCGCTGCCCGAAATGTCGTCCCTCGGCAACCCCCCCTTCGGGGACCCCTGGCGCCCGAGGCGCCTCCCCTCGGCAACCCCCCCTTAGGGACCTACGGCGCCCGAGGCTCCGCCCCTCGGAACCCCCCCCTTGGGGACCCCCGGCGCCCGAGACTTTGCCCCATGGCTGGCGCACATTGGGGACCTTTGACGCCCGAGTCGTCGCCCCACGGCAACCAACCTTCGGGGACCCTCGGCGCCCAAGAGCTCGCCCCTCGGCAACCCCCCCTTGGGTACCGCCGGCGCCCGAGGCGCCGCCTCTCGGCCAGCTTCGACTTGGGCACCCATGGCGCCCGAGGCGCCGCCCATCGGCCAGCCCCGCTTCGGGGACCCCCGGCGCCCGAGGCTCCGCCCCTCGGCAAGGCCCGCCTTGGGGACCCTCGGCGCCCGAGGCTCCGCCCCTCGGCCAGCCCCGCCTTGGGGACCCTCGGCGCTCGAGGCGCCGCCCCTCGGCCAGCCCCGCCTTGGGGTCCCCGGGCGCCCGAGTCTTCGCCCCTCGGCAACCCCCTTTTGGGGACCCCCGGCGCCCGAGGCGTCGACCCTCGGCAACTCCCTCTTGGGGTGCACCAGTGCCCAAAATGTCGTCCCTCGGGAATCCTTCTTGGGGAACCCGCTGCCCGAAATGTCGTCCCTCGGCAACCCCCCCTTCGGGGACCCCTGGCGCCCGAGGCGCCTCCCCTCGGCAACCCCCCCTTAGGGACCTACGGCGCCCGAGGCTCCGCCCCTCGGAACCCCCCCCTTGGGGACCCCCGGCGCCCGAGACTTTGCCCCATGGCTGGCGCACATTGGGGACCTTTGACGCCCGAGTCGTCGCCCCACGGCAACCAACCTTCGGGGACCCTCGGCTCCCAAGAGCTCGCCCCTCGGCAACCCCCCCTTGGGTACCGCCGGCGCCCGAGGCGCCGCCTCTCGGCCAGCTTCGACTTGGGCACCCATGGCGCCCGAGGCGCCGCCCATCGGCCAGCCCCGCTTCGGGGACCCCAGGCGCCCGAGGCGCCGCCCCTCGGCCAGGGCCGCCTTAGGGACCCCCGGCGCCCGAGGCGCCGCCCCTCGTCCAGGCCCGCCTTGGGGACCCTCGGCGCCCGAGGCTCCGCCCCTCGGCCAGCCCCGCCTTGGGGACCCTCGGCGCTCGAGGCTCCGCCCCTCGGCCAGCCCCGCCTTGGGGTCCCCCGGCGCCCGAGTCATCGCCCCTCGGCAACCCCCTTTTTGGGACCCCCGTCGCCCGAGGCGTCGACCCTCAACAACTCCCCCTTGGGGTGCACCAGTGCCCAAAATGTCGTCCCTCGGGAATCCTTCTTGGGGAACCCGCTGCCCGAAATGTCGTCCCTCGGCAACCCCCCCTTCGGGGACCCCTGGCGCCCGAGGCGCCTCCCCTCGGCAACCCCCCCTTAGGGACCTACGGCGCCCGAGGCTCCGCCCCTCGGAACCCCCCCCTTGGGGACCCCCGGCGCCCGAGACTTTGCCCCATGGCTGGCGCACATTGGGGACCTTTGACGCCCGAGTCGTCGCCCCACGGCAACCAACCTTCGGGGACCCTCGGCGCCCAAGAGCTCGCCCCTCGGCAACCCAACCTTGGGTACCGCCGGCGCCCGAGGCGCCGCCTCTCGGCCAGCTTCGACTTGGGGACCCATGGCGCCCGAGGCGCCGCCCATCGGCCAGCCCCGCTTCGGGGACCCCAGGCACCCGAGGCGCCGCCCCTCGGCCAGGCCCGCCCTAGGGACCCCCGGCGCCCGAGGCTCCGCCCCTCGGCCAGGCCCGCCTTGGGGACCCTCGGCGCCCGAGGCTCCGCCCCTCGGCCAGCCCCGCCTTGGGGACCCTCGGCGCTCGAGGCGCCGCCCCTCGGCCAGCATAGCCTTGGGGTCCCCCGGCGCCCGAGTCTTCGCCCCTCGGCAACCCCCTTTTGGGGACCCCCGGCGCCCGAGGCGTCGACCCTCGGCAACTCCCCCTTGGGGTGCACCAGTGCCCAAAATGTCGTCCCTCGGGAATCCTTCTTGGGGAACCCGCTGCCCGAAATGTCGTCCCTCGGCAACCCCCCCTTCGGGGACCCCTGGCGCCCGAGGCGCCTCCCCTCGGCAACCCCCCCTTAGGGACCTACGGCGCCCGAGGCTCCGCCCCTCGGAACCCCCCGTTGGGGACCCCCGGCGCCCGAGACTTTGCCCCATGGCTGGCGCACATTGGGGACCTTTGACGGCCGAGTCGTCGCCCCACGGCAACCAACCTTCGGGGACCCTCGGCGCCCAAGAGCTCGCCCCTCGGCAACCCCCCCTTGGGTACCGCCGGCGCCCGAGGCGCCGCCTCTCGGCCAGCTTCGACTTGGGGACCCATGGCGCCCGAGGCGCCGCCCATCGGCCAGCCTCGCTTCGGGGACCCCAGGCGCCCGAGGCGCCGCCCCATCGGCCAGGGCCGCCTTAGGGACCCCCGGCGCCCGAGGCACCGCCCCTCGGCAGCCCCGTCTCGGGGACTCCCGACGCCCGAGGCGCCGCCCATCGGCCAGCCCCGCCTTGGGGACCCCCGGCATTTGAGGCTCCGCCCCTCGGCCAGCCCCGCCTTGAAGATCTCCGGCGCCCGGGGCGCCACCCATCGGCCAGCCCCGCCTTGGGGACCCCCGGCGCCCGAGGCTCCGCCCCTCGGCCAGGCCTGCCCTGGGGACCTTCGGCGCCCGAGGCTCCGCCCCTCGGCAAGCCCCGCCTTGGGGACCCCAAGCGCCCGAGGCTCCGCCCCTCGGCCAGCCCCGCCTTGGGGACCCGAGGCTCCCGAGGCTCCGCCCCTCGGCCAGGCCCGCCTTGGGGAACCTTGGCGCCCGAGGCTCCGCCCCTCGGCCAGGCCCGCCTTGGGGAACCTCGGCGCCCGAGGCTCCGCCCCTCGGCCAGTTCCGCCTTGGGGACCCTCGGCGCCCGAGGCTCCGCCCCTCGGCAAGCCCCGCCTTGGGGACCCTCGGCGCTCGAGGCTCCGCCCCTCGGCAAGGCCCGCCTTGGGGACCCTCGGCGCCCGAGGCTCCGCCCCTCGGCCAGCCCCGCCTTGGGGACCCTCGGCGCTCGAGGCGCCGCCCCTCGGCCAGCCCCGCCTTGGGGTCCCCCGGCGCCCGAGTCTTCGCCCCTCGGCAATTCCCTTTTGGGGACCACCGGCGCCCGAGGCGTCGACCCTCGGCAACTCCCCCTTGGGGTGCACCAGTGCCCAAAATGTCGTCCCTCGGGAATCCTTCTTGGGGAACCCGCTGCCCGAAATGTCGTCCCTCGGCAACCCCCCCTTCGGGGACCCCTGGCGCCCGAGGCGCCTCCCCTCGGCAACCCCCCCTTAGGGACCTACGGCGCCCGAGGCTCCGCCCCTCGGAAACCCCCCCTTGGGGACCCCCGGCGCCCGAGACTTTGCCCCTTGGCTGGCGCACATTGGGGACCTTTGACGCCCGAGTCGTCGCCCCACGGCAACCAACCTTCGGGGACCCTCGGCTCCCAAGAGCTCGCCCCTCGGCAACCCCGCCTTGGGTACCGCCGACGCCCGAGGCGCCGCCTCTCGGCCAGCTTCGACTTGGGGACCCATGGCGCCCGAGGCTCCGCCCATCGGCCAGGCCCGCCTTGTGAACCCACGGCGCCCGAGGCTCCGCCCCTCGGCCAGGCCCTTCTTGGGGACCCTCGGCGCCCGAGGCTCCGCCCCTCGGCCAGCCCCGCCTTGGAGACCCTCGGCGCTCGAGGCTCCGCCCCTCGGCCAGCCCCGCCTTGGGGTCCCCCAGCGCCCGAGTCTTCGCCCCTCGGCAACCCCCTTTTGGGGACCCTCGGCGCCCGAGGCGTCGACCCTCGGCAACTCCCCGTTGGGGTGCACCAGTGCCCAAAATGTCGTCCCTCGGGAATCCTTCTTGGGGAACCCGCTGCCCGAAATGTCGTCCCTCGGCAACCCCCCATTCGGGGACCCCTGGCGCCCGAGGCGCCTCCCCTCGGCAACCCCCCCTTAGGGACCTACGGCGCCCGAGGCTCCGCCCCTCGGAACCCCCCGTTGGGGACCCCCGGCGCCCGAGACTTTGCCCCATGGCTGGCGCACATTGGGGACCTCTGACGCCCGAGTCGTCGCCCCACGGCAACCAACCTTCGGGGACCCTCGGCGCCCAAGAGCTCGCCCCTCGGCAACCCCCCCTTGGGTACCGCCGGCGCCCGAGGCGCCGCCTCTCGGCCAGCTTCGACTTGGGGACCCATGGCGCCCGAGGCGCCGCCCATCGGCCAGCCCCGTTTCGGGGACCCCAGGCGCCCGAGGCGCTGCCCCTCGGCCAGGCCCGCCTTGGGGACCCTCGGCGCCCGAGGCTCCGCCCCTCGGCCAGCCCCGCCTTGGGGACCCGAGGCGCTCGAGGCGCCGCCCCTCGGCCAGCCCCGCCCTGGGGAGTCCCGGCGCCCGTGGCGTCGCCCATCGGCAATTCCGCCTTGGGGATCCCAGGGGCTCCCTCAACCCGGTTCCTGACATGTCGCCCCCCGGAGTTCCCACCGGGGACCCCACCTCACGGTGCCCGAGATGCCGCCCTTTCCGAGCGCCCGCCGGGAACCCCCGCCCCCGTTGCCTGAAATGCAGCCCCCCCGGGGAGCCCCCGCCGGGGACCTCCCGGCGCTCGGTGCCCAAAATGTCGCCCTTCGGGAGCCCCACCCGGGGACTCCACCTGCGTGCCCGAAATGTCGCCCTCCCGAAAACACCTATTGGGGAGCTCCGGTGCCCAAAATGTCGGCCCTCGGGAACCCCCCTTGGGGACCCCCGGCGCCCAAAATGTCGTCCGTCGGGAACCCCCCTTGGGGACCCCCGGTGCCCAAAATGTCGGCCCTCGGGAACCCCCCTTGGGGACCCCCGGTGCCCAAAATGTCGGCCCTCGGGAACCCCCCTTGGGGACCCCCGGTGCCCAAAATGTCGTCCGTCGGAAACCCCCCTTGGGGACCCCCGGTGCCCGAAATGTCGTCCGTCGGGAACCCCCCTTGGGGACCCCCGGTGCCCAAAATGTCGGCCCTCGGGAACCCCCCTTGGGGACCCCCGGCGCCCAAAATGTCGGCCCTCGGGAACCCCCCTTGGGGACCCCCGGTGCCCAAAATGTCGGCCCTCGGGAACCCCCCTTGGGGACCCCCGGCGCCCAAAATGTCGGCCCTCGGTAACCCCCCTTGGGGACCCCGGTGCCCAAATTGTCGTCCGTCGAGAACCCCCCTTGGGGGCCCCCGGCGCCCGAGGTGTCGCCTCTCGGACCCCATCTTTGGGATCCCCGGCGCCCGAGGTGTTGCCCAGCGGAAACCCCTCCTTGGGGACCTCCGGGGCCCGAGGCGCCGCCCCTCAGCCAGGCCCGCCTTGGGGACCCTCGGCGCCCGAGGCTCCGCCCTTCGGCCAGGCCCGCCTTAGGGACCCTCGGCGCCCGAGGCTCCGCCCTTCGGCCAGCCCCGCCTTGGGGACCCCCGGAGCCCGAGGCGTCGACCCTCGGCAACTCCCCCTTGGGGTGCACCAGTGCCCAAAATGTCGTCCCTCGGGAATCCTTCTTGGGGAACCCGCTGCCCGAAATGTCGTCCCTCGGCAACCCCCCCTTCGGGGACCCCTGGCGCCCGAGGCGCCTCCCCTCGGCAACCTCCCCTTAGGGACCTACGGCGCCCGAGGCTCCGCCCCTCGGAACCCCCCCCTTGGGGACCCCCGGCGCCCGAGACTTTGCCCCATGGCTGGCGCACATTGGGGACCTTTGACGCCCGAGTCGTCGCCCCACGGCAACCAACCTTCGGGGACCCTCGGCGCCCAAGAGCTCGCCCCTCGGCAACCCCCCCTTGGGTACCGCCGGCGCCCGAGGCGCCACCTCTCGGCCAGCTTCGACTTGGGGACCCATGGCGCCCGAGGCGCCGCCCATCGGCCAGCCCCGCTTCGGGGACCCCAGGCGCCCGAGGCGCCGCCCCTCAGCCAGGCCCGCCTTGGGGACCCTCGGCGCCCGAGGCTCCGCCCCTCGGCCAGCCCCGCCTTGGAGACCCTCGGCGCCCGAGGCTCCGCCCCTCGGCCAGCCCCGCCTTGGGGACCCTCGGCGCTCGAGGCGCCGCCCCTCGGCCAGCCCCGCCTTGGTGTCCCCCGGCGCCCGAGTCTTCGCTCCTCGGCAACCCCCTTTTGGGGACCCCCGGCGCCCGAGGCGTCGACCCTCGGCAACTCCTACTTGGGGTGCACCAGTGCCCAAAATGTCGTCCCTCGGGAATCCTTCTTGGGGAACCCGCTGCCCGAAATGTCATCCCTCGGCAACCCCCTCTTTCGGGGACCCCTGGCGCCCGAGGCGCCTCCCCTCGGCAACCCCCCCTTAGGGACCTACGGCGCCCGAGGCTCCGCCCCTCGGAAACCCCCCCTTGGGGACCCCCGGCGCCCGAGACTTTGCCCCATGGCTGGCGCACATTGGGGACCTTTGACGCCCGAGTCGTTGCCCCACGGCAACCAACCTTCGGGGACCCTCGGCGCCCAAGAGCTCGCCCCTCGGCAACCCCCCCTTGGGTACCGCCGGCGCCCGAGGCGCCGCCTCTCGGCCAGCTTCGACTTGGGCACCCATGGCGCCCGAGGCGCCGCCCATCGGCCAGCCCCGCTTCGGGGACCCCAGGCGCCCGAGGCGCCGCCACTCGGCCAGGGCCGCCTTAGGGACCCCCGGCGCCCGAGGCGCCGCCCCTCGGCAAGGCCCGCCTTGGGGACCCTCGGCGCCCGAGGCTCCGCCCCTCGGCCAGCCCCGCCTAGGGGACCCTCGGCGCTCGAGGCGCCGCCCCTCGGCCAGCCCGGCTTGGGGTCCCCCGGCGCCCGAGTCTTCGCCCCTCGGCAACCCCCTTCGGGGACCCCCGGCGCCCGAGGCGTCGACCCTCGGCAACTCCCCCTTGGGGTGCACCAGTGCCCAAAATGTCGTCCCTCGGGAATCCTTCTTGGGGAACCCGCTGCCCGAAATGTCGTCCCTCGGCAACCCCCCCTTCGGGGACCCCTGGCGCCCGAGGCGCCTCCCCTCGGCAACCCCCCCTTAGGGACCTACGGCGCCCGAGGCTCCGCCCCTCGGAACCCGCCCCTTGGGGACCCCCGGCGCCCGAGACTTTGCCCCATGGCTGGCGCACATTGGGGACCTTTGACGCCCGAGTCGTCGCCCCACGGCAACCAACCTTCGGGGACCCTCGGCGCCCAAGAGCTCGCCCCTCGGCAACCCCCTCTTGGGTACCGCCGGCGCCCGAGGCGCCGCCTCTCGGCCAGCTTCGACTTGGGGACCCATGGCGCCCGAGGCGCCGCCCATCGGCCAGCCCCGCTTCGGGGACCCCAGGCGCCCGAGGCGCCGTCCCTCGGCCAGGGCCGCCTTAGGGACCCCCGGCGCCCGAGGCGCCGCCCCTCGGCCAGGCCCGCCTTGGGGACCCTCGGCGCCCGAGGCTCCGCCCCTCGGCCAGCCCCGCCTTGGGGACCCTCGGCGCTCGAGGCTCCGCCCCTCGGCCAGCCCCGCCTTGGGGTCCCCCGGCGCCCGAGTCATCGCCCCTCGGCAACCCCCTTTTTGGGACCCCCGGCGCCCGAGGCGTCGACCCTCGGCAACTCCCCCTTGGGGTGCACCAGTGCCCAAAATGTCGTCCCTCGGGAATCCTTCTTGGGGAACCCGCTGCCCGAAATGTCGTCCCTCGGCAACCCCCCCTTCGGGGACCCCTGGCGCCCGAGGCGCCTCCCCTCGGCAACCCCCCCTTAGGGACCTACGGCGCCCGAGGCTCCGCCCCTCGGAATCCCCCCCTTGGGGACCCCCGGCGCCCGAGACTTTGCCCCATGGCTGGCACACATTGGGGACCTTTGACGCCCGAGTCGTCGCCCCACGGCAACCAACCTTCGGGGACCCTCGGCGCCCAAGAGCTCGCCCCTCGGCAACCCAACCTTGGGTACCGCCGGCGCCCGAGGCGCCGCCTCTCGGCCAGCTTCGACTTGGGGACCCATGGCGCCCGAGGCGCCGCCCATCGGCCAGCCCCGCTTCGGGGACCCCAGGCGCCCGAGGCGCCGCCCCTCGGCCAGGCCCGCCCTAGGGACCCCCGGCGCCCGAGGCTCCGCCCCTCGGCCAGGCCCGCCTTGGGGACCCTCGGCGCCCGAGGCTCCGCCCCTCGGCCAGCCCCGCCTTGGGGACCCTCGGCGCCCGAGGCTCCGCCCCTCGGCCAGCCCCGCCTTGGGGTCCCCCGGCGCCCGAGTCATCGCCCCTCGGCAACCCCCTTTTTGGGACCCCCGGCGCCCGAGGCGTCGACCCTCGGCAACTCCCCCTTGGGGTGCACCAGTGCCCAAAATGTCGTCCCTCGGGAATCCTTCTTGGGGAACCCGCTGCCCGAAATGTCGTCCCTCGGCAACCCCCTCTTTCGAGGGCCCCTGTCGCCCGAGGCGCCTCCCCTCGGCAACCCCCCTTAGGGACCTACGGCGCCCGAGGCTCCGCCCCTCGGAATCCCCCCCTTGGGGACCCCCGGCGCCCGAGACTTTGCCCCATGGCTGGCGCACATTGGGGACCTTTGACGCCCGAGTCGTCGCCCCACGGCAACCAACCTTCGGGGACCCTCGGCGCCCAAGAGCTCGCCCCTCGGCAACCCAACCTTGGGTACCGCCGGCGCCCGAGGCGCCGCCTCTCGGCCAGCTTCGACTTGGGGACCCATGGCGCCCGAGGCGCCGCCCATCGGCCAGCCCCGCTTCGGGGACCCCAGGCGCCCGAGGCGCCGCCCCTCGGCAAGCCCCGCCCTAGGGACCCCCGGCGCCCGAGGCTCCGCCCTTCGGCCAGGCCCGCCTTGGGGACCCTCGGCGCCCGAGGCTCCGCCCCTCGGCCAGCCCCGCCTTGGGGACCCTCGGCGCTCGAGGCTCCGCCCCTCGGCCAGCCCCGCCTTGGGGTCCCCCGGCGCCCGAGTCTTCGCCCCTCGGCAACCCCCTTTTGGGGACCCCCGGCGCCCGAGGCGTCGACCCTCGGCAACTCCCCCTTGGGGTGCACCAGTGCCCAAAATGTCGTCCCTCGGGAATCCTTCTTGGGGAACCCGCTGCCCGAAATGTCGTCCCTCGGCAACCCCCCCTTCGGGGACCCCTGGCGCCCGAGACGCCTCCCCTCGGCAACCCCCCCTTAGGGACCTACGGCGCCCGAGGCTCCGCCCCTCGGAACCCCCCCCTTGGGGACCCCCGGCGCCCGAGACTTTGCCCCATGGCTGGCGCACATTGGGGACCTTTGACGCCCGAGTCGTCGCCCCACGGCAACCAACCTTCGGGGACCCTCGGCGCCCAAGAGCTCGCCCCTCGGCAACCCAACCTTGGGTACCGCCGGCGCCCGAGGCGCCGCCTCTCGGCCAGCTTCGACTTGGGGACCCATGGCGCCCGAGGCGCCGCCCATCGGCCAGCCCCGCTTCGGGGACCCCAGGCGCCCGAGGCGCCGCCCCTCGGCCAGCCCCGCCCTAGGGACCCCTGGCGCCCGAGGCTCCGCCCCTCGGCCAGGCCCGCCTTGGGGACCCTCGGCGCCCGAGGCTCCGCCCCTCGGCCAGACCCGCCTTGGGGACCCTCGGCGCCCGAGGCTCCGCCCCTCGGCCAGCCCCGCCTTGGGGACCCTCGGCGCTCGAGGCGCCGCCCCTCGGCCAGCCCCGCCTTGGGGTCCCCCGGCGCCCGAGTCATCGCCCCTCGGCAACCCCCTTTTTGGGACCCCCGGCGCCCGAGGCGTCGACCCTCGGCAACTTCCCCTTGGGGTGCACCAGTGCCCAAAATGTCGTCCCTCGGGAATCCTTCTTGGGGAACCCGCTGCCCGAAATGTCGTCCCTCGGCAACCCCCCCTTCGGGGACCCCTGGCGCCCGAGGCGCCTCCCCTCGGCAACCCCCCCTTAGGGACCTACGGCGCCCGAGGCTCCGCCCCTCGGAACCCCCCCCTTGGGGACCCCCGGCGCCCGAGACTTTGCCCCATGGCTGGCGCACATTGGGGACCTTTGACGCCCGAGTCGTCGCCCCACGGCAACCAACCTTCGGGGACCCTCGGCGCCCAAGAGCTCGCCCCTCGGCAACCCCCCCTTGGGTACCGCCGGCGCCTGAGGCGCCGCCTCTCGGCCAGCTTCGACTTGGGGACCCATGGCGCCCGAGGCGCCGCCCATCGGCCAGCCCCGCTTCGGGGACCCCAGGCGCCCGAGGCGCCGCCCCTCGGCCAGCCCCGCCCTAGGGACCCCCGGCGCCCGAGGCTCCGCCCCTCGGCCAGGCCCGCCTTGGGGACCCTCGGCGCCCGAGGCTCCGCCCCTCGGCCAGCCCCGCCTTGGGGACCCTCGGCGCTCGAGGCGCCGCCCCTCGGCCAGCCCCGCCTTGGGGTCCCCCGGCGCCCGAGTCTTCGCCCCTCGGCAACCCCCTTTTGGGGACCCCCGGCGCCCGAGGCGTCGACCCTCGGCAACTCCCCCTTGGGGTGCACCAGTGCCCAAAATGTCGTCCCTCGGGAATCCTTCTTGGGGAACCCGCTGCCCGAAATGTCGTCCCTCGGCAACCCCCCCTTCGGGGACCCCTGGCGCCCGAGGCGCCTCCCCTCGGCAACCCCCCCTTAGGGACCTACGGCGCCCGAGGCTCCGCCCCTCGGAACCCCCCCCTTGGGGACCCCCGGCGCCCGAGACTTTGCCCCATGGCTGGCGCACATTGGGGACCTTTGACGCCCGAGTCGTCGCCCCATGGCAACCAACCTTCGGGGACCCTCGGCGCCCAAGAGCTCGCCCCTCGGCAACCCAACCTTGGATACCGCCGGCGCCCGAGGCGCCGCCTCTCGGCCAGCTTCGACTTGGGGACCCATGGCGCCCGAGGCGCCGCCCATCGGCCAGCCTCGCTTCGGGGATCCCAGGCGCCCGAGGCGCCGCCCCATCGGCCAGGGCCGCCTTAGGGACCCCCGGCGCCCGAGGCACCGCCCCTCGGCAGCCCCGTCTCGGGGACTCCCGACGCCCGAGGCGCCGCCCATCGGCCAGCCCCGCATTGGGGACCCCCGGCATTTGAGGCTCCGCCCCTCGGCCAGCCCCGCCTTGAAGATCTCCGGCGCCCGGGGCGCCACCCATCGGCCAGCCCCGCCTTGGGGACCCCCGGCGCCCGAGGCTCCGCCCCTCGGCCAGCCCCGCCTTGGGGTCCCCCGGCGCCCGAGTCTTCGCCCCTCGGCAACCCCCTTTTGGGGACCCCCGGCGCCCGAGGCGTCGACCCTCGGCAACTCCCCCTTGGGGTGCACCAGTGCCCAAAATGTCGTCCCTCGGGAATCCTTCTTGGGGAACCCGCTGCCCGAAATGTCGTCCCTCGGCAACCCCCCCTTCGGGGACCCCTGGCGCCCGAGGCGCCTCCCCTCGGCAACCCCCCCTTAGGGACCTACGGCGCCCGAGGCTCCGCCCCTCGGAACCCCCCCCTTGGGGACCCCCGGCGCCCGAGACTTTGCCCCATGGCTGGCGCACATTGGGGACCTTTGACGCCCGAGTCGTCGCCCCACGGCAACCAACCTTCGGGGACCCTCGGCTCCCAAGAGCTCGCCCCTCGGCAACCCCCCCTTGGGTACCGCCGGCGCCCGAGGCGCCGCCTCTCGGCCAGCTTCGACTTGGGGACCCATGGCGCCCGAGGCTCCGCCCATCGGCCAGGCCCGCCTTGTGAACCCACGGCGCCCGAGGCTCCGCCCCTCGGCCAGGCCCTTCTTGGGGACCCTCGGCGCCCGAGGCTCCGCCCCTCGGCCAGCCCCGCCTTGGAGATCCTCGGCGCTCGAGGCGCCGCCCCTCGGCCAGCCCCGCCTTGGGGTCCCCCAGCGCCCGAGTCTTTGCCCCTCGGCCACCCCCTTTTGGGGACCCTCGGCGCCCGAGGCGTCGACCCTCGGCAACTCCCCGTTGGGGTGCACCAGTGCCCAAAATATCGTCCCTCGGGAATCCTTCTTGGGGAACCCGCTGCCCGAAATGTCGTCCCTCGGCAACCCCCCCTTCGGGGACCCCTGGCGCCCGAGGCGCCTCCCCTCGGCAACCCCCCCTTAGGGACCTACGGCGCCCGAGGCTCCGCCCCTCGGAATCCCCCCCTTGGGGACCCCCGGCGCCCGAGACTTTGCCCCATGGCTGGCGCACATTGGGGACCTTTGACGCCCGAGTCGTCGCCCCACGGCAACCAACCTTCGGGGACCCTCGGCGCCCAAGAGCTCGCCCCTCGGCAACCCAACCTTGGGTACCGCCGGCGCCTGAGGCGCCGCCTCTCGGCCAGCTTCGACTTGGGGACCCATGGCGCCCGAGGCGCCGCCCATCGGCCAGCCCCGCTTCGGGGACCCCAGGCGCCCGAGGCGCCGCCCCTCGGCCAGGCCCGCCCTAGGGACCCCCGGCGCCCGAGGCTCCGCCCCTCGGCCAGGCCCGCCTTGGGGACCCTCGGCGCCCGAGGCTCCGCCCCTCGGCCAGCCCCGCCTTGGGGACCCTCGGCGCTCGAGGCGCCGCCCCTCGGCCAGCCCCGCCTTGGGGTCCCCCGGCGCCCGAGTCTTCGCCCCTCGGCAACCCCCTTTTGGGGACCCCCGGCGCCCGAGGCGTCGACCCTCGGCAACTCCCCCTTGGGGTGCACCAGTGCCCAAAATGTCGTCCCTCGGGAATCCTTCTTGGGGAACCCGCTGCCCGAAATGTCGTCCCTCGGCAACCCCCCCTTCGGGGACCCCTGGCGCCCGAGGCGCCTCCCCTCGGCAACCCCCCCTTAGGGACCTACGGCGCCCGAGGCTCCGCCCCTCGGAACCCCCCGTTGGGGACCCCCGGCGCCCGAGACTTTGCCCCATGGCTGGCGCACATTGGGGACCTTTGACGGCCGAGTCGTCGCCCCACGGCAACCAACCTTCGGGGACCCTCGGCGCCCAAGAGCTCGCCCCTCGGCAACCCCCCCTTGGGTACCGCCGGCGCCCGAGGCGCCGCCTCTCGGCCAGCTTCGACTTGGGGACCCATGGCGCCCGAGGCGCCGCCCATCGGCCAGCCCCGCTTCGGGGACCCCAGGCGCCCGAGGCGCCGCCCCATCGGCCAGGGCCGCCTTAGGGACCCCCGGCGCCCGAGGCACCGCCCCTCGGCAGCCCCGTCTCGGGGACTCCCGACGCCCGAGGCGCCGCCCATCGGCCAGCCCCGCCTTGGGGACCCCCGGCATTTGAGGCTCCGCCCCTCGGCCAGCCCCGCCTTGAAGATCTCCGGCGCCCGGGGCGCCACCCATCGGCCAGCCCCGCCTTGGGGACCCCCGGCGCCCGAGGCTCCACCCCTCGGCCAGGCCTGCCCTGGGGACCTTCGGCGCCCGAGGCTCCGCCCCTCGGCAAGCCCCGCCTTGGGGACCCCAAGCGCCCGAGGCTCCGCCCCTCGGCCAGCCCCGCCTTGGGGACCCGAGGCTCCCGAGGCTCCGCCCCTCGGCCAGGCCCGCCTTGGGGAACCTTGGCGCCCGAAGCTCCGCCCCTCGGCCAGGCTCGCCTTGGGGAACCTCGGCGCCCGAGGCTCCGCCCCTCGGCCAGTTCCGCCTTGGGGACCCTCGGCGCCCGAGGCTCCGCCCCTCGGCAAGCCCCGCCTTGGGGACCCTCGGCGCTCGAGGCTCCGCCCCTCGGCAAGGCCCGCCTTGGGGACCCTCGGCGCCCGAGGCTCCGCCCCTCGGCCAGCCCCGCCTTGGGGACCCTCGGCGCTCGAGGCGCCGCCCCTCGGCCAGCCCCGCCTTGGGGTCCCCCGGCGCCCGAGTCTTCGCCCCTCGGCAATTCCCTTTTGGGGACCACCGGCGCCCGAGGCGTCGACCCTCGGCAACTCCCCCTTGGGGTGCACCAGTGCCCAAAATGTCGTCCCTCGGGAATCCTTCTTGGGGAACCCGCTGCCCGAAATGTCGTCCCTCGGCAACCCCCCCTTCGGGGACCCCTGGCGCCCGAGGCGCCTCCCCTCGGCAACCCCCCCTTAGGGACCTACGGCGCCCGAGGCTCCGCCCCTCGGAACCCCCCCCTTGGGGACCCCCGGCGCCCGAGACTTTGCCCCATGGCTGGCGCACATTGGGGACCTTTGACGCCCGAGTCGTTGCCCCACGGCAACCAACCTTCGGGGACCCTCGGCGCCCAAGAGCTCGCCCCTCGGCAACCCCGCCTTGGGTACCGCCGGCGCCCGAGGCGCCGCCTCTCGGCCAGCTTCGACTTGGGCACCCATGGCGCCCGAGGCGCCGCCCATCGGCCAGCCCCGCTTCGGGGACCCCAGGCGCCCGAGGCGCCGCCACTCGGCCAGGGCCGCCTTAGGGACCCCCGGCGCCCGAGGCTCCGCCCCTCGGCAAGGCCCGCCTTGGGGACCCTCGGCGCCCGAGGCTCCGCCCCTCGGCCAGCCCCGCCTAGGGGACCCTCGGCGCTCGAGGCGCCGCCCCTCGGCCAGCCCGGCTTGGGGTCCCCCGGCGCCCGAGTCTTCGCCCCTCGGCAACCCCCTTTTGGGGACCCCCGGCGCCCGAGGCGTCGACCCTCGGCAACTCCCCCTTGGGGTGCACCAGTGCCCAAAATGTCGTCCCTCGGGAATCCTTCTTGGGGAACCCGCTGCCCGAAATGTCGTCCCTCGGCAACCCCCCCTTCGGGGACCCCTGGCGCCCGAGGCGCCTCCCCTCGGCAACCCCCCCTTAGGGACCTACGGCGCCCGAGGCTCCGCCCCTCGGAACCCCCCCCTTGGGGACCCCCGGCGCCCGAGACTTTGCCCCATGGCTGGCGCACATTGGGGACCTTTGACGCCCGAGTCGTCGCCCCACGGCAACCAACCTTCGGGGACCCTCGGCGCCCAAGAGCTCGCCCCTCGGCAACCCCCCCTTGGGTACCGCCGGCGCCCGAGGCGCCGCCTCTCGGCCAGCTTCGACTTGGGGACCCATGGCGCCCGAGGCGCCGCCCATCGGCCAGCCCCGCTTCGGGGACCCCAGGCGCCCGGGGCGCCGCCCCTCGACCAGGGCCGCCTTAGGGACCCCCGGCGCCCGAGGCGCCGCCCCTCGGCCAGGCCCGCCTTGGGGACCCTCGGCGCCCGAGGCTCCGCCCCTCGGCCAGCCCCGCCTTGGGGACCCTCGGCGCTCGAGGCTCCGCCCCTCGGCCAGCCCCGCCTTGGGGTCCCCCGGCGCCCGAGTCATCGCCCCTCGGCAACCCCCTTTTTGGGACCCCCGGCGCCCGAGGCGTCGACCCTCGGCAACTCCCCCTTGGGGTGCACCAGTGCCCAAAATGTCGTCCCTCGGGAATCCTTCTTGGGGAACCCGCTGCCCGAAATGTCGTCCCTCGGCAACCCCCCCTTCGGGGACCCCTGGCGCCCGAGGCGCCTCCCCTCGGCAACCCCCCCTTAGGGACCTACGGCGCCCGAGGCTCCGCCCCTCGGAATCCCCCCCTTGGGGACCCCCGGCGCCCGAGACTTTGCCCCATGGCTGGCGCACATTGGGGACCTTTGACGCCCGAGTCGTCGCCCCACGGCAACCAACCTTCGGGGACCCTCGGCGCCCAAGAGCTCGCCCCTCGGCAACCCAACCTTGGGTACCGCCGGCGCCCGAGGCGCCGCCTCTCGGCCAGCTTCGACTTGGGGACCCATGGCGCCCGAGGCGCCGCCCATCGGCCAGCCCCGCTTCGGGGACCCCAGGCGCCCGAGGCGCCGCCCCTCGGCCAGGCCCGCCCTAGGGACCCCCGGCGCCCGAGGCTCCGCCCCTCGGCCAGGCCCGCCTTGGGGACCCTCGGCGCCCGAGGCTCCGCCCCTCGGCCAGCCCCGCCTTGGGGACCCTCGGCGCCCGAGGCTCCGCCCCTCGGCCAGCCCCGCCTTGGGGACCCTCGGCGCTCGAGGCGCCGCCCCTCGGCCAGCCCCGCCTTGGGGTCCCCCGGCGCCCGAGTCATCGCCCCTCGGCAACCCCCTTTTTGGGATCCCCGGCGCCCGAGGCGTCGACCCTCGGCAACTCCCCCTTGGGGTGCACCAGTGCCCAAAATGTCGTCCCTCGGGAATCCTTCTTGGGGAACCCGCTGCCCGAAATGTCGTCCCTCGGCAACCCCCTCTTTCGAGGGCCCCTGGCGCCCGAGGCGCCTCCCCTCGGCAACCCCCCCTTAGGGACCTACGGCGCCCGAGGCTCCGCCCCTCGGAATCCCCCCCTTGGGGACCCCCGGCGCCCGAGACTTTGCCCCATGGCTGGCGCACATTGGGGACCTTTGACGCCCGAGTCGTCGCCCCACGGCAACCAACCTTCGGGGACCCTCGGCGCCCAAGAGCTCGCCCCTCGGCAACCCCCCCTTGGGTACCGCCGGCGCCCGAGGCGCCGCCTCTCGGCCAGCTTCGACTTGGGGACCCATGGCGCCCGAGGCTCCGCCCATCGGCCAGGCCCGCCTTGTGAACCCACGGCGCCCGAGGCTCCGCCCCTCGGCCAGGCCCTTCTTGGGGACCCTCGGCGCCCGAGGCTCCGCCCCTCGGCCAGCCCCGCCTTGGAGATCCTCGGCGCTCGAGGCGCCGCCCCTCGGCCAGCCCCGCCTTGGGGTCCCCCAGCGCCCGAGTCTTTGCCCCTCGGCCACCCCCTTTTGGGGACCCTCGGCGCCCGAGGCGTCGACCCTCGGCAACTCCCCGTTGGGGTGCACCAGTGCCCAAAATATCGTCCCTCGGGAATCCTTCTTGGGGAACCCGCTGCCCGAAATGTCGTCCCTCGGCAACCCCCCCTTCGGGGACCCCTGGCGCCCGAGGCGCCTCCCCTCGGCAACCCCCCCTTAGGGACCTACGGCGCCCGAGGCTCCGCCCCTCGGAATCCCCCCCTTGGGGACCCCCGGCGCCCGAGACTTTGCCCCATGGCTGGCGCACATTGGGGACCTTTGACGCCCGAGTCGTCGCCCCACGGCAACCAACCTTCGGGGACCCTCGGCGCCCAAGAGCTCGCCCCTCGGCAACCCAACCTTGGGTACCGCCGGCGCCCGAGGCGCCGCCTCTCGGCCAGCTTCGACTTGGGGACCCATGGCGCCCGAGGCGCCGCCCATCGGCCAGCCCCGCTTCGGGGACCCCAGGCGCCCGAGGCGCCGCCCCTCGGCCAGGCCCGCCCTAGGGACCCCCGGCGCCCGAGGCTCCGCCCCTCGGCCAGGCCCGCCTTGGGGACCCTCGGCGCCCGAGGCTCCGCCCCTCGGCCAGCCCCGCCTTGGGGACCCTCGGCGCTCGAGGCGCCGCCCCTCGGCCAGCCCCGCCTTGGGGTCCCCCGGCGCCCGAGTCTTCGCCCCTCGGCAACCCCCTTTTGGGGACCCCCGGCGCCCGAGGCGTCGACCCTCGGCAACTCCCCCTTGGGGTGCACCAGTGCCCAAAATGTCGTCCCTCGGGAATCCTTCTTGGGGAACCCGCTGCCCGAAATGTCGTCCCTCGGCAACCCCCCCTTCGGGGACCCCTGGCGCCCGAGGCGCCTCCCCTCGGCAACCCCCCCTTAGGGACCTACGGCGCCCGAGGCTCCGCCCCTCGGAACCCCCCGTTGGGGACCCCCGGCGCCCGAGACTTTGCCCCATGGCTGGCGCACATTGGGGACCTTTGACGGCCGAGTCGTCGCCCCACGGCAACCAACCTTCGGGGACCCTCGGCGCCCAAGAGCTCGCCCCTCGGCAACCCCCCCTTGGGTACCGCCGGCGCCCGAGGCGCCGCCTCTCGGCCAGCTTCGACTTGGGGACCCATGGCGCCCGAGGCGCCGCCCATCGGCCAGCCCCGCTTCGGGGACCCCAGGCGCCCGAGGCGCCGCCCCATCGGCCAGGGCCGCCTTAGGGACCCCCGGCGCCCGAGGCACCGCCCCTCGGCAGCCCCGTCTCGGGGACTCCCGACGCCCGAGGCGCCGCCCATCGGCCAGCCCCGCCTTGGGGACCCCCGGCATTTGAGGCTCCGCCCCTCGGCCAGCCCCGCCTTGAAGATCTCCGGCGCCCGGGGCGCCACCCATCGGCCAGCCCCGCCTTGGGGACCCCCGGCGCCCGAGGCTCCACCCCTCGGCCAGGCCTGCCCTGGGGACCTTCGGCGCCCGAGGCTCCGCCCCTCGGCAAGCCCCGCCTTGGGGACCCCAAGCGCCCGAGGCTCCGCCCCTCGGCCAGCCCCGCCTTGGGGACCCGAGGCTCCCGAGGCTCCGCCCCTCGGCCAGGCCCGCCTTGGGGAACCTTGGCGCCCGTAGCTCCGCCCCTCGGCCAGGCCCGCCTTGGGGAACCTCGGCGCCCGAGGCTCCGCCCCTCGGCCAGTTCCGCCTTGGGGACCCTCGGCGCCCGAGGCTCCGCCCCTCGGCAAGCCCCGCCTTGGGGACCCTCGGCGCTCGAGGCTCCGCCCCTCGGCAAGGCCCGCCTTGGGGACCCTCGGCGCCCGAGGCTCCGCCCCTCGGCCAGCCCCGCCTTGGGGACCCTCGGCGCTCGAGGCGCCGCCCCTCGGCCAGCCCCGCCTTGGGGTCCCCCGGCGCCCGAGTCTTCGCCCCTCGGCAATTCCCTTTTGGGGACCCCCGGCGCCCGAGGCGTCGACCCTCGGCAACTTCCCCTTGGGGTGCACCAGTGCCCAAAATGTCGTCCCTCGGGAATCCTTCTTGGGGAACCCGCTGCCCGAAATGTCGTCCCTCGGCAACCCCCCCTTCGGGGACCCCTGGCGCCCGAGGCGCCTCCCCTCGGCAACCCCCCCTTAGGGACCTACGGCGCCCGAGGCTCCGCCCCTCGGAACCCCCCCCTTGGGGACCCCCGGCGCCCGAGACTTTGCCCCATGGCTGGCGCACATTGGGGACCTTTGACGCCCGAGTCGTCGCCCCACGGCAACCAACCTTCGGGGACCCTCGGCGCCCAAGAGCTCGCCCCTCGGCAACCCCCCCTTGGGTACCGCCGGCGCCCGAGGCGCCGCCTCTCGGCCAGCTTCGACTTGGGGACCCATGGCGCCCGAGGCGCCGCCCATCGGCCAGCCCCGCTTCGGGGACCCCAGGCGCCCGAGGCGCCGCCCCTCGGCCAGCCCCGCCCTAGGGACCCCCGGCGCCCGAGGCTCCGCCCCTCGGCCAGGCCCGCCTTGGGGACCCTCGGCGCCCGAGGCTCCGCCCCTCGGCCAGCCCCGCCTTGGGGACCCTCGGCGCTCGAGGCGCCGCCCCTCGGCCAGCCCCGCCTTGGGGTCCTCCGGCGCCCGAGTCTTCGCCCCTCGGCAACCCCCTTTTGGGGACCCCCGGCGCCCGAGGCGTCGACCCTCGGCAACTCCCCCTTGGGGTGCACCAGTGCCCAAAATGTCGTCCCTCGGGAATCCTTCTTGGGGAACCCGCTGCCCGAAATGTCGTCCCTCGGCAACCCCCCCTTCGGGGACCCCTGGCGCCCGAGGCGCCTCCCCTCGGCAACCCCCCCTTAGGGACCTACGGCGCCCGAGGCTCCGCCCCTCGGAACCCCCCCCTTGGGGACCCCCGGCGCCCGAGACTTTGCCCCATGGCTGGCGCACATTGGGGACCTTTGACGCCCGAGTCGTCGCCCCACGGCAACCAACCTTCGGGGACCCTCGGCGCCCAAGAGCTCGCCCCTCGGCAACCCAACCTTGGATACCGCCGGCGCCCGAGGCGCCGCCTCTCGGCCAGCTTCGACTTGGGGACCCATGGCGCCCGAGGCGCCGCCCATCGGCCAGCCTCGCTTCGGGGATCCCAGGCGCCCGAGGCGCCGCCCCATCGGCCAGGGCCGCCTTAGGGACCCCCGGCGCCCGAGGCACCGCCCCTCGGCAGCCCCGTCTCGGGGACTCCCGACGCCCGAGGCGCCGCCCATCGGCCAGCCCCGCATTGGGGACCCCCGGCATTTGAGGCTCCGCCCCTCGGCCAGCCCCGCCTTGAAGATCTCCGGCGCCCGGGGCGCCACCCATCGGCCAGCCCCGCCTTGGGGACCCCCGGCGCCCGAGGCTCCGCCCCTCGGCCAGGCCTGCCCTGGGGACCTTCGGCGCCCGAGGCTCCGCCCCTCGGCAAGCCCCGCCTTGGGGACCCCAAGCGCCCGAGGCTCCGCCCCTCGGCCAGCCCCGCCTTGGGGACCCGAGGCTCCCGAGGCTCCGCCCCTCGGCCAGGCCCGCCTTGGGGAACCTTGGCGCCCGAGGCTCCGCCCCTCGGCCAGGCCCGCCTTGGGGAACCTCGGCGCCCGAGGCTCCGCCCCTCGGCCAGTTCCGCCTTGGGGACCCTCGGCGCCCGAGGCTCCGCCCCTCGGCAAGCCCCGCCTTGGAGACCCTCGGCGCTCGAGGCTCCGCCCCTCGGCCAGGCCCGCCTTGGAGACCCTCGGCGCCCGAGGCTCCGCCCCTCGGCCAGCCCCGCCTTGGGGACCCTCGGCGCTCGAGGCGCCGCCCCTCGGCCAGCCCCGCCTTGGGGTCCCCCGGCGCCCGAGTCTTCGCCCCTCGGCAATTCCCTTTTGGGGACCCCCGGCGCCCGAGGCGTCGACCCTCGGCAACTCCCCCTTGGGGTGCACCAGTGCCCAAAATGTCGTCCCTCGGGAATCCTTCTTGGGGAACCCGCTGCCCGAAATGTCGTCCCTCGGCAACCCCCCCTTCGGGGACCCCTGGCGCCCGAGGCGCCTCCCCTCGGCAACCCCCCCTTAGGGACCTACGGCGCCCGAGGCTCCGCCCCTCGGAACCCCCCCCTTGGGGACCCCCGGCGCCCGAGACTTTGCCCCATGGCTGGCGCACATTGGGGACCTTTGACGCCCGAGTCGTCGCCCCACGGCAACCAACCTTCGGGGACCCTCGGCGCCCAAGAGCTCGCCCCTCGGCAACCCCCCCTTGGGTACCGCCGGCGCCCGAGGCGCCGCCTCTCGGCCAGCTTCGACTTGGGGACCCATGGCGCCCGAGGCGCCGCCCATCGGCCAGCCTCGCTTCGGGGATCCCAGGCGCCCGAGGCCCCGCCCCATCGGCCAGGGCCGCCTTAGGGACCCCCGGCGCCCGAGGCTCCGCCCCTCGGCCAGGCCCGCCTTGGGGACCCTCGGCGCCCGAGGCTCCGCCCCTCGGCCAGCCCCGCCTTGGGGACCCTCGGCGCTCGAGGCGCCGCCCCTCGGCCAGCCCCGCCTTGGGGTCCCCCGGCGCCCGAGTCTTCGCCCCTCGGCAACCCCCTTTTGGGGACCCCCGGCGCCCGAGGCGTCGACCCTCGGCAACTCCCCCTTGGGGTGCACCAGTGCCCAAAATGTCGTCCCTCGGGAATCCTTCTTGGGGAACCCGCTGCCCGAAATGTCGTCCCTCGGCAACCCCCCCTTCGGGGACCCCTGGCGCCCGAGGCGCCTCCCCTCGGCAACCCCCCCTTAGGGACCTACGGCGCCCGAGGCTCCGCCCCTCGGAACCCCCCCCTTGGGGACCCCCGGCGCCCGAGACTTTGCCCCATGGCTGGCGCACATTGGGGACCTTTGACGCCCGAGTCGTCGCCCCACGGCAACCAACCTTCGGGGACCCTCGGCGCCCAAGAGCTCGCCCCTCGGCAACCCCCCCTTGGGTACCGCCGGCGCCCGAGGCGCCGCCTCTCGGCCAGCTTCGACTTGGGGACCCATGGCGCCCGAGGCGCCGCCCATCGGCCAGCCTCGCTTCGGGGATCCCAGGCGCCCGAGGCCCCGCCCCATCGGCCAGGGCCGCCTTAGGGACCCCCGGCGCCCGAGGCACCGCCCCTCGGCAGCCCCGTCTCGGGGACTCCCGACGCCCGAGGCGCCGCCCATCGGCCAGCCCCGCATTGGGGACCCCCGGCATTTGAGGCTCCGCCCCTCGGCCAGCCCCGCCTTGAAGATCTCCGGCGCCCGGGGCGCCACCCATCGGCCAGCCCCGCCTTGGGGACCCCCGGCGCCCGAGGCTCCGCCCCTCGGCCAGGCCTGCCCTGGGGACCTTCGGCGCCCGAGGCTCCGCCCCTCGGCAAGCCCCGCCTTGGGGACCCCAAGCGCCCGAGGCTCCGCCCCTCGGCCAGCCCCGCCTTGGGGACCCGAGGCACCCGAGGCTCCGCCCCTCGGCCAGGCCCGCCTTGGGGAACCTTGGCGCCCGAGGCTCCGCCCCTCGGCCAGGCCCGCCTTGGGGAACCTCGGCGCCCGAGGCTCCGCCCCTCGGCCAGTTCCGCCTTGGGGACCCTCGGCGCCCGAGGCTCCGCCCCTCGGCAAGCCCCGCCTTGGGGACCCTCGGCGCTCGAGGCTCCGCCCCTCGGCCAGGCCCGCCTTGGAGACCCTCGGCGCCCGAGGCTCCGCCCCTCGGCCAGCCCCGCCTTGGGGACCCTCGGCGCTCGAGGCGCCGCCCCTCGGCCAGCCCCGCCTTGGGGTCCCCCGGCGCCCGAGTCTTCGCCCCTCGGCAATTCCCTTTTGGGGACCCCCGGCGCCCGAGGCGTCGACCCTCGGCAACTCCCCCTTGGGGTGCACCAGTGCCCAAAATGTCGTCCCTCGGGAATCCTTCTTGGGGAACCCGCTGCCCGAAATGTCGTCCCTCGGCAACCCCCCCTTCGGGGACCCCTGGCGCCCGAGGCGCCTCCCCTCGGCAACCCCCCCTTAGGGACCTACGGCGCCCGAGGCTCCGCCCCTCGGAACCCCCCCCTTGGGGACCCCCGGCGCCCGAGACTTTGCCCGTTGGCTGGCGCACATTGGGGACCTTTGACGCCCGAGTCGTCGCCCCACGGCAACCAACCTTCGGGGACCCTCGGCTCCCAAGAGCTCGCCCCTCGGCAACCCCCCCTTGGGTACCGCCGGCGCCCGAGGCGCCGCCTCTCGGCCAGCTTCGACTTGGGGACCCATGGCGCCCGAGGCTCCGCCCATCGGCCAGGCCCGCCTTGTGAACCCACGGCGCCCGAGGCTCCGCCCCTCGGCCAGGCCCTTCTTGGGGACCCTCGGCGCTCGAGGCTCCGCCCCTCGGCCAGCCCCGCCTTGGAGATCCTCGGCGCTCGAGGCGCCGCCCCTCGGCCAGCCCCGCCTTGGGGTCCCCCAGCGCCCGAGTCTTTGCCCCTCGGCAACCCCCTTTTGGGGACCCTCGGCGCCCGAGGCGTCGACCCTCGGCAACTCCCCGTTGGGGTGCACCAGTGCCCAAAATGTCGTCCCTCGGGAATCCTTCTTGGGGAACCCGCTGCCCGAAATGTCGTCCCTCGGCAACCCCCCCTTCGGGGACCCCTGGCGCCCGAGGCGCCTCCCCTCGGCAACCCCCCCTTAGGGACCTACGGCGCCCGAGGCTCCGCCCCTCGGAACCCCCCGTTGGGGACCCCCGGCGCCCGAGACTTTGCCCCATGGCTGGCGCACATTGGGGACCTCTGACGCCCGAGTCGTCGCCCCACGGCAACCAACCTTCGGGGACCCTCGGCGCCCAAGAGCTCGCCCCTTGGCAACCCCCCCTTGGGTACCGCCGGCGCCCGAGGCGCCGCCTCTCGGCCAGCTTCGACTTGGGGACCCATGGCGCCCGAGGCGCCGCCCATCGGCCAGCCCCGCTTCGGGGACCCCAGGCGCCCGAGGCGCCGCCCCTCGGCCAGGGCCGCCTTAGGGACCCCCGGCGCCCGAGGCTCCGCCCCTCGGCCAGGCCCGCCTTGGGGACCCTCGGCGCCCGAGGCTCCGCCCCTCGGCCAGCCCCGCCTTGGGGACCCGAGGCGCTCGAGGCTCCGCCCCTCGGCCAGCCCCGCCTTGGGGTCCCCCGGCGCCCGAGTCATCGCCCCTCGGCAACCCCCTTTTTGGGACCCCCGGCGCCCGAGGCGTCGACCCTCGGCAACTCCCCCTTGGGGTGCACCAGTGCCCAAAATGTCGTCCCTCGGGAATCCTTCTTGGGGAACCCGCTGCCCGAAATGTCGTCCCTCGGCAACCCCCCCTTCGGGGACCCCTGGCGCCCGAGGCGCCTCCCCTCGGCAACCCCCCCTTAGGGACCTACGGCGCCCGAGGCTCCGCCCCTCGGAATCCCCCCCTTGGGGACCCCCGGCGCCCGAGACTTTGCCCCATGGCTGGCGCACATTGGGGACCTTTGACGCCCGAGTCGTCGCCCCACGGCAACCAACCTTCGGGGACCCTCGGCGCCCAAGAGCTCGCCCCTCGGCAACCCAACCTTGGGTACCGCCGGCGCCCGAGGCGCCGCCTCTCGGCCAGCTTCGACTTGGGGACCCATGGCGCCCGAGGCGCCGCCCATCGGCCAGCCCCGCTTCGGGGACCCCAGGCGCCCGAGGCGCCGCCCCTCGGCCAGGCCCGCCCTAGGGACCCCCGGCGCCCGAGGCTCCGCCCCTCGGCCAGGCCCGCCTTGGGGACCCTCGGCGCCCGAGGCTCCGCCCCTCGGCCAGCCCCGCCTTGGGGACCCTCGGCGCCCGAGGCTCCGCCCCTCGGCCAGCCCCGCCTTGGGGACCCTCGGCGCTCGAGGCGCCGCCCCTCGGCCAGCCCCGCCTTGGGGTCCCCCGGCGCCCGAGTCATCGCCCCTCGGCAACCCCCTTTTTGGGACCCCCGGCGCCCGAGGCGTCGACCCTCGGCAACTTCCCCTTGGGGTGCACCAGTGCCCAAAATGTCGTCCCTCGGGAATCCTTCTTGGGGAACCCGCTGCCCGAAATGTCGTCCCTCGGCAACCCCCCCTTCGGGGACCCCTGGCGCCCGAGGCGCCTCCCCTCGGCAACCCCCCCTTAGGGACCTACGGCGCCCGAGGCTCCGCCCCTCGGAACCCCCCCCTTGGGGACCCCCGGCGCCCGAGACTTTGCCCCATGGCTGGCGCACATTGGGGACCTTTGACGCCCGAGTCGTCGCCCCACGGCAACCAACCTTCGGGGACCCTCGGCGCCCAAGAGCTCGCCCCTCGGCAACCCCCCCTTGGGTACCGCCGGCGCCCGAGGCGCCGCCTCTCGGCCAGCTTCGACTTGGGGACCCATGGCGCCCGAGGCGCCGCCCATCGGCCAGCCCCGCTTCGGGGACCCCAGGCGCCCGAGGCGCGGCCCCTCGGCCAGCCCCGCCCTAGGGACCCCCGGCGCCCGAGGCTCCGCCCCTCGGCCAGGCCCGCCTTGGGGACCCTCGGCGCCCGAGGCTCCGCCCCTCGGCCAGCCCCGCCTTGGGGACCCTCGGCGCTCGAGGCGCCGCCCCTCGGCCAGCCCCGCCTTGGGGTCCCCCGGCGCCCGAGTCTTCGCCCCTCGGCAACCCCCTTTTGGGGATCCCCGGCGCCCGAGGCGTCGACCCTCGGCAACTCCCCCTTGGGGTGCACCAGTGCCCAAAATGTCGTCCCTCGGGAATCCTTCTTGGGGAACCCGCTGCCCGAAATGTCGTCCCTCGGCAACCCCCCCTTCGGGGACCCCTGGCGCCCGAGGCGCCTCCCCTCGGCAACCCCCCCTTAGGGACCTACGGCGCCCGAGGCTCCGCCCCTCGGAACCCCCCCCTTGGGGACCCCCGGCGCCCGAGACTTTGCCCCATGGCTGGCGCACATTGGGGACCTTTGACGCCCGAGTCGTCGCCCCACGGCAACCAACCTTCGGGGACCCTCGGCGCCCAAGAGCTCGCCCCTCGGCAACCCCCCCTTGGGTACCGCCGGCGCCCGAGGCGCCGCCTCTCGGCCAGCTTCGACTTGGGGACCCATGGCGCCCGAGGCGCCGCCCATCGGCCAGCCTCGCTTCGGGGATCCCAGGCGCCCGAGGCCCCGCCCCATCGGCCAGGGCCGCCTTAGGGACCCCCGGCGCCCGAGGCACCGCCCCTCGGCAGCCCCGTCTCGGGGACTCCCGACGCCCGAGGCGCCGCCCATCGGCCAGCCCCGCCTTGGGGACCCCCGGCATTTGAGGCTCCGCCCCTCGGCCAGCCCCGCCTTGAAGATCTCCGGCGCCCGGGGCGCCACCCATCGGCCAGCCCCGCCTTGGGGACCCCCGGCGCCCGAGGCTCCGCCCCTCGGCCAGGCCTGCCCTGGGGACCTTCGGCGCCCGAGGCTCCGCCCCTCGGCAAGCCCCGCCTTGGGGACCCCAAGCGCCCGAGGCTCCGCCCCTCGGCCAGCCCCGCCTTGGGGACCCGAGGCTCCCGAGGCTCCGCCCCTCGGCCAGGCCCGCCTTGGGGAACCTTGGCGCCCGAGGCTCCGCCCCTCGGCCAGGCCCGCCTTGGGGAACCTCGGCGCCCGAGGCTCCGCCCCTCGGCCAGTTCCGCCTTGGGGACCCTCGGCGCCCGAGGCTCCGCCCCTCGGCAAGCCCCGCCTTGGGGACCCTCGGCGCTCGAGGCTCCGCCCCTCGGTTAGGCCCGCCTTGGGGACCCTCGGCGCCCGAGGCTCCGCCCCTCGGCAATTCCCTTTTGGGGACCCCCGGCGCCCGAGGCGTCGACCCTCGGCAACTCCCCCTTGGGGTGCACCAGTGCCCAAAATGTCGTCCCTCGGGAATCCTTCTTGGGGAACCCGCTGCCCGAAATGTCGTCCCTCGGCAACCCCCCCTTCGGGGACCCCTGGCGCCCGAGGCGCCTCCCCTCGGCAACCCCCCCTTAGGGACCTACGGCGCCCGAGGCTCCGCCCCTCGGAACCCCCCCCTTGGGGACCCCCGGCGCCCGAGACTTTGCCCCTTGGCTGGCGCACATTGGGGACCTTTGACGCCCGAGTCGTCGCCCCACGGCAACCAACCTTCGGGGACCCTCGGCTCCCAAGAGCTCGCCCCTCGGCAACCCCCCCTTGGGTACCGCCGGCGCCCGAGGCGCCGCCTCTCGGCCAGCTTCGACTTGGGGACCCATGGCGCCCGAGGCTCCGCCCATCGGCCAGGCCCGCCTTGTGAACCCACGGCGCCCGAGGCTCCGCCCCTCGGCCAGGCCCTTCTTGGGGACCCTCGGCGCCCGAGGCTCCGCCCCTCGGCCAGCCCCGCCTTGGAGATCCTCGGCGCTCGAGGCGCCGCCCCTCGGCCAGCCCCGCCTTGGGGTCCCCCAGCGCCCGAGTCTTTGCCCCTCGGCAACCCCCTTTTGGGGACCCTCGGCGCCCGAGGCGTCGACCCTCGGCAACTCCCCCGTTGGGGTGCACCAGTGCCCAAAATGTCGTCCCTCGGGAATCCTTCTTGGGGAACCCGCTGCCCGAAATGTCGTCCCTCGGCAACCCCCCCTTCGGGGACCCCTGGCGCCCGAGGCGCCTCCCCTCGGCAACCCCCCCTTAGGGACCTACGGCGCCCGAGGCTCCGCCCCTCGGAACCCCCCGTTGGGGACCCCCGGCGCCCGAGACTTTGCCCCATGGCTGGCGCACATTGGGGACCTCTGACGCCCGAGTCGTCGCCCCACGGCAACCAACCTTCGGGGACCCTCGGCGCCCAAGAGCTCGCCCCTTGGCAACCCCCCCTTGGGTACCGCCGGCGCCCGAGGCGCCGCCTCTCGGCCAGCTTCGACTTGGGGACCCATGGCGCCCGAGGCGCCGCCCATCGGCCAGCCCCGCTTCGGGGACCCCAGGCGCCCGAGGCGCCGCCCCTCGGCCAGGGCCGCCTTAGGGACCCCCGGCGCCCGAGGCTCCGCCCCTCGGCCAGGCCCGCCTTGGGGACCCTCGGCGCCCGAGGCTCCGCCCCTCGGCCAGCCCCGCCTTGGGGACCCGAGGCGCTCGAGGCGCCGCCCCTCGGCCAGCCCCGCCCTGGGGAGTCCCGGCGCCCGTGGCGTCGCCCATCGGCAATTCCGCCTTGGGGATCCCAGGGGCTCCCTCAACCCGGTTCCTGACATGTCGCCCCCCGGAGTTCCCACCGGGGACCCCACCTCACGGTGCCCGAGATGCCGCCCTTTCCGAGCGCTCGCCGGGAACCCCCGCCCCCGTTGCCTGAAATGCAGCCCCCCCGGGAGCCCCCGCCGGGGACCTCCCGGCGCTCGGTGCCCAAAATGTCGCCCTTCGGGAGCCCCACCCGGGGACTCCACCTGCGTGCCCGAAATGTCGCCCTCCCGAAAACACCTATTGGGGAGCTCCGGTGCCCAAAATGTCGGCCCTCGGGAACCCCCCTTGGGGACCCCCGGCGCCCAAAATGTCGTCCGTCGGGAACCCCCCTTGGGGACCCCCGGTGCCCAAAATGTCGGCCCTCGGGAACCCCCCTTGGGGACCCCCGGTGCCCAAAATGTCGGCCCTCGGGAACCCCCCTTGGGGACCCCCGGTGCCCAAAATGTCGTCCGTCGGAAACCCCCCTTGGGGACCCCCGGTGCCCGAAATGTCGTCCGTCGGGAACCCCCCTTGGGGACCCCCGGTGCCCAAAATGTCGGCCCTCGGGAACCCCCCTTGGGGACCCCCGGCGCCCAAAATGTCGGCCCTCGGGAACCCCCCTTGGGGACCCCCGGTGCCCAAAATGTCGGCCCTCGGGAACCCCCCTTGGGGACCCCCGGCGCCCAAAATGTCGGCCCTCGGTAACCCCCCTTGGGGACCCCCGGTGCCCAAATTGTCGTCCGTCGAGAACCCCCCTTGGGGGCCCCCGGCGCCCGAGGTGTCGCCTCTCGGACCCCATCTTTGGGATCCCCGGCGCCCGAGGTGTTGCCCAGCGGAAACCCCTCCTTGGGGACCCCCGGGGCCCGAGGCGCCGCCCCTCGGCCAGGCCCGCCTTGGGGACCCTCGGCGCCCGAGGCTCCGCCCTTCGTCCAGGCCCGCCTTGGGGACCCTCGGCGCTCGAGGCGCCGCCCCTCGGCCAGCCCCGCCTTGGGGTCCCCCGGCGCCCGAGTCTTCGCCCCTCGGCAACCCCCTTTTGGGGACCCCCGGCGCCCGATGCGTCGACCCTCGGCAACTCCCCCTTGGGGTGCACCAGTGCCCAAAATGTCGTCCCTCGGGAATCCTTCTTGGGGAACCCGCTGCCCGAAATGTCGTCCCTCGGCAACCCCCCCTTCGGGGACCCCTGGCGCCCGAGGCGCCTCCCCTCGGCAACCCCCCCTTAGGGACCTACGGCGCCCGAGGCTCCGCCCCTCGGAACCCCCCCCTTGGGGACCCCCGGCGCCCGAGACTTTGCCCCATGGCTGGCGCACATTGGGGACCTTTGACGCCCGAGTCGTCGCCCCACGGCAACCAACCTTCGGGGACCCTCGGCGCCCAAGAGCTCGCCCCTCGGCAACCCAACCTTGGGTACCGCCGGCGCCCGAGGCGCCGCCTCTCGGCCAGCTTCGACTTGGGGACCCATGGCGCCCGAGGCGCCGCCCATCGGCCAGCCCCGCTTCGGGGACCCCAGGCGCCCGAGGCGCCGCCCCTCGGCCAGGCCCGCCCTAGGGACCCCCGGCGCCCGAGGCTCCGCCCCTCGGCCAGGCCCGCCTTGGGGACCCTCGGCGCCCGAGGCTCCGCCCCTCGGCCAGCCCCGCCTTGGGGACCCTCGGCGCCCGAGGCTCCGCCCCTCGGCCAGCCCCGCCTTGGGGACCCTCGGCGCTCGAGGCGCCGCCCCTCGGCCAGCCCCGCCTTGGGGTCCCCCGGCGCCCGAGTCATCGCCCCTCGGCAACCCCCTTTTTGGGACCCCCGGTGCCCGAGGCGTCGACCCTCGGCAACTTCCCCTTGGGGTGCACCAGTGCCCAAAATGTCGTCCCTCGGGAATCCTTCTTGGGGAACCCGCTGCCCGAAATGTCGTCCCTCGGCAACCCCCCCTTCGGGGACCCCTGGCGCCCGAGGCGCCTCCCCTCGGCAACCCCCCCTTAGGGACCTACGGCGCCCGAGGCTCCGCCCCTCGGAACCCCCCCCTTGGGGACCCCCGGCGCCCGAGACTTTGCCCCATGGCTGGCGCACATTGGGGACCTTTGACGGCCGAGTCGTCGCCCCACGGCAACCAACCTTCGGGGACCCTCGGCGCCCAAGAGCTCGCCCCTCGGCAACCCAACCTTGGGTACCGCCGGCGCCCGAGGCGCCGCCTCTCGGCCAGCTTCGACTTGGGGACCCATGGCGCCCGAGGCGCCGCCCATCGGCCAGCCCCGCTTCGGGGACCCCAGGCGCCCGAGGCGCCGCCCCTCGGCCAGGCCCGCCCTAGGGACCCCCGGCGCCCGAGGCTCCGCCCCTCGGCCAGGCCCGCCTTGGGGAACCTCGGCGCCCGAGGCTCCGCCCCTCGGCCAGCCCCGCCTTGGGGACCCTCGGCGCCCGAGGCTCCGCCCCTCGGCCAGCCCCGCCTTGGGGACCCTCGGCGCTCGAGGCGCCGCCCCTCGGCCAGCCCCGCCTTGGGGTCCCCCGGCGCCCGAGTCATCGCCCCTCGGCAACCCCCTTTTTGGGACCCCCGGCGCCCGAGGCGTCGACCCTCGGCAACTTCCCCTTGGGGTGCACCAGTGCCCAAAATGTCGTCCCTCGGGAATCCTTCTTGGGGAACCCGCTGCCCGAAATGTCGTCCCTCGGCAACCCCCCCTTCGGGGACCCCTGGCGCCCGAGGCGCCTCCCCTCGGCAACCCCCCCTTAGGGACCTACGGCGCCCGAGGCTCCGCCCCTCGGAACCCCCCCCTTGGGGACCCCCGGCGCCCGAGACTTTGCCCCATGGCTGGCGCACATTGGGGACCTTTGACGCCCGAGTCGTCGCCCCACGGCAACCAACCTTCGGGGACCCTCGGCGCCCAAGAGCTCGCCCCTCGGCAACCCCCCCTTGGGTACCGCCGGCGCCCGAGGCGCCGCCTCTCGGCCAGCTTCGACTTGGGGACCCATGGCGCCCGAGGCGCCGCCCATCGGCCAGCCCCGCTTCGGGGACCCCAGGCGCCCGAGGCGCGGCCCCTCGGCCAGGGCCGCCTTAGGGACCCCCGGCGCCCGAGGCTCCGCCCCTCGGCCAGGCCCGCCTTGGGGACCCTCGGCGCCCGAGGCTCCGCCCCTCGGCCAGCCCCGCCTTGGGGACCCTCGGCGCTCGAGGCGCCGCCCCTCGGCCAGCCCCGCCTTGGGGTCCCCCGGCGCCCGAGTCTTCGCCCCTCGGCAACCCCCTTTTGGGGACCCCCGGCGCCCGAGGCGTCGACCCTCGGCAACTCCCCCTTGGGGTGCACCAGTGCCCAAAATGTCGTCCCTCGGGAATCCTTCTTGGGGAACCCGCTGCCCGAAATGTCGTCCCTCGGCAACCCCCCCTTCGGGGACCCCTGGCGCCCGAGGCGCCTCCCCTCGGCAACCCCCCCTTAGGGACCTACGGCGCCCGAGGCTCCGCCCCTCGGAACCCCCCCCGTTGGGGACCCCCGGCGCCCGAGACTTTGCCCCATGGCTGGCGCACATTGGGGACCTTTGACGCCCGAGTCGTCGCCCCACGGCAACCAACCTTCGGGGACCCTCGGCGCCCAAGAGCTCGCCCCTCGGCAACCCCCCCTTGGGTACCGCCGGCGCCCGAGGCGCCGCCTCTCGGCCAGCTTCGACTTGGGGACCCATGGCGCCCGAGGCGCCGCCCATCGGCCAGCCTCGCTTCGGGGATCCCAGGCGCCCGAGGCGCCGCCCCATCGGCCAGGGCCGCCTTAGGGACCCCCGGCGCCCGAGGCACCGCCCCTCGGCAGCCCCGTCTCGGGGACTCCCGACGCCCGAGGCGCCGCCCATCGGCCAGCCCCGCCTTGGGGACCCCCGGCATTTGAGGCTCCGCCCCTCGGCCAGCCCCGCCTTGAAGATCTCCGGCGCCCGGGGCGCCACCCATCGGCCAGCCCCGCCTTGGGGACCCCCGGCGCCCGAGGCTCCGCCCCTCGGCCAGGCCTGCCCTGGGGACCTTCGGCGCCCGAGGCTCCGCCCCTCGGCAAGCCCCGCCTTGGGGACCTCAAGCGCCCGAGGCTCCGCCCCTCGGCCAGCCCCGCCTTGGGGACCCGAGGCTCCCGAGGCTCCGCCCCTCGGCCAGGCCCGCCTTGGGGAACCTTGGCGCCCGAGGCTCCGCCCCTCGGCCAGGCCCGCCTTGGGGAACCTCGGCGCCCGAGGCTCCGCCCCTCGGCCAGTTCCGCCTTGGGGACCCTCGGCGCCCGAGGCTCCGCCCCTCGGCAAGCCCCGCCTTGGGGACCCTCGGCGCTCGAGGCTCCGCCCCTCGGCCAGGCCCGCCTTGGAGACCCTCGGCGCCCGAGGCTCCGCCCCTCGGCCAGCCCCGCCTTGGGGACCCTCGGCGCTCGAGGCGCCGCCCCTCGGCCAGCCCCGCCTTGGGGTCCCCCGGCGCCCGAGTCTTCGCCCCTCGGCAATTCCCTTTTGGGGACCCCCGGCGCCCGAGGCGTCGACCCTCGGCAACTCCCCCTTGGGGTGCACCAGTGCCCAAAATGTCGTCCCTCGGGAATCCTTCTTGGGGAACCCGCTGCCCGAAATGTCGTCCCTCGGCAACCCCCCCTTCGGGGACCCCTGGCGCCCGAGGCGCCTCCCCTCGGCAACCCCCCCTTAGGGACCTACGGCGCCCGAGGCTCCGCCCCTCGGAACCCCCCCCTTGGGGACCCCCGGCGCCCGAGACTTTGCCCCTTGGCTGGCGCACATTGGGGACCTTTGACGCCCGAGTCGTCGCCCCACGGCAACCAACCTTCGGGGACCCTCGGCTCCCAAGAGCTCGCCCCTCGGCAACCCCCCCTTGGGTACCGCCGGCGCCCGAGGCGCCGCCTCTCGGCCAGCTTCGACTTGGGGACCCATGGCGCCCGAGGCTCCGCCCATCGGCCAGGCCCGCCTTGTGAACCCACGGCGCCCGAGGCTCCGCCCCTCGGCCAGGCCCTTCTTGGGGACCCTCGGCGCCCGAGGCTCCGCCCCTCGGCCAGCCCCGCCTTGGAGATCCTCGGCGCTCGAGGCGCCGCCCCTCGGCCAGCCCCGCCTTGGGGTCCCCCAGCGCCCGAGTCTTTGCCCCTCGGCAACCCCCTTTTGGGGACCCTCGGCGCCCGAGGCGTCGACCCTCGGCAACTCCCCGTTGGGGTGCACCAGTGCCCAAAATGTCGTCCCTCGGGAATCCTTCTTGGGGAACCCGCTGCCCGAAATGTCGTCCCTCGGCAACCCCCCCTTCGGGGACCCCTGGCGCCCGAGGCGCCTCCCCTCGGCAACCCCCCCTTAGGGACCTACGGCGCCCGAGGCTCCGCCCCTCGGAACCCCCCGTTGGGGACCCCCGGCGCCCGAGACTTTGCCCCATGGCTGGCGCACATTGGGGACCTCTGACGCCCGAGTCGTCGCCCCACGGCAACCAACCTTCGGGGACCCTCGGCGCCCAAGAGCTCGCCCCTCGGCAACCCCCCCTTGGGTACCGCCGGCGCCCGAGGCGCCGCCTCTCGGCCAGCTTCGACTTGGGGACCCATGGCGCCCGAGGCGCCGCCCATCGGCCAGCCCCGCTTCGGGGACCCCAGGCGCCCGAGGCGCCGCCCCTCGGCCAGGGCCGCCTTAGGGACCCCCGGCGCCCGAGGCTCCGCCCCTCGGCCAGGCCCGCCTTGGGGACCCTCGGCGCCCGAGGCTCCGCCCCTCGGCCAGCCCCGCCTTGGGGACCCTCGGCGCTCGAGGCGCCGCCCCTCGGCCAGCCCCGCCCTGGGGAGTCCCGGCGCCCGTGGCGTCGCCCATCGGCAATTCCGCCTTGGGGATCCCAGGGGCTCCCTCAACCCGGTTCCTGACATGTCGCCCCCCGGAGTTCCCACCGGGGACCCCACCTCACGGTGCCCGAGATGCCGCCCTTTCCGAGCGCTCGCCGGGAACCCCCGCCCCCGTTGCCTGAAATGCAGCCCCCCCGGGAGCCCCCGCCGGGGACCTCCCGGCGCTCGGTGCCCAAAATGTCGCCCTTCGGGAGCCCCACCCGGGGACTCCACCTGCGTGCCCGAAATGTCGCCCTCCCGAAAACACCTATTGGGGAGCTCCGGTGCCCAAAATGTCGGCCCTCGGGAACCCCCCTTGGGGACCCCCGGCGCCCAAAATGTCGTCCGTCGGGAACCCCCCTTGGGGACCCCCGGTGCCCAAAATGTCGGCCCTCGGGAACCCCCCTTGGGGACCCCCGGTGCCCAAAATGTCGGCCCTCGGGAACCCCCCTTGGGGACCCCCGGTGCCCAAAATGTCGTCCGTCGGAAACCCCCCTTGGGGACCCCCGGTGCCCGAAATGTCGTCCGTCGGGAACCCCCCCTTGGGGACCCCCGGTGCCCAAAATGTCGGCCCTCGGGAACCCCCCCTTGGGGACCCCCGGCGCCCAAAATGTCGGCCCTCGGTAACCCCCCTTGGGGACCCCCGGTGCCCAAAATGTCGGCCCTCGGGAACCCCCCTTGGGGACCCCCCGGCGCCCAAAATGTCGGCCCTCGGTAACCCCCCTTGGGGACCCCCGGTGCCCAAATTGTCGTCCGTCGAGAACCCCCCTTGGGGGCCCCCGGCGCCCGAGGTGTCGCCTCTCGGACCCCATCTTTGGGATCCCCGGCGCCCGAGGTGTTGCCCAGCGGAAACCCCTCCTTGGGGACCCCCGGGGCCCGAGGCGCCGCCCCTCGGCCAGGCCCGCCTTGGGGACCCTCGGCGCCCGAGGCTCCGCCCTTCGTCCAGGCCCGCCTTGGGGACCCTCGGCGCTCGAGGCGCCGCCCCTCGGCCAGCCCCGCCTTGGGGTCCCCCAGGCGCCCGAGTCTTCGCCCCTCGGCAACCCCCTTTTGGGGACCCCTGGCGCCCGAGGCGCCTCTCCTCGGACACCCCCCCTTAGGGACCTACGGCGCCCGAGGCTCCGCCCCTCGGAACCCCCCCCTTGGGGACCCCCGGCGCCCGAGACTTTGCCCCATGGCTGGCGCACATTGGGGACCTTTGACGCCCGAGTCGTCGCCCCACGGCAACCAACCTTCGGGGACCCTCGGCGCCCAAGAGCTCGCCCCTCGGCAACCCCCCCTTGGGTACCGCCGGCGCCCCGAGGCGCCGCCTCTCGGCCAGCTTCGACTTGGGGACCCATGGCGCCCGAGGCGCCGCCCATCGGCCAGCCCCGCTTCGGGGACCCCAGGCGCCCGAGGCGCCGCCCCTCGGCCAGGCCCGCCTTGGGGACCCTCGGCGCCCGAGGCTCCGCCCCTCGGCCAGGGCCGCCTTGGGGACCCTCGGCGCTTGAGGCTCCGCCCCTCGGCCAGCCCCGCCTTGGGGACCCTCGGCGCTCGAGGCGCCGCCCCTCGGCCAGCCCCGCCTTGGGGTCCCCCCGGCGCCCGAGGCGTCGACCCTCGGCAACTCCCCCTTGGGGTGCACCAGTGCTCAAAATGTCGTCCCTCGGGAATCCTTCTTGGGGAACCCGCTGCCCGAAATGTCGTCCCTCGGCAACCCCCCCTTCGGGGACCCCTGGCGCCCGAGGCGCCTCCCCTCGGCAACCCCCCCTTAGGGACCTACGGCGCCCGAGGCTCCGCCCCTCGGAACCCCCCCCTTGGGGACCCCCGGCGCCCGAGACTTTGCCCCATGGCTGGCGCACATTGGGGACCTTTGACGGCCGAGTCGTCGCCCCACGGCAACCAACCTTCGGGGACCCTCGGCGCCCAAGAGCTCGCTCCTCAGCAACCCCCTCTTGGGTACCGCCGGCGCCCGAGGCGCCGCCTCTCGGCCAGCTTCGACTTGGGGACCCATGGCGCCCGAGGCGCCGCCCATCGGCCAGCCCCGCTTCGGGGACCCCAGGCGCCCGAGGCGCCGCCACTCGGCCAGGGCCGCCTTAGGGACCCCCGGCGCCCGAGGCTCCGCCCCTCGGCCAGGCCCGCCTTGGGGACCCTCGGCGCCCGAGGCTCCGCCCCTCGGCCAGCCCCGCCTTGGGGACCCTCGGCGCTCGAGGCGCCGCCCCTCGGCCAGCCCCGCCTTGGGGTCCCCCGGCGCCCGAGTCTTCGCCCCTCGGCAACCCCCTTTTGGGGACCCCCGGCGCCCGAGGCTTCGACCCTCGGCAACTCCCCCTTGGGGTGCACCAGTGCCCAAAATGTCGTCCCTCGGGAATCCTTCTTGGGGAACCTGCTGCCCGAAATGTCGTCCCTCGGCAACCCCCCCTTCGGGGACCCCTGGCGCCCGAGACGCCTCCCCTCGGCAACCCCCCCTTAGGGACCTACGGCGCCCGAGGCTCCGCCCCTCGGAACCCCCCCCTTGGGGACCCCCGGCGCCCGAGACTTTGCCCCATGGCTGGCGCACATTGGGGACCTTTGACGCCCGAGTCGTCGCCCCACGGCAACCAACCTTCGGGGACCCTCGGCGCCCAAGAGCTCGCCCCTCGGCAACCCCCCCTTGGGTACCGCCGGCGCCCGAGGCGCCGCCTCTCGGCCAGCTTCGACTTGGGGACCCATGGCGCCCGAGGCGCCGCCCATCGGCCAGCCCCGCTTCGGGGACCCCAGGCGCCCGAGGCGCCGCCCCTCGGCCAGGCCCGCCCTAGGGACCCCCGGCGCCCGAGGCTCCGCCCCTCGGCCAGGCCCGCCTTGGGGACCCTCGGCGCCCGAGGCTCCGCCCCTCGGCCAGCCCCGCCTTGGGGACCCTCGGCGCTCGAGGCGCCGCCCCTCGGCCAGCCCCGCCTTGGGGTCCCCCGGCGCCCGAGTCTTCGCCCCTCGGCAACCCCCGTTTAAGGACCCCCGGCGCCCGAGGCGTCGACCCTCGGCAACTCCCCCTTGGGGTGCACCAGTGCCCAAAATGTCGTCCCTCGGGAATCCTTCTTGGGGAACCCGCTGCCCGAAATGTCGTCCCTCGGCAACCCCCCCTTCGGGGACCCCTGGCGCCCGAGACGCCTCCCCTCGGCAACCCCCCCTTAGGGACCTACGGCGCCCGAGGCTCCGCCCCTCGGAACCCCCCCCTTGGGGACCCCCGGCGCCCGAGACTTTGCCCCATGGCTGGCGCACATTGGGGACCTTTGACGCCCGAGTCGTCGCCCCACGGCAACCAACCTTCGGGGACCCTCGGCGCCCAAGAGCTCGCCCCTCGGCAACCCCCCCTTGGGTACCGCCGGCGCCCGAGGCGCCGCCTCTCGGCCAGCTTCGACTTGGGGACCCATGGCGCCCGAGGCGCCGCCCATCAGCCAGCCCCGCTTCGGGGACCCCAGGCGCCCGAGGCGCCGCCCCTCGGCCAGGCCCGCCCTAGGGACCCCCGGCGCCCGAGGCTCCGCCCCTCGGCCAGGCCCGCCTTGGGGACCCTCGGCGCCCGAGGCTCCGCCCCTCGGCCAGCCCCGCCTTGGGGACCCTCGGCGCCCGAGGCGCCACCTCTCGGCCAGCTTCGACTTGGGGACCCATGGTGCCCGAGGCGCCGCCCATCGGCCAGCCTCGCTTCGGGGACCCCAGGCGCCCGAGGCGCCGCCCCATCGGCCAGGGCCGCCTTAGGGACCCCCGGCGCCCGAGGCTCCGCCCCTCGGCAGTTCCGTCTCGGGGACTCCCGACGCCCGAGGCGCCGCCCATCGGCCAGCCCCGCCTTGGGGACCCCCGGCATTCGAGGCTCCGCCCCTCGGCCAGCCCCGCCTTGAAGAACTCCGGCGCCCGGGGCGCCACCCATCGGCCAGCCCCGCCTTGGGGACCTCCGAGGCCCGAGGCTCCGCCCCTCGGCCAGGCCTGCCCTGGGGACCTTCTGCGCCCGAGGTTCCGCCCCTCGGCAAGCCCCGCCTTGGGGATCCCAAGCGCCCGACGCTCCGCCCCTCGGCCAGCCCCGCCTTGGGGACCCTCGGCTCCCGAGGCTCCGCCCCTCGGCCAGGCCCGCCTTGGGGAACCTTGGCGCCCGAGGCTCCGCCCCTCGGCCAGGCCCGCCTTGGGGAACCTCGGCGCCCGAGGCTCCGCCCCTCGGCCAGCCCCGCCTTGGGGACCCTCGGCGCCCGAGGCTCCGCCCCTCGGCCAGCCCCGCCTTGGGGACCCTCGGCGCTCGAGGCGCCGCCCCTCGGCCAGCCCCGCCTTGGGGACCCCCGGCGCCCGAGTCTTCGCCCCTCGGCAACCCCCTTTTGGGGACCCCCGGCGCCCGAGGCGTCGACCCTCGGCAACTCCCCCTTGGGGTGCACCAGTGCCCAAAATGTCGTCCCTCGGGAATCCTTCTTGGGGAACCCGCTGCCCGAAATGTCGTCCCTCGGCAACCCCCCCTTCGGGGATCCCTGGCGCCCGAGGCGCCTCCCCTCGGCAACCCCCCCTTAGGGACCTACGGCGCCCGAGGCTCCGCCCCTCGGAACCCCCCCCTTGGGGACCCCCGGCGCCCGAGACTTTGCCCCATGGCTGGCGCACATTGGGGACCTTTGACGCCCGAGTCGTCGCCCCACGGCAACCAACCTTCGGGGACCCTCGGCGCCCAAGAGCTCGCCCCTCGGCAACCCCCCCTTGGGTACCGCCGGCGCCCGAGGCGCCGCCTCTCGGCCAGCTTCGACTTGGGGACCCATGGCGCCCGAGGCTCCGCCCATCGGCCAGGCCCGCCTTGTGAACCCACGGCGCCCGAGGCTCCGCCCCTCGGCCAGGCCCGCCTTGGGGACCCTCGGCGCCCGAGGCTCCGCCCCTCGGCCAGCCCCGCCTTGGGGACCCTCGGCGCTCGAGGCGCCGCCCCTCGGCCAGCCCCGCCTTGGGGTCCCCCGGCGCCCGAGTCTTCGCCCCTCGGCAACCCCCTTTTGGGGACCCTCGGCGCCCGAGGCGTCGACCCTCGGCAACTCCCCCTTGGGGTGCACCAGTGCCCAAAATGTCGTCCCTCGGGAATCCTTCTTGGGGAACCCGCTGCCCGAAATGTCGTCCCTCGGCAACCCCCCCTTCGGGGACCCCTGGCGCCCGAGGCGCCTCCCCTCGGCAACCCCCCCTTAGGGACCTATGGCGCCCGAGGCTCCGCCCCTCGGAACCCCCCGTTGGGGACCCCCGGCGCCCGAGACTTTGCCCCATGGCTGGCGCACATTGGGGACCTCTGACGCCCGAGTCGTCGCCCCACGGCAACCAACCTTCGGGGACCCTCGGCGCCCAAGAGCTCGTCCCTCGGCAACCCCCCCTTGGGTACCGCCGGCGCCCGAGGCGCCGCCTCTCGGCCAGCTTCGACTTGGGGACCCATGGCGCCCGAGGCGCCGCCCATCGGCCAGCCCCGCTTCGGGGACCCCAGGCGCCCGAGGCGCCGCCCCTCGGCCAGGGCCGCCTTAGGGACCCCCGGCGCCCGAGGCTCCGCCCCTCGGCCAGGCCCGCCTTGGGGACCCTCGGCACCCGAGGCTCCGCCCCTCGGCCAGCCCCGCCTTGGGGACCCTCGGCGCTCGAGGCGCCGCCCCTCGGCCAGCCCCGCCCTGGGGAGTCCCGGCGCCCGTGGCGTCGCCCATCGGCAATTCCGCCTTGGGGATCCCAGGGGCTCCCTCAACCCGGTTCCTGACATGTCGCCCCCCGGAGTTCCCACCGGGGACCCCACCTCACGGTGCCCGAGATGCCGCCCTTTCCGAGCGCCCGCCGGGAACCCCCGCCCTCGTTGCCTGAAATGCAGCCCCCCCGGGAGCCCCCGCCGGGGACCTCCCGGCGCTCGGTGCCCAAAATGTCGCCCTTCGGGAGCCCCACCCGGGGACTCCACCTGCGTGCCCGAAATGTCGCCCTCCCGAAAACACCTATTGGGGAGCTCCGGTGCCAAAAATGTCGGCCCTCGGGAACCCCCCTTTGTGGACCCGGGTGCCCAAAGCGTCGTCCCTTGGGAACCTCCCTTAGGGACCCCCGGTGCTCAAAATGTCGGCCCTCGGGAGCCCGACTTGGGGACCCCCGGTGCCCAAAAGTTCGTCTCTCGGAAACCTCCCTTGGGGACCCCGGTTCCAAAAATGTTGCCCCTCGGGAACCCCCCTTGGGGAACCCCGGTGCCCAAAATTTCGTCCTTCCGGAATCCCCCTTGGGGACCCCTGGCGCCCAAAATGTCGGCCCTCGGGAACACCCCTTGGGGACCCCCGGTGCCCAAAATGTCGTCCCTCGGGAACCCCCCTTGGGGACCCCCGGCGCCCAAAATGTCGGCCCTCGGTAACCCCCCTTGGGGACCCCCGGTGCCCAAATTGTCGTTCGTCGGGAACCCCCCTTGGGGGCCCCCGGCGCCCGAGGTGTCGCCTCTCGGACCCCATCTTTGGGATCCCCGGCGCCCGAGGTGTTGCCCAGCGGAAACCCCTCCTTGGGGACCCCCGGGGCCCGAGGCGCCGCCCCTCGGCCAGCCCCGCCTTGGGGTCCCCCGGCGCCCGAGTCTTCGCCCCTCGGCAACCCCCTTTTGGGGACCCCCGGCGCCCGAGGCGTCGACCCTCGGCAACTCCCCCTTGGGGTGCACCAGTGCCCAAAATGTCGTCCCTCGGGAATCCTTCTTGGGGAACCCGCTGCCCGAAATGTCGTCCCTCGGCAACCCCCCCTTCGGGGACCCCTGGCGCCCGAGGCGCCTCCCCTCGGCAACCCCCCCTTAGGGACCTACGGCGCCCGAGGCTCCGCCCCTCGGAACCCCCCCCTTGGGGACCCCCGGCGCCCGAGGCTTTGCCCCATGGCTGGCGCACATTGGGGACCTTTGACGCCCGAGTCGTCGCCCCACGGCAACCAACCTTCGGGGACCCTCGGCGCCCAAGAGCTCGCCCCTCGGCAACCCCACCTTGGGTACCGCCGGCGCCCGAGGCGCCGCCTCTCGGCCAGCTTCGACTTGGGGACCCATGGCGCCCGAGGCTCCGCCCATCGGCCAGCCCCGCTTCGGGGACCCCAGGCGCCCGAGGCGCCGCCCCTCGTCGAGGGCCGCCTTAGGGACCCCCGGCGCCCGAGGCTCCGCCCCTCGGCAGCCCCGTCTTGGGGACTCCCGAGGCCGGAGGCGCCGCCCATCGGCCAGCCCCGCCTTGGGGACCCCCGGCATTCGAGGCTCCGCCCCTCGGCCAGGCCCGCCTTGGGGACCCCCGGCGCCCGAGGCGCCGCCCATCGGCCAGCCCCGCCTTGGGGACCCTCGGCGCCCGAGGCTCCGGCCCTCGGCCAGCCCCGCCTTGGGGACCCTCGGCGCCCGAGGCGCCGCCCCTCGGCCAGCCCCGCCTTGGGGTCCCCCGGCGCCCGAGTCTTCGCCCCTCGTCAACTCCTTTTTGGGGACCCCCGGCGCCCGAGGCGTCGACCCTCGGCAACTCCCCCTTGGGGTGCACCAGTGCCCAAAATGTCGTCCCTCGGGAATCCTTCTTGGGGAACCCGCTGCCCGAAATGTCGTCCCTCGGCAACCCCCCCTTCGGGGACCCCTGGCGCCCGAGGCGCCTCCCCTCGGCAACCCCCCCTTAGGGACCTACGGCGCCCGAGGCTCCGCCCCTCGGAACCCCCCTCTTGGGGACCCCTGGCGCCCGAGACTTTGCCCCATGGCTGGCGCACATTGGGGACCTTTGACGCCCGAGTCGTCGCCCCACGGCAACCAACCTTCGGGGACCCTCGGCTCCCAAGAGCTCGCCCCTCGGCAACCCCCCCTTGGGTACCGCCGGCGCCCGAGGCGCCGCCTCTCGGCCAGCTTCGACTTGGGGACCCATGGCGCCCGAGGCTCCGCCCCTCGGCCAGGCCCGCCTTGTGGACCCACGGCGCCCGAGGCGCCGCCCCTCGGCCAGCCCCGCCCTAGGGACCCCCGGCGCCCGAGGCGCCGCCCCTCGGCCAGGCCCGCCTTGGGGACCCTCGGCGCCCGAGGCTCCGCCCCTCGGCCAGCCCCGCCTTGGGGACCCTCGGCGCTCGAGGCTCCGCCCCTCGGCCAGCCCCGCCTTGGGGTCCCCCGGCGCCCGAGTCTTCGCCCCTCGGCAACCCCCTTTTGGGGACCCCCGGCGCCCGAGGCGTCGACCCTCGGCAACTCCCCCTTGGGGAAAACCAGGGCCTGAGGGCTCGGCCCTCGGCAACCCCCCTTGGGGACCCCCGGCGCCCGAGGTGTCGCCCCTCGGACCCCCTCTTTGGGATCCCTGGCGCCCGAGGTGTTGCCCAGCGGAAACCTTTCATTGAGGACCCCCAGCGCCCGAGGCGCCGCCCCTCGGCCAGGCCGGTCTTGGGGACCCTCGGCGCCTGAGGCTCCGCCCCTCAACCAGGCCTGCTTTAGGGACCCTCGGCGCCCGAGGCTCCGCCCTTCGGCCAGCCCCGTCTTGGGGACTTCCGACGCCCGAGGCGCCGCCCATCGGCCAGCCCCGCCTTGGGGACCCCCGACGACCGAGGTCTCGCCCATCGGCAAACTCCCCCTTGGGGAAAACCAGGGTCTGAGGGCTCGGCCCTCGGCAACCCCCCTTGGGGACCCCCGGCGCCTGAGGTGTCGCCCCTCGGACCCCCTCTTTGGGACCCCCGGCGCCCGAGGTGTTGCCCAGCGGAAACCCCTCTTTGGGGACCCCCGGCGCCCGAGGCGCCGCCCCTCGGCTAGCCCCGCCTTGAGAATCCGTGACGCCCATGGCGCCGCCCCTCGGCCAGCCCCCTTTTAGGGACGCTCGGCACCCAAAGCGCCCACACTCGGCCAGCCCCCCCTTTTGGGACCGTCGGCGCCCGAGGCGTCGCCCCACAGCAACAACGCCTCAGGGACCCCCAGCGCCGGAGGCGTCGCCGCTCGGCAACCCACCCTTTGGGACCCCCGAAGCCCGAAACGACGCCCGTCGGCAAGCCCCCTTTGTAACTACCAGCGCCCGATGCGTCGCCCCTCGGCAATCCCCCCTTTTGGGCCCCCCGGGGCCTGTGGCGTCGCTCCTCGGCAACCAACCTTCGGGGACCCCCGGTGCCAAAAATCTCGCCCCTCGGCAACCCCCCTTTGGGGACCACCGGCGCCCGAGGCGCCGCCCCTAAGCCAGCCCCGCCTTGGGGACCCCCGGCGCCCGAGGCTCCGCCCCTCGGCCAGCCCCGCCTTGGGGACCCTCGGCTCCCGAGGCTCCGCCCCTCGGCCAGGCCCGCCTTGGGGACCCTTGGCGCCCGAGGCTCCGCCCCTCGGCCAGGCCCGCCTTGGGGACCCACGGCGCCCGAGGCTCCGCCCCTCGGCCAGCCCCGCCTTGGGGACTCTCGGCGCTCGAGGCGCCGCCCCTCGGCCAGCCCCGCCTTGGGGTCCCCCGGCGCCCGAGTCTTTGCCCCTCGGCAACCCCCTTTTGGGGACCCCCGGCGCCCGAGGCGTCGACCCTCGGCAACTCCCCATTGGGGTGCACCAGTGCCCAAAATGTCGTCCCTCGGGAATCCTTCTTGGGGAACCCGCTGCCCGAAATGTCGTACCTCGGCAACCCCCCCTTCGGGGACCCCTGGCGCCCGAGGCGCCTCCCCTCGGCAACCCCCCCTTAGGGACCTACGGCGCCCGAGGCTCCGCCCCTCGGAACCCGCCCCTTGGGGACCCACGGCGCCCGAGACTTTGCCCCATGGCTGGCGCACATTGGGGACCTTTGACGCCCGAGTCGTCGCCCCACGGCAACCAACCTTCGGGGACCCTCGGCTCCCAAGAGCTCGCCCCTCGGCAACCCCCCCTTGGGTACCGCCGGCGCCCGAGGCGCCGCCTCTCGGCCAGCTTCGACTTGGGGACCCATGGCGCCCGAGGCTCCGCCCCTCGGCCAGGCCCGCCTTGTGGACCCACGGCGCCCGAGGCGCCGCCCATCCGCCAGCCCCGCTTCGGGGACCCCAGGCGCCCGAGGCTCCGCCCCTCGGCCAGGGCCGCCTTAGGGACCCCCGGCGCCCGAGGCTCCGCCCCTCGGCCAGCCCCGGGTTGGAGACGCTTGGCGCCCGAGGCTCCGCCCCTCGGCCAGGCCCACCTTGGGGACCCGAGGCGCCCGAGGCGCCGCCCCTCGGCCAGCCCCACCCTGGGGAGTCCCGGCGCCCGTGGCGTTGCCCCTCGGCAATTCCGCCTTGGGGATCCCAGGGGCTCCCTCAACCCGGTTCCTGACATGTCGCCCCCCGGAGTTCCCACCGGGGACCCCACCTCACGGTGCCCAAGATGCCGCCCTCTGGGAGCGCCCGCCGGGAACCCCCGCCCCCGTTGCCTGAAATGCAGCCCCCCCGGGAGCCCTCGCCGGGGACCTCCCGGCGCCCGGTGCCCGAAATGTCGACCCTCGGGAGCCCCACCCGGGGACCCTACCTGCGTGCCCGAAATGTCGCCCTCCCGAAAACACCTATTGGGGAGCTCCGGTGCCAAAAATGTCGGCCCTCGGGAATCCCCCTTTGGGGACCCGGGTGCCCAAAGCGTCGTCCCTTGGGAACCTCCCTTAGGGACCCCCGGTGCTCAAAATGTCGGCCCTCGGGAGCCCGACTTGGGGACCCCCGGTGCCAAAAGTTCGTCTCTCGGAAACCTCCCATGGGGACCCCGGTGCCAAAAATGTTGCCCCTCGGGAACCCCCCTTGGGGAACCCCGGTGTCCAAAATTTCGTCCTTCCAGAATCCCCCTTGGGGACCCCCGGTGCCTAAAATGTCGACCCTCGGGAACCCCCCTTGGGGACCCCTGGTGCCCGAAATGTCGGCCCTCGGGAACCCCCCTTGGGGACCCCCGGTGCCCAAAATGTCGTCCGTCGGGGAACCCCCTTGGGGACCCCCGGTGCCCAAAATGTCGTCCCTCGGGAACCCCCCTTGGGGACCCCCGGTGCCCAAAATGTCGTCCGTCGGGAACCCCCCTTGGGGACCCCCGGCGCCCAAAATGTCGTCCGTCGGGAACCCCCCTTGGGGACCCCCGGCGCCCGAGGCTCGGCCCCTCGGCCAGCCCCGCCTTGGGGACCCTTGGCGCCCGAGGCTCCGCCCCTCGGCCAGGCCCGCCTTGGGGACCCTCGGCGCCCGAGGCTCCGCCCCTCGGCAAGGCCCGCTTTGGGGACCCCCGGCGTATGAGGCTCCGCCCCTCGGCCAGCCCACCTTGGGAAACTCCGGCGCCCGAGGCGCCGCCCATTGGCCAGCCCCGCCTTGGGGAACCCCGGCGCCCGGGGCGCCACCCATCGGCGTACCACGCCTTGGGGACCCCCGGCGCCCGAGGCTTCGCCCCTCGGCCAGGCCTGCCCTGGGGACCTTCGGCGCCCGAGGCTCCGCCCCTCAGCCAGCCCCGCCTTGGGGAACCCCGGCATTCGAGGCGCCGCCCCTCGGCCAGCCCCGCCTTGGGGACCCCCGGCGCCCGAGGCTCCGCCCCTCGGCCAGCCTCGCCTTGGGGACCCTCGGCGCCCGAGGCTCCGCCCCTAAGCCAGCCCCGCTTTCGGGACCCCCGGCGCCCGAGGCTCCGCCCCTCGGCCAGCCCCGCATTGGGGACCCTCGGCTCCCGAGGCTCCGCCCCTCGGCCAGGCCCGCCTTGGGGACCCTTGGCGCCCGAGGCTCCGCCCCTCGGCCAGCCCCGCCTTGGGGACCCCCGGCGCCCGAGGGTCCGCCCCTCGTCTAGCCCTGCCTTGGGGACCCTCGGCGCCCGAGGCTCCGCCCTTCGGCCAGCCCCGCCTTGCGGACTTCCGGCGCCGGAGGCGCCGCCCCTCGACCATCCTCGCCCATGGCGACCCTCGGCGCCGGAGGCGTCGCCCATCGGCCAGCCCCGCCTTGGGGACCCCCGACGACCGAGGTCTCGCCCATCGGCAAACTCCCCCTTGGGGAAAACCAGGGCCTGAGGGCTCGGCCCTCGGCAACCCAGCTTGGGGATCCCCGGCGCCCGAGGTGTCGCCCCTCGGACCCCCTCTTTGGGATCCCCGGCGCCCGAGGTGTTGCCCAGCGGAAACCCCTCCTTGGGGACCCTCGGCGCCCGAGGTGCCGCCTCTCGGCTAGCCCCGCTTTGGGAATCCGCGACGCCCATGGCGCCGCCCCTCGGCCAGGCCCCCCTTGGGGACCCCTCACGCCCGAGGAGACACCCCTTGGCCAGCCCTTCCTTGGGGACCCCCGGCGCCTGAGCCGTCGCCCCTCGGCAACCTCAGCCCGGTGACTCCCGGCGCCCGAGGTGACGCCCCTCGGCAACGCCCTCTTTGTAAGCCCCAGCGCCCGAGGCATCGCCCCTCGGCAACCTCCTCTTTGGGAGTCCCGGCGACCGATGTTTCGCCTTTCGGAAACCCCCCCTAGGGGACCCTCGGCGCCCAAAGGCTCGCCCTTTGGCAACCCCCCTTTTGGGGAACACCGGCGCCCGAGGTGTCGCCTCTCGGCAACCCTGCCTTGGGGAGCCTTGGAGCCCGAGGTGTCGCACCTCGTCAATACCCCCTTGGAGAGCCCCGGCGCCCGAGGTGTCGTCTCTTGGCAACCTCATTCCGGTAACTCCCGGCGCCCAAGGTGACGCCCGTCGGCAACCTCCCCTTTGGCAGCCCCGGCGGCCGAGGTGTCGCCTCTCGGCAACCTCAACCCAGTGAATTCCGGCACCCGAGGTGACGGCCCTCGGACACCCCCTCTTGGGATCCAGCGGCGACCGAAATGACGCCCCTCGGCAACCGCCCCTTGGGGAGCCCCGGTGACCGAGGCGTCGCTCCTTGTCAACCCCCTTTTGGGGACGCCCGGCGCCCGAGATCCCGCCCCTCGGCCAGGCCCGTCTTGGGGAACCCCAGCGCCCTAGAGCTCGCTCCTCGGCCAGGCCCGCCTTGTAGACCCTCGGCGCCCGTGGCGCCACCCCTCGGCCAGCCCCGCCTTGGGGACCCTCGGCGCCTGGGGCGCCGCCCCTCTGCCAGCCCTGCCTTGGGGACCCTTGGCGCCCGAGGCTCCGCCCCTCGGCCAGCCCCGCCTTGTGGACCCACGGCGCCCGAGGCGCCGCCCCTCGGCCAGGGCCGCCTTAGGGACCCCCGGCGCCCGAGGCTCCGCCCCTCGGCCAGCCCCGCCTTGGGGACCCTTGGCGCCCGAGGCTCCGCCCCTCGGCCAGGCCCATTTTGGGGAGCCTCGGCTCCCGAGGCTCCGCCCCTCGGCCAGGCCCGCTTTGGGGACCCCCGGCGCCCGAGGCTCCGCCCCTCGGCCAGCCCCGCCTTGGGGAACCTAGGCGCCCGGGGCGCCACCCATCGGCCAGCCCCGCCTTGGGGACCCCCGGCGCCTGAGGCTTCGCCCCTCGGCCAGGCCTGCCCTGGGGACCTTCGGCGCCCGAGGCTCCGCCCCTCGGCCAGCCCCGCCTTGGGGACCCCCGGCGCCAGAGGCTCCGCCCCTCGGCCAGCCCCGCCTTGGGGACCCTCGGCGCCCGAGGCTCCGCCCCTCGGCCAGCCCCGCTTTCGGGACCCCCGGCGCCCGAAACTCCGCCCCTCGGCCAGCCCCGCCTTGGGGACCCTCGGCTCTTGAGGCTCCGCCCCTCGGCCAGGCCCGCCTTGGGGACCCCCGGCGCTCGAGGTGTCGCCCCTCGCACCCCCGCTTTGGGATCCCCGGCGCCCGAGGTGTTGCCCAGCGGAAACACCTCCTTGAGGACCCCCGGCGCCCGAGGCGCCGCCCATCGGCCAGCCCCCTCTTGGGGACCCCCGGCGCCTGAGATCTTGCCCCTCGGCAACCCCCCTTTGGGGACCCCGGCTCCTGAGGTGCCGCCCCTAAGCCAGCCCCGCCTTGGGGACCCCCGGCGCCTGAGGCTCCGCCCCTCGGCCAGGCCCGCCTTGGGGACCCTCAGTGCCCGTGGCGCTGCCCCTCGGCAGCCCTGCCTTGGGGACTCCCGGCCTCCCGAGGCGCCGCCCCTCGGCAACCCTCCCTCGGGAACCCCTGGCGCTCGATGTGTCGCCCCTGAGCAACCCCACCTTGGGGACTCTCGGCACCTGAGGCGTGTCCGCTCAGCATCCCTCTCCTCGCGGACCCTCGGCCCCCGAGGCGTCGCCCTTCTGTAACCCCACCTTGGGGAACCATGGCGCCCGAGGCGTCGCCCCTCAGGAACCACCCCTTGGGGACCCCCCGGCGCCTGAGGCGCCTCCCCTCGGCAACCCCCCCTTAGGGACCTATGACGCCTGAGACGCCACCCCTTTGGCAACCCCCCCTTTGGGGACCCCCGGTACCCGAGGCTTTGCCCCTGCCGCCGCCCATTGGGGACCTCCAACGCCCAAGGTGTCGCCCCATGGCAACCACGCCTCGGGGACCCCCTGTGCCGAAGGCGTCGCCGCTCGGCAACCCTCCCTTTGGCACCCCCGGCGCCCAAGACGACGCCCCTCGGCAACCCCTCCTTGAGGACGCCCGGCGCCCGAGGGCTCGCTGCTCGGCAACCCTCCCTTAGGGACCTATGGCGCCCGAGACGCCGCCCCTGGGCAACCCCCGCTTGGGGACCCCCAGTGCTTGAGGCTTTGCCCTTGCCGCCGCCCACTGGGGACCTTTAACGCCCAAGGCGTCGCCCCACGGCAACCACGCCTCAGGGACCCCCGGCGCCAAAGGCGTCGCCGCTCGGCAACCCACCCTTTAGCACCCCCGACGCCCAAGGCGACGCCCCTCGGCAACCCCTCCTTGAGGACCCCCGGCGCTAGAGGGCTTGCCACTCGGCAACTCCCCCTTTGGGAACCCCAGCGGCCGTGGCGTTGCTCCTCAACAACCCCCCTTTGGGAACCCCGGCGCCCGAGAGCTCACCCCTCGGCAACCCCCTCTTGGGGACCCCCGACGTTTGAGGCGTCGCCTCTCGGCCAGCCCCTCCTTGGAAACCCATGCCGCCAGAGGCTCCGCCCCTCGGCCAGCCCCACCTTGGGAACCCCTGGCGCCCGAGGCTCCGCCCCTCGGCCATCCTCGCCTTGGGGATCCCCGGCGCCTGAAGCGCCGCCCCTCGGCCAGCCCCGCCTTGGGGAGCCCGGGCGCCCGAGGCTCTGCCCCTCGTCCAGGCCCGCCTTGGGGACCCGAGGCGCCCGAGGCGCCGCCCCTCGGCCAGCCCCACCCTGGGGACCCCCGGCGCCTGTGGCGTTGCCCCTCGGCCAGCCCCGCCTTGGGGTCCCCAGGCACTCTCCCACCCCAGTACCCGACATTTTCCCCCCCCGGAGTTCCTGCCGGGGACCCCACCTCACGGTGCCCGAAATGCTGCCCCCTGGGAGCGTTTGCCAGGGACCCCCTCGGCGCCCGGTGCCCGAAATGTCACCCCTCGGGAGCTCCCACCTGGGATCCCTCCTTCCGGTGCCCGAAATGTCGCCCCCCGGGACCCCCTGCCGGGGAACCCCTTGCGTGCTAGAAATGTCGCCTCCCCAAAAACCCCTATTGGGGACCCCCGGTGCCAAAAATGTTGGCCCTCGGAAACCCCCCTTGGGGACCCCTGGTTCCCAAAATGTCGGCCCTCGGGAACCCCTCTTGGGGACCTCCGGTGCCCAAAATGTCGGCCCTCGGGAACCCCGCTTGGGGACCCCCGGTGCCCAAAATTTCGCACTTCGGGAGGCCGACTCGGGGAACCCCCTTCCCTGGTGCCTGAAGTGTCGTCCCTTGGGAGGCCGACCGGGGGAACCCCCTTCCCTGGTATTCGAAGTGTTACCCTTTGGGTGGCCGCCCAAGGCAACCCTCTTTCCCAGTACCTGAAATGTTGCCCCCGGGGAGGCCGCCAGGGGGAACCTCCTTCCCTGGTGCCCGACCTGTCGCCCCTCGGGAGGCCGCCAGAGAGAGCCTCTTTCCCCAGTGCCTGAAGTGTCGCCCCTTGGGAGGCCGCCCAGGGGAACCCCCTTCCTCGGTGCTCGAAGTGTCGCCCCTTGGGATGCCGCCCAGGGGAGCCCTCATCCCCAGTGCCTGAAGTATTGCCCCTCGGGAGGCCGCTGGGGGGAGCCCCCTTTCTCTGAGACCGAAATGTCGCCCATCGGGAGGCCGCCCGGGGCAACACCCTTCCCCAGTGCCCGAAGTGTCGCCCCTTGTGATGCCGCCCGGGAGAACCCCCTTGCCTGGTGCTCGAAGTGTCGCCCCTCGGGATGTCGCCCGGGGGAACCCTCTTCTCCAGTACCCGAAGTGCCGTCCCTCGGGAGGCTGCCCGGGGGAACCCCCTTCCCCAGTGCCTGAAGTGTCACCCCTCGGGAGGCCACCCGGGGGAACCCTCTTTCCCGGTGCCCAAAATGTCACCCCTCGGGAGGCTGCCCGGGGGACCCCCCTTCCCCAATGCCCGAAGTGTCGGACAACTGTAGGCTTCTCAGGGGAACCCTCCTTCCCAGTACCGAAGTGTCGCTCCTCGGGAGGTCGCCTGGGGTACCCGCCTTTTCCAGTGCACAAAGTGTCGCCCCTCGGGAGGCCGCCCGGGGGACCCCCCTTCCCCGGTGCCTGAAGTGTCACACCACAGGAGGCCGCCGGGGGACCCACCTTTCCCGGTGCCCGAAGTGTTGCACCACAGTAGGCTGCCCAGGGGAGCCCCCTTTCCCGGTTCCCGAACTGTCGCCCCTAAGGAGGCCCCCCGGGGGGCCCCCATTTCCTGGTTCCCGAAGTGTCGCCCCCTCGAGAGGCCGCCCAGGGGGACCCCCCTTTCCCTGTGCACGAAGTGCCGCCCCTTTGGGAGGCCGCTCTGGGAACCCCCCTTCCCCCGTGCCTGAAGTGTCGCCCCTTGGGAGGCCGCCCGGGGGACCCCCCTTCCCGGTGCCCAAAGTGTCGCCCTTCGGGAGGCCGCCAGGGGGGAACCCTCTTCCATGATGCTAAAAGTGTCGCCCCTCGGGATGCCACCCGGGGGAGCCCCCTTTTCATGAGACCGAAGTGTCGCCCCTCGGGAGGCCGCCCGGGGGATCCCCCTTCTCCCGTGCCTGAAGTGTCGCCCCTCGGGCGGCAGCCTGGGGGAACCCTCTTCCATGGTGCTTGAAGTGTCACCCCTTGGGAGGGCGCCCAGGGGAACCACTTTCCCAAGTGCCCGAAGTGTCGCACCACAGTAGGCTGCCCGGGAAACTCCCCTTTCCCAGTGCTAAAAAGTGTCGCCCCTCGGGAGGCCGCCCAGGGGACACCCCTTCCCCAGTGCCCGAAGTGTTGCACCTCAGTAGGCTGCCCAGGGGACCCCCCTTTCCCGGTGCCCGAAGTGTCGCCACTTGGGAGGGCGCCCAGGGGACCCCCCTTTCTCCGTGAACGAAGTGTCGCACTTTGAAAAGCCACCCTGGGGAAACCCCTTTCCCTGAGCTCAAAGTGTCGCCCCACGGGAGGCCGCCGGGGGGACCCGCCTTTCCCAGTGCGTGAAGTGTCTCCCTTCGGGAGGCTGCCAGGGCGTCCCCCCTTTCCTGGGGCCTGAAGTGTCGCCCCTCGGCAGGGTGTTTGGGGGAACCCCCTTCCCCGGTACCCGAAGTGTTACCCTTCGGGACTCCACCCAGGGGAACACCCTTCCCAGTACCCGAAATGTCGACCGTCGGGAGGCCGCCCGGGGGAGCCCCATGCTCCAGTGCCTGAAGTGTTGCCCGTCGGGAGGCCGCGAGGGTGAACCCCCTTCCCAGTGCCCAAAGTGTCGCGCCCTCGGAAGGCCACCCAGGGCAGCCTCCTTTCCCTAAAAGAGAAGTGTCACCCTTCGGGAGGCCACCATGGGGAACCCCCTTCTCTGGAGCCAGAAGTGTTGCCTCTTGGCACGCCTCCCAGGGGAACCCCCTTTTTCTGAGCCCAAAGTGTCAACCTTCGGGTGGCCTCCCAAGAGACCCCCCTTTCCCTGCGACCAAAGTGTCGCCTCTCGGTAGGCCGCCCGGGGGAAACCCCTTTCCCGGTGCCCAAAGTGTTGCCTCTTGGGAGGCCGCCCGGGGGACTCGCCCTTTCCCCGTGCACGAAGTGTCACTCTTCGAAAAGCCGTACGGGGGAACCCACTTCCCTGGTGCCCAAAGTGTCGCTCCTCGGAAGGCTGCCCAGGGGATCCCCCTTTCCCTGAGCTCGAAGAGTCGCCCCACAGGAGGCCACCCGGGAAACTCCCCTTTCCTAGTGCCCGAAGTGTTGCCCCTCAGGAGGCCGCCCGGGAGACCCCCTTTCCCCAGTGCCTGAAGTGTCACCACTTGGGAGGGCGCCCAGCGGGACCCCCCTTTCCCTGTGCATGAAGTGTCGCACTTTGAAAAGCCTCTCGGGGGAACTCCCTTTCCCGGTACCCAAAGTGTCACCCCTCGGAAGGCTTCCCAGGGGAAACCCCTTTTCCTGAGCTGAAAGTGTCGCCCCGCGGGAGGCCGCCCTGGGGAACCCTCTTCTCCGCTGCCCAAAGTGTCGCCCCTCGGGAGGCTGCCCGGGGCACACCCTCTTTCCCAGTGCCCGAAATGTCACCTCTCAAGAGGCTGCCCGGGGGACCCCCCTTCCCCAGTGTCTGAAGTGTCGCAGCATTGTAGGCTGCCCAGGGGAACCCTCTTTCCCAGTATCAAAGTGTCGCCCCTCGGGAGGCCGCCCAGGGGAACCCCCTTTTTCTGAGCTCGAAGTGTCACCCTGCGGGAGGCCGCCTGTGGGACGCCCCTTTCCCAGTGCGCGAAGTGTTTCCCTTCAGTAGGCCGCCAGTGGGACCCCCCTTTCCTGGTGCCTGAAGTGTTGCCCCTTGGCGGGCCGACCAGGGGAACCTCCTTTCCCGGTACCTGAAGTGTCGCCCCTTGGGAGGCCGCCAGGGGGAGCCCTCTTTCTCAGTGCCTGAAGTGTCGCCCCTCAGGAGGCTGCCCGGGGAAACCCCCTTCCCCTGTTCTCAAAGTGTCGCACCTCATGAGGCCGCCCGGGAGAGCCCCCTTTCCCTTAGACCAAAGTGTCTCCTCTCGGGAGGCCGCTCGTGTGAACCCCCTTTCCCGGTGCAAGTAGTGTCGCTCCTCGGGAGGCTGCCCTGGCGACCCCCCTTCCCAGGTGCCCAAAGTGTCGCACCACAGGAGGCCGCCCGGGGGACCCCCTTCCCGGTGACTGAAGTGTCGCCCCTCGGAAGGCCGACTGGGGAAACCGCATTCCCCGGTACCCGAAGTTTTACCCTTCGGGAGGCCGCCCAGGGGAACCCCCTTCCCCAGTGTCCGAAGTGTCACAGAAATGTAGGCTGCCCAGGGGAACCCTCTTTCCCTGTACCAAAGTGTCACCCTTCGGAAGGCTGCCCGGGGGACCCGCCTTTTCCGGTGCACAAAGTGTCGCCCCTCGGGAGACCGCCTAGCGAACCCCCTTTCCCCTATGCCCGAAGTGTCGCACAACAGTAGGCTGCCTGGGAAACTCCCCTTTCCCAGTGCCTGAACTGTCGCCCCTCGGGAGGCCGCCCGGGGGACCCCCCTTTCCCCGTGCACGCAGTGTCACTCTTCGAAAAGCCGCCCGGGGGAACCCACATGCCCAATGCCCAAAGTGTTGCCCCTTGGAAGGCTTGCCAGGGGATCCCCCTTTCCCTGAGCTTGAAGTGTCGCCACGCGGGAGGCTGCCCGGGGAAACCCTCTTCTCCAGTGCCCAAAGTGTCGCCCCTCGAGAGGCCACCCGGGGGAACCCTCTTTCCCAGTGCCCAAAATGTCACCCCTCAAGAGGCCGACCGGGGGACCCGCCTTCCCCAGTGCCTGAAGTGTCGCACCACTGTCGGCTTCCCAGGGGAACCCTCTTTCCCAGTACCGAAGTGTTACCCCTCGGGAGGCCGCCCGGAGGACCCGCCTTTCCTGGTGCCTGAAGTGTCGCAACATGGGAGGCCACCCGGGGGACCCTCCTTTCCCCGTGCATGAAGTGTCGCTCTTCGAAAAGCTGCCCGGGGGAACCCACATCCCCGGTGCCCAGTGTCACCCCTCAGAAGGCTTCCCAGGGGATCCCCCTTTCCCTGAGCTTGAAGTGTCGCCCCGCGGGAGGCCGCCCTGGGGAACTCTCCTCTTTGATGCCCAAAGTGTTGCCCCCCGGGAGGCCACCGGGGGGAACCCTCTTTCCCAGTGTCCGAAATGTCACCTCTCAAGAGGCTGCCCTGGCTACCCCCCTTCCCCAGTGCCTGAAGTGTCGCCCCTCGGGAGGCCGCCCGGGGGAACCCCCTTTCCAGTGCCCGAAATGTCACCTCTCAAAAGGCTGCCGGGGGAACCCCCTTCACCAGTGTCCGAAGTGTCGCAGAAATGTAGGCTGCCCAGGAGAACCCTCTTTCCCTGTACCGAAGTGTCGCCCTTCGGGAGGCCGCCCGGGGGACCCGGCATTTCCGGTGCACAAAGTGTCGCCCCTCGGGAGACCGCCGGGGGACCCCCCTTTCCTGGTGCCCAAAGTGTCGCGCCTCGGAAGGCCGCCTAGCGAACCCCCTTTCCCATGTGCCCAAAGTGTCGCACCACAGTAGGCTGCCTGGGAAACTCCCCTTTCCCAGTGCCTGAAGTGTCCCCCCTCGGGAGGCCGCCCGGGGGACCCCCCGTTCCCCGTGCACGAAGTGTCGCTCTTCAAGAAGCCACCCAGGGGAACCCACTTCCCCTGTGCCCAAAGTGTCGCCACTCGGAAGGCTTTCCAGGGGATCCCTCTTTCCCTGAGCTCGAAGTGTCGCCCCGCAGGAGGCCGCCCGGGGGAACCCTCCTCTTTGGTACCCAAATTGTCGCCCCTCGGGAGGCCAACCGGGGGAACCCTCTTTCCCAGTGCCCGAAATGTCACCTCTCAAGAGGCTGCCCGGGAGACCTCCCTTCCCCAGTGCCTGAAGTGTCGGAGCATTGCAGGCTGCCCAGGGGAACCCTCTTTCCCAGTACCAAAGTGTCGCCCCTCGGGAGGCCGCCCAGGGGAACCCCCTTTTCCTGAGATCGAAATGTCGCCCCGCAGGAGGCCGCCTGTGGGACGCCCCTTTCCCAGTGCGTGAAGTGTCTCCCTTCGGGAGGCCCCCAGTGGGACTCGCCTTTCCTCGTGCCTGAAGTGTCGCCCCTCGGCAGGCCGCCCAGGGGAACCTCCTTCCCCAGTACCCAAAGTGTCGCCCCTCGGGAGGCCGCCAGGGGGAGCCCTCTTCCTCAGTGCCTGAAGTGTCGCCCCTTGGGAGGCCGCCCGGAGCAACCCCCTTCCCCTGTTCTCAAAGTGTCGCTCCTCGGGAGGCCGGCTGGGTGAACCCCCTTCCCCAGTTCTTGAATTGTCGCCTCTCGTGAGGCCGCCCGGGAGAGCCCCCTTTCCCCGAGACCAAAGTGGCGCCCCTCGGGAGGCCGCCCGGGGGAAACCCCTTTCCCGGTGCCAAAAGTGTCACCCCTCGGGAGGCCGCCCGTGAGACCCCCCTTCCTCAGTGCCCTAAGTTTTGTACCACAGTAGGTTGCCCAGGGGATCCCCCTTTCCTGGTGCCCGAAGTGTCGCCACTTGGGAGGCCGCCCTAAGGAACCCCCTTTTCCCGGTGCCCGAAGTGTCGCCTCCTTGGAGGCCGCCCGGGGGACCCCCCTTTCCCCGTGCATGAAGTGTCACTCTTCGAAAAGCCGTACAGGGGAACCCACTTCCCCGGTGCCCAAAGTTTCGCCCCTCGGAAGGCTGCCTAGGGGATCCCCCTTTCCCTGAGCTCGAAGAGTCGCCCCACAGGAGGCCACCCGGGAAACTCCCCTTTCCCAGTGCCCGAAGTGTTGCCCCTCGGGAGGCTGCCCCGGAGACCCCCCTTCCCCAGTGCCCGAAGTGTTGCACCACAGTAGGCTGCCTGGGGGACCCCCCTTTCCTGGTGCCCGAAGTGTTGCCACTTGGGAGGACGCCCAGGGGACCCCCCTTTCTCCGTGCACGAAGTGTCGCACTTTGAAAAGCCTTTCGGGGGAACTCCCTTTCTCGGTACCCAAAGTGTCGCCCCTCGGAAGGCTTCCCAGGGGAAACCCCTTTTCCTGAGCTCAAAGTGTCGCCCCGCGGGAGGCCGCCCGGGGGAACCGCCTTTCCCAGTGTGCGAAGTGTCTCCCTTCGGGAGTCCGCCAAGGGTCCCCCCTTTCCTGGTGCCTGAAATGTCGCCCCTTGGCAGGCCGTTTGGGGGAACCCCCTTCCCCGGTACCCGAAGTGTTACCCTTCGGGACTCCGCCCAGGGGAACCCATTTCCCTGGTACCCTAAGTGTCGCCTGTCGGGAGGCCACCCGGGGGAGCCCCCTTCCCCAAAGCCTGAAGTGTTGCTCATAGGGAGGCCGCGCGGGTGAACCCCCTTCCCAGTGCCTAAAGTGTTGCCCCCTCGGAAGGCCACCCGGGGCAGCCCCCTTTCCCTGGGACCGAAGTGTCGCCGCTCCGGAGGCCGCCTGGGGGAAACGCCTTTCCTGATGCCAAAAGTGTCGCCCTTCGGGAGGCCGCCCTGGGGAACCCCCTTTCCCGGTGCCTTAAGTGTCGCACCTCGGGAAGCCGCCCGGGAGACCCCCGTTCCCCAGTGCCCGAAGTGTTGTACCACAGTAGGCTGCCCAGAGGATCCCCCTTTTTCGGCGTCCGAAGTGTCGCAACTTGGGAGGCCGCCCGGGGGACCCCCCTTTCCCCGTGCATGAAGTGTCGCACTTTGAAAAGCCGCCCAGGGGAACCCCCTTCCCCGGTACCCAAAGTGTTGCCCCTCGGAAGGCTGCCCAGTGGACCCTCCTTCCCAAGTGCCCAAAGTGTCGCCCCTCAGAAGGCTTCCCAGGGGATCCCTCTATCCCTCAGCTTGAAGTGTCGCCCCGCGGGAGGCCGCCCGGGGGAACCCTTCTCTTTGGTGCCCAAAGTGTCGCCCCTCGAGAGGCCAACCGGGGGAACCCTCTTTCCCAGTGCCGGAAAAGTCACCTCTCAAGAGGCTGCCCTGGGGACCCCCCTTCCCCAGTGCCTGAAGTGTCGCAGCATTGTAGGCTGCCCAGGGGAACCCTCTTTCCCTGTACCAAAGCGTCGCCCCTCGGGAGGCAGCCAGGGGGAGCCCTCTTCCCCAGTGCCTGAAATGTCGCCCCTTGGGAGGCCGCCCGGGGCAACCCCCTTCCCCTGTTCTCAAAGTGTCGCCCCTCGGGATGCCACCTGGGTGAACCCCCTACCCCAGTTCTTGAAGTGTCACCCCTCATGAGGCCGCCCAGGGGAGCCCCCTTTCCCTGAGACTGAAGTGGCACCCCTCGGGAGGCCGCCCGGGGGAACCCCCTTCTCCGGAGCCGGAAGTTTTGCCTTTTCGGACGCCTCCCGGGGGAACCCCCTTTTTCTGAGCCCGAAGTGTCAACCTTCGGGCGGCCTCCCAAGACCCCCCTTTCCCTGAGACCGAAGTGTCGCCCCTCGGGAGGCCGCTTGTGAGACTCCACTTCCCCAGTGCCCGAAGTGTTGTACCACAGTAGGCTGCCCAGGGGATCCCCCTTTCTCGGCGTCCGAAGTGTCGCAACTTGGGAGGCCGCCCGGGGGACCCCCCTTTCCCCGTGCATGAAGTGTCGCACTTTGAAAAGCCGCCCAGGGGAACCCCCTTCCCCGGTACCCAAAGTGTTGCCCCTCGGAAGGCTGCCCAGTGGACCCTCCTTCCCAAGTGCCCAAAGTGTCGCCCCTCAGAAGGCTTCCCAGGGGATCCCTCTATCCCTCAGCTTGAAGTGTCGCCCCGCGGGAGGCCGCCCGGGGGAACCCTTCTCTTTGGTGCCCAAAGTGTCGCCCCTCGAGAGGCCAACCGGGGGAACCCTCTTTCCCAGTGCCGGAAAAGTCACCTCTCAAGAGGCTGCCCTGGGGACCCCCCTTCCCCAGTGTCTGAAGTGTCGCAGCATTGTAGGCTGCCCAGGGGAACCCTCTTTCCCTGTACCAAAGCGTCGCCCCTCGGGAGGCAGCCAGGGGGAGCCCTCTTCCCCAGTGCCTGAAGTGTCGCCCCTTGGGAGGCCGCCCGGGGCAACCCCCTTCCCCTGTTCTCAAAGTGTCGCCCCTCGGGATGCCACCTGGGTGAACCCCCTACCCCAGTTCTTGAAGTGTCACCCCTCATGAGGCCGCCCAGGGGAGCCCCCTTTCCCTAAGACTGAAGTGGCGCCCCTCGGGAGGCCGCCCGGGGGAACCCCCTTCTCCGGAGCCGGAAGTTTTGCCTTTTCGGACGCCTCCCGGGGGAACCCCCTTTTTCTGAGCCCGAAGTGTCAACCTTCGGGCGGCCTCCCAAGAGACCCCCCTTTCCCTGAGACCGAAGTGTCGCCCCTCGGGAGGCCGCTTGTGAGACTCCACTTCCCCAGTGCCCGAAGTGTTGTACCACAGTAGGCTGCCCAGGGGATCCCCCTTTCCCGGTGCCCGAAGTGTCGCCACTCAGGAGGCCGCCCGGGGGACCCCCCTTTACCCGTGCACGAAGTGTCGCTCTTCGAAAAGCCACTTGGGGGAACCCCCTTCCCCGGAGCCCCAAGTGTCGCCCCTCGGAAGGCTGCCCAGGGGATCCCCCTTTCCCTGAGCCCGAAGTGTCGCCCTGTGGGAGGCCACCCAGGGGAACCCTCTTTCCCGGTGCCCGAAATGTCACCGCTCAAGAGGCCGCCCAGGGGACCCCCCTTCCCAAGTGCCCGAAGTGTCGCACAACATTAAGCTGCCCAGGAAATTCCACTTTCCCTGTGCCCAAAGTGTCGCCCCTCGGCGGCCTCCCGGGGGATCCCCCTTCCCTGGGTGCCCGAAGTGTCTCCCCTCGGGAGGCTGCTCGTGTGAACCCCCTTTCCCGGTGCAAGTAGTGTTGCTCCTCAGGAGGCTGCCCTGGAGACCCCCCTTCCCAGGTGCCCAAAGTGTCGCACCACAGGAGGCCGCCCGGGGGACCCCCTTCCCGGAGCCTGAAGTATCGCCTCTCGGGAGGCCACCCGGGGGACTCCTATTTCCCGATGCCTGAAGTGTCGCCCCTGGAAAGGCTGACCGGGGGAACCACATTCCCCGGTACCCGAAGTTTTACCCTTCGAGAGGCCGCCCAGGGGAACCCCCTTCCCCAGTGTCCGAAGTGTTGCACAACAGTAGGCTGCCCGGGAAACTCCCCTTTCCCAGTGCCTGAAGTGTCGCCCCGTGGGAGGCCGCCCGGGGGACCCCCCTTTCCCCGTGCACGAAGTGTTGCTCTTCAAAAAGCCTCCCGGGGGAACCCACATCCCCGGTGCCCAGTGTCACCCCTCGGAAGGCTTCCCAGGGGATCCCCCTTTCCCTGAGCTTGAAGTGTCACCCCGCGGAAGGCCGCCCGGGGGATCCCTCTTCTCCGGTGCCCAAAGTGGCGCCCCTCGGGAGGCCGCCCGGGGGAACCCCCTTCTCCGGAGCCAGAAGTTTTGCCTTTTGGGACGCCTCCCGGGGGAACCCCCTTTTTCTGAGCCCGAAGTGTCAACCTTCGGGCGGCCTCCCAAGAGACCCCCCTTTCCCTGAGACCGAAGTGTCGCCCCTCGGGAGGCCGCCCGTGAGACTCCACTTCCCTAGTGCCCGAAGTGTTGTACCACAGTAGGCTGCCCAGGGGATCCCCCTTTCCCGGTGCCCGAAGTGTCGCCACATGGGAGGCCACCCGGGGGACCCCGCTTTCCTGGTGCCCGAAGTGTCGCCACATGGGAGGCCACCCGGGGGACCCTCCTTTCCCCGTGCACGAAGTGTCGCTCTTCGAAAAGCTGCCCGGGGGAACCCACATCCCCTGTGCCCAAAGTGTTGCCCCTCGGAAGGCTTCCCAGGGGATCCCCCTTTACCTGAGCTCGAAGTGTCGCTTCGCGGGAGGCCGCCCGGGGGAACCCTCTTCTCCGGTGCCCAAAGTGTCGCCCCTCGGGAGGCCACCCGGGGGAACCCTCTTTCCCAGTGCCCAAAATGTCACCTCTCAAGAGGCCGCCCGGGGGACCCCTCTTCCCCAGTGCCTGAAGTGTCACACCACTGTCGGCTTCCCAGGGGAACCCTCTTTCCCAGTACCGAAGTGTCGCCCCTCGGGAGGCCGCCTAGCGGACCCACCTTCCCAAGTGCCCGAAGAGTCGCACCACATTAGGCTGTCCGGGAAACTCCACTTTCCCAGTGCCCAAAGTGTCGCCACTTGGGAGGCCGCCCGGGGGACCCCCCGTTCCCCGTGCACGAAGTGTCGCTCTTCGAAAAGCCACCCAGGGGAACCCACATCCCCGGTGCCCAAAGTGTCGCCCCTCGGAAGGCTTCCCAGGGGATGCCTCTTTCCCTGAGCTTGAAGTGTCGCCCCGCTGGAGGCCGCCTGTGGGACCCCCCTTTCCCAGTGCGCGAAGTGTCTCCCTTTGGGAGGCCGCCAGTGGAACCCCCCTTTCCTGGTGCCTGACGTGTCGCCCCTCGGCAGGCCGCCCGGGGCACACCCCTTCCCCTGTTCTCAAAGTGTCGCCCTTCGAGATGCCGGCTGGGTGAACCCCCTTCCCCAGTCCTTGAATTGTCGCCTCTCGTGAGGCCGCCCAGGGGAGCCCCCTTTCTCTGCGACCTAAGTGGCTCCCCTCGGGAGGCTGCCCGGGGCAACCCCCTTCTCCGGAGCCAGAAGTCTTGCCTTTTGGGACGCCTCCCGGGGGAACCCCCTTTTTCTGAGCCCGAAGTGTCAACCTTCAGGAGGCCTCACAAGAGACCCCCCCTTTCCCTGAGACCGAAGTGTTGCCCCTATGGAGGCCGCCCGGGGGAAACCCCTTTCCCAGTGCCCAAAGTGATGCCCCTCGGGAGGCCGCCCTGGGGAACCCCCTTTCCCTGAGACCGAAGTGTCGGCCCTCGGGAGGCCGCCCGTGAGACCCCCCTTTACCAGTGCCCGAAGTGTTGTACCACAGTAGGCTGCCCAGGGGATCCCCCTTTTGCGGTGCCCGAAGTGTCACCACTTGGGAGGCCGCCCGGGGGCCCCCCCTTTACCCGTGCATGAAGTGTCGCTCTTCGAAAAGCCACCCGGGGAAACCCCTTCCCCGGAGCCCAAAGTGTCGCCCCTCAGAAGGCTGCCCAGGGGATCCCCCTTTCCCTGAGCTCGAAGTGTCGCCCCGCGGGAGGCCACCCGGGGGAACCTTCATTCCCGGTGCCCGAAATGTCACCCCTCAAGAGGCCGCCCAGGGGACCCCCCTTCCCCAGTGCCTGAAGTGTCGCACCACTGTCGGCTTCCCAGGGGAACCCTCTTTCTCAGTACCGAAGTGTCGCCCCTCGGGAGCCTGCTTGGGGAACCCGCCTTTCCCGGTGCCCAAAGTGTCGCGCCTCGGAAGGCCGCCCAGCGGGCCCCCCTTCCCAAGTACCCAAAGTGTCGCACAACATTAGGCTGCCCGGGAAACTCCACTTTCCCTGAGACAGAAGTGTCGCCCCTCGGGAGGCCGCCCGGGGGAAACCCCTTTCCCGGTGCCCAAAGTGTCGCCTCTAGGGAGGCCGCCAGGGGGAACCCCCTTCCCTGGTGCCCAAAGTGTCACCCCACCAAGGCCTCCCGGGGGAACCCTCTTTCCCGGTGCAAGTAGTGTCGCTCCTTGGGAGGCTGCCCTGGCTACCCCCCTTCCCAGGTGCCCAAAGTGTCGCACCACAGGAGGCCGCCCGGGGGACCCCCTTCCCGGTGCCTGAAGTGTTGCCTCTCGGGAGGCCAACCGGGGAACCCAATTTCCCGATGCCTGAAGTGTCGCCCCTCGGAAGGCCGACCGGGGAAAGCGCATTCCCCGGAACCCAAAGTTTTGCCCTTCGGGAGGCCGCCCAGGGGAACCCCCTTCCCCAGTGTCTGAAGTGTCGCAGAAATGTAGGCTGCCCAGGGGAACCCTCTTTCCCAGTACCGAAGTGTCACCGCTCGGGAGGCTGCCCGGGGGACTCGCCTTTTTCGGTGCTTAAAGTGTCGTCCCTCGGGAGGCCACCCAGCGGATCCCCCTTTCCCGGTGCCCAAGGTGTCGTGCCTCAGAAGGCCGCCCAGCAAACCCCCTTTCCCATGTGCCCGAAGTGTCGCACAACAGTAGGCTGCCCGGGAAACTCCCCTTTCCCAGTGCTTCAAGTGTCGCCCCTCGGAAGGCCGCCCGGGGGACCCCCCTTTCCCCGTGCACGAAGTGTTGCTCTTCAAAAAGCCACCCGGGGGAACCCACTTTCCCAGTGCCCAAAGTGTTGCCCCTCGGAAGGCCTCCCAGGAGATCCCCCTTTCCCTGAGCTTGAAGTGTCACCCCACGGGAGGCCGCCCGGGGGAACCCTCTTCTCTGGTGTCCAAAGTGTCGCCCCTCGAGAGGCCGCCCGGGGGAGCCATCTTTCCCAGTGCCAGAAATGTCACCTCTCAAGAGGCTGCCCGGGGGACCCCCCTTCCCCAGTGCCTGAAGTGTCGCACCATTGTAGGCTTCCCAGAGGAACCCTCTTTCCCAGTACTGAAGTGTCGCCCCTCGGAAGGCTGCCCAGGGGATCCCCTTTTCCCTGAGCTCGAAGTGTCGCCCTGCGGGAGGCCACCTGGGGGAACCCTCTTTCCCGGTGCCCGAAATGTCACCCCTCAAGAGGCCGCCCGAGGGACCCCCCTTCCCCAGTTCCTGAAGTGTCGCACCACTGTTGGCTGCTCACGGGGAACCCTCTTTCCCAGTAGCGAAGTGTCACCCCTCGGGAGGCCGCCCGGGGGACCCGCCTTTCCCGGTGCCCAAAGTGTCGCACCTCGGAAGGCCGCCCAGCGGACCCCCCTTCCCAAGTGCCCGACGTGTCGCACCACATTAGGCTGCCCGGGAAACTCCACTTTCCCAGTGCCCAAAGAGTCGCCGCTCGGGAGGCCGCCCGGAGGACCACCCCTTTCCCGGTGCCCGAAGTGTCGCTACTTGGGAGGCCACCCGGGGGACCCCCCTTTCCCCGTGCACGAAATGTCGCTCTTCGAAAAGCCACCCAGGGGAACCCGTTTCCCCGGTGCCCAAAGTGTCACCCCTCGGAAGGCTTCCAAAGGGATCCCTCTTTCCCTCAGCTCGAAGTGTCGCCCCGCAGGAGGCCGCCCGGGGGAACCCTCCTTTTTGGTGCCCAAAGTGTTGCCGCTCGGGAGGCCACCCCGGGGAACCCTCTTTCCCAGTGCCCGAAATGTCACCTCTCAAGAGGTTGCCCGGGGGACCCTCTTCCCCTGTGCCTGAATTGTCGCACCATTGTAGGCTGCCCAGGGGAACCCTCTTTCCCAGTACCGAACTGTCGCCCCTCAGGAGGCCGCCCGGGGGACCCGCCTTTTCCGGTGCACAAAGTGTCGCCCCTCGGGAGGCCGCCCGGGAAACTCCCCTTTCCCAGTACCCGAAGTGTTGCCCCTGGGGCGTCCGCCCGGGGGACACCCCTTCCCCAGTGCCCGAAGTGTTGCACCCACTAGGCTGCCCAGGGCACACCCCTTTCCTGGTGCCCAAAGTGTCGCCATTTGGGAGGCCGCCCGGGGAACCCCCCTTTCCCCGTGAATGAAGTGTTGCACTTCCAAAAGTCGTCCGGGGGAACCCCCTTCCCTGGTACCCAAAGTGTCGCCCCTCAGAAAGCCGCTCAGGGGATCCCTCTTTCCCTGAGCTCGAAGTGTCGCCCCGCGGGAGGCGGCCTGTGGGATCCCCCTTTCCCAGTGCGTGAAGTGTCTCCCTTCGGGAAGCCGCCAGTGGGACCCCCCTTTCCTGGTGCCTGAAGTATCGCCCCTCTGCAGGTCGCCCAGGGGAACCTCCTTCCCCGGTACCCAAAGTGTCGCTCCTCATGAGGCTGCCGGGGAACCCCCTTCCTGGTGCTATAAGAGTCGCCCCTCAGGAGGCCGCCCGGGGCAACCCCCTTCCCCAGTTCTTGAAGTGTCGCCCCTCGTGAGGCCGCCCGGGGGAGCCCCCTTTACCTCAGACCGAAGTGGCGCTCCTCGGGAGGCCGCCTGGGGGAACCCCCTTCTTCGGAGCCAGAAGTGTTGCCTTTTGGGTTGCCTCCCGGGGGAACCCCCTTTTTCTGAGCTTGAAGTGTCAACCTTTGGGAGGCCTCCCAAGAGATCCCCCCTTTCCCTGAGACCCAAGTGTCGCCCCTCGGGAGGCCGCCCAGGGATAACCCCTTTCCCGGTGCCCAAAGTGTCACCCCTCGGGAGGCCGCCCTGGGGAACCCCCTTTCCCGGTGCCTGAAGTGTTGTACCACAGTAGGCTGCTCGGGGGATCCCCCTTTCCCAATGCCCAAAGTGTCGCCACTTGGCAGGCGGCCCAGGGGACCCCCCTTTCCCCGTGCACGAAGTGTCGCTCTTCAAAAAGCCGTACGGGGGAACCCCCTTCCCCGGAGCCCAAAGTGTCGCCCCTCGGAAGGCTGCCCAGGGGATCCCCCTTTCCCTGAGCTCGAAGTGTCACCCCGCGGGAGGCCACCTGGGGGAACCCTCTTTCCCAGCGCCCGAAATGTCACCTCTCAAGAGGCCGCCTGGGGGACCCCCCTTCCCCAGTGCCTGAAGTGTCGCAGTACTCTCGGCTTCCCAGGGGAACCCTCTTTCCCAGTACCGAAGTGTCGCCCCTTGGGAGGCCGCTTGGGGAACCCGCCTTTCCCGGTGCCCAAAGTGTCGCACCTCGGAAGGCCACCCAGCGGACCCCCCTTGCCAAGTGCCCGAGTGTCGCACCACATTAGGCTGCCCGGGAAACTCCACTTTCCCAGTGCCCGAAGTGTCGCCCCTCTGGAGGCCACCCAGGGGTCCCCCCTTCCCCATTGCCCAAAGTGTCACCCTGCGGGAGGCCGCCCGTAGGAGCCCCTATTCCATGAGACCGAAGTCTCCCCCCTCGGGAGGCTGCCCGGGGGAACCCCCTTTCCCGGAGCCCGACGTGTTGCTACTTTGGACTCCTCCCGGGTGAACCTCCTTTCCTTGAGCCCGAAGTGTCGCGCCTCGGAAGGCCGCCCAAGAGACCCCCCTTTCTCTGAGACCGAAGTGTCGCCCCTCTGGAGGCCGCCCGGGGAAAACCCCTTTCCTGGTGCCCAAAGTGTCGCCTCTAGGGAGGCCGCCAGGGGAAACCCCCTTCCCTGTGCCCAAAGTGTCGCCCCTCGGAGGCCTCTCGGGGGAACCCCCTTCCCTGGTGCCCAAAGTCTCTCTCCTCGGGCGGCCGCTCGGGTGAACCTCCTTTCCCGGTGCAAGTAGTGTCGCTCCTCGGGAGGCTGCCCTGGAGACCCCCCTTCCCAGGTGCCCGAAGTGTCGCACCACAGGAGGCCGCCTGGGGGACCCCCTTCCCAGGTGCCTGAAGTGTTGCCTCTCGGGAGGCCACCCGGCGGACCCCTATTTCCCGATGCCTGAAGTATCGCCCCTCGGAAGGCCGACCGGGGGAACCGCATTCCCCAGTATCCGAAGTGTTACCCTTCGGGAGGCCGCCCAGGGGAACCCCCTTCCCCAGTGGCCGAAGTGTCGCAGAAGTGTAGGCTGCTCAGGGGAACCCTCGATCCCAGTACCGAAGTGTCGCCCCTCGGGAAGCCGCCCGGGGGACCCGCCTTTTTCGGTGCACAAAGTGTTGCCCCTCGGGAGACCGCCGGGGGAACCCCCTTTCCCGGTGCCCAAAGTGTCGCGCCTCAGAAGGCTGCCCAGCGAACCCCCCTTTCCCCAGTACCTGAAGTGTCGCACCACAGAAGGCTGCCCAGGAAACTCCCCTTTCCCAGTGCCTGAAGTGTCGCCACTTGGGAGGGTGCCCAGGGGACCCCCCTTTCCCCGTGCACGTAGTGTCGTACTTTGAAAATCCGCTAGGGGGACGCCCTTTTCCGGTACCCAAAGTGTCGCCCCTCGGAAGGCCTCCCAGGGGAACCCCCTTTCCCTGAGCTCGAAGTGTCGCCCCGCGGGAGGCCGCCTGTGGGACCCCCCTTTCCCAGTGCACGAAGTGTATCCCTTCGGGAGGCCCCCAGTGGGACCCCCCTTTCCTGGTGCTTGAAGTGTCGCCCCTCGGCAGGCCGTTTGGGGGAACCCCCTTCCCCGGTACCCGAAGTGTTACCCTTCGGGACTCCGCCCGGGGGAACCTCCTTCCCCGGTACCCGAAGTGTATCCCATCGGGAGGCCACCCTGGGGAGCCCCCTTCCCCAGTGCCTGAAGTGTCGCCCCTCGGGAGGTCGCCCAGGGGAATCCCCTTCCCCTGTGCTCAAAGTGTTGCCCCTCGGGAGGCCCCGCGGGTGAACCCCCCTTCCCAGTCCCAAAGTGTCGCCCCCTTGGAAGGCCGCCCGGGGCAGCCCGCTTTCCCTGAGACCGAAGTGTCACCCTTCGGGAGGCCGCCCGGGGGAACCCCCTTCTCCGGAGCCGGAAGTTTTGCCTTTTGGGACGCCTCTCGGGTGAACCTCCTTTTTGTGAGACCGAAGTGTCAACCTTCGGGAGGCCTCCCAAGAGACCCACCTTTCCCTGAGACCGAAGTGTCGCCCCTCGGGAGGCCGCCCGGGGGAAACCCCTTTCCCGGTGCCCAAAGTGTCACCCCTCAGGAGGCCGCCCAGGGGAAACCCCTTTCCCGGTGCCCAAAGTGTCGCCCCTCAGGAGGCTGCCCTGGGGAAACCCCTTTCCCGGTGCCCGAAGTGTCGCACCTCGGGAGGCCGCACAGGAGACCCCCCTTCCCCAGTGCCCGAAGTGTTGTACCACAGTAGGCTGCCCGGGGGATCCCCCTTTCCCGGTGCCCGATGTGTTGCCACTTGGGAGGGCGCCCGGGGGACCCCCCTTTCCCTGAGCTCAAAGTGTCACCCCACGGGAGGCCGCCCGGGGGAACCCTCTTTCCCGGTGCCCGAAATGTCACCCCTCAAGAAGCCTCTCGGGGGACCCCCCTTCCCCAGTGCCTGAAGTGTCGCACCACTGTCGGCTTCCCAGGGGAACCCTCTTTCCCAGTACCGAACTGTCGCCCCTCGAGAGTCCGCTTGGGGAACCCGCCTTTCCCGGTGCCCAAAGTGTCGCACCTCGGAAGGCCGCCCAGCGGACCCCCCTTCCCAAGTGCCCGAAGTGTTGCACCACAGTAGGCTGCCCGGGGGACCCCCCTTTCCCTGTTCACGAAGTGTCGCCCCTCGGGAGGCTGCCCGGGAGAACCCCCTTTCCCGGTGCACAAAGTGTCGCTCTTCTAAAAGCCGCCCGGAGGAACCCACTTCCCCGGTGCCCAAAGTGTCGCCCCTCGGAACGCTACCCAGGGGATCCCCCTTTCCCTGAGCTCGAAGTGTCGCCCCGCGGGAGGCCGCCCGGCGGAACCCTTTTTCCCGGTGCCCAAAGTTTCGTCCCTCGGGAGGCCACCCGGGGGAACCCTCTTTCCTGGTGCCCGAAATGTCACCTCTCAAGAGGCTGCCGGGGGACCCCCCTTCCCCAGTGCCTGAAGTGTCGCACCATTGTAGGCTTCCCAGGGGAACCCTCTTTCCCAGTACTGAAGTTTCGCCCCTCGGGAGGCCTCCCGGGGGACTCGCCTTTTCCGGTGCACAAAGTGTCGCCCCTCGGGAGTCCGCCAGGGGACCCCCCTATTCCGGTGCCCAAAGTGTCGCACCTCGGAAGGCCACCCAGCGGACCCCCCTTCCCAAGTGCCTGAAGTGTCGCACCACAGTAGGCTGCCCGGGAAACTCCTCTTTCCCAGTGCTCAATGTGTCGCCCTTTGGGAGTTCGTGCGGGGGACCCCCCCTTCCCCAGTGACCGAAGTGTTGCACCACAGTATGCTGCCTGGGGGACCCCCCTTTCCCGGTACCGGAAGTGTCGCCATTTGGGAGGCCGCCCGGGGAACCTTCCTTTCCCCGTGCATGAAGTGTTGCACTTCGAAAAGCCGCCTGGGGGAACCCCCTTTCCCTGAGCTCGAAGTGTCGCTCCGCGGGAGGCCGCCTGTGGGACTCCCCTTTCCCAGTGCACGAAGTGTCTCCCTTCGGGAGGCCGTCAGTGGGACCCCCCTTTCCTGGTGCCTGAAGTGTCGCCCCTCGGCAGGCCGCCCAGGGGAACCTACTTCTTCAGTACCCGAAGTGTCGCCCCTCGGGAGGCCGTCCGGGGGACCCCCCTTCCCCAGTGCCTGAAGTGTCACCCCTCGGGAGGCCGCCCGGGGATCCCCCTTCCCTAGTGCCTGAAATGTCGCCCCTCAGGAGGCCGCCCGGAGGAACCCCCTTCCCCGGTACTCGAAGTGTCGCCCCTTGGGATGCCGCCCAGGGGAACCCCCTTCCCCGGTGCCCGAAGTGTCGCCCCTCGGGAGGCCGCCCGGTGGAACCCCCTTCCCCGGAGCCCTAAGTGTCGCCCCTTGGGAAGCCTCCCGGCGGAACCCCCTCTCCCTGAGCCCGAAGTGTCAACCTTCCGGAGGCAACCCAAGAGACCCCCTTTCCCTGAGACCGAAGTGTTGCTCCTCAGGAGGCCGCCTGGGGCAATCCCCTTTCCCCGTGCCCAAAGTGTCGCACCTTGGGAGGGCGCCAGGGGGACCCCCCTTCCCCGGTGCCCAACATGTCGCCCCTTGGGAGGCCGCCCGGGGGAACCCTTTTTCGCGGTGCCCAAAATGTCACCCCTCAAGAGGCCGCCCGGGGGACCCCCCTTCCCCAGTGCCTGAAGTGTCGCACCACTTTAGGCTGCCCAGGGGAACCCTCTTTCCCAGTACTGAAGTGTCGCCCCTTGGGAGGCCGCCCGGGGGATCCCCCTTCACCAGTTCCTGAAATGTCACCCCTCGGGAGGCCACCTGGGGGAACCCCCTTCCTCGGAGCCCAAAGTATCGCCCCTTGGGAGGCCGTCCGGGGGAACCCTCTTCCCCGATGCCCAAAGTGTCGCCCCTCGGGAGGTCGTCGGGGGGAACCCTCTTTCCCGGTGCCCGAAATGTCACCCCTCAAGAGGCCGCCCGAGGGACCCCCCTTCCCCAGTGCCGAAGTGTCGCACCACTGTAGGCTTCCCAGAGGAACCCGCTTTCCCAGTACCAAAGTGTTGCCCCTCGGGAGGCCGCCCGGGGGACCCGCCTTTTCCGGGGCCCAAAGTGTCATGACTCGGAAGGCCCTCCAGCGAACCCCCCTTCCCAAGTGCCCGAAGTGTCGCACCACAGTAGGCTGCCCGGGAAACTCCCCTTTCCCAGTGCCTGAAGTTTCGCCCCTCGGGAGTCCACCCGGGGGACCCCCCTTCCCCAGTGCCCAAAGTGTTGCACCACAGTATGCTGCCCGGGTGACCCCCCTTTTCCCGGTGCCTGAAGTGTCGCCACTTGGGAGGCTGCCTGGGGGACCCCCCTTTCCATGTACACGAAGTGTCACACTTCAAAAAGCCGCCCGGGGGAACCCCCTTCCCCAGTGCCCAAAGTGTCGCCCCTCGGAAGGCCGCCCAGGGGAACCCCCTTTCCCTGAGCTCGAAGTGTCGCCCCGTTGGACGCCGCCTGGTGGATCCCCCAGGTTAGGGTTAGCGTTAGGGTCAGGGCAATGGGTTAGGGTTAGGGCAACGAGTCAGGGTTAGGGCAAGGGGTTAGGGCAACGGGTTAGGGTTAGGGCAACGCGTTAGGGCAACAGGTTAGGGTTAGGGCAACGGGTTAAGGCAACGGGTTAGGGTTAGGGCAACGGGTTAGGGCAACGGGTTAGGGCAACGGGTTAGGGCAACGGGTTAGGGCAACGGGTTAGGACGACAAGTAAGGGTTAGGGCACCGGGTTAGGGAAAAAGGTTAGGGCAACGGGTTAGGGCAATGGGTCAGGGTTAGGGTTAGGGTAAGGGTTAGGGCAACAGGTTAGGGCAACGGGTTAGGGTTAGGGTTAGGGCAATGGGTTAGGGTTAGGGTTAGGGCAACGGGTTAGGGCAACGGGTTAGGGTTAGGGCAACGGGTTAGGGCAACGGGTTAGGGCAACGGGTTAGGGTTAGGGTTAGGGTAACGCATTAGGGTTAGGGTAACGGGTTAGGGCAACGGGTTAGGGCAACAGGTTAGGGCAACGGGTTAGGGCAACGAGTTAAGGTTAGGGCAATGGGTTAGGGTTAGGGGAACGGGTTAGGGTTAGGGCAATGGGTTAAGGCAACGGGTTAGGGTTAGGGTAACGGGTTAAGGTAACGGGTTAGGGCAACGGGTTAGGGT